>NW_028082759.1:39727660-40327660 GCF_014824575.4 Sturnira hondurensis
CAAGAGTTGGAAGCAACCTAGGTGCCCGTCAGTAAATGAATGGATCAAAAAACTATGGTACATATACACAATGGAATTTTATGCTGCAGAAAGAAAGAAGGAGCTCCTACCTTTTGCAACAACATGGATGGAACTGGAAAGCATTATGCTGAGTGAAATAAGCCAGGTGTTGAAGGACAAATACCATATGATCTCACCTCTAACAGGAAGCTAAACAACAAAACAAACAAGCAAGCAAAATATAACCAAAGACACTGAAATAGAGAACAGGCTGACAGTGACCAGAGGGGAGAAGGGAGGGAATTTCAGGGGAAATAAGGGAGGGATTTAGAGGAACCTATATAAAGGATACATGGACAACAACTGAGAAGGGTGGGAATGGGAGGGAGGGGGGAGGATGGGGGTGGGATGGGATGGGAGTAATAGACTGAAAACTGTACTTGAAAAATAATTAAATAAAAAAATTGAAAAAAAAATAAATTAAATAAAATGAAGGAGAGAATCCTAGAAGCAGCAAGAGATAAGGGGACAGTCACCTACAAAGGTATTCCCATCAGACTGTCATCTGATTTCTCAAAAGAGACCTTGCAGGCAAGAAGGGGCTGGAAAGAAGTATTTCAAGTCATGAAAGGCAAGAGCTACATCCAAGATTGCTCTATCCAGCAAAGCTTTCATTTAGAATGGAAGGGCAGATCAAGTGCTTCTCAGATAAAGTTAAGTTCAAGAAGTTCATCATCACCAAGCCCTTATTATATGAAATGTTAAAGGGACTTATCTAAGAAAAAGAAGATAAAAATATGAACAGTGAAAGGACAGCAAACTCGCAGTTATTAACAACCACACGTAAAATAAAAGCAAACAACTACAATAGGAACAGAACCACAGAAATGAAAATCACATGGAGGGTTAGCAGCAGGAAAATGGGAGAAGGAGAGAGATGGGGAAAAGGTACAGAGAATAAGTAGCATAGACAGTAGGTAGAAAGTAGACGGGGGGAAGGTAAGAACAGTATGGGAAATGTAGAAGCTAAAGAACTTATGACACACAGACATGAACTAAAGGGGGAAATGTGGGTGGGAGGGGGTGTGCAGGGTGGAGGGGAATGAAGGGGGGAATGGGACAACTGTAATGGCATAATCAATAAAATATATTAAAAATTAAAAAATAAAATAAAATGAGTAATTCTCCCTTATAGAACTGTGTGAAACAGTAAATTACAAGGTCAAGAAACAGTTTTGTTAAGGAGCCCTGTGACTCCCATGCTAGAGGATCCTGTGGGTGATATCATTATGTTCAAATCAACATAGGCTATGATTGTACTAAATACCACAGCTCATGTCTAGAGAACTGTGTTGAATTCTAGATCGTGATAACCAATTTCAAGTTATTTGAAGACCTGTAAGTGTGTGTAACTATGTGATGTAAAAAATAGTAGAAAGAGATTTGTGGAAAAGGATAGAGGCCATTAAATTTTTAAGAGAGCAACTTCAGAAGATTAAAATAGGATCACTGAGTTAAAAAGTCTCTATATAAGGAAGACACTTTTAAGAGAAATAATTTTGGGGTTGGGGAGGATGATAAGATACCAGATGACAAGGAATTTAGAATTTATAAATGTAATGGGCATCCTTAAAAATTGTGATCTTTCTACAACTGGAGGTGTTTGCATCATTTCTCAGAGATGTTCCCTAAAGATGAGCAGGTCTGGCAATAAACCTGAGATACCAGACATCTTCACCCAATTTGTTGGAGATATTTTAAAGGAAAAATTTTAATTGGAAGAAAGGTTGGACTCTTCCCTCTTTGAGTCTATTAAGAATTCATCATAACCATACCTACCCCTAAAGACCTAATGGAGAGCATCTTTATCTCATACCAGTTTTGCCATAATAAATCCATCCTTGTTCTTTAAATCAATAGGTATCCTATAGTTTCAGGAATTGATTCCTCCTTCTACTGAAAAGTCTTTTAAAAGGTCCTAAACATCTCTTCCTCACTTTTTGTTTTCTTAAAACTCATACACTTCCATCATCACAGATGGTATAGTATAAATGAGCAAGGATATCAAAGTGTTTGAGTTTCTCCTAAGGAATTCTGACACAGGACCCAGTAGTCCCTTTTTGTCCATTTTAGTCATGAACCAAGAGCAGCCTGCTCCTCACAAGACCCATGCCACTGTGTCATAAACTTTTTGAGCCAAATCTAACATTGGCTCTCCAGTCACCTCTGACCTCTCATATGGAGGACAAATTCAAGCTTTCCTATTGGTCCTCCATAAATTTGTCAGGGCCACCCATTCTTATAACCCCCCCCTCCCATTTCAAACTATACCTATGCCACCTCTATAGCCTATTGCCTCTGGAGTCCTCTTTATTTGAAAGTTTTTCGGTGCTCAAGGCTACTGACAATTTTCATTTTGGGATCTGAGAATGATCACCCCATACCTATGACCTGGAATTTCCATCATGATAGACACTACAACCTTTAGCCACTATTTAAAAAGAAAAACAAACTTCTCGCCAAACCTCAATCCAACCTTCAGCTCCTTGCCTTCTTCCTTTTGCTTGCTTGTTTGCACTCCAAGTTCTTCCATGAAAGTTTACTGAATAATTCTGCACCTGATCTACCCACTGCCATATTCCATTGAATTGTATTGTGCTGATAAACTCTCATCCCAACACAGTTCACAACGGACTTTTATTTCCATCATTACAGTATTTCTTAATCTTTGAAATGTTAATTTACAACTCCTCCCACACACACAATACTGTAACTTCAGTAAAGAAAAACTAGTTTCTTTGAAAGGAAAATACTAACTCTATTGGCTTTTTTTCCTAGTTACAACTCAATCTATTACACTCTGGGTGTCTGCCACGACTGTTCCGATAAACCGGCTCTCACAATGGTCAGTAATATCCTGCTGGTATGACAAATAAAATGGACACATTCCATTTCAAGTACCACTCTATCTCCCTGCAGCACTGGTCACTGTTGACCATTCTCTTCTTGTTCATTCTCTTCTGCCTTAACCTTCAAGATTTTCCTCATCACTTCTTCTGAGTTTCCTTGTCTCTCTACAACAGCCGCTAAAAAAATTGATCTTTACCAAGATTTTACTCTCAGCACTTGATCTCATTCCTCACACTCTCCCTTGGGTAGTCTGATCCACACAAACTTCACCCAACACTTACAAATCATATCTGACTTCTAGGCTCACGTCTCTGCTTGCTTATGCTATGAGCTTATGACTTCAAGCTGACCAAAACTAATTCAATCATTTGCCTTGTCCCCAACTCATCAAGAAAACTAAGGCAAAAAGTCTTTTTAAAACCCCCAATTGTCTGGTTTTCTTATTTGGTTTCACCTTTCTGCCACTACTTCGATTCTGACAATGGATGATTGAGATGCAAAATAATAGACTATTTAGAACCCTTAGCAAACAGAGACTACAAACTCTGTTCTCAAAAAGCAATCAAGAACCGAGTTAGTGTTCTGTCAGATTCCTACCATTATTAAAGAAATGAAATTAAAAGGTAGCTATAATCACCGCAGTTGCCAGCCGATACTGCATAATTTCAACAAGCAAAAACTCAGACTCCGAATTAGAACAGACCCACGGAACTCTGGGAGTCCAAATGCTCAGTTTAGAAAGAGATTTTGTGAACAAGTCTTGTGCTGAAGCTCAATAAATTGTTCCCCCATCTTGGCAGTTTTCATGAAAAAACTATATAAGCTGCTATGTTTCAAGAAAAGAAATTTTTAAAATTCTTCTAATGCTTTTTCTGTAAACACAGGTGTAAATTTGTTGTGTGATGTACTCTCCTTCCTTTCATGAGTGATGCTAAAATCCTCACTGATGAGGTCAGCATCTTTTCCCTGCTGTGAATCTGCAGACAGAGGCTGCCACCATGAAAATGAAGTCATACCAAGGAAATCCCTGACCAAGACTGCATCTGCCAGAGTATGGTGCTTCTCAGCATATGTACAGAGTGCAAGCCTATTATTCCACACCTGGTGCTATGTCCGTGCAGAGTTTAGAAAAACAGGAACAGTAACTCTGACACAGCAGTGTTATTGCTTGGTTTGCAGTGAGTTTGCTTGGAATCCTAACAGCTTCCCTGTGTAAAACATCCACCCACCTAACATTCTTTCTCTAGTTGAAATCTTATAATAGCAAATTTATAATCACACTTTCTATTTTCATTTTTCCCCAAGAACACTGTTGGCCTCGACTGTATAAGAACTACAGTGCATCTATCTCCATTAGTGTTGTCACACTGGTTTCATAAAATCATATCACAAAATCTGGGTCAGTGATCACTGAGTCGTGTAATTTATTGAGACAATACCCAGATGTACTGTTTGACATTCATTTTTCAGGGATATAATCTACTGATATAAACAACTCTGCAATGCCTACCATTTTTCACAAGCAAAGGCCATTTACAATTCAGGGGGTGGGGTGAGGAAGCAATATTCAGAGTTCCACTACCAAATATTTAATGTCCTAATGTTTTATAAAATAATATATCGGTAAGAGCTGACAAGATGCCTCCACTTGATAATATGTCATCTCTTCAACTTAACATGCTAATTGTGTCTCCAGATTCAGAGATTCAGAACCAAAAAAGGATTTGGTCTCTTGCCTCAATCCTCTGGTTTACTAAGGAGGACACCGAAGTACCCAGCACCAATACATTATTGAAAAACAACCTGCTGTTGGTGATAACATCTAGAATAAAAGTTTTACTGAACACAAATTCAAGTAAACACCAAGTTCAATTATTTTTGAATTGTGTATATTATACTGTTTCTGTATTCCCTTTATCACATTACTAGTATAGAATTAATTTCCTAATCCCTCCATTACATTTCACTAAATCAACAGTTTTGTAATACCTGTTATAAAATAGGCACCAAACTAGATACTGGAAATAACAGAGGTACTCTCCCACCAAAGTAGGACTTTCAAGAGTGATGGGAGTTAAGACGCAGATGCTCCCCTCTTAGCTCTCTGACAGTTTCTTCTCAGTCTTATTTGCTGGTATCTCTTCCTCTGCTGCCTCTTAAAATTTGCTTCTCTTTTTGCCCATTTTCTCTTATGAGACCAGCCATTCTCCCTCATAATATCATTACTCACCAGATCATGGCTATGACCTCAACACTGATTACTTGTGTGTTTCTTCTGAGTCCTGTTCCCATTTAACAAGGTGTTTACTGCCTGTCCTGTAAGTATCTTAAAGGCAGCATAGTGAAGACATCATCTACAGCCCTTTGCTGGGGTTCTTATCGGAAGTAACCATCATGACTTTATCATGCAAGTGCCCTATTTCACTTGTCATTCTGGTGCCTGCCTCCCCCACTGAAGTTCAAGCTCCTTCAAGATAAATCCTGTGACCTGGCTGGTGTAGCTCAGTGGATTGAGCGAGGGCCGGCAAACCACACGATCGTGGTTCGATTCCCAGTCAGGGCACATGCCTGGGTTGCAGGCCAGTTCCTGCAGGGGACTCACAAGAGGCAACCATACATTGATACTTCTCTCCTTCTCTCCTTCCCTTCCCCTCTAAAGATAAGTAAATAAAATCTTTTTTAAAAAAAGATAAATCTTGTGTCCTTTACCTAGATACCATCAGCATTCACAATTTGTCTTGGGACATAGTAAATATATAATAAATATTTATTAAATTAATAAGTAAAACCATTATTTGTGCATCACTTAGGCAAAAATTCTGAGTTATCTTAGAAGATACATTTTCTATCTAATTACTTAAAAAGTAATGCATTTTATGCATTTATTCTCTTAAAACTCTCCCAAGACCATACATTTCTCTTTATCAAAACATTGCCTTGATTTGGGTTCAATAACTTTTCACCAGAGTCATTTTCACACTCCCTAAATGCATTCCCTGCTTCCAGAATAGCCCTTTCTCACTCTATCTTACACATAAAACATTCTAAAAATCAACTCAGATTCTACTTCTTTTTTTGCACAGTCCTTCTGTGGCTCCCCATTGCCCAAGGAAAAACTATAACATACCACACCTATTGCAACCTTGCCCCAGACTACTTCTTTATCTCTCCCTCTTTTTCTAGCCATACAATCCACACTCCATCAGCACTAAACTCCTGGTATTTTGCTTTAGACATGGGGTTCTCTTTGTGTAGACTACCTTTGGCCCATATTCACTTCACAAACCTTCACTAAAATTTTCACCTAAAAGTTTACCTCTTTATTTTTCCCCTGGCAAAATCCTAAACTTCTGCTTGGCATCCCCAATTATTCATCGTACACCAATTATATTTTCATTATAATTGTAACATCGATATTCCAGTGAGTCTATCTTTCCCCAGCACTGGACAATGAGTTACTTGAAGGCAGGGACTGAATCTTTTTGCTGGGTAATCCCAGCACTTAATAAAGCTCCTGATAGATAGAGGACATTCAGTAAATAATGACTATTGTACAATAATACATGCAGCCTATATAGACCCCAAAGTGTGTAAAGTTCCCCACACATGTTTTAAACCAAGACATCATTTCATTTGTTTTGTCCACTTTAGTATTACTAGAGGCAATTTATTTCCCCAAGAGATATAAGAGCTTGAACAAATAGCTGGCAGAGAAATTGGTCAAAAGACAGGGCCATGATATACATTCAGAGCTATCTTTTCATTTGGAGAAGGACAGGAAGTAGAAATAAATAGAATGAAAAGTAAAAAATGGTGGAAGAGAGAGAGGGAAGCAAAGAAGAAGGAGGAGGAACAGGAAGAGGAGAAAGAAAGCAAGGTGGGATCAACGCCAACACAACAATGCACTCCAATCTCTACCCTGACACCTCTCATTACCACTTGCTGGTCCTCTAGCTTGCCTTCCCCTCTGCATTTGCCACTGATACGCCAAGGACATGGGACAGTCTACAAATCTGTTTTTTAACAAACACTTTCAATATTCTTCTCATCAAGTTGTAAGTGGCTAAAAGGAGGCCTAATACAATAGTTGAAACTTGTCTTTCTCGTCCCTCCCTACCTCATCACCTTTAAGCATAATTTTCAGCAAAGAGTGAAAGTTAAACAGCCTATGTCATCAGATCTTGACCCACAAGGGAGTTACTGGTGGTACACAAGCATTAAAATTCTGCATCTCATTTAGAAAACAAGACTTGGAGTGCCATTGCCATGATCTTTTTTAAGAAAAGGAACATGTTTGGAGTCTTGAAATCACACATGATTTAAATCATTCGTGGGGCACAAAGAAGCTGTAGGTTTGTATATTTTAAAAGCCAGCAATGTAAATGTTATGACACCAGAGCCCTCATTTTTATCATTCTAACTCTGTCAAAGATTCTGTGACTCGGTGGAGTAGAAACCACCAAAATTTGTCTCCCAACCTGGACAACAATTGTTCTGACAGAATCTGTCTGGTATGGAACTGCAGAGCCTACCAAAAACTTGTGACTTTCAGGGGAAGGCTTAACCAGTTTATTTAGGTCAAATTTAGCTCTGAGTGTAGTAGTAGCTGCCTATCTTCCACCCTTCAGCCCCAGGTCAGGCCCTGGTGCCCTTGTTGCTGAAACAACATGTACACGGCTTGTGGGAACCTTGTGGGGCAAAAGGGATTCTCTCCTCCAAATATTATGGAACTGCGCTTTGACCACAGAGGTGTGGACTAAAGAAGGGTGGCCAGGGTTGTCACACTGTTCCCCATTCAGTGAGAAAAGGGCAGTCTTTTCAACAAATGGTACTGGGAAAAGTAGATATCCACGGGTGAAAGAATAAAGCTGAACCCTCATCTAACACCACGTACAAAGATCCACTCAAAATGGATTACAGACTTAAATGTAAGACATAAAACTAGAAAACTCACAGGAGAAAACAGAGAGCAAAAACTTCACAGCATTGAATTTGGCAGTGATGTCATGGGTATGATATCAAAGACATGAACAACAAAAAAATAGACAAATTAGACTTCCTGATAATTAAAAAATTGTGTGCATCAATAGACAATGTCAACAGAGTAAAAAGGGAACTCTCAGAATGGGAGAAAATAATTGCAGACCATATATCTGATTAATGATTCTATGCAAAATATATAGGGAACTCCTAAAACTCAAAAATATAAAAACAACCAACCCAATTTAAAAATGGACTTGGGCCTCGAACATATAGGTCTCCACAGAGAATATACAAAAACCCAAAAAGAACATAAAAAAAGAGGCTCAAAATCTCTAATTATTAGAAAAATGCAAATCAAAACTACAATGAGATACCACCTCCTACCTATTAGGAAGGCAACTATCAAAAAAAAAAACACAGAAACTAACAAATATTGGCAAGGATGTGAGGAAATTGGAACACGTGCACTGTTAGTGAGAATATAAATGCTATAGCTGATACAGGAAACAGCATGATGGTTTCTCAAAAAATTACAAATAGAATTACCATATAACTCAGCAATTCCGCTTCTATGTAACCAAAAGAATTCAAAGCAGGGTCTCAAAGAGATAATTGTATGCTAATGTTAACACGAGCATTGTTCACATAGCTAACACATGGAAGCAACCCAAGTGTCCATCAACAGATGAATGAACAAGCGAAATGTAGTATATACACAGGTGGAATGTTATTCAGCCTTAGAAAGTAAGAGAATTCTGATATATGCTGCCACATGGATGAACTTTGAGGACATTATGCTAAGTGAACTAAGCCAGTCACAAATAAGACAAATATTATTTGATTCTACTTATACAAGGTACTCAAAATAGTCAAAATCATAGAGATGATTAGCATCAGTGAAGAGATGATTAAAGTAGCATGGCAGTTTGCCAGGGGCTGGGGAGAGGGGACGAAGGGGAGTTATTGTTTAATGAGTATAAAGTTACAGTTTTACCAGGAGAAAGGAATGATGGAGATGAACTGTGGTGATGGTTGTGCCACTTATTAATGTATGAGGGGAGACCCCTCGAAAAACAGAATTATCTTCTTAAAAAGAAGATAATTATCTATCTTAAAAGAGAGAGAGAGAAACAAACTACCATATTTTTAAGACTATAAGACGCACCAGACCATAAGATGTACCTAGGTTTTGGAGGAGGAAAATAGAAACAAACTTTTCGAAGCAAAAACTGTGGTGAAATATTTAATAACTTGTGACCCCGCTCCACTGCCCCCCTTCCCCACAGAGAGCCAGGTAAGCTACATTCAGACTATAAGATGCCCCCTGCTTTTCTTCCCAAATTTCAGGGGGAAGGGTGTATCTTATAGTCCAAAAAATGCAGGTATGTTAAATTAGATTGTAGTCCAATTTCCAGCCGAAGAACATAAGTCACTTTCCAAGATGCTTGTTCTGTGGTGCATGGGGACTTAGAGTTACAAGGCCTGTGCAAATAAATGGGAGGCTCAAAGCAGTGGGTAGAGCAGGGTGTGTGCCGATCCTGTGATAAGGTGAATTTCCCAGGCTAACCTCCCTGCTCTGATTCTCTTAAAAGGTTGGCATGCATATCACCTAAGGTGGACCTCTAACCAGCACTGCAGTCAACGACAAGGGTGAATGCTTAATGTTTTAAGGTAGATAATTTATCTGCCTGTCTCCTACAGGTACTTTAAATAAAGCTGTTTTCCTTCTGGGTTTAAAGTTGTGCCAATTTAAGAGCTGGATAAACTCTAGCTCTAATCTCTCTATGTCACCAGTTGTGACCCCAGGCCCTGAATAAGTGGTTTCATGAAGGCATTATTTGCTATATTTGTCAATGGTTCTATTAAACACAAATTAAGACCAAAGGTAAAGAAAGGGTATTTTTGTTTCCTGTGGTCTTCTCTTCATCAGATGGAGGGAAGGGGAAATAATTAAGAATGAAAATGAACAAAACAAGAAGCAATTACATCTTCCATGGGTAGCCAAATATAGTTTCTTCAAGAAATCCACTCAATGGCTTTCAGATCAGGCCAAACAACTGGCCCCGTGCCAAGAGAGAGAGAGAGAAAGAGGAGAGAGAGAGAAGGGGAGAGGAGAGAGAGGAGGGAGAGAGAGAATACTCAAACGCTCTGTATGGAACGTTCAGAAAGATAGTCACCGGGGTATACCCGGTCCGTCCCCATGGGCACAGGCAAGCGTGACTCTCAACCTTCAGCTCTTCCTGTGGCTCTTTCTGACACATGAATCTCTCCAGAGAGAAGCCACCAGGCATGTGCAAAGTTTGTTTTCCTTCATCAAAAGTGTCATCGCTCCTCTCCTGAGAGTGAATTACTTCCGCGGCATCTGCTTTAGAGCTCTGCTCTGTCCTCTTTGATGCTGAGGCATCAGCTTGGGGTATCACTCTGATACACAGACTCCTCCCACCTAAACACGCTCTCAGTGTATCTGAATGCTTCGTGGAAAAAAGCACGCCAGCCAGGCAGCTCGCGACCTCAGATGAATGAGCTACGTAGACAAAGGCTGTCATCAAAACTGTAATGCCAATACCTGCCTCCGTTGTACAGGTCTAAAACTACATGGAAATATGTGTGGCTGAAGCCCAGAAATAAAAATCAATGTATTTTTTGTTATGTTTCTTGAAACAGCAATAAGGGAAGTAAAAATTATGCAGTATGGATCTAGGTATATTTTTGCACATGCTTACAGGTGCATGGTATTAAAGATAAAGTCATTAAATAAAAGAAATATGCTTCCAGACATTTTTTTTGGAATGAGGCTAAAGAATTTTGCCACCATGGAACAAACGTGTGAAAGTACTGTTCGTGTGCAGCCAGACTGCTGCATCCAGACTGAATGTCCAGCACAGTGCTGGCCTCAGGGGCACAGAGCTGATGAAGCAGCGTGCAGGGCGGTAGAAAAGACATATAAGAAAACATGCAGACAGAGTAAAGAGTGACGCAGTTATGAAAAAAATGGAGTACTGGGGCATCACAGGGTCTAAACTAACTATAAAAGATGGTTCTGAAAAAGTGAGGAGATCCAAATAATGTCAACTCAAGATTCCTATGAAAGCTGCTTGTGAAGTTTTTGTGTGAATGGTTGGATAGATAGATGGATTTACATCTTTAACAAGAAAAAAATCAACATTTTTCAGACACCAAAATATAAATTGAACAAGGGGAATCACAAAATTCCCGGGGTGGGTACAGATTCGATCTCCACTCAGTCAGTGTCAAAAATGGGCATCAGCCCATCTCTCCATACCCTCTCCACAGCACCGCCAACACCCTCTCCCCCGCTGTTAGTTAGGCAGAGGCCTGTTCCATCCTTCAGGGATTCTCTCTCTGTCTCTCTCTGTCTCTGTCTCTCTCTATTTGTCTGTCTCTCTCTCATGTACACACACACACACACACACACACACACACACACACAAGCAGTCACTGCTAAGATGATTGGAGACAATGGTCACAAGCACACTGCCAGAAAGGCTGCCCTTCCCAATACTCCACAGATGCCAGTTACTCCCACCAATATCTGCCTCTCCATCTTCCTGTTTCAGAGCCTAATGGGGACAAGCAAAAAGGTGGCGGTGTGCCCTTGTTTTGGGAGTTGTTACTGCCTTGAAGGAGTTGGCAATACAGAAAGCGTTAGTCCCAACCCTTAACCAGAGGACAGTCAACTGTGGCCCTTGCTCAGGTTTTTTTTTTCTTTATTTTAATTTTTATTGTATTTTTTTCAGTACCATTTAGCATAACACCCATCCTCCTCCACCCTGCAATTACTACACTGTTGTCCATATTTATGAGTCTTTTTTCCTTTTTGATCAATCCCTCCATCTCCTAACTAGCCCCCCAATAGCTGACATCCTGCTCTCTATGAGGCTGACTCTGTTTTGCTTGTTAGTTCAGTTTGTTCGCTAGATTCCACATATGAGTGAGATCATGTGGTATTTGTCTTTCCCTGACTGACTTATTTCACTTACCATAATGTTCTCCAGGTCCATCCATGTTGTCATAAAGGGTAAAATGTTCTTCTTTTTTATAGCTGGGTAGTATTCCATTATATAATGTCCCATAGTTTTTTAATCCACTCAGTTACTGATGGACATTTGGGCTGCTTCCATATCTTGGCCATTGTTAATAACACTGCAATGAACATGGGAGTGCTTATGTTCTTTTAAATCAGTATCTTGAAGTTCTTTTGATATATTCCCAGAAGTGGCTGCACCAGTCTGCATTCCCACCAGCAGTGCGAAAGTATACCCCTTCCTCCACACCCTTGCCAGCATTTGCTGTTTGTTGATATATTGATGGTAGCCGTGCTGACAGGAGTGAGGTGATATCTCATTGTAGTTTTAATTTGCATCTCTTTGATGATGACATTGAGCATCTTTTCATATGTCTGTTGGCCATTTGTATGTTTGCTTTGGAGAAGTATCTATTCAAATTCTTTGCCAATTTTTTAATTGAATTGTTTGGGGTTTTGGTGTTGAGTTTTGTCAGTTCTTTATACATTTTTTATATTAACCCCTTATCAAGTATATGGGTGAATATGTTTTCCTAGTCTGTGGGTTGTCTTTTTACTTTTTTATGGTCTCCATTGCTGTGCAAAAACTTTTTAGTTTGACAGAGTCCCACTTGTTTATTTTTGTTTTGTTTCCCTTGCCTGAGGAGATGTATCAGATAAAATATTGCTATGAGCCATGTCCAAGATTTTACTGCCTATGTTTCCTTCTAGGGTTTATGGTTTGGGGTCTAATATTTAACATTTTAATTCATTTTGAATGAATTTACTCTTGTGTGTGGCATAAGAAGGTGGTCTAGTTTCATTTTTCTGCATGTATCTGTCCAGTTTTCCCAATACCATTTATTGAATAAGCTATCTTTAGTCCATTGTATGTGCTTGCTTTCTCTGTCAAATATTAATTGACCGTAAAGCTGTGGGTGTATTTCTGGGCTCTCTATTCTGTTCCGTTGATCTCTGAGTCTGTCTTTACGCCAGTACCATGCTGTTTTGATTACTATGGCCTTACAGTATTTTGATATCAAGTAGCGTGATTATTCCAACTTTGTTCTTCTTTCTCAGGATCACTGTTGCTATGTGTGGACTTTTGTGGTTCTATATACATTTTTGAAATATTTGTTCTAGTTCTGTAAAACATGATGTTTGAATCTCCCTTCCGTTTTCATACAAACCCAACTCTGCGGTATTAGTTTGCTCATCTGCACAAAGACCAGGATTTCAAGCCAGATTGGATAAATACATATGGTACTTGAAGACTTATCTCTTATTCAAATTTAAATATCATTTTCTCATATTAGCGAAACCAACATATTAAATTGTACTATGCTACATAAGATTATAATTGGGAATATAGCAAATACTTAGAAAACTTTGTTCTGGAAATCACTGTTATTTCATAGACCCTACCAATCAGAAGAGAAATTCAATGCTAAAACTCACTTAATATAAAGAAAGCAAAGTTGCAATATTTAGTAGAAATAAAATTACCTTAATCTGATAAAACCAGTGATGCCTTATCAAAGAGACAAACTGGTGAGAAGCCACAGGCCACAACTGAGGAAAATGTTTCTTTCCTGTGACCATAAGGTTAAGGTAAGTCAATATCAGTGTTCAGATTTGACCAAGTTCAGGAGAAATGCCAACAAGCCCTGAACACCCCATTGAAGGTTGCCTCAGAAAGTAGGACCCTTCACCATGCTGGCAAGATTATTACAATAAAAAAAATTATAAACATCTGAGATCAATAGTCTTTATAGCCAGAGCAACACAGGTTATTCTGGTTTTCTCCACCTATAGANACAGTGGCTGCACCAGTCTGCATTCCCACCAGCAGTGCGAAAGTATACCCCTTCCTCCACACCCTTGCCAGCATTTGCTGTTTGTTGATATATTGATGGTAGCCGTGCTGACAGGAGTGAGGTGATATCTCATTGTAGTTTTAATTTGCATCTCTTTGATGATGACATTGAGCATCTTTTCATATGTCTGTTGGCCATTTGTATGTTTGCTTTGGAGAAGTATCTATTCAAATTCTTTGCCAATTTTTTAATTGGATTGTTTGGGGTTTGGGTGTTGAGTTTTGTCAGTTCTTTATACATTTTTTATATTAACCCCTTATCAAGTATATGGGTGAATATGTTCTAGTCTGTGGGTTGTCTTTTTACTTTTTTATGGTCTCCATTGCTGTGCAAAAACTTTTTAGTTTGACGGAGTCCCACTTGTTTATTTTTGTTTTGTTTCCCTTGCCTGAGGAGATGTATCAGATAAAATATTGCTATGATCCATGTCCAAGATTTTACTGCCTAGGTTTTCTTCTAGGATTTATGGTTTGGGGTCTAATATTTAACATTTTAATTCATTTTGAATGAATTTACTCTTGTGTGTGGCATAAGAAGGTGGTCTAGTTTCATTTTTCTACATGTATCTGTCCAGTTTTCCCAATACCATTTATTGAATAAGCTATCTTTAGTCCATTGTATGTGCTTGCTTTCTCTGTCAAATACTAATTGACCGTAAAGCTGTGGGTGTATTTCTGGGCTCTCTATTCTGTTCCGTTGATCTCTGTGTCTGTCTTTACGCCAGTACCATGCTGTTTTGATTACTATGGCCTTACAGTATTTTGATATCAAGTAGCGTGATTATTTCAACTTTGTTCTTCTTTCTCAGGATCACTGTTTGCTATGTGTGGACTTTTGTGGTTCTATGTACATTTTTGAAATATTTGTTCTAGTTCTGTAAAACATGATGTTTGAATCTCCCTCCTGTTTTCATACAAACCCAACTCTGCAGCATTAGTTTGCTCATCTGCACAAAAGACCAGGATTTCAAGCCAGATTGGATAAATACATATGGTACTTGAAGGCTTATCTCTTATACAAATTTAAATATCATTTTCTCATATTAGCGAAATCAACATATTAAATTGTACTATGCTACATAAGATTATAATTGGGAATATAGCAAATACTTAGAAAACTTTGTTCTGGAAATCACTGTTATTTCATAGACCCTACCAATCAGAAGAGAAATTCAATGCTAAAACTCACTTAATATAAAGAAAGCAAAGTTGCAATATTTAGTAGAAATAAAATTACCTTAATCTGATAAAACCAGTGATGCCTTATCAAAGAGACAAACTGGTGAGAAGCCACAGGCCACAACTGAGGAAAATGTTTCTTTCCTGTGACCATAAGGTTAAGGTAAATCAATATCAGTGTTCAGATTTGACCAAGTTCGGGAGAAATGCCAACAAGCCCTGAACACCCCATTGAAGGTTGCCTCAGAAAGTAGGACCCTTCACCATGCTGACAAGATTATTACAATAAAAAAATTATAAACATCTGAGATCAATAGTCTTTATAGCCAGAGCAACACAGGTTATTCTGGTTTTCTCCACCTATAGATAAGGTTCAAGAAGAAACTTTGGAAGGAATTTTGTGATAAGAATGAGATCAAAAAGGAAGATTTTGAGGCCTGTGTTCCTCAGCTTCAGAGCTAAGTAAGTATAGATAATACATTGTGTCATTTCATAGGCATGAATTCTTGCCCACTGCCTCCCCCTAATTATTGCTGCCAGGAAGGAGTCTTGAAGAATAGGACATGACAGAAAGCTCATTTCCCTGGGACCTCGAAAACACTGGTCTAAAATGGGGACAGTCCTAGAGGTCTGTTGCTTGGACGGTTCTCCTTCCCCCTTGTTGCTCTTGACTGCTACTGTTACCACGGCAGCTTCCTTTTTCTGAGCACTCACTGCGTGTCCGTGTCCGGCAGGAACAGGTTTTGTCGCTTCAGTTTACAGGCCAGGAAAGTGAGATTAAGTAACTTGACCAATGCTACACAAAGCACTAAGCAGAAGGACAGGATGGAGACCCAAGCCAGCTGGCTGTGAAGCTCATGTCCTCAAACGCCGTACTCCAAACACTCGGCTGTTAAGGTAGCTGTCTGAATTCCCTTATGTCTTAGAAGACCTATACTGCTTATCCCCAAAGTGTGAGGCAAGACAATCCACTGTGTTGAGGAAATGAACTATTAGAACTTCTTTAGAAAATAGCAGAACATCTTTTTCTATTCATTTTCAATTTAAAAAATTGTTATGCCAACACCTAATACACAGGTTGAGCCTGGTGCATGAGTAGCCCATTTTCTGGGCCTTCACGTGCAACCTGTGAGCATCCTGGGGGAACAAAGGGATTCACCCACTTAAGCAGTTCACCGAGGAGCCCTCCCTTGTTCTTTTACTTTATATATTGCAGCACATTGTACTTTACTGTACCCAAGTAGATACAGGTGATGTTTTAACAATTAATAAACAGGAAGGCTTTTTTAAAAAGGTGCTCAGGAGAGCATCATGAAGTACTCACTTGAAAATGTGTGCATAGTTATACGGTCTCTGTTGCCAAAAACGTAATTTAAGCGTGCCTATCAATCACCTGTCTGACGTCACTCCAGCCCTTTCACCCTGCCTCTCTCTGGTCCAGCCCATGTGGTGCAGAGGCTCTGCCCTCCCTTATCTGGCCCAGCATGTCTTTAGCTGGGTTTTGCTGCAACAGAGGGGGCGTCCTGTTACTTTGCAGGGAAAAAGTCTCCAAGTTGCGTTCCCACCAGAGGAGAGTGCTATTTCTTAACAAAAATGGGTGTGCCACCTCTGCAGTGCTGAGGCTTTGATGGAATCTGGAGAAACAAGTCTTAGGAGCATAAATACAGATGTCTCTGTCCCATGTGTCAGGCTCCAAGTTTATCCCAACCACGATACTTGTCTTGGCATAAAAGGCCTTTAGTTGACCATTCAACTATCTTAGTAGCTTGGCAACTCGATTTAAAGCCCTGAGTTGAGTCCGCAGCTTGTTCTAGTCCTGCACTGCAGGAAATAAGGGACTCTGCAAACCACAAAGAGGTTTTCTGTCAGTATTTAAGTGTTTGTTAGTTGTCCTCAGCTTCCCACTATGAGTCTGTTGTAACAGCCTGGTAATTTCAGTAGTTTTAACAACTGGGCTGTCACTTTGTTCCCGAGTGTCTGTGCTTTGTGTTGCATTGCATGCAGCCCTTAACCACTGCACGGTTCAGGATGCTTTCCCGAACCACTCCTGCTACCAACAGGGTAGGGTGAGTCTTCTGGGAAGCAGACACATGGATGGAGTTAAGACAGCAAGAAGTATACAGAGGTAAGTGCATGGGGTACAAAAGGAAGGAAAAAAACTGAGTGTGGAGGGCTAATTGTGATGCAGACAAAGTCTCAGTGCAGTTAAGATCTTAGAGACAGAAGCAGACATGGGCAGTCGTTGACTGGGGGCTACGTGGGATGCTGAGAGAAATCTGAAGTTGGTAAGGGCTGAAGACTGTCAGTTAACTGCACTTCTTAAGCAACTTCTCTCTTGAGGGTGATCCAAGCAGCATACTTCCATGCTGTCACATTATCTAGGTCCTGACATTTTTATTTCCTTTCTTTTTCTTGACTTCATTTGTTGACTATATCTTCCAGGCACATGCTAGCCAATAACAGATCTCTTTCTCTGACTTTCTTAATTTGATGGGAATGTGTCAACTGTTTCCCCTTTAAACATAAGCTTGGCAATTGATTTCAAATATTCTTTATCATGTTAAAGAAGGATAAAATGGTTATAGTTTAACAAAGAGTAGTTATTGGAAAGAAATGCAAATGGCTGCTCAAATCTATTAAGGTTTGGGGGGGTTATTTTAGCTGTTGATGTAGTAACAGTAAAGTTCTCAGCTGTCTCATTCTTCTTGGTTCTTGCTTTTTAGTTTACCTGATTGTACCTTAAGGATTCTCTAAAAACCTCTCTCTCTCTCTCTCTCTCTCTTTCTCTTTCCCTAATCAGGTTACCCTTCTCTAGTCCACAGAACAGATAGTTCAGTACCTACCCGCTGTGTGGTCATGGTCCTCTTCTTAAAGGAATCCAGTAATTGGTGTTTTTTCTTTCTTTTTCTTTTTTGAACTCTTACATTTACCCCATGCTTCAAAAACCCTTAAGCTATCTTTAACTCAAATTCAGTGCCCTTATTCATTACACTCCATTTAAATAACGACTTTATGTTAAACTATGCATCAGAGTTTTCCTACACCAATTTTTATTCTACATTGTAGGTGCCAATCCATGCAAAATTATTGACTTGATANTATTCTTTATCATGTTAAAGAAGGAGAAAATGGTTATAGTTTAACAAAGAGTAGTTATTGGAAAGAAATGCAAATGGCTGCTCAAATCTATTAAGGTTTGGGGGGGTTATTTTAGCTGTTGATGTAGTAACAGTAAAGTTCTCAGCTGTCTCATTCTTCTTGGTTCTTGCTTTTTAGTTTACCTGATTGTACCTTAAGGATTCTCTAAAAACCTCTCTCTCTCTCTCTCTCTTTCTCTCTTTCCCTAATCAGGTTACCCTTCTCTAGTCCACAGAACAGATAGTTCAGTACCTACCTGCTGTGTGGCCATGGTCCTGTTCTTAAAGGAATCCAGTAATTGGTGTTTTTTCTTTCTTTTTCTTTTTTGAACTCTTACATTTACCCCATGCTTCAAAAACCCTTAAACTATCTTTAACTCAAATTCAGTGCCCTTACTCATTACACTCCATTTAAATAACGACTTTATGTTAAACTATGCATCAGAGTTTTCCTACACCAATTTTTATTCTACATTGTAGGTGCCAATCCATCAAAATTATTGACTTGATAACTCACAGTATAATTTTACAAAATATACCAAACGAATGGTCTGTTGTTTGTAGGGGGAGAAAGTGGGGAGCAGTCATCTTTTCTTATCTACCTTTTGTATCTTTTCTTACCGCCCCACAATCTCTAGAACATGCTTTCAAAAATCAATACCACCTTGCTCTTCCACACTGCTCGTCTGGATGTTTCAAAGTAATACCCTACAGGAAGAGCAAAATGCTTTAAAGATAGCTTTTCTATTATGGACTATTACTACATTCTGTTTCTTCTATTAGAGAAAATGGTTAAAAATAATGTGAGACTTGTGGCATTTATTACTCTGTTGTCAGCGTTTGATTTTATAGACAGAAACCATTTATGAGCCAAGTTACATGATCGCAATATTGATCCCTGGCTTTTAATGGCCCTTCAGTGCCCTTACTGTAACATCAAAAAGGGAACAAAATGGATGGGAAATGGGCTATTAACAGAGCAGATTACAGCCTCAAATGGTACCAATGTCCTATCCCACCTACGCTTTCATCGTAACCCCAAACCATTTGTTACATTTTTTGATAACCTGTATGCATAAACTCCTGTCTTAGCATCCTTCTGTATGCTGATGACATAATCCTATCATCATTCCGAGAGTGGCCTCAAGGAGCCACTAAGCTTATTGGGCAATTATTACCATGAGGAACAGCTCAATATCAATTAGACCGATATTGGATTGCTGCTTTTGGCAAATACACTTCAGCATGTGGATGGCAAATACAGAGCAATCCTATAAAAAGTTTAACTCATTTCATTATTTAATGGTGCATTTTGCAACTAGCGCATCCAAACAGGCTCATTGGAATGCAGTCCTACACAAAATTAAATATTCTACAAGTTATACTATGCTAGAGACAAACTACTTAGAAGGCCATTTTCAAGTCTCCTGCCAGGACCTACTATCAAAATTGGAGACCGGCACCAAGGCCAGAAAGAGGAGGATGCTGGTGATAGAAGCCCCCCAGGCCCCCTCACAACCTTGCCACCATCACCGAGTCCTCCTTCACTAGCTCCTGTGTGCTTTCACTCCTCCATATTTAGCACTGATGTGTGTTCTTTAGAGGACAGCCCTCAAGGTGTGAGAGAGGCTTTACCCTGCATGGGCAGAGAACCAGAACTGCCTGGAGGTTTATATCCCAGCCCCCAGCCCCAGCAAAGGGAGTCATTGTCAATCAGTCTAACTACTTGACTTAAGAGTTGAAAAGCCCAACTCTTCTGCCTAGGAAAATTCTGAGGTACTAGTTCCACTGAAGTATAAATTCTTCTGTGGATTAGGCATACTAGGGTCCTCCAGAGAAACAAAATTCATAGCATAAAAGATTAGATATATTATAAATAGATAGATAGATAGATAATTGATAATGATAGATAGATGATATAGATAGATATTGATTAATTAAATGATTGGCTATGAAAAAATTGGCTCGTGCAATTTAGGGAAGCTGAGAAGTCCTGCAGTCTGCGTCTGTAAGCTGGAGACCCAGGAAAGCCAGTGGCATGATTCAGTCTGAGTCTGAAGGCTTGAGCACCAGGGGAACAGATGGTTATAAATCCCACTCTACGGGCAAAGAAGATAAGATGAGCTGTCACAGTGAGGCAGAGAAAAGGGGATGAATTTCTCCTTTTTTATCTTCTGCTCCACTCAGACCCTCAGTGGACTGGGGGATGGCAAAGTTGCATCTTCAGGAGAGCGACTTACTTTACACAGTCCACCTATTCAGATGCTTAGTGCATGCAGAAACACACTCACAGACACACCCAGAAATCATGTTTAATCTGCCCCTCTGGCCAGTCAAGTAACCACATAAAATTGACCATCACACCACCTCCAGAGGACTCTATGCAAGATCTTAAACTTGCCTGGCTTCCTTCCCTGCCCTGCCCTGCTTGTTCTCGCTTCCTTTCTTCCAGAGACATTTCCTTCCTAACACATCTACACTCAAACTGTCATCATAGGATCTGTTTCAGGAAAACCTGGTTCAAGACAGACTGTTAAGAGCTTCCCACTGAGAACTGGCTTGCACCTGAGAGGCAGGAGGCCGAATTCACAAGTATGGGTCACAGAGTACCAGCTGTGGGGAGAAGGAGAGAGAGAGAAGTCGGGGACCAAACTGAGCCTGATATCTTTGATCAAAAGCCATGAGGAGTGAGTTGGGATTGGAGAAATTAATTTCACCTTCTGGGTGGAGAGAATTCATACATTTCCTTATGCTATTTTTTAAAAGGCCCATGATCTCAAAATAAGCAGTGTAAAAAGCACATAAAAGTCTTTGCAGATGGACGACAAAACTCTCTCCTCTGGCACAGTTTGAGCTCCCCAGGATGCAGGCTCTGCATGAAGGTTAGCATGGAGAGGGTTTATTGGCGAGGATTCTTGGAGTCAACACCTATGAAAGGAAAGGAAAGAAAACAAAAAATATAGGAGGAAGCTGGTCTGTACGGGTTCTCAATATAGACCTCTGCTGACCCCACAGGAATCTCTGAGGCTGGTTGGTCCTTCAGAACTGTAACAAGTGGGGTGAGATGGTTAGGCCTGACACAATGAGTCACTGAGTGAAGTCTCTCTCAGGAAGGACACCAATCTTGGGAAGCTGGAGGAATAAGCCCTTTCATACTGGATGTGATCTCTGCAGTATACACAGCATCCTCTACCTCCTCCCTCATGAAATCCTATTAAAATAACAGGCAAAATATAAAAATAAAGGTGAATCTGTAGCTGTAGTGGAATATCAGGAGAGGTATCTCTAGCAAAACTGAACAAGGAAGACTTTCTGGAATAAACTATTAGGAAAAGATTTATAAAAATGCCCCCAAAAGCCAAGGAAACTGATGTGATACTCAGGTATCAGAGAAATATCCCAAATAAGTCCCCCAAATCCCAGGTAGAACCCTAAATAATCCCAGCAGCAGAAGCAGAATCAGGACACAGGTATGGGGCTGGAGAATTAGGGTGTAACAACTGAGGCAGTCTCCACACTCTTGGAGAACCTAACTCCAGCCTTTGTTATAAAAAATGTCAGGGCAGTTTGGTGTCAAGGAAATTAAGTGAAGAAAGTGTTTCACACAAAACCAATGCGGGGCAGGGAGTAGGGTGAAGCAGTGAGTGATAAACAAAGTCAAACGCTGCCAGAGGTTAAATGAGGACCACACTTCCCCACCCCACTTCACAGATAACAAACGTGAAACAAAAAGGGACTCCGTAACTTAGCCAAGTTCAACGGCTTGTTTTTTCTTAACAGCTTTATTGAGGAATACCTGACATGTCATAAAATCCATTCACTTTATATGAACAATTAAGTAATTGTCAGTAATTCTACCAAATGATTGCAACCATTGCCATAAATTAGTTTAAGCATATCTTCATATCAGTAAGATCTTTCGTAACCATTTATAGTTAATCCATTTCATCCTCAGCCTCAAGCAACCACTAATCTGCCTTCTTTTTCTATAAATTTACCTTTTTTGGACATTTTCTATAAATGGAATAATAAAATATGTGGTCTTTTATGTTTGGTTTCTTTCACTTAGCACAATGTTTTTCAGGTTCATGCATGAGGTAGCTAACATGTGACAGTAGTTTCTTCTATTTTACTGCTGAATAGTATTCAGTGGAATGTCTATCAATTTTGTCTCTTTACCAGTTGGTGGACATTTAGGTCATTTCCAATTTTGTCTATTATAAATAATGCTCCTGTGAATATTCATGAGTCACACGCCTTCTAACTGGCACCACTGGGATACAAACCAACACAGTCTGGACAAAGTACACATTCCATTCACTTGTAGTGAAACACACTGCATAAGGATGATTTATTTCCACAAAGCTGCCATCCTGGGCCTCAGTCACCAGACCATGGGTATTGTGTTGTGCTCAAACTCACCTGTAGCAGACCTATGGACCCCGTCCTGAACAGGGCATGAATGAACTCAACAGTGGTAGCACTTGGTTTGGGAACAAAGGTCCCTGGAGGCAAGATGAATGGAATTGATGTAGGTAAAGTCCATAGAACATTACCTGGACCACGTGGAGTGCTCAGTAAGTGCTATTATTATGACTAGTAGCCGTAAAATCATGGCTGACTTAACTCAGTTCTGTTTTTTGAAACTATAGCAAATGTATTTAATTTCCATGAAATTAAGAGTCATCCTCCACCTTCTCCATCTCTTTCACTTCTTCTATCCATCTAGTCTTCCATCTCTTCCCTCCTTCTCACCCTACTGCACCTGCCACGTCCAGCCCCAATCACACTCCCCTGGACCACTGCACAGATTGCAAGCTCATCATTCGGCATCAAAACATCTGCCACAACCTGGCTCCACCCCACCACTCCAGGCCCATCTCCCACAAGTCCTTGCCTTACATGTGATGTTTCAGAAACATCAAAGCACTTGCAACTCCTCACACACGGTGTTTTCAAAAGTTATCCCTTTTGCCTGTAATCTCCAATAGTACCTCAATCGGCTATTTCACGTGTGCAGTTTAATGCTAAACTCAAGAACCACTATCTCCAAAATGCCTTTGCTGAACTCCCACAGGTGGCTCAAATGCTTCCTCTCTAATTCTTCAGTCCCCAGGCATGCCCCTGTCATTGCATTTACCATTTTGGTGACAAGTTCCAGAGTAGGATGGTCTCAAGTTTAAACCTGGCTGTTACTTCCCAGCTATATGATCTTGAACAAGTTCTTTAAAATCTGAGTGTGTTTCTGAATCTAATAAAATGGGATCATAAAGAAGATTAAATGGAATGATGTATATAAAGGACTTAACACAAAGTCTGGCAAATTGCAAACCCCAAAATCAAAGCTCTCATTATGATAAAAATCTTCCCTCGGTAGACTTAGTCCAGTTTACATACAGGGCATCTGTGCCTGATGCAGAGAAGAAGCTCATCAAGTGCATATTGATTCACTGGATGCACGAACAGATGAATGAGCGAATGGATGAATGAGAGTACCAGCCACTCTTTCATCAATTACAACGGTGATCCTGGCCTGGTGCCCAGAGGTTTAAGGATTATTCATTTGTTTCCCAGGCACATCACGTCCATCTTTCTGTACCTACCTCAGCCATCTTCATAGTTCCCTCATGCTCAGGCTGCATGTATTGTTGGCAGCCTCTTTAAATGCTGGGCAGGAGTGGAGCAGACAGTATCACTGCGCACAGCGTTCAGCTACATTCGTGCACAGATTTCTGAATGTAAGAAACTTCTTAGAGCCCTGGCTGGTGTGGCTCAGTGGTTGAGCACCAGCCTGCACATCAAAGGGTCACTGATTTGATTCCCAGTTAGGACACACGTCTGGGTTGTGGGCCAGGTCCCCAGTGTGGGGTGTGCAAGAGGCAATCACACATTGATGTTTCTCTCCTTCTCTTTCTTCCTCCCTTCCCCTCTCTAAAAAATAAATAAAATCTTTTTTAAAAAAAATAAACTTACTAGAGAAATAATAATACTAGTGGGGGTTTTTGTTTTATTTCTAAAGGAACAAGATATATAAATAATAGCACTGGGGGAGAAACATTCTTTTTCCCCCTTAGAGCTGAAAAAGACAAGTTACTATAAAATAAGGACATTCAACCCCCATCTGAGAAATAAAAATAGAGACAGGAGCACTAGGCCCAGAGTTGTCCCTGTGTCCCTGCCCTCTTCAGCTGCTCCTGGAATGACGGAACTCAGAGGGAGCAGGGTGACTCCTCCCAGCACCCCTGCAAGGAAGGACCCATCTGCTGCCACCCTGGCCTGTTTTTCTTAGTCACTGTCATTGTTTTCTCCAGTTTTCCTAATAGGCTGAGACTAAAAACAAACAGATATCTACATATACACTAGACTCATCTCAGTAAAAGAATATAATTGAAAGTCCAAAATTTTAGAGGTGAAGACACAGACTGCTCTTCTCTTTTTATCGTCTTTTTATTTAAATAAATCCAAATTTTTCCTCTAAGGTATTCAATACCATTATTAAAATTTCAAACTGCTATAGAATATGTATCTAAACATATATATGTACACATTTGAGTATGCATGTATATGTGTATTCACATATGTATGTATACAAATGCATACACAACTTTCCAGGAAAAGTCAGCTTATTTCATTAATTAACCCTGCACAGGATGGGTAAGCTGAAGGGAGGGAGGAAAGCTAAGGCATTTTGATCCTGCCTTACATTTTTGCCCCACGCTGGAAATGGGGCTTCAGAGAACCACAGAATCTTGGAGCCAGAAGTTTCTTCAAGATCAAAGGGCAAACCCTTTTAGTCATTGAAGAAGCCAGGGCCTAGAAAATTAAAATGACTTCTCAAAACCACACAGCCAGATCACAGCAGAGCTGTAAAACGCATTCATATATTCTGATAAGACAATTCCTGGGAGATGTGGGCTTATAAAATACTGGATAATGGTAGGGAAAGATACCAGTCAGCCTCTCACCTAGAAGAAAGTTCCTTAAAACCAGCAAGGCATAAAGTTCTAAATTCAATAATCTTTGAACCTGGCCATGACATAATGAGTAACAGCAGCAGTTAATGCTGGCAGGGGTCATAACTAAGGTGAGTGTTGCATGCCGTACGTATGTCTGTTTGTGTGTTGAAGCACAACTGTGCAAATGTGCAAATGGATCTTAAATGTCATCATGAAGGACATGCATTGCTACAATTTTCTCCTATTATCTTCTCTTCTTACCCTCTTGCTCTTGCTACCAATTTTCTTCCTTCTTCTCCTCTTATCCTACCATGCACCTAAACTGCTCCTTTGTCTGCAAATGGTGTGACCCCATTTGTATCGACATTCGTACCCCATTCGTATCATAGTGACCCCAACATAAATCATATCAACATTTCAGTGATAAAACTCATGACACAATGGCCTGGTGTTTAATGATAGCCTCTTCCGTCTCAAAAAAAAAATGTTGGGTAGGGCAGGATCATTATATCACATGATATGATACCATTCACTTGGTCAACAATAGTTTTTTCAGAACTCACTGGAAAAGGGCATCCTCATCGACTGTAGAAAACAGCTAGTGGCAAGAGGCCGCAGCAGGCACACTTGCTCCTAC
The DNA here is from genome assembly GCF_014824575.4 of Sturnira hondurensis. NCBI lineage: Eukaryota > Metazoa > Chordata > Mammalia > Chiroptera > Phyllostomidae > Sturnira > Sturnira hondurensis. The sequence continues at coordinate 39,753,363 of NW_028082759.1, forward strand.
GGTTGCAGGCTGCGCTCTGGAGCTCACACCGGGCCCTGACGGGGGTCCCGAGGGGAGGGGCAAGAGCTACCTCGCACAGGTGAGAAAACAGGTGCTGTATATGTGCAACCCCAATGTCAATCTGAAGAAAGACCAGGAGTAAAACAGCACAATGGGTCCCTCCGTCTCATAAAAGCACTGCTTATTATACACATGCAGTTAACAGAAGCATTTATGTATTTGATGTTTAAAGATCTTTGGTCACAAAATTTCAGTTCTTTCCAGGTCACTACGGGGACTTTAAAAGTAGATTAAGCCCTGGCTGGTGTAGCTCAGTGGATTGAGCACAGGCCTACGAACCAGAGGATCGAGGTTCGATTCCCAGTCAGGGCACATGCCTGGGTTGCAGGCTGGTTCCCTGCAGGCCAACTCCCAGCGGGGGATGCACAAAAGGCAACCATACATTGATGTTTCTCTCCCTCTCCCCTTCCCCTCTAAAGGTAAATAAATGATTTTTTTTTAAAAAAGTAGATTAAATAGGTTGCAATTTAAAATAAAGTTTAGATTTTTGTCACTAGCTTACAAAAATTCTCAGAGAAAAAAAATGAGGCTTCTCCAAGCCAACTGCACCTCTGAGTGTACGTCTACTTGTCGAATCTGTACACTGTGAATGTACACTCCTGTGCTGATATTTCTGCATCCGATATGTTTTTCACTTTAGTTCCAAAATTGTCATGGGATTGTTAAACTCTACTTATTTGTGGCTGCATACATGCATACATACATAGTTTTATGTGTGACAGGACGGCAAAGGGACAGATTGTTTATTAAGTGAAAGGTGAACTAAATGTTTTTATTTCAAAAAAAATTGTGAGCCATAATGTAAGTCCCTTAGACTTCTGATCTAAATGGCACTTAAACTCAATATCTTGTTCTAAGAACTTGATAGACAAAGATATTGAAGTCATTGTTCTCTTAAACTTCTATAATCCTAGGAAATACTTCAAAACAACTAAAGTTTAAATGATGAATATTTCATTTTCTGACTTTGTACGGAAGAGAAGGGGAGAAAAGGCTAACATTCATTGAGAGCTATACTTGGTGCCTGGTGTGAGATACTTCGCTACCATTATTTATTTGATTTGAAAGGGATTTCTATTGAAATCAAAATTATAATCATTTTTGCAATGTTTCCAAGTCACTGTTCAAATTATGGCAAACATTGGAGTTAGAAACCAATTTTAGTGACAATAGAGTTTGTCAAAAATAAATAAATAAATAATAAAAATATATTTTGTTCTCAGACCTAGCGTCCTTGATGTTCTTTGTATCACTAGAAAACATGAGAATATTGCAAGATTTTGACCCAAATTGAATCAGATTACAGGCAATCCCATTGCAACAATAAATTTAACTACACCAAAAACAGGAAAGAGTTTTCTTGCTGGTGAGGGGGAGAAAACGGACTTCTTTTTTCCTCTTTCTATCAAAATTTTTAAAAAGTAATAAAAACCTATTAACATAGTGACACATTCCAGTGCGAAAACTACAGGCTGTGCAAAGCTTAAGGTTCTCGCTGCACTAACAACAGACCCACATTATACAGATGGAGTTCCCTTCCTTATTCGCCTCATAAACGCTAAGAGTGGCACACACAGCTTTCCCACTGCAGACGAACACTTGGTAAACACTATAACTGAGACCTTTAACTTGACTGTTTCCCTGGGTTTGGTGTGACTACATTTGTAGCCTCAGTGTAACAAGAGTAAAGATTTCTCATTGAATTCATATGTCCCCACCATCGTGGCACATTCTCAGTGGTAGTTCTCAGCACATGGTTAGTTGTTAGTTTTCATTTCTTCTTCTTTTTTTTCTTTTTTGTTTTAATTTTGAGAAAAACTAATGAGTTTCCAGAAGCAGTGTAAGTGCTTTAGGGCTGAATGTGATTTAAAACCAGCAGTAAAAGAAAGACAAGGAAGGTAGCTGGTTAATTGACCTTTATGGTGCCTTCTGGTTCATTTAGAAATGGAAATTAAATTAACATGATAATTCAGTCCTACTGTGTTAAGGCTGCTATAAACCCATTAAGTTTTATGGCCATTGATTTAGCATTTTTTTCTATTAACTGGGTTTAATCTTCAAAATTGTCATGCAGGTTCTGAAAAGTGGTTCATCCACTCTGGTTCTTCCAAGTTACTAATGTGTAGCCTTTTAGTACTCAATTAGTCAAGCGCAGAGAGCCCAACTGCCCTCAAATGCCTGAATTAATTTAGAGACTAAACCCTTTGAAAGTCTTTGTAAGAAGCAAGGAGAGTTCAGGGATGGGAAAAGTCAGTCAGATTTCCTAGGGTGTCTATGAAGCTACTTAAAGCTTGTACCCCAAAGCTGAGCCTGAAAAAGGGAATGTTTTGGACTTCCTGTGTGTCCATGAGATCGAGAAAGCCACGACAAAACTTGGTGCTGATGTGTCTCTTTTTACAGTTTCGTGATACCATGAAAATCAAATCTTTTCAAATAATATGAAAATGATCCCTTATATTTCAGGTTTCCAAACTTCTTTTTAGCTCCTAATTTGGAATTATGACCAGCTGAAATTCTTATTTTTCAGCTACTAAATTCTTATTTTTCAGCTTCCAAATTTTACATGACTTAGATCTCTTTAGAATGTATAGGTCCTAAGTCTATAGTTTTAACATCACTATGAGCACATATTTAATTGCAAACTCAAAATTTAAAGTTTTATTTTAAAGCCTATTGATGCATGAGGCCTCAGAGAGTTTCAAAAACATTTTTTAAATTTAACCTCATACTATTTCTGAAAAGTAAAAATGTGACAGTTTTACCTTTTTGATCCTTCCCACTAAAGAAAGAGAGGCAGCTGGCGGGCCCACAGACCTCCAGCTGGAGCAGTCTTGTCAACGGTCCTAGGTTTCCAACCCCAGTTTATAAATTCAAAGAAATAGTGAATGACCACTCTCTTTTTACTGAATTATCAATATTTTTTATTATTTTCTAATGGTATGTTCAATGACAATAGTTCATTTTTCAAAATATTACATCATGGCTGGTCTGTTCATACTAAAGTCTAAATGAATGTTTATGTGTGCTTTTGATAGTTTTATTTAATAATTCACTATCATAATGAAAAACCCTCAGAGCATCTCATTATATTGCTATCAGAAAATGGCATATAAATACTTAATTCCCTCTGGGCAAAGTAAATCAGGTAGTTCTTTAGCCAAACACTATATAAACATAGAATCATTATACTGCACTCCTGAAATTGGTATAATATTTTGTACCAACTGTATTTTAAAATAATAATACTAAATAATCCTCATGTAAGATATTGTCAATAGATAGTCTTGGTACCCATTCAGCACCAACTAAGATGCTGTAAAGAACAAAACTTTAGTCCTGGCTGGTGTGGCTCAGTGGACTGAGCATGGGCCTGTGAACCAAAGGGAGACCAGGTCAGTTCCCAGTCAGAGCACATGCCTAGGTCGCAGGCCAGGTACCCAGTAGGGGGTGCACAAGAGGGAACCACACATTGATGTTTCTCTCCCTTTCTTTCTCTCTCCCTTCCCTTCTGTCTAAAAATAAATAAATAAGATATTTTTTAAAAAGAACAAAACTGTATTCAATGCAGAATAGGTTAATTTTGAGAAAACAGCATGGCTGTGAGGCAGCCCTGGGGCTAGGTCGCTGTCCAAGCAGAGAGCTCTGGCTAGTCTGCCCTGTTCTGCTCCATGCCAGTCTGCTTTGCACTGAGTTGGTCAGTTCCACTGTGCTCTGGTCTTCTGGTCTGCTCTGCCCTGTGCCAGTTTGGGGAAGCATCTTCAGTGTTTCAGCTCAGCCAGTAAATTCAGTTAATGGAAAGAGACAGTGCACTCCCTGAGCCAAAGGGGAGCTGATTTACATAGACAGACATTCCTCCCCGAATCTCCCCCTCCCAAATTGGTCCATTCTCATGCAAATGAGGACTCCAATTTTTTGCAGGGGTTTTTTTTGCCCAAAACCTGATTGGTCAGATTGGAGCCACTCTGATTGGACAACGAAGAAGCTGATGGGGCTATAACTGCACAGCTCCAATTGGATGGAGAAAGCCAGTCTTAGGTTGAAATAGGATTCCAGGAACTCTTTATGAGGGCTGGCTCAGGTAGCAGAAACAGTGCAGGTTTGTCCCTGAAGTGCAGTTTGCATGAGAGGCCCCGGTGTGGAAATGACTGCTAAGCTCTGGTTTTTAGTTGTTGTTGTTTTTCATTTGAGTTCAGTTAGCCACCAGGAGCCCTTCTTAGTAGGTATCTTTCTCAGGGTTTGCATTAGGTACAGCAATTCTCTCAGCCTTACGGATAAGGAAAAAACTACAAAGGGGTAAAGTAACTCATGCAGGGATTTGAACCCATACGGCCTAGCTAGTGCCACCTGTGTTGAATGATTGCTATCCTCTGTGCCTGTTGATGTCATTCATTTGCTCTCACCAGACCTGGTGACTTGGATCATTTTGTCCCTCATCGCTGGTCTTGGTGCCTTTTCCTGCACACCTTCCCCCACCTGCATCCCTCACATCCAGCTCATCTTGAATCCTAGACTCCTGATCAGTTTTTCAATCCCCGATCATGGAATCTAAAGACAAGACCCTCCTTTCAGGAGAACATATAAAATTCTTGACTGTGTTAATACTTCAAAACTTGAAGCCCCTGTCCTGGACCTCCACTCTGAGAGTGAGGGTCAGGATAACAGTGAGGAGGAGGAAGAAAAAGGAGAGACAGCACTCCTTTTCCTCATGCCTTTATGGCTTTGGGCTTATAGGATTCGTTATAGTCGCTTTTCGTTTCCTGCCCAAGCACTGTGCCTGAAACAGAAAAAGCTGACCCAGTAGAACTGAATCTTTCTCCTTTTCCCCTAATGTACCTCACACCTCTATTAGAGCACTTACAATGCTTTATTCCTTACGTGGTGGTCTTCTCTAGATTCTAAACATTCAGAGCTAGAGGGCGGTGAGAAGAAATGTAACTGACTCACAACTGCATCCTCAAGGCCTCAGATAATGCCTGGCTCATCAATTCTCAATAAATGGTTGATGGCCGAGTTAATGAATATCCGAAATAAACCAGCCTTCACCAAGAAGCATAAATGAGAGTAGAGATTATGTTCTAGTTACAGTCCTTCTAAAAAATGCAGAAATGGAACAGTATTAATATAAACAGGTTCTACTTACTAATTTCACACCTACTTTAGGAAATAATAGAATAAGTAAATATGTGGTGAAATTTAAGAAAATAATACGCTCACTAAACTTCACATTATTCAGAAACAGCTTGATCTAATTCTGATTTTATATTCGAGGGGTACATAGCAAATATCCTTTGAATCTTTTCTTTAAGACAGAGACCTTCTGTGACATGTGCCATATTGATGGTTTACCTGTGAGGACCTCAGGTAGGTATCCAGTCTGGAAATACTAGCTCATATCATATAAGAGTGCGGGTGTTCATTTCCCTCCTTTATTCTCTGAAGATTTACCTTCTATCCAGTGTCTCCCAAACCAACCTCATCTTTTTTGGTATATGTTTTTATTGTATTTTTCCATTACTCTTTACCCCCTTTACACTCCTCTACCCCTTTACGAACACCACACTATTGTCCATGTCCATGAGTCCTTTTTCATTTTTAGCTCGATCCCTCCACCCCCTAACCACTACCCCACAGAGCTGTCAGCCTGCTCTCTATCTATGAGTCTGTCTCTATTTTGCTTGTTAGTCCAGTTTGTTCATTAGATTCCACATATGAGTGAAATCATATATTTGTCCTTCTCTGATTGGCTTATTTCACTTAGCATAATATCCTCCAGGTCCATCCATGCTGTCACAAAGGGTAAAATTTTCTTCTTTCATACAACCAAGCTGTATAGATGTCCCATAGTTTTTTTATCCAGTCTCTGATGGCACTTGGGCTGCTTCCAGATCTTGGCAATTGTAGATAATTCTGCAATGAACATAGGAGTGCTTATGTTCTTTCAAATTAGTGTTTTGGGATTCTTAGGATATAATAATAAGGGAGTTCCATTTTTTTACGTTTTGAGATAACTCCATACTGCTTTCCACAGTGGCTGCACTGATCTGCATCCCTACCAACAGTACAAAAGTGCCCCTTTCTCCATATCTTCACCAACACTTGTTGTTTGGTGATTTATTGACAATAGCCATTCTGACAGGTGTGAGGTAATATCTCACTGCAGTTTTAATTTGCATTTCTGTGATGATTAGTGATGTTGAACATCTTTTTATATGTCTATTGGCCATCTGTGTGTTTGCTTTGGAGAAGTGTCTATTCAAATTCTTTACCCATTTTTAATTGGATTGTTTATTTTTTTGATGTTGAGTTTTATTAGTTATTTATAAATTTTCAATATTAACCCCTTATCAGATATATCAGTGAATATGTTCTCCCATTCAGTGGGTTGTCTTTTTGTTGATGGTTTCCTTTGCTATAAAAAGGCTTTTAAGTGTTTGTAGTGCCCTTTGTTTTTTTTCTTTTGTTTCCCTTGCCTGAGGAGATATATCAAATAAAATATTGTTATGAGCAATGTCTGAGGTTTTACTGCCTGTGTTTTCTTCTAGGATTTTTATAGTTTGGGGGGTCTAATATTTAAGTGTTTAGTCCATTTTGAATTTCTTCTCATGTGTGTTGTAAGAAGTTCTATTTTTATTTTTTTGCATGTGTCTCTCCTATTTTCCCCAAACCATTTATTGAATAAACTATCTTTAGCCCACTGTATGTGCTTGCTTCCTCTGTCAATATTAGTGACTATAAAGGTGTGGGTTTGTTTCTGGGCTCTCTATTCTGTTTCATTAATCTATGTGCCTGTTTTTATGCCAGTACCATGCTGTTTTGATTACTATAGCTTTATAGTATAGCTTGATATTAAGTAGTGTAATTCCTCTAACTTTATTCTTCTTTCTCAAGATTGCTCTTGCTCTTCAGGGCATTTAGTGGTCCTATACAAATTTTTGAAATATTTTTTCTAGCCTTGTGAAATACATTATTGGCATCCTGATAGGAATTGCATTGACTCTATAGATCACTTTGGATAGTATAGATATTTTAATGATGTTGATTCTTCCTATCCACAGATATGGTGTGTGTTTCCACTTATTTGTATCTTCTTCAATTTCCTTCTTCAGTACCTTACAATTTTCCAAATACAGCTCTTATATATTTCATGCAAATGGAAATGGAAAAAAGCTGGGATGGCAATTCTTATATCTGACAAAACAGATTTTAAAACCAAAGCTATAATAAGAGACAAAAAAGGATACTACATAATGTTAAAGCAAACAATCCAACAAGAGAATGTAACCCTAGTAAACATATATGCACTCAACATAGGAGCACCTAAGTATGTAAAGCAAATTTTAACGGACATAAAAGGATAGATAGACAGAAATACTGTGATAGTAGGGGATTTTTAACACCCACTGACTTCAATGGATAAATCTTCCAAACAGAAAATCAACAAAAAGAAAGTGGCCTTAAACGACACGCTAGGTCAAATGGATTCAGTTGACATCTATAGATCATTTCATTCCCAAAGTAGCAAAATATACATTCTTTCCAAGTGCACATGAAATGTTTTTTAGGACAAATCACACATTAGGACATAAAACAAGTCTTAATACACTTCAGATGATTGAAATCATATTAAGCATCTTCTCTTACCAGAATGCTATGAAATAAGAAATCAATCACAAGAAGAAAACTGAAAAATACATGAAGACATGGAAGCTAAATAACATGTTATTAAACAATTAATGGGTAAACAACAAATTCAAAGAAGAAATCAAAAGATACCTTGAAACAAGTGATTATGAGAACACAACAACCCCAAATCTGTGAGATACAGAGAAAGCAATCGTAAGAGGGAAATTTATAGCATTATAAACCTATCTCAAGAAACAAGAAAAAGTTCCAATAAACAATCTAATAAGTTTACAGTTAAAGAAACTTGGAAAAGAACAACAAACAAAGCCGAAGTGAGAAGAAGGAAGAAAATAATAAACACCAGAGCAAAAATAAGTGAATAAAGTCTTAAAAAAGGTACAAAGGATCAATGAAAACAAGAACTAGTTCTCTAAAAAGATAAACAAGATCAACAAACCTTTAATCAGACTCATCAAGAAAAAAAGAGAGAGGACCCAAACAAATAACATCAGAAATGAAAGACGAAAAATAACAATTGACAGCAAAGAAATACAAAGAATTGTAAGAAAATATTATGAACAACTATATATAAACAAATTGGACAACCTGGATGAGATGGGTAAGTTCCTAGAATAATTTCCCACAACTAAATCAAGAAGAAACAGAATATGAATAGACAGATTACACCTAGTGAAATTGAAGCAGAATTGAATAACTCCCAACAAGAACAAAAAAAGCCCTGGACTGGATGGCTTTATAGGTGAATTATACCAAACATTCTGAGAAGAACTAACACCTCTGCCTCTCAAACTATTCCAAAAAATTTTATAAGAAGGAAGACTTATTTTACAAGGCCAGCACTATTCTATTTTTAAAACCAGATAAAGCCCTGGCTGGCGTAGCTCAGTGGATTGAGCGTGGGCCTGAGAACCAGACGATCGCGGTTCGATTCCCAGTCAGGGCACGTGCCTGGGTTGCAGGCCAGTTCCTTGCAGGCTAACTACCAGCAGGGGACGCACAAAAGGCAACCATACATTGATGTTTCTCTCCCTCTCTCCTTCCCCTCTAAAGATAAATAAATAAATAAAATCTTAAAAAAAAAAACAGATAAAGACACTACAAAGGGGAAAATTATAGGGCAATATCACTGATGAACACAGGTGTTAAACTTCTCAACAAAATATTAGCAAACCAAATACAGAAATACATCAAAAAGATCATACACCATGATCAAATGGGATTTATTCCAGGAATGCAAGGTTGGGTACAAATCAATAGATGCGATTCACCACATGAACAAAACGAAGGATAAAAACTACATGATCATATCAATAGATGCAGAAAGAGCATTGGATAAAACCCAGCCCCATTTTTTAAAAAGCTCTCAGCAAAGTGGGAATGGAGGGAACATACCTAAATATAATAAAGGCCATATATGACAATGCACTGTCAGCATTATAACTACCTGCAAAAACTATACATATTCCTTTCAGGTCAGGAATAAGACGGGGATGTCCACTTTCACCTGTAGTATTCAACATAGTACTGGAAGTCCTAGCTTTAGCAATCAGACAAGAAGAAATAAAAGGCATACAGATTGGAAAGGAAGAAGTAAAACTCTTTATTTGCAGATGACTTAAATTATATATAAGCTTTCCAAAATCAGATTATATATAAGCTTTCCGGGACTTCCGCCAAGATGGAGGCATAGGTGGAAACACTGTGCCTTCTCCCACAACCAAGTTTGACTACAACAAAAGTTTTGGAGAACTAGAACACACCCAAAGACCAGAACACGGAATTATACGGAAGTCCAACAGCTATGAACCGTTCAACGGGGACAGTAAGAGAGGCGGAGCCAGCAGCGGAGCTGGGTCGGGCAGGACAGATCCCCCGACCTAGGCGTTAGGCGCGCAGGCAGCCCAAAGCCAGTCAGGGTGCGGGGAAGACTGACCAAGGTCGCACATTCGCGCACAGTGAGACGGACCACGCAGGCCCCAGGGGACGAACCCAGTGGTGGAGGGCCAACAGCGGTGGCACACTCGAGTGCAGTGGGATGAAACGCGTGGGCCCAGTGACAGTGGCCGGTGGGGGTCGCGGCAGCAGGCGGCGGAGGGAAGCCATTGTCCCTCTTTGACCCCACCCCCACATACAACGTCTCAACCCAGCGACTTAGTTGCCCTGCTCTGGTGAAAACCTAGGGCTCCGATCCTGCTACTTAACAGGCACCAACAGCCCAAAAGATGGCGCAAGAGGAACTCAAAGTCCCAGAGCCAATAACCCTAAGCGACCGGGAAATTGCCAGCCTCTCAGAAGCCCAATTTAAGACACTATTTATCAGGATGCTCACAGAATTGGTAGACTACAGTCACAAATTAGAGAAACATACGAAGGCTAAACTAATTGAAATGAAGGGAGATGTCCAGGAAACCAATAGCAATGGAAAGGAAAATGGGACTCAAATCAATGGGATGGACCAGAAGGAAGAACCAAACATCCAACCAGAAAAGAATGAAGAAATGAGAATTCAACAAAATGAGGAGAGGCTTAGGAACCTCCAGGACATCTTTAAATGTTCCAACATCCGGATTATAGGGGTACCAGAAGGGGGAAAGAAACAGCCACGAGTGGAAAACTTATTTGAACAAATAATAAAGGAGAACTTCCCCAGTCTGGCAAAGGAAATAGACTTCCAGGAAATCCAGGAAGCTCAGAGAGTGCCAAAGAAGTTGGACCCAAGAAGGAACACACCAAGGCACATCATAATTACATTAGCCAAGACCAAAATGAAGGAGAGAATCCTAGAAGCATCAAGGGATAAGGGGACAGTCACCTACAAAGGAGTACCCATCAGACTGTCAGCGGATTTCTCAAAAGAGACCTTACAGGCAAGAAGGGGCTGGAAAGAAGTATTCCAAGTCATGAAATCCAAAGACCTACAGCCAAGATTGCTTTATCCAGCAAAACTTTCATTTAGAATGGAAGGACAGATAAAGTGCTTCTCAGATAAGGTCAAGTTCAAGGAGTTCATCATCACCAAGCCCTTATTATATGAAATGCTAAAGGGACTTATATAAGAAAAAGAAGATGAAAAATATGAACAGTGAAAGGACAGCAAACACACAGTTATTAACAACCACACCTAAAACAAAAGCAAACCAAGAGGACAGCTAGATCAGGAGTGGAACCATAGAAATGAAGAACACATGGAGGGTTAGAAACAGGGGAGTGGGAGGAGGAGAAGGGGGGAGAAGGCACAGAAAATAGCATAGATGGTAGGTAGAAAATGGATGGGGGGAGGGCGAGAATAGTGGGGGAAATATAAAATCCAAAGAACTTGAGACACGTGGTTATAAACTAAGGGGGGGAGAATGGTGGGGGAGGGAGTGTGCAGGTGGAGGGGAATGAAGGGGGGAATAGAACAACTGTAATGGTATAATCAATAAAATATATTTTAAAAATAAATAAATAAATAATAAAAAAGATTATATATAAGCTTTCCAAAATTAGATTATATATAAGCTTTCTAAAACAAAATCCAAAAAGACAACCTTAACTATATGTCCTAAAGCATCTAGATGTCACCCATAAATCCTGGACAGAACATGTAGTCTGCAAGGTCAGAGCAGAGGGTAGATTTCCAAGAACTGTAGTATGCTGAGCACATTACTCCTTCATAATCACTGAATCAAGGAGAAAATGAAATGAAAGCATAACCAAGAAATAGAACCACATACATAAGCCAGGAGAAAACAAGTTGTGCATCAAATTGGAGGACAAGGTGAAGGCATGAAAACATGAGAGAGGGAAAGATCAGTAACAGAGAAAACTAAGTGGAAGCAGTGAAATTAGTCAGTATACGTACATAGATTTCCTAGCTCTGTCCACTGAGATAGCCAAGAAGGAATGGTACCCAAGTGTCAATGAATAAAACCAGCATCCAGATCTTGGTTTCTAGTGCCATTCTCCAACTGAAGAAACCAGGGCTCCTTGGAGAAACACCTGATTGTAGGACTGGGACAGAATATACAAGAGAGTGGAGTATCTTGTAAAGCCAGAAAGTAAAGGGGTGCTCAAAGCCACAACAACAAAACAGGAACACAGCAAAGAGACAGAGAAACCAACTGAAAGAGCTCCTAATTGCTAATGCTGGAACAGTTTAAAAAACAAAATAAATAATGTAGCACTAGGTTTTAGCCCAAAGTATAAAATAAATATCTGTGTCTCCCTAATAACATTAAAAGCTAATTATATAAATAGAGAAGAGAGAAACCTTCTATACGAGTACTCCTCCCTCAAGGAGGAGAGATTTAACTCTCATCTCTTGCATGAGCTGTGCTGAGTGACTAGTTTCTAAAAGTTGAGCATGGGAAGAGGGAGAAAACACTAACTTTCCCATGGAGAAACGTGGCAAACACTACCTCAACCAGGTAATCGAGGTGAATCTCAACAGTGAAAGGTCAGGTTGACAGTTTGCACACTAAGTGATAAGAATGGCACTTTCCCTCTGACCTCTTCCTTCCAAAAGCCTGTTATTACCCATCTCACCACACTATGAGGCAACCCTAAATTGAGGAATACTTTACAAAACACTTGACCAGCACTCTTCAAAACTGCCAAGGTTCTCAAAAAAGGGAAAACTGAACACCTAATAAACTATCAAACAGGAAGTCCAAAAAGGCATGATTACTAAATATATTCATGCCCTGAATTGGATCCTAGAACAGAAAAAGCATACTAAAGGAAAATTAGTGAAATCCAAATAAATCGTGAAGATTAGTTAATATATAGTCATGCACTGATGTTGGGTCCTTAGGGTAAATGTACCATAGTAATGAAAAATGTTAACTATGGAGAAAAGTTGTATATAAGAACTCCTTATATTTTCTGTTCAACTTGTCTATAAGTCAATAACTATTCTAAAATAAAAAGATTTTGTTTTTTAAAAGCAATAAATAAAAGGAATTAATAAGAAGCTAGGTACAGGCATAGAATCACATGCTTAAGTCCAGCATTTAAGTACCAAAAAATAAGCAACTTCCACTTTTTTTATCAGTCTTGGTGCATCTGAGTGGGCCAAGAAAAGATGAATGAAAGAGTTAAATTGACTTTGGCACATGGCAAACTTTTACAAATACATATTAGTAAGTAATATTGCAAAATCAACAGTGCTAAATATCTGTTATATTTTTACTTGCCATATCACTTCCATTTGTAAACTACCACCCTTTTCTGCCTTTTTCCTAAATAGTTGCTTTTTAGTGCCATAACAGTTAAATCCTACAGCATAGTCAAAAATTCGCATATGAGGTAAAAAGGAATACTATGAAAGCAAAGCACTCTTGTACAGCCAATTCTTTTATTGCATTTTTACAATATTCTACTTAAACTGGTGTTTTTAAAAAATAGGAGGCTTTTTTTATAGTTTGGTTTCTACATGGAAGATTAAACTCATGCTTATACCTAAAGGTGGTGTTTGCCTGATAATTTTAATATGCAGCATTTTAGAAATGTACATATCAATGTTTCCACAGTACTATTTGCTAATTTTTAAATGAAGTCATGATCTATGTGCACAAAAAAAGAAAAAGAATCCTACCTTCCACAGATTCTTGTGTGTGACTTAAACTGACCAATCAGAATGCCAAATAGCCTTGGGTACAGTGATTGGCCCAAGCGTAAATGTGGAAGCCAACCAGAGCCAAGCATGGTCACTTTGGATGGGTTGGTGTAGATATCCAGTCTCCTTCTGAAATTGTGTACTGCACTAGACTATATAAGCCTATAGCTATGAGGACCATCTTTTCCAGCCACAGGGAGGGAGTTTGCTAGATAAAACACTCCAGAGGGGAAAATAAAAATAGACATGGAGAAAGAGAGAGGAATTTCTCATGGCATCATTTGAGACCTGGATCCAACCTGCCCATAGTTAGCACCACTCCTTAGAATCTCAATGATTTGAACCGGTAAATTTTTATTTTCCCTTAAGTGATTTTGAGTTGTGTTTTTGTTACAATGACAAAAAAATTCTGATTAACAAAAGCAGCTGGAGAGTACTTAGATGAATAATTACTGATAAATCGTTTGTTTATTCATTTTAGTTATTTGCCTATTGAAGTACTCAACATATATGAAGTACCTACTACTTGCCAAGGGCTGCACTATGTCCTGGAAGTATAAGGATATAAGAATTAAGAATTAATCTCTTCCTCAAGAATGTACAGTCTGCAGGAGAGGCCAACGGGCAGACAAAACAATATGATTGACACCAATAAATGTATTATGCACATAATGGACCTCAAAAGATGGGCACTCAGTGCAGACTGGGGTGACATCCTGAGGAAAACAACTGAACTAGATTTAGAGCTAGATTGGTTAGAGTTAACCAAACTGAATCAAGGGTGGGAGGAGAGTGTCAGGCTGGAAAGAGGCAGGTACCAAGTAGTAAGATAACAAGATACCAAGTGTGAGTACCATGTGCTGCACAGGTGTCAGAAGCCTGAAAGTTCTGAGGGACTGCAAGTAGCTCACCAAAATGGATTTGTTGGTACAAGGAAGGAAGTGGTAAGAGGTAAGGCTAGAGAGACACACAGACGCAGCTCACAAGTGTGAACTGCAGCCTAAAGACAATGAAGGGCTACAGAAAATGGTATGTTGGGACAATTATTTCTATCAACCTGTATTATATACACATTTTTTAATGTTACACACAGCTTGCTAAGCCATATACTTAGCTCACACTACAGCTCGCTAAGCCATATACTCTTTTCCAAGTTCAGTTCTAATTGACTCTCAGCTCAAAACGCCCAGGACACAGCAGGGTATCAAAGTAAACATGGTTCCAGTTGTAGTAGATAAACCATTCATGGATAACTTGGAGCTCAGATGCCTTCTTGCATATTTGATCAGCACAGACAAACTTTTGGATCAGACCACTTCAAATTCCCAATAACAATTTCTGTAAATGTTTTTCTTGGACTGAGTAAGATAAGTATTCATCATTGTCTTTTTCTCCCATGGAAAATTTTCACTAACCTACCAAAGTCCCACTGCCTAAAGGAATGGAGAATACATTAGCACTGGTTCATGAAAGTCAATGAGAATTTGCTAACAAGAATTGGCAACTGAGGACCGATTTTTTAAAATGTAGATCTAGTTCAATCCAACAAATACCCATTAAGTTTCTACCCTATGAGAGCTACTATTCTGGAGGCTCTGGGGTACAAGATGAATGCCCCATGCAAAAGCAAATTTTCTCAATCATGCTACACAGGGTTCTTCTTATATCAAAGTTGGCAGGAAATAGAGGACTAAAATTGTTTCAGACTGTTATTGGCAGTAAGCTTCTGCCTGTGTTAATTACACTCTATATTTGATGCTCATCATTCAGTTAACAGTCCATGCATTTTAACCTTTCTGTGATTGACTAAATACCAAATAACTGTGTTTAATTTTTTGGATTTCTAAATTTATCTAATTTATATCACTCCCATATTTGGTGATCTAATAGTTTGGACATTTTTCCAACTGTAATAACTTTGATAAGCAAATAATCAATGAAAATCTTGTGTACAAACACAGACACACTCATAAGGAAGGGCTTAAATGTTTGGAATACTTTAAAAATACAGATTTTAAGGTAACTTTCTGAACTTTACATTTAAAAGCATAAATGTCTTGTGAAGAAAAAATTTGTGGCATATTTTATTATTGGCTAGTTATACATGATTACATAATGTCTAAGAGACAACATCAAAAAATGAATATAATTTGGGAATATGTGCATATACATTCTTATACATGCATCCATTTGTCGTGAGTGTGAAAGAGTCAACTAGTAAAAATAATTTAAGGTAAAGACCCTAATGAACAGAAATCAAATAGAAAGCACATGTTTTTTCATAAAGGACACGTGGACAAAGCCAAAAGGGGTAGGTTCGAGGGTGGGAGGCAGGGATGGGGGGGGAGTATGGTGTGATGAAAATGGAGATAATTGTACTCGAACAACAATAAAATAAAAATAACTTTAAAAAGGAAAAGAAAACACATGTTTTGTATTGCTTAGTTTTAGGTTTAGTTTTCAGTTCTCAAAGGACACAATATAACAGTATTTTAAAATGAAAAAGGGCAGTTACCCCGCAGGTCACTTACAGTCAGCGGTGTGCTGGAGCCAGCTTGCACCAGCTGGCAGGAGTCAATTTTGTGCATCTTTTCTCAGCCTCACATTCAGCAACTAACCATAGATAACTTGAAATTGGCCATGGTGGAAGCAGTTACACCAAAGAAATTGGCAAATCCTGTACATCAGAGCTTTTTTTTATTTTTCCAGAATAGTTGATTGGTAAATATTTATTTTAGCAGAACACAGCAATCAGTTTATAAATCTGTGTATGGCTTTTTGGGGAGGGTGTACATGCAGCCGCACACAGTATGTGTTAGGGAATAGAAATCTAGACCGAAGTATAATGTAGGAATTATTTCATTTTTGTGACCTCACCTTGAACATTGCATAGTTTTCTCTTTAGTCATGATTGATATATAGATAGATGGTAAATAAATGATAGATAATGAGGAGTGAATGACAAAACAATAAAATCATTACTATAAAGGAAAATAAGAAAAAAATTAAAATCAAATGAGTGGTTAATAAATGTAGAAAATTATAATGGTTTCACTAAAAAGAAAGAAAAATTCTAGAGCATTTCATAAACTGGCTACAGCTAGGAAGATAATTTAGTCTCTATTTAACCTATTTAACCTAACCTCTTACCTCACCTACAAGGCAACTGAAGTACAGAACATTTAAGTGCCTTGGACATAATTATAAAAGTAGGCAAATGACAAAGCCAGAATGACACTCAAATTTTCTCACTTGGGTTTTTAATGGGTCCATTAAACTTACTGTATTCTCTTTTACACCACCTTAACAAACTGAATTTGCCAACACAAGCATCAGCTTTTCCAGCTAATGTTTTTTATTATAAATACAAAATACAAGTTTAAAGAGAGCAAGCGGAAATATATTACAGATGTTTCTTTCAACAGGCCTTTCACAGATGCTTCCAGATCTTGGCCAGAGTCGCCAGTATCTTCTAGATGGAAAGATTAGGCCACAGCATTTGAGATGTTAGATGATTCAAGTATTTTCCTTCATAAAATTTCTCTTGATCACCTGTGTAGTTTCCTCTACCGTTTAATGCAAAACCAAACAGATATGGTTTTCTTCATCTCTAAGTGTTGAGCTAACTTTAAACCTTTAAGAGATGAGAAGCTGCCCGGTACATTGGAAGAGATGAGTTGGTTAAGCTACTAATACCAGCATCTGCCAGATTTATGACTAACGTATGAATAGCCTGATGTTATCTAAAATTTCCAGTTCAGAGGAAACGTTTACACAGGGACAGTTTCCACTTCATAAGCTGCTAGATTGCTTCACTCCTAACAGCAAAAGAAAGCCAATGTCCATCTCCCTTCCAGGTGTAGACCCCTGTCATCAAGCATCTCCGATGGCAGCCACTCTATCGTCTACATGAACTAAAACCTCCACTCGTTTCCTAAAAATAAGTTGAGGAAATAATGCAAGAAGAATAGACTTTGGATCCAGACACTCATGTTCAAATCCTAATTCAGCTACTGCCTAACCGTAACCTTGGAAAGGTTACTTAAGCACTCTGAACCAATTTCCATATTGGTAAATGCCTAGAATGATAGTGTTTGGAATTAATTTGACTTGTTAAGATAAAAAAAAATAACATTTCTAAGGTATTGGATACAATATCTGGTACATAATAGATACCCAACAAAAATTAGTTCCTATTTCTTTCCCTCTGTACCCACTTAATGGCTAGATGTTAGAGCTACAAAAATTAATAAACCATAATCCTGCACTCTAAGTATTTGTAATACAACAGGAGAAGAGATTTCTAAATGACTAATTTTTACACAGTACAGTTTGGTGGATCAATTAGGATCTCACCAGGAAACAGATGGTACCTCAAATTGGATAATTGGAGGAGGGTCTCATAAAGGGACCATTTTCAAAGGTATGAGGAGAAAAACTGCAGGAGATGGTGCAACATCCCAGAGCTTTAAAAAAATGTGGCACAACCCTCCTCCCTGAAGAGGTTGAGGAAGAGCAGCTATAATCACCTGGAAAGAAAGACTGGAACAGCAGGGGGCTGGAGCTGGCTCATGCCAGCTCAGGAGACCAGACAGTGTGCATCTCTTTCCAAGTCCACACTGAGTGATGTCCCATTGATAGCTTGGAATTGGCCATAGTAGGAGTATTTGTACTACAGAAATGGGCAGACACTACAAATCAGGGCTTCCCAAAATCCTATTTACCAGCACATCGCTAGGTATAACTCTTGCTGTGGGAAGGAACCAACCCCAAGTAAACTCACAGAAAGAAAACTAGGGAATAAATGTCTTCTCCTGACAATGGACAAACCCTATCAGAAGCCAAAGGTCAAAAGAGTCCACTGACATCCATTCAGGCCGACTGCCCAGGCAACCAGCAGGGTGGAGAGAATGAGACAGTGGATCTGAAGGGGAAACAGAAGCATCCACCGCATATAACAAGAGAGGATGAAGATCTATTAAAGTGTTGAAGAGGAAACAATAATAGTTCCTGGGGAAGTCATGGAAAATAGAGAGAATGCGGATTTTGAAGGGTGAGTAGGAGTTTGCCAAAGGTGGAAGACAAAGGACAGAGGGGAACAAAATCGGAGATGCCTGACACTGCTGAAGAACGGATATATTTAAAGACTAGCAGAATGGAGCATACAGCCTGGGTTGGCGCACTGGGAATCATGGGGAATGAGAGTGGAAAAAAAGATTCTCAAGTCACATTGAAAAGCATTTTTAAATGTGTCCAGGTTTTTTCCATCCTCATTACCATGACCCTCACTGAGACCACCAACATCTCATACCTGGGTGACCAACACAGACCTCTCCGATCCACTCTACACTACAGTCAGTGTGGTATTTCCAAAAGACAAATCTCATCCTCTTCCTCCTCTGCCTTGAAACAGTGAGTTGCTCCTTATTTCCCTCAATTCTCCTTGTACTCTCCCCTGCCCTCCTTGTACTCTCCAACTTCCCCTGCCCATTCTACTGCTCCCTTTACCACTCTTTCACACCTCCCCCCACCACCCACACCCCAATCTCCAGAAGCAGTGAGTGGCTTTTCAACAGGCTGACATGTACCAGGCCTGCTCTCACCTTTCCTTCTCTTCACCTGACCAACTCCATCTCTTTTTTATTTTTAATTTTTGGACCTTTAGATCTCAGCCCTGATGTTACTCTTTCCTTGGACATCCCTGACTTCCCCTGCCTCCTTCCAAATTGATTTCCTTACCATGATACACTGTGCATAATCCTAATTTGGTACTTACCATCATGAACTGCAGGTGCCAACTCCCTAGTCTGTCTTCCCTCCTTCGGAACTCTAGAATCCTTGAAAACACAGACTATACTTATTCAGCTTAAGGTTCCCAGTAACTAGCACAGAGTCTAGCTTATAGTGGGCACTCAAGAAAACCTTGATTGGATAAATCTCTAATGGTTAAAGGTCAGGCACATAGACAGGCATACTAATATTTGATGAGGTATTTTTTGAAGTATTCTCTTAACTAGAAGGGGAACCCATTTTGTCGCTATTAATCCAGCTAAGGAAGACCAATTCCATAGAATATGTCAGCCAATGACCTACTCATTGTCGTATGGGACACAGATGGACAGTCTAAGGCACCACGATGGACACACAGGATAAGCCTAATGTGAGGGTTATTGAGAAAAACACAAGTAAAGTGGTAATAGAACACCCATAATTTCTTGGGCTGTCTACACAGAGAGTGCTTACTTGGCAGCTTAGAGATTCAGAGCAATTATTACAGTGACCCATGCAGACATTCTACAACCTTTTATAACACATCCTGGACTCATAGTAGCATACTGACCATGGTTAGGAGCCCCCCCAGATCAAGAACAGAATGCTTTTCAGGGTGTCACATTGCTAGGAGACCACCAAGGAGGGGAAATACTGTTGCAGCCATCTTTGGAACATACAGGCACGAACAACATGTTGGTCCAATGATAACTGTCCCCTAAATCGGCCGTGGTATGTGTAGGGTAAGTGGAGGCAGTCTGGCTTCCTCACCCAAGTGCCTGGGTAGCTAAGGGAAGCAGTTTTCTCATAGCCTAGGAGGGGCCGGACAACTAGTGTTCTCATAGCCTTGAGACTATTCCGATAAATGGCTCCCATAACATGAAGTGGGCTTGCATGTGCAGAATTATGTTATGTTATGTAATGTTCTCGTATCTTGCAGGCTTTGTTCCCCTCTAGTACTTAAATAGCTAGTGACTCCCTGCTGGGACAGGTGCCACTATGGGTGCCACGCTGGGGAGTGCAGGCCGCGACATGAGACATGCAGATAGACAGCCTGCAACATGCATGGCTCACCCACTCATGAATAAAGGCATGCCAGACATCCCAATGGCTCCGTGAATATTTTTCCATCTGCACAAATACCATGAACCTGCCTGGCCTTGAAGGGTGGCAATACAGTATACAACTTCCACCAGTAATTTTTTAATCAATTACTATTTTTCATAGGAAAAACATAGAAAACATGGGCCCAAAATGGCAGCAAGATGGCAGGAAGGAAGAAAAAAATTTAAGCCCTGGAGCACATAGTAAGATTTTTATTTTAGAACTAGCGGTACTGTGGAAAGTGAATTAGAGCACAGATCTAAGGAAAATCAAGTAGGATGCTGTTTGTCATCTTTATCTCTAATCTCTTTGTGTGCCTCAGTTTTCTTGTTTTTCAAATGAGAAAAATAATAGCACTTACCTCCAGGAGTAATTGTGAGAATTGGTAAGTTAATATAAATAGACTACATAGTAAGTACATAGTATAAGTACATAATAAATAGGTACATAGTAAGTGTTTTTACACACACACACATCTACTTGCTATTCTTCTTAATTCATATGAGAGGTGATGATGGCTTACACTAATAAAATGGATAGATTTTAAATATTTATTGTGTGAAAGGTAAGAAAAAGGGGAAGGGGAATAAAAAATGACTACTATGTTTTGACATTGAGCAAATAGTTGAACACTAATGGACAAAAACACCAGGGAGACAGCTCTCCTAGCCTCAGGTGCAGGCCTAAACGTACCTCAGGGCTTGCTTTCAAAATGCTCTTTGGTGGTTGAAGTTTTGAGAAGCTGGCAAGTTTTTCAACTGCTCTAAGCTTCATTTCTTTTTAATCTGTGAAAAGGAGATAACAATGAAGTATAAATGTACACTTAATGTGAATTTAATTCCATGATCTTAGCAAAAAAAGAAGAGTAAGCATGAATACAATAGAAAAATTACTTAAATTATGTTCTCATAATTTGAACTATTCCACTCAATAAGGATAGCTCTAAAATGGATTTAATACAGAATAGAAAAATCTGCTATTGACTCAGTCAATCGGGTTCCCACATGTCTCTTACACTGTTTAATTTTAAAGGTTAAATGTACATTTTGTTCATATGGTCCTAAATGAAATCCAGTACAGTTGGCACCAGTCATTGGTAAATTGATCAAAATGCTATTAAAGCAAAAAATTATTTTAAAATGAGTGTCGTCATTTGTTAGTCTGTCTGGAAAAAGTCCAGCCATTGTTAATATAATGAGATCAGTTTGCACAACATCGATGCAACCTGGCAGCCAAGGCAAGTGGACTGGAATGTACATGCATAAACAATGATGTCTTCACTGTCCTAGTCAGTGGGGACATTAGATGCCCTTGAGTGAGCACATGTACTGTGTGGCCATCACATCCAAAATGACTGAGTAAGTAGAGCAATGAACCTGAATCACATTTTGTATTAAGCTTAAACATTTCTCTGCAGAAACTATTCAGATGATTCAGAAGGCCTTTGAGGACAATGCAACGAGTGCAGGGCAAATAGAAGTATGGCACAAAGGCTCCAAATGTGGTTGAGATCTATTGAAAGTGACCCACATTCCGGAAGGCCTGCAACAAGCAGAACACCTGAGAATGTTGAACATGTACAGGCTGCAAAGAACAAAGATCAGTGGCTGACAGTGCAAGAACTAGAAGCTGATCTGGGGATTCCAAAAACTACTGAGTCCTAGATTTTGATGCAGGGTCTTGGCATGAAATATGTTGTGGCAAAATTCATTCCAAAGCTTCTGCTACCAGATCAAAAGGACCACCATGCTATAGCTGTTAATGATTTGATTCAAACCACTACCAATGAACCAGATTTCCTCAGGAAGGTCATAAGCAGTGATGAATCGTGGGCCTATCTATGGCTATGATTTGGAAACGAAGGCCCAGCCATCCCAATGGAAGTCGCCTGGTTCTCCATGTCTGAAGAAGGTGCGGCAACTTCGCAGCAAGATCAAGACCATGTTAACTATGTTTTTTGATTGGGAAGGTGTTGTCCATCACAAGTATGTCCCTCCAGGACAAACAATTAACAAGAAGTACTACCTTTGTCAGTTGACAGGTGGAATACAATGAAAAGAGCTGCAGCCGTGGGCAATTGGTGATTGGCAGCTTCAACATGACAATGCACCCACTCATGCATCACATCTTGTGCAGAGTTTTTTGGTGAAATATCAAATCATCATGCAGTTGACCTTGCCCCTCTAAAGCCCATATCTGACACCCTGCAACTTTGGGTTTTCCCCAAAACTAAAATCATTTTTGAAATGAAAAAGATTTCAGACCATTGATGAGATTCAGGAAAATAGGATGGGGCAACTGATGGCGAGTCCAACAAAGCGTTTTGCAAAGTGTTTTGATCGGTGGAAAAGAAACTAGGAGAACTGTGTCAGGTCCCAACATGCCTATCTTGAAGGCAACTGAGATGTCATTGTCCTATGTACAATGTTTCTTGTGTCTCATGTCTTCCTCTTTCATAGAACATGGCTGGATACTTTCTGGACAGACTCATATAAACATACACTTATTATCCTGTGTTGTGATACAGAGCCAAGAAAAAAGTTCATTTCTTTGTGTTTTCTTAATATAGACCCACTGACTAGAGTTCCACACCATATTCCTAGAGTGAACTTGAATACTTTCCAGTTTACAGTAACAATACAACTTTGTGAGTCAAAACTCACAAGGTTGTAACCAAAGAAATAAGGTGGTACCATATTATGGTGGCACCATATGAGGTGGCACCATAGCTCAGACATGTGAGTTCAAAAACCAGTGTCCTTATCAGTTACAGTCTATGATCTGTCTCTTTAGCACAACCTCTCACATTTTGTAAAGTGCGTTTTGTGCCTGCACACCCCTCACGCTAGTCTCAGTCCTGCCTGGCAGAACCTCGCCCTCTCTCTGTTCAACACTCTAGATTAGATTAACTGTTGGATCGATATCACTTTGCCATATCCGTCTCCTTCTCTGTTGTCCCTTCTGGATTTTAATCATAACTCAACATGAAAATTAGCAACTAAACCACCTAGATTGCTTCCTCCAAAAAAGCATAAGATTATATGACTTCATTTCTTCAAGTTATCAGCTAAGCAGAATACTTGGGAAGCGTCATCAAGAACAACAAACAGAGTGTCTTCTTGCCTCCACAAGAGTCAGAGCAATTACCAACTGCCAGCCAAAGGGAAAGACAGACCTTAAAAGAGACAAATGCAGGCACCGGAGTCAGACACCTCTGGGCTGAAATGTTCTCAAATGAAGCCAGTTAGCCCAGCTTCAATGAGCCCTCTCCACTATCTACTGAGCTGTGCCTTAGTAATTAGTATTCGTGTCTTTCCCTTTCCACTAACCATTCTCATTGTACCCTATTCTCGATCTCTTCCTTTCTCCATCATTCTTATAGAGTTAACTAGAAAACTCTTACAGAGTTAACTCTCAGTTTCCCGTGGGGCTAGGTATAAAAGAAGGAACATTATACATTATTCAAACTCCCAAAATCAAATTGTCCTCGGTGTTCATTGCAATCCTGGTTTACATGTTGCTTGACTGCAGCTCCTTATGAACCTTCACCTCAATGTTCATTGCCAAGTCCAGGGCATTCTCTAGTTTTCTTCTTTGTATTCCCACAGCCACTGCCTGAAGCCACGTCCCATTATCTTAAGCAACAGCCTCTTCAGTGGGGTCCCAGCTACCCACCTGTTTTCCACATTATCACTCAAGTTGGGTCTCTGTCTCATTATGCCAAGTTCCTTTCTCCAAAACCTTCCCTTGTTCCATTGCTTGGGATGAAGTCCCAGTTTTCCAATGAGACATGTCAGTCTGTCCCAGAATACACTCCCAGCCTCATCTGCACTCGCTCTCCCTGCTCCAATACTCCTCACCTGATCCTCAATGACATACCAATGTACCCCATCCTTTTATCTGGATAGTTTACCCTATCACTTTCTTTCTGCAATGCCCTTTTCCCCAACTCCATGATAAACTCATCCATCAAGGTCAAGTTAAGTGTCACCTTCCTGGATTCATCAATACTCATCCACTCATTCACTGAACCCCAGGCATGTGCCAAGCACTGCCCTAGGCCTGGGGACGCAGTTATCAGCAGAACTGGCATGCAGCACTCACACCACAGTGAGAGACAAAGACCTCAAATAATAATCACACAGACAAGCATAAAATAGAAACTGTGACTAGTCTAAAAAAGAAAAGAATTGCTTCTGGCAGAGAAAACACCACTTGCAAAGGCCCTGGTTAGGGGCGGACTGGGAGAACCCAGTAAACAGGAAAGAGCGAGAAAGGCCAAGGTGGGGAGAAGAGAGCATTATCGTGAGTGGGTGCGAGTGAAGCTGATAGAGGCCAGACCATGCGAGGCCTTGATGTCTATGAAAAGAAATATTTTTACCTATTTTGAGAACAGTGGGAAGACACTATTCAGTGGTAGGATGACTGGATCACTTTAACTTTCTGAAAAGACACCTTTGACTTCCATCTAGACAATAGATACAGAGGAGGCTAAGTAGAGTCACTAAAGATGTAATTAAATGTAATTCCTGGGGAGGGCTGGACTGGTGGGGAGGGTTAGGGGGGAAGACAGAAAACTGTACTTGAACAACAGTAAAATATGTTAAAAAATTAAAAATAAATAAATTTTAAAAATAAATGAATGTGATTCCTTAACACACACCAACTGAGGCCCAATCTACACCACATGCAATGTCAAAAGCCATCTTGGAATTTTGTGTTTGCCATGGATAATCCGCAAGGTACATAAACTAGGTGCCATGAGGATGAAACCCTTCCTCCTCCTCATCTGGCCCTGGCCAGCAGACCTCCACGCCAGCATCCCCGCATACACTCTCCCCAGCTCCAGCACCATTTGGCCTAGCACTAGAGAAAAATTGCCACCTTACTTCCAGGTTCTCTAAACAAAAAATTTTATATACATTTAACCATTATATATTTCTGTTTGGATATAGCTATGATACTTTCTTCTAGGAACAAAAATGTTACATTGATCCTTCCTTAATACGGTTCTTGAGATGAGATTATAATTAATATTTCTAAATATTTGCATGTTTGACATCATTAATATTACAAAAAACTTTTACTTGAGAATATTTTCTTTGTATGAATACTTTGGTTACATTAGTTGCCAAAATGTATACACACACACATATATAACAGGAAGAAATATAAAGTATTTGTGGTACAGTAATAACTTGAGATACCAAGCAGCATGCAGTATTCATATATCCTGCAATATCTGCATTCAGCCCAGGAGGCACCGAGTCAACCACGTGCCACGAGGAGGTAGTTGCTCCCATCATCAACCCAACGTCAACCCAAGGGAAGGAACGAAAAGTTGATTGTTTTATTCTAAACCTGAAAATATATGGTTAACATGAACAGGGAGCATCAGAAAGAAATGCCCAAGTCTTGAGGCTGAGATAAGAGACCTAGTGCAAGGAAAAGGATGCTGCCACATGTTTTCAAAGCAGGGGGGGCTGATCTCGACCCCACCTCCCCCCCCCGCCCCCACCAACACCACCACTTCCCATTCCAGCAGGGTTTGAGCATCCGCACAGAGGAGAGAACGGAATCTAACTGAGACTGAAAGATGAAAAGAATGAGCAGTGGGGAATTTTTTGCTATTTTCTACCTCTGGACAAACTAAGGGTTTGAAAAATACCAAGGCATTTTTCTGTGATGTTTGAAATGTCTAAAAAAAAAAAAGAAAAGATTGCTAATACATTTCCCAGGGACAGTTGGAGAGTGACAGCCTGGGTGAACCTATCCAGGCCCATGAGACTTACAGGAAACAAGAGCACGATGCCATTGTGCACACAGACATGAGAGACGGCTCACCACCCTCACCAGCCACAGCGGTGCAT
Organism: Sturnira hondurensis; assembly: GCF_014824575.4. NCBI lineage: Eukaryota > Metazoa > Chordata > Mammalia > Chiroptera > Phyllostomidae > Sturnira > Sturnira hondurensis. The sequence continues at coordinate 39,779,409 of NW_028082759.1, forward strand.
GGAGGTCTGCAAGCATCTCGTGGGTCCAAAGGGAAGACAAGCCAATGAGCAATTCTAAGAGCCCACCTGGGGAGGCACCTCTAACAGGAGGAGAAGAAGAATGCAGCCACCTGTGTGATTCCTCCAGGTGTCAGCCAAAGCAGGATAATAGACCACAGGAACATCAGCAGAACAGAAAGTGGATGTCACTTCTTTCTGCCTTCAGCATCATGAGAGTAACGCCCCCTACCTCTCAGTGTAATTTAGATGTCATATCAGGAAAAAGGGAGAGAGAAACTTTGCAGTAGAAAACAGACTTGATATAGTTGAACAAATTAACCTATGAACTGTACTATGTCCATTTTATAGATCTTGACCAAGAACTTAGTGCATTAGAAAGGTTTAATTTGAAAACAAGCTGAAGAGTCAGAGGCAGAAATTAAAGCCAACCTAGAAATAAAGTTACTCTTTGGAATGAAAATATATGACCATACAGTTAATACCAATTACATGTATGTATCACACACTACAGATCGATACAGTAGTTTCCTAGACACACAATTTTTGGCCTGACTCCTTTGGAGGTGAGTGAATGACATATGAGCATGACAAAAAGGCATGTTCAAAGGGACCATTTGCTAGAGAACATAAGCACAATCTAATGACAGCATTTGTCTGCCAAGAAAAACTAAAGGACTTAAGATTGAGCCAGGTAATTCAAGAGTTTGAAGTGTCAATATGTTAAAAAGCAACCCCTCCTTATACAACAGTAACCCCATTGAGGGGAATTAAAAGTTGATTTTTACTCTAAATCTGAGAACAAATATAGTTGATTTATGGGTGTAAGACATCTCCTCAAATGAATCCTGACTCCTCCATAAGATCCACTTTAACCGTTGTTGGCAAAAGTGCCACTTGAGAAAATTACAGTAATCGAGTCTGGCTGCAAAGCAGACAACCTTGCACCCAATGCACTGGAGCCAACCAGGATTTCCTTCTTTCTGTATTTTGAAGATGATAATGTGTAAGTTAACTATATTTGAACTATTCTTTTCAAAGTGAACAGAAGAAAACTGCAGCTCCCTCTTTCTACCCCGTCATGAGAAAGGCAGTGAAAGAACCCAAAATCAAAGAAACTTTTACTAGAATCTGAACAAGTCAGGCTTCGGTCAGTTGTTTCACTGCCAAAACTCAAGTAACTACCCCCTCCTACCTCTTTACCTCGGCCTGTGTTGGCTTTTATTCACCGGAAATCCTGCGGGATTCAGCACTAACAGGGGGAGAAGGGGAGGGTTTTGCACTGGGAGGGAAGAAAGGAGGAAGGCACCCGGCTGGGGTAGAATCACAACACTCGTAAAGGGGAGCATCATCCACAAACCAAAGTGCCACTTCTCAGGCATGGCTCCCACTCCCGAGGAATGACCTCAGGAGGTCAGTGCAGAAGGAGCAAACAACAAGGAAGTGAGCACCCACCAGGTGCAGCAGGTGCAACAGGTGCCGAGAAATGGGCATCCTCAATGTCAAGCTGAAATTCGTCACAAGGATATTCCTTAAAGAAAGCTAACACACTGGCTGCAAGGGCCCTTGCAGCTCTCGAAGGGAGAACTACCCGTGGATTGTTATTACTAGGTACCTGGAGCCCCTCCCCAACCCTCCGGGTGTACGCCAGGCTCTGTAACAGGAAGCATGGACCAAAACAAAGAGCAGAGAACCTGACCCAAAGAGTGTGCCATCTAAAGGCACATTTGGGTAGTTATACTGCACAAAGTGGCAAAGCAGAAAGTAACACAGCACAGACAGGCAGTGAGAAATAGATTTTTGCTGAACGTGTCAAATCTTTCAGAAACAGGAGGGATTTTAGGGGAGTTGTGGTTTTTGTTTGATGTGGTATTATGTTTTTTAAAAAAAAGAAAAAAGAAGAAGAATTTGCTATTAATAAAAGACTTAAAGAGATCTTAACAGGTTAGAGCAAAAAGTTAAACATACAAAGATGACTTTAAATAAGATCTCCAATGTAACGATCTACCTTTGGGTACAAAATAAAAACATGGTTTACAAATCGACTACAAGTTAATACACGAACACCGTGTTACAGTTGAACTCCCCAAAACAACAAGTTGACCTCAGAATGAATCAATAAAAGGACTGTCGAGAATGAGCAAGGTCATGGTTTGGCTCAAGACAGCTTCAGAGCAGGGCTGACTCCAATGTGACATCCCAGACCCGATGGTTCAGATGCCCTGTGCCTGGTTAAGAGACCAGGCTCTGGACCCAAATGAACAGGCAAGAGCTCTGCTCTCTTCCTGCCACTAACCTGAGGAAGTTCATTTACTTCTCATTTTACAGTTTCTTCATTAGTTATTTAGAATTAAATAAACAAATAAATAGAAGGAGCAGAGAGAAAGGGGAAACAGAACAGAAAAGATGCTAATAGCACCTAATTTTATGGGAAAATCCTTATAGTCTTAGCACAGCGTCTGGCATGGAGTGAGCAATTATCACAGCTGAGCCTCCAACACCCTCCCAGGCTCCCTCCCACCCTCTGTTGAAAGCTTGCCTTTATGACGGGTCTCGGAGCCTCGGTTCTGACAGCCTGCCTCAGCGGCCTCCTCAGCACGGAAAGCCAGCCTGGCCTAGTTGTGGCACAGCACTCCATGAAATGCCTCTCCCCCAGTCTTCTTTGTCCTTAATTTTTAGCTTGGTTAAAATGCCCTCGTATTTACATTTCTTCCGGAGAAAATAGAGCCGAGATTTACGTTTCACAATTTACATCGCTGATTTGATGTGCTATCATGGTTTGTGATTAATTAGCTGCCAACCGTTTCAAAAATGTTTCTCAGCAAATTTGAGGCATTGGGAGCGTGTATTCTGCAGTGTAAATGGGAACTGTGGGGTGTGGCGAGCCTGGTCTCCCACCATTCTTGCTTTTGCCTGCAATAGGTATTCTGCCTAGTTCTAGCCACTCTTTCACTCAGGGCCTAGGCCACTGCCATTTGTTGGCACACTTCCCTGCTCTCTTGGGATCCCTCTTGACCTACTTCCAGCTTGAACTGGAGCCAGTAATCTCCCCGTTAGGCATGGAGTCTCTCTGAAAACTGAGCCTGCATGGGTTCGATTCTGCCGGCGCTACATGCCGGCCATCCGCTGCCATTAGTAGGCTGCTCCACAGATTCCCAGGTTACACGACCCCAGCTAGTCAACGCCCAAAGCCCTCGCCTCCCTCTCTGGACACTTGTCTGATTGAAGGAGGGCGTGTGCTCCAGCAAGACAGCCCAGTCTCCTCTTAAATCCTACATCACACATTACCTCCAACATCCTGTACTACCTATCGTCCACCACAAGAAGAATACTGTTACCAACAGAAGACAAACTTCAACTCTATTTCCTCATTGAATGCCACATGTTGATCCAATGTTATTAAAAGCCATTGGTGTTAACTAAGGGGTACTTGGATAACATTCTCTGACTGGTGTTTGTTACTTTTCCCAGTAATTTTGCCCTTCCAACCTGTTCAAAACCCTAACGCCACAACCCATTCATGTATTCTGCATGCCACCTTCCTCCTTTCTCATTATTGGGTGACTTTTCACTTGGCCTTTTCTGCAGATCAGCCCCTTTGCATATACCATCTGGAAAAATGGAGAGTGGCAACACTGCTTTAAAGAAAAAAGAAAAAAGTAGGAGAAGAAAAAGAGACTTTTCATCACCCTGAATTAGACCCAATTTTCCCACTCTGTCACCACCATCACAGGAACTGGCACACTCTTCAGAAGCTGTCCCTATTTCTTCTAACTATGACAGGGAGGAGAGCAGAGAAAGACAGACAGTGGGAGGGAAGGAAAGAGAAAGAGGGGGAGGGAGGGACGGGGGAGAGAGAGGAGAGACAGACATCCAGTGCATTAGATAGATTTGGCTAGATTGATGTCATTGCTCATTAAGAAAACAGGCAATCTACTTCTTGTTCTCATTGGAGAAAATAAATCTGCACAGAGCACAGCCAAATAATGCGTAGCAAATGATCAATGTTAGCTGAGGGAGATGATTGATCCTTTATTTCTTACACCCTCTCATGCATAATGCATAAAATCCAGGATGTTCTCGGCTTGCCTCAGGACCTAGCGGAGATGTGCCACATTACTATGCCGAGCACTCATTCTGAATTTCTAGTGACAGTCTCTATATCCCTGAGCAAGTGGGAGCCAGGAATCCTTCAGAATGTGAGCGTCCCCGATAGTGGCATGATGGATTTTTGAATCCCTTCCAAGGCCTTTTGCAAACACACACATGACTCAGGGAAAGTCTCAAAGAGACTTAAGGCCTCTGCGTCTCCTAACACAAAACAGGACTGGCGATGTTGGCTTCTTTCAAAATATCGAATAAAATCTTAGAAAAATGGAAATCTTTGGAAGAACCAAAAATGAGGGAGATGGCGAAAATGAACTGTGCTTACTTTTCACAATAATAATTAAGAATCAGAGAACCAAGGTAATTATTTGTGATTTTAGAAAAAGCCACCTTTTCTAATGTTGCATCTTAACTTCAGATTAGTTTGCTGCTATTTCTGCAGATACTAAATAATGATTGTGATGGTGAGGATGATGACAATAATGGCTAATATTTTAAAACATACATTTGTGGAGCCATATATGCATTATCTTATGTGATATAAACTGAGGCTTAGAGAACTTAATTTACCTGCCCAAAGTTCACAACTAATAACCCATGGATTCCATGTACTAATCTACATGTGGGAATGCCACTGGGGTAGGGCTGGAGTTTAAACGGAAGAATCAGCTCTGGCTGGTGTGGCTCAGTGGATTGAGTACCGGCCTGTGGACCACAGGGTCATTGGCTCAATTCCCAGACAGGCACATGCCTGAGTTGCAGGCCAGGTCTCCAGCAGGGGATAAGCAACCACACATTGATATTTCTCTCCCTCTCCCTCCCTTCTCCTTTAAAAATAAAATAAATAAAACCTTTTAAAAAATAAAATGGAAGAATCAGAGTATCAAGGTATAATTGGCCATCTTCAATAACTAGGCTCATAAAAATTTGTATAAAGTAGCAAAAATTGAAAAGAACTGATGAGTTTTAGCCCTTAATATGAGCCAGTCATCACACTAGATTCTTTACATAAATTTCAATTAAAATAATAACAGCTAAAATAATAACCAGTTTGAGGGGGTAGCTAATGTCACCCTGGTGCTGATTATTAAGCAATTGTTTCTCAGTTTCAAACCTCCCCTCTACTCAGTTCTGTGATCCTGGGCTGGGACTCTGAAGACCACACTTCTGCTTTGCCAGGTGTTCCGTGTTAAGCTCTGCCAATAGGGGGCATCAGAGAGCTTGCAAGGCTGCAGGTGCAAGAAGGGATTTGATCTTTCCCATTTTATTCTGTGCTCTTGTCAGCATCAATTCAGCAATACTTCTTAGCCCTGGCAGCCACAGTTCATCCCAACTTGCAGGAGCCGTTTTCATTCCAGTAGCAATAGTGAGTCAAGTGTGCAGTTTTTCTACACTCCTAAACTCAGACTCATGACATTGCCCTTCCGTGACATCAGCCCAGGCAACTAACACACACTCCTCAGAGCTCCACATCCAAGCTCTGCAGGGCCTCTCCTCCAGTCTTCTAAGTTTTGATCACTGCAACTTCTTTTTTTTTCTTTCCCCAGACAAGGGTGGTAGCTGCTTCCTGAATAATCACCTCCATAATACCTAGGTGTGTGTTTTTAATCTTTCATGACTCCAATACCAACTTTACAATCTTAATATTAAATTCTCTCTGTTACCATAATTGGTGTAGTTGCTGCCTCCTGACTAGAACCCAAGAAATACAATCCTCAGACAGGAGAGTAACTCGTTTACATTCACTACTGAGTTGACTAGAGTGGCTGAGGTGGAATCCTACCCCAGGTCTGCCTGGGTCTTCACTTCCCTGGTGCCTTTTCAAACAAGGCAATGGTATCTACTTTGCCTCTGTTGAATAAAATGACACACATGAACAACATACAACACCATACAAATTAAAGCGTATTAAATATCTGGACACTGTGTAAAATGATAAGATGGCATGCATTGAAATTTTTCATTATTTTAATAATAAAAATGGCTACCACGTGTACAAATTTTGGTTCCATTGCACTGAAATGCCTTGTTCAGCAAGTTAGCCTGCTTCTGTGTTTAATACTTGGTGTCCAAGAAAATGTCATGCCACCCTCTACCTACTATGTCCAGTAATCACAACACCAGGATAGTTCTAGCTCTGCTAAAAAAAGCTCCAGGCAGAGAACAAGAAAGAAGTTGTAAGTCAAACCATCGTCATTCTCATAATACAAGAGGGATCCAAAACTTCAAAAAGATCTCGGTAGGTTTGTCACTTGTAAATACCGAACAGGACTCCCTAATGTAATGACAGAACACCCCTTCCCCAGAAACCAAAAGAGCAGGACCACGTGTGCCAAAATGGACTGTTACCCCAACACACTTAATCCACAGGGTGACCACTGTAGCTACATCTACACTGTAAGATTTAATATGGTTGATGACTCCAAAGACCAAGAAAATTGGAAGTTTATACTGATCAAAAGCCAAGAAGTCAGAAACTATTCTCAAAAGAGATCATTAAGGCCTCACCAGAAATCCCAGGAATGTGGTGTAACAAGGTAAGCTAAGTTTATTTCGGTAAATAGGCCTAGAAATATTTACATTTTTCATACTAAGTTAACCAAGCTCCACAAAAGACATATTAAAATGAAAGTTCTTATGACACTTGACATTGAGAAACACACACACACGATTTCTTTCTCTTGTCTCAGAAAACTTTGCTCTTTTCCAAATCACTGGTGCACGGTACTAGTATTTCTTGCTTTTTATTGTTAAAATATAAATATAATGGGAAAGACTATTTATATTGTTATATTTGCAAATGCAGCCAAAGGCCATATTGCAGTGAGCCCAACTGAAGCACACAACAAACACACTCACAGAGCTAGGAAACCCTGAGTCCTTGGGTTAATGAGTAATTTGACCAACCTGGCAACCTAATTCACAGTGGAAGGTAGAGTGGTAAACTGCAGAGAAAACAACTGTCACCTCCCTCCCTCATAATGTTTCACTCTAAGTAAGTACCCTTGGCAGCAGCTACCACGATAGCACACATCCAGTGGATACCTAATAAATACCAGTTGCCTCTCATAACACTGACATCACACAAAGGCATTATAATGAATAGTGGGTGATAAAAAAATATATATGGGTAATGGTTTAGTAGCAGTTGATTCTTTCAACAGCAGTTTAGAACAATAAAGCCTGCTCTTACCTTGCAGACAGATAACATTAGATGTGAAAACTCTAACTCCCTCATCTTGTGTCACCCAAGGAAAACAGGACTAGGATTAGAACATACATGTCCTTTCAAGCGTAAAAGAATTCACAGCTCACTTTGGGGGCTGTACTCAAGAGGGGGGCTGTCCCACACCCTTGGAATTTGGAAAGGAAGTCAGGAAACAACCACCCATTGAAACCAAAAGTGGTAAGAGACAGCATACGTGGGATTGCCATGTTCCATGGTTCTAAGAGCCACAGAGTAAACAAATGTGTTGCTGCATGAACTCAGGAAGCCACCGAGCCCAACCACCAAAGGCTACAATGTACAGAATCAAAGTTACAACCCAATCAACTGTATCTGAGAATAAGCGCAAAGAAGAGATGTATCAACAGAAAAGAGGCACATGTATAATCAAGGGGAAAAAAGGCCAACAGAAGTGAATTTGGCCATGTTTATCCAATAGTGAACAAGAGATAGATGTTGCATTAAGAAACAACTATTCCTATTACTGAAAGAGTGACTTTATTTGGGGGTTCTGGGATATTCAATCCAGTACTGTCACAGAAAATATTCCCAGTATATACCTAGCATAAGGAAAGGTTGGGTTAAAGAATAAAAAGGCGTCTAAAAAGTTAACATGCCGTATCAAGTTGTTTCAGTGTCACGCAGGGTGTTGAATGCAGGCCTTACAATCAGGAGAAGTCCATATCCATGAACAAGTTAGGGGATCAGACTCCATAAAAGAGAAGACACCAGGTAATTTATAACTGCCTCTGGGCCCCTTCAGTGGCCATACCCATCTGGCTGGGAAAACACGAGCATCACCGTGATTGGTAGACATAAAAGTGGGGAGAGGGATTGTGTTGTTCTAATAAAAATGGGCAGCAGAAAACAGCTCTGTGCTTTCTGGACAGGGCACATAACCCAAGAGTGAGTCTCATTTAATTTAATCAGAGCTGCGTATATTCTCACCTCAGATAACACCCAAAACATGCATTTGGCGAGTGTGACACCAGGTCGGCACTGACTCCAGATCAACTGGACCACCAGGCTGAGAACCAATTCCTGGACACTGATGAGCAAGCCAAGTCACTGCCACCCCGAAACACCAGACTTGGTCCTTACTCACACCGCTGTACCTGCCACAGTGGCCCTGAGTCTGCCGCCTGCTGGGAGGAGGGGCCAGGACACGCGTAATCGCCTTATGCTGTGTCATCAAGTGATCTCTCTTTTTTTGTTTCCAATTAATGTCTCCAATGAAGTCAGAAGCAAACACATGAGGACCGTGTCCTGAGTGTCTTTCTATTACAAACTAACCCTTATTGGTGAGCACACTGTGTTCCAGGCCCTGTATATAGAGCTTTATAGAGATTATTCTGTCACAATAACTGAGTGAGGTATTATTTTCTTCAGTTTCCAAAGGAAGAAATCAATGCATGAGTTCTTGAAAAGACAGTTGGGTGACTGCATACATAACAAGTGACAGAGTTGGACTCGAGTCCGGGCATACGTTCGTAACTGCTATGGAAAGGTGGTGTACCGTGCAATAGCTCAATAAGCAAAAGGATATGCCCTCCAGTTCCTCACTACATTCTGTTACAGTTTTGGAAAGAATATGGTGCTGGTAGAAGAGTAAATAGATTAACAAAAAAGTAAATTCAGAAATACACACGGTATGCATCAGAATTTATAATCTGATGTATCTCAAAACAATAATGAAATGATAGAAAATTCAATAAGGGATAATGAAAAACCTGACTAACCCTTTAAGGAGAAAAAGTTGCTAAGTTCCTAACCCATGCTGTATACTGAAATGTAGGACACATTCCAGTTACATTAAAGATTCAGACACAAACAAACAAGTAATAAAAACACTTGAAGAAAATATAAATGAAATTGATATAATCTTGGGCTAGAAATTAAACCAAAGATAGAAATCATGAAGGGGAGAGATGGATAAATTTGATTACATATCATTTTTAAAGTTTCTGTTTGACTCACAACACCATTGACAAAGTTGCTAAAAGTCAGGTGACAAATTAAGCAATTAATTGCTTAATACATAACAAATTTGAAAATCAGTAAGACAAATGTAAACTGCTTAGTAGGAAAAAGTGAGCAAAAGTTATGAAAAGGCAGATCATAAAAGAAAATACAAATGGTCTACAAGCGTATAAAAGATGCTCTAACTTGGCAAAAGAATAGGAAAACAGAAAGAAAAAAAGAGAAACAGAACTACGAGATCAGATAATCAGATAACAATAAAATGGCAATAACTACATGCCTATGAATAATTACTTTAAGTGTAAATGAACTAAGTGGTTCAATCAAAATACGAATGAATAAAGAAGATGTTATACACATATACAATGGAATATTCCTGTCACATGAAATAATGAAGTCTCCGTGACATGGATGGACCTAGAGGGTATTATGCTAAGTGAAATAGGTCAGAAAGAGAAAGAAAATGCCACATGATTTCACTTATAGGTGGAATCTGAAAAATAAAATAAATAAACAAGCCAGACAGAAGCAAACTTATAGATACAGAGAACAAATTGATACTTGCCAGCTGAGGGAGAGTTAAGGGGCTCAGGAAAAATGTGAAGGGATTAAAAACTACAAATTGATACTTACAAAATAGTCACAGGGATGTAGAGTAGGGCATAGGAAATATAGTCAATAATATTGTAGCAACTATAATGGTGTCAAGTGAGTGCCAGACTTACTGGGGGGAGGGATCACTTTCTAAGTGATACAAATGTCTAACCTCTATGCTGTAAAACTGTAACTAATATAATATTGAATGTCAACTATTATTTTAAATTTTTAAGATGCTTTATATTTTTAGTAATAAAACAAACGAAATCAGGACAACAAACCAATAATATCTTCAATTTAACAGATTGCCCTGGCTGGTGTAGCTCAGTGGATTGAGCACAGGCCTGCAAACCACACAATCGTGGTTCGATTCTCAGTCAGGGCACATGCCTGGGTTGCAGGCCAGTTCCCGGCAGGGGACTCATGAGAGGCAACCATACATTGATATTTCTCTCCTTCTCTCCTTTCCTTCCTCTCTAAAATAAATAAATAAATAAAATATTTTTTAAAAAACAGATTAACAGGTTTTTTTTTAAAGCACAAAACAATGTCGGCAAGATTTGGAGGGAACACGGGCATTCTCTATTGGCAGAACATAACTCGGTTTAACACCTTTAGATAACAGCTTGGCTATAGTTATTATTTTCCAGGAATTTTACTTCCTAGCATAAGTTGTCAACAGTGGAGGAAAAGAGATTGCAAAGACATTCATCGGAGTTTGTTACAATGGTAGAATAGTAGAAATAAATCAACTACCTGTAGATAATCAGTTTAATAACTAACAACAAAGCCATACAATGAATCACTATGTGTCTATTAAAAATTATGATGTGCACTTAGCCCTGGCTGGGTAGCTCAGTTGGTTAGAGCATTGTCCCCAGTATGACAAAATGACAGGTTTGATTCCCACTCAGGGTACATACAAGAATCAACCATTGAATGCATCAGTGAGTGGAAAAACAAGTCTCTCTCTCTCTCTAATCAATAAATAAACTTTTCTAAATTACTACATAAGCTTAATGTTTTGACACACAGTAATGACTATGTTATTCTCAAGTGAAAATAGCAGAGTACTAAACAATGTGAATGGGATGGTTCCATTATTATATTTAAAAAAATAAAGTACATGTGTAAGGGGTGGCTTATACATGCATAAGAAACAGTACGAAAAAAAACACATCAAGCTGTTAGCAATAATTACCATTGGTTGTGGGATCACAATTCAAAGATACTTTATTTTTCTTTCATTTTTTTCCTTTTTTCTCAATGAGCTTTTTTGTCAATGAACTTCCTTTTATCATTACAAAGACAGACAACAGTGACAGTACTTCACAAAAACAAGCCTTTTTCATCCCCTAAGATTCTCTCCATAAGAGCGCTTGTAAAGTGCAACAGGTGTCTAACCGTCAGCAGGGATTGGGCCAACCGCGCCCGGCTGGGAGCCTTTGTCCTCTGCTGGAGCAGAAGCAGAATCAGGCCTCTGAGCAGGAGTTTTTGTACACTACCCAGAGAGATCATTTGAGTGAACTCTCTCTTGTTCTCTGCTCAGGAAAACCTATCCAGAATAAGGTATTTGATTCATCCTCACATATTCTCCTTCAGGTTCCCTATTGTCAGTGGATTAGCAGTGACTAATGAACTGTACAAGAAAAGACAAAGGCTGATCTCAGGGCTGTACTTACGGCATAAGCATCTTAAATTTGGGAGACAGAGGAAAAGTTAATAAAATATTTTGTGACCCTCAAATTTTCGACCTGCCACCCTCCCTGTTCACCTATGCACAATATGTATCCATGAAAATCATTACTCTCACCTCTGGGAAGGCTGAGGCAGAAAAACTAGAGACATTGAAAGGAATGATCTCCACGCTACAACACTGGTGTCCCACTTGTGAAGTCGCAGCCTGGACTGTGTCAAGGCTGGCCAGGCTGGCCGTGCTCTTACGTTTTTTATTCAACCACATGTGTACTTCCATCTCTCATTGGGGCGAGGTAAGAGAGATTCTCACAGAGCCTTGTAACAGCTGCTTAATCATTCCTCCTAGACAGGACGAGAACACCAACGAAAAACTCCCAGCTGTGAAGCAAGGATGATTGGAACACCCTGAGCTCCCCATTAGAAGCAAGAAAATTGCACCTAACCTCAGACAGATTTTTTTCCTATGCTTCACGCAGAGGCCTCCTACCATCTCTGACGCCTGCATAAAACTGTTAAAAGTTTAATAAATTGTTACCAGGTTCCTGTAGAAAACTGAAACTTAGAACTCTTTGTTTGTTTTTAACTAAAAGCTTTGTGTACCGGCTGGCAATTATTTCACCAATGCAAATACACACATATATACATACATACATACATACATACATAAATTTTTCCCCCAGGAGAAACTCCCACCCCAATCATTGCATTCCTTGGCATACTTCACTCAGTTAGATTCCAGACAAGTAACATTACAGTTCACCTTTGTATCAGCAGTTGCTGCCATCAAAAAGAAAAGACAGAGACATAACTATATAAATTATACACAGAAAATCAGTTGGACGAAAAGAGATAACTTGCGTTTGCATGTTTATACAGCTCAGAGAACTACTAAAAGTGTATAAAAAAGGAAATCTGAAAACTTGTATACCCACGGTTTTTATTCATTTGTTAGAAAACATCCATTTAAAAAGCATAAGGCATAAATAGGTGACTGCAGACAGAGTGAATTATTCCGTCTAGCTGCGCCATTCCAGGTCACAAGACATGGGACTTCTTATAACCTCACACCTAACGGAGGTCTAGGATGACAGAAGCTCTGTTGACTGAACTCACACTGCACTCAGTTCTCCAGTACCCAGCACTGATAAGGCACTGGTAGGCCCAGGAGAGTACCATCGGAGATGAATTACATCAGAGAAAGGGAGGTTGGAAAGCAAGCCTGTTTTTTAAAACAATTTGCCCAAACAGCCAGACAAAGGGAAAATACTGTAGAAGATTCCTTCTTTTCCCCTGACTCCATGCCACCATATTAAGATGACTGTAATAATAGGTGAAAGAGCATATTTTTAGGATGAAGGGGAAAGAAAAAAATCAAGCCCATAGTGGCTTTTTAGGACATTTTAAATGATTATAAAAGTATTATGTATGCATAGAGATAATTTTGAAAAGTGTAGAAAAGCAAAATAAAGAAATAATCTGTCCACTTACTACTCAAAAACAAAAACAATTGTTAACACTTGGTATAAATTCTTTTGGTGTGGACACATGTATCCAATGGCAACAATAATCTTAATAAGATTATCATATATATCAATATTATATACCTACTATATATGTGTAATTCTCATATATACTGTTAGTAACCTACACTTTTTCACTGAACATTCTTGAATATTTGAATTATATTGTTCTAATATTTTAGATTTAACATCACCACCTAAAGTGGTTTTAGGCACCAGTATACATATATTAAAAAAACCTTGACATAGGACCAAGCAATTTCCTGACATATAAGACATGTATACCTCATCCTAGGTTTTCAATATTTCATAATGTATCATGAATTGTCTGGCGGAGGGAAAACACAAGTTATATAACATCTCTGAGCTTCGCTTCCCTCACCTGTAAAATGCCATAGCATTGTTGCAGGGCTCTTATCCTGCATAATTCAGTCCTCAAATTAGTTACAGAAGCAAATCACCAGTTAAAGGGAGAGTCCTAACATAATACAAACACGCCTTAAACATTTTACAGTAACTTAAAACATACAAATGAATATTGAACCAGGTTATCAAACAGTAACAAGGCCTCTTTTTTATTGATTGCACAAACCTTGCCCATAACATATTTATAATTTCCAGTTTGACTTTCTTTGAAGAGGAATAGAACATTCAGATACTTACAAAACAGTCCAAGTATAAAATTCTTCTAGGTGTTTCTTCCCCACTAAATTTAACAGCAACCTGTTAAGTGAATTTCTTTATTAAGTCTAAACATTCTATTTAGTTTTCATTACAAAAGATAGTCTTCATTTCCCATCTACAGATCATCAGTTTATGTAATGTTTAATCAACTTAGATAATTTCTACAGTAAGTGCATCTAAAGCACAGGTTCGGGAACGAACTCAGCTGACCTTTCTGAGTCTATCCCTCTGCTGAGAGCGACTGAAGGTCTCAGCACAGTGGAGGATAACCCACTGGCCTGGGACATCCGGTGCGCGTGAAGACTAGTCAACACATGTTAGAGGGAGGGAAGGTTTCAGATGAGACAGCCATGGACGAAGTGCATAAGGTTGCTATAAACATTGAATGAGGCAATGCATGCAAAATACTTAACAAAATGCTTGGCACTTAATTAGCTCTTGATAAACATTAGTTGAAAAGAGAGGGAGGGAATAAGATAATGACAAAACCCTGTGTTCACAATCATTAAAAAAGCTTGCCAAAGTTTAACCAAGACCAACCAAGCAGGGAGAGCCTAGATGTTGAGAACTTGACATCAGGCTGATACCAGACCTTAAAGATGAAAGAAAATCTGGTGTGAATCACATGCAACAAAGTGAAATTACTCTTCAAAACCCAAGTTGTCTGGCTGTGATGACAAGACATCACAAGACACCACTGGATACACTGCAGAGTCAAATGAAACACTGGAGATTTACAAGCTTGGAAAAATGTTGGATCAAAGAAGCTAATGATCAGAAATAAAGCACACTGCCTGGGAGCATTAAGTATCAGGCTACCATTTTAGGCCCAAACTATCAGCTTTGTTATTTCTAGAATTTTTAATGTTTATGTTTATAAACAGCTATTTAGTGTTTATTTTTCACTTCAAGCCAAGTACCAGTGAATGAAGCACCAGTGAGGACTTAACTTTTACAGAATTACAAACATGCACCATCCTGGATTTCATCAATTTTCATCTTTATCCCTCTCACCTTAGAACATTCATCTCTTGCTACCGGCCTAGGAAGAGCTGTTTTCTTCTGAACATTCCCTGCAGCAGAAGGAATGATAGTTAACATTGGGTTTCAATGCACTGCACCTGAGGACACAGAAAATGCAGTGAAGAGTAGAAAAAACTGAACTAGGAAACACAGAAGCAACAGAGCAGGCATGAACAATCAGCTGATGGAGTGTCAGTGATGAATTTTTAAAAACGCAGTAGACAAATGCAGTCAAAGTACTTGAGCGCAGAGTTGATGCTGATCTCTTTTGCAGATAACGGATGTTGAAAAGATTGCAGATGATCCCACACAAGAAAAAGCTGAGGAGTTAGTTCATCACCGCCAAACGGGTACTACAAGAAATGTTAAAGGGACTTGGTTAAGGAGAAAAAAATCAAAAGTATGAATAAGAAAATATCACAGAAATATTCTCACTGACAAAAGCAAACCTAATAAAAGCAGATCAACCAACCCGAAAGCTAGGACAAGGTTAAAGGCAAAAGTAGGAAGCTCATGTTTAATTACAACAGTAAATTGAGGAATATACACAAACACACATACCAAAAAAAGTAAAAATTAATACAAAAACATAAATGTGGAGGGAGGGAGTAAAAATGGTGATAATTATAGAATGTGTTCCAACTTCGGCAACCATCCACTTCGAATACACTGCTATATGCCATAGCTTGGTATATAGGAAGCTCATGGCGACCACCAACCAAAAATATATGATATACAGGAAATAAAGAGGAAGGAACCCAAACACAACACTACAGAAAGTTTACAACAGTAAGAGAGTAAGAAAGGAAAGGAAAACTTCGAAAACGATTAGGAAACAATTAATAAGATGGCAATAACTACATACCTGTGAATCATTATTTTAAATGCTGCCCTGGCCAGCATGGCTCGGGTGATTGGAGCATCGCCCCATTACTGAAAGAAAGGTTTCTCTTTCAGTTCCCAGTCAGGGCGCATGCTCAGTCCCAGTTGAGGTGCATGCAGGCAGCAGCCAATCAGTGTTTCTCTCTCACACTGATGTTTCTCTCTCTCTCTCTCTCTCTCTCTCTCTCCCTTCCCCTCTCCCAGATGAGAATAAAATAAACCTTAAAAAATGACCTTAAATGTTAATGGATTAAATGCTCCAATCAAAAGGCTAATGGATAAAAAAAAATGTTGTACATATACTCAATGGAATATTATTTGGCCATAAAAACTGCAGTCACACCATTTGCAAAAACATAGATGGACACAGAGGGAGGTTACTGTGCTAAGTGAAATAGGTTGGACGAAGAAAAACAAATACCATGTGATTTTGTGTATATGTGGAATTAAAAAAAAACAAACAAAAAAATAAAGAAGCAAGGCATGAATCAGACTCATAGATGCAGAGAACAAATAGACAGCTGTCAGATGGGAGGGGGGTTAGGGAGCTGAGTGAGAAAGGTAAAGGGATTCAGAAACACAAATCCACAGTTACAAAATAGTTACTGGAATGTAAAGTAGACAGTTTAGGGAATATAGTCCATAATATTTTAATAATGATTTTATTACACAGTGTTAGGTGAGTGCAAGACTTATCAGGTTACTAATCTGTCAGTTATATACATGTAATGTCTGACCATTATCTGAAGACCTAAAACTAATGCAATATTGAATGTCAACTGCAATTTTTTACATGTTTTATTCCCCCTACACCCTCCTCCACCTCCACTTGGGGTGGTGAACATACAATACAGTGTATAAACGATGTGTTGTAGAATTGTGAACCTGAAAACTGTATAATTTTATGAAGCAATATCACCCCAATAAATGCACTAAAAATAAAAAATAAAATAAAATTTCAGCAGTTTTGTTAAGCCTAGAACCATGAAATTAGGAAAAATAAATAGAATCATTTTTAACTTTTTTGAAAACGTGTAGATGAGTAGAAGTTGAGGAAATCCTAAGACAGAGCTGTGACTGAGGACTGTCACTGAAGAACTGTTGCTGACGTGTTGGCGTGCAGTGCCTATGAGCAGCAGAAAAAAGAAAGGGAAAAGGGAAGTTTCCTCCCAACACAATTTGGAGCCAGTCACTGGAACACAGGCCGCATTTGGGTCATGTCAATTTGGTTCAGCCTCCTTAGGGTCAGAGCTCCTGTCAATAATCTGTGAAAGCTATGGGCCTCAAAATAGTGTTGCAGTAGCTTGTAAAATTATATGCACTTAACATATGACCCATCAATTGCACTGTTGGGCATTGATCCCAAAGAAATAAAAACTCACATTTGCACAAATACCTGTACACAATTGTTCATAGCAGCTTAATTCATAAGGGCTCCAAACTGGAAATAACTTAGGTGACCTTCAGTGGGCAAATGGCTAAACAAACTGCCTACAACAGTTTGGAATATTGTTCAGCAATAAAAAGCAGTGAACTATGGATACACTTAGCAATTTGGACAACTCAGAAAACTTACACTGAGTAGGAGAAGAAAACAATCTCAAAAGACTACAAATTGTATGACTCCATTATATAACATTCTTGGAATAACAAAAGTACAAAGCTGAAGAACAGCTCCTTGTTCCACAAAGGATAGCGGTTCTCAGGAATTGGGGAAAACAGGCAGAGATGGATGTGGTTCTAAGTGGGTTGCTAGAGGTATCCCTCCAGTTATGGACAGTTCTGTTCCATAATTGCAGTGGTCTACAATTATGAATCTACACGTGATTCAATTGCATAGAATTGTACACACGCACACTCAGATACTTGTAAAACTGGTGAAATATCAACAAACTCTGCAGGTTGTACCAATGTCAGTTCCTGGTTTCAATATTGGACTAAAGTTAAGGAGAATGTTACTCTTCAGGGAAACATAGGGCCTCGCTATATACTTTTTACAACTGCCTGTAAACCTATAATTATTTCAAAATAAAGCTTTTAAAAGGGTAGATCTGTATGTACTGACATTGAAATTTGACTATAATATTAAAGTCTATTGCCAAACAAAATTATGGGATGATACCCTTATGAGGGAAAAGATTGAGAATATAAAAAGTTAAGGCTCTGGCCGGGTAGCTCAGTTGGTTAGAGCATTTGGTTAGAGCAGCATCCCAATATGCCAAGGTTATAGGTTCAATCCCCAGTCAGGACAAATGCAAGAATCAACCAATGAATGCATAAATAAAATGGAACAATAAATGGATTTCTCTCTCTATATCTATCTATCTATCTATCTAAAATCAATAAATAAAAAGTTTTAATATAAAAAGTTAAAAGTGAAGAAAAATTCTAACATTTGTCTTAATATATTTCTCTGCTGGTAGAATATTCTTACTTATTCTTCTGTACAGTTTGACTTTTACAGTATGAACACATTACTTTTATTATTTAAAAAGGCAAATACTATTATTTTTTAAAAAAACAATGGACCCTCTCCTCCCCCAAATTTACATATACTACTAGGTTCACAATTTTAGCAATCTCATGGATCCCAAAACCCCTTCATGGACCTCTTAAAGGGTGTGTGTCTCCCTGACCAGGTCCCTGCTTTTAAAAATTGAAGTCTGCATGAGCGGACAGAAGCAGAGTTAAGAGGCCTAAATCCATTCTGTAATCACCCTGGGCTCTGTTCTCTATGACCCTTGGCCACCCACAAATGAGAAATAAAGATTCATCTCCTTGTTTCTTTGGAAGTAACTCTACGGAACTCTGAATTGCAACTTCAGGAACCACACCAAGGGCGATCACAGCACACACGAAGGAATAAATTAACATACAAATACCTTATTACTAAGAGTACTTAGAACAACATGAAAAAATAGAATGGTTCTTTTAGCATTTGTTTACTAGCCATATTCCAGGCAATATGCTAGCACTGGAAATGAGGCAGTGAGGAAAACAGGCTTGTTTTCTACGTAGAAACTACTAGGTGCCTACGGGCATGGGGATGTTTTTGGCCTGCTTAATGCAAAATGCCTCATCTTGTTGAAAATCTTCAGTGCATGAACAACGTGTATAAGAGATTTTTATAAGAATTATGGGGCCAAAGTGAAAATATTTTATAACAGTTCCTAAAAGAAATATAATAAGCAAATGTATGAAGAAATATCTGATGTTTGCATATGGATACAGAGAGGGAAAGAATGGCTATCAAAGAGCCATGCTAATCCAGAAGACTTTCGGACAAACAATGTTATCAGTCTTTTGATTCAAACATGGCAGATAAAGCTAAATGATTCAATAATTCAGAAAAATGACACCTTGGTTTGGGAAAGGTTTTTTTTTTTTTACAAAATGGAAGGTTTGATAAAGAACTTTAATACTATATTAGCAAGAACAAGACTGATAGGAAGACACATGAAATATTTCAAAGTCTGAAGTTTAGAAGCATTATGGCATAAAAGACATGTGACTAATAACATATCCTGCAGCCAGACCTCCTAGATTGGAGTCCCCCACCTGCCACTTAACAGCTCATGACCAAGGGAGTTACTTTACTCTCAGCGCCTCAATTTCCTCATCTGTAGAATGGGCGCATGATAGAGTTGTAATGAAGACTGAATGAGAGTGCTAAAAATGTGTTTGTCAAATAAACTGTTCAGCAAACATTTGTTGGACTGAAACCAAACGCTATGAGTGTTTAGAGGGGAAAAATCCTTGGAAGAGGAATTACTCAAATAAGTGGAAACATATCAGGTGGTGACATAGAGATGCTCTTCCTGATGGAACCCTGGCAAGGCCAAGCAGGAAGGTGAGCGCTGATTCGGGGAAAAGTAGTCCTGAGGACACGCTACGAGAAGACAGACTGGCCTGAGGGGGCAGAGTAGAGTCTCAGCAAAAGAGACACTGCCTGCCAACTAACGGTTTGGGTTTTACACTTTAAAAAAATCAACCAGCCCCATAGTTTAGATGAGGAGATGGGAAAACCAATTATGAAACCACTATGTAACAAAAGGCCAGAAGTGCGATCAAGGTCAAAGCAGAATGGTAACAGTGAAAATAAATAAGAGACAGAAATGAACATAACTGAGTAATAAGACAGAGAGATTAGAAAAATGGTTGGGCCAACAAAAGAACTAGAAATTGTAAGTATAGATCTGAGAAATTACTACGTGACAAACATGCTGGCGATTTCCCACAAATTTTCACATTTAATACACCAACAATCATATGAAAATTACTTTGGAAACTGTTGTAACTATTCCTATGTTTGCCTATAAGAAACTGAGGCTCAGATTTGGCTGGGGTCAGGAAGAAGTGGTAGAGAGTAAATGCAGACCACTATAATTGAACAAAATAAAATAATGTAAAAAAAAAAGAAACCGAGGCTCAGAAAACTTACATTATTTGCCAAGGTCGTGCAGCCAGTGAGAGGGTAGAGTCTAGATTCAAACCCAAAGCTTCCTGGCCCCAGAGGTCATGCTCACTCCACTATTCCATGCTAATTTCAGAGGGAAAATGTCATCTTCATTTTTGGACACATTGCTTGACCTCCAATAAATCTTTTCAACAGGCATCTAGAAAAGCATAGGACAACTGAAGGAAAATCAAGGATGGAGAATGGAACTGAGAAGCTTCCTGGAAGTTTTGTAGAGATTAGCAAAGTCACTGAAGTGAATAATCGATAACAGGTTATTCATAATTATTAACTTGCATGTTTATGTGCTAGGCTGTAATCATGTTTGTCTGAAGAGCCAACCCAGCAGTTTTAAGGGGATTTGCAAACGGAAGAAAGCTGCTGTTCTCTCCAGTAAACAATATTTCAGGGGCAAAGTACCCTGTGAGCAGTTTGTGAGTCCAAAGCAGCAAGCATGCGAATAGCTTTTTACAGTGTCACGTTCTCCCCTTCCACTTGGGAAGGAAGCACAAAGCCACCATGAGTAGATACTAACAGCACAGATGCTGCTGCTGATTGGAGCAGAAACGCTGTCCCACACCAAGAAAAAAAATCCCCAAGTACCGTGTCTGCATAAATCTTACATTTTTATGAATCGCTGCCATTACGGCAACCACACAGTGAAAATGTCTCAGGATGTGTGAATGGATCTTTCTGAATAGTTTACCTTTTCTGAGACCCCTCATGATTTATACCCGTCCATGCATTATAACCAGACAGGGCTTGGCTTCCTAGATTGCCTGAGTAGCAGTCGATACCCTCCCTCTATGGCTGAAGGTGGAAAATATAGTTTAATTGTAATTCAGAGGAGCAAAATCTTTCTGATGCCTCTGTCGCCACGTTGTCAACATCCGACCAGAGATTCAACATTAGTTTTTCCACTTCTTATCAACAGCAGTTTTCTAGCTCAAAAAATACATATATTCTACCATACAATTTTATGCTTTGTAAAAGGTGACCTATACTTTCTTCACAAATGCAGTTTCTTTAATGAAAATATTGTAATGTCAGTCCATGCAAAGCAAATGCATATTAATATGCGTTTACATCTGTCTCATATTAATATTCATGCCTGAATCCACATCCCTACACAAAGCCAATTTTCTGACCATCTGTGTGATGGCTGGTGGATGCAATGAATAAATTTTATTTGTGAGGGGAGTGATAAATCATGTATCTTCAGTTTTTCACCCACAATCTTTCCTTTTAGGTGCAAAAATGTTTTCACCATGGTTTGGAATATTTAAGTGAATGAAAAGAATTAACCCTTTAATATCCTTGTATGCTGACAATTTTATAAAGGCCATCAAAATGCAATCTCAACACCTCTAATCAAAAACAGGGAGAAGGAACTATAGATTTGTTTAGTCACATTTGACATCTCCACTTCCTACGTGAATTCCGGTCTTTTATAATAATTTTCTGTGTTGTGCAGTTTAAAATGTACTCTGGCTGTTTTTGAAAATTTTCACAGAGGAAGACAAGGCCTCTCAAAAAAAGAGTATATTTCTGAAGGAAGTCATTTCAAACATCATATGAAGTGTAACCATACGCAATGGAAGGATTCCAGAGAAAGTTTATCAATATTGATAATTTTATGCAAATGAACAAGATTGTAGCAATAACGACTTATTTGTAAATTCGGTGATCTGTGAGGGAATATTGCATCCAAATCTTAGAAACAATTACCTTTTAAGATGGAAGGCAAATGCAGTTAATTAACCTGACAAATGAACCCCCAAAAAGGATTAAATTGAAAAGCAGCCATATCATGTAGAGGGAACCTGAAAATACAGTACGCTAAAGAAGAAAGTATGATCAGATGGCCTGATCATACCGACAAAAACAGGGTCGGGTGTCTAAGGTGGCTCCCTTGGCTCTTCCAGGGATGTTTCCTATAAATTCTAGCCAATCAGACTACTAGATTGAATCTAAATCTAAAGGTTTGATTTGGTTGAATTTACCTCCTCTGAGGCAGGGCTTTTCTAAGATCCCTAAGAATGTCACAGTCAGCATGAACCATAACTTCCAGGTCAAAGCAGAAACAAATTGAAACTTCGTGTTCTCACAAGCTGCCAGAAGTTTCTATGTCTGCTTTATGGACATTGAACAGAGTGGCAAGGTCAAACGGGAACTCTCAGAGCTATAAATCTACCATAGACACAACCCTAGTTAGCAAATGGATATTCAAACCATAAAGGAAGCAGTCAGAGAAATTTTATCTCAAGTAAGCAAGTTACTGATGACCTGCTACTTGCAAGGTACACCATACTAAGACGGAAATTAAGATGCCACGCTGCCCTCAGAAAGCTTACCAATTAGCTAGTAATAAAGACAGATTATCCTCCAAGAAGATCCTCAACAATTAAAGTGTGATCAACACAAACCGAGCACTGTAAAAGGATTAAAAAGACAGTGAGACTCCCACAAGCTCAGGAAATTAAGAAACCTCTCCAAAACAACTTTAAGGTCAGTCTCAAAGGCTGAAAGATTCAGACGGTCAAAGAAAAGGAGTCATGTCAGATGAGAGAAGCTTCACAGGGCTCAGACCAGGAAGTATTTCATGGGAGGGAGGAGGAGTAATTGAGGAAATTGTGAGTAGACCACTCTGGTTACATCTGAGAATTAATACTCAAAACTACAGGAGTTAAGGGAAATGGTTTTAAGTAGTAAGCAGTGTAGGCATTAAATAACACTGAATTATAAAGTCAAAAGAAGAATCCCTCAGTAACCCTGTTCACTTTCCTAGTGCCTCAAGAAAACAGTCTTTCTCAGTTTAATGGCAATATATCTCACACATCACTCCACTGCTTACTAAATCCGTCTTTTTAACAAAGAGAGAGCCAACCTCAGGCTCTAAGTCTACAAACTAGAACTTATTAACATTGTTTGGTTTCATGGTGTTTATTTTTAGTGTTACTTTACTTTATTCCAGGGAGTATTCACTGGTCTTCCATGTTTCCTTCCAATGTTCCTTCCAGAACATTTCCTTTTCAGAAAAATTTATTTAAGATTTTTTCCAAATTAACTGTTCTTAGAAATAAGTAATAGAATTAATAAATGTGATGAACAAATGACTAACGTTTGGAAAAAAATAATGTGAGATAGTAACTGGCAAAATGAAAAGCTGGATTGGACTCTGTAGAGACGCCTAAACGTAGAAGCTAACGGAGTGAAATTACAGCCTTTGATTTCAATTCTGCTTGGTACTTCTAAGCTTCTTAGTTTTCCTCATGTGGGGTATTGCTGAGGTTGTGTTTGTAAAATCTCTTTCAAGACTAGAATTTGTTTTTAATATACCTAAACTTGTTTCACATAAATATGTAAGAATATTATTATCTAAATAAGAGATGGAGCAAAACACAATAGTTCACCAAGCTCTATCCCTAGGAGATTTCATGCAAGAGATATAAACATAAAACACTTCACCAGAAGCAAAGGGACATTGCTTTCATTTGATCACTCAGGACTCCACACCGTATACTTAAGTATGATTTAGCACAATATTGATTCGTGTTTATATCTGCCACCTACTTATTTCACAGTGATATTGTAAGGATTAGTGATATAATATTTCTTAAGTCCTTTTGGCTTTTAAAGAAAATATACACTATAAAATCAAGGTAATAGTAATAATAGTTATCATCACAATAGCAATAACTGCTCAGACGTTTTCAGACATGGGCCTGTGCTGACAGAAAGGGAAATTAGGCTATAAGTTGAAAACGCAGACTTGTCAGCTGGTTAAAACACAAAGATTTAGGATGGAATCATCACGATGCTGTCGACCATTCACCGAGGTCTGGAATAGGGCCTGAGATTCTGCATTTGTAGCAACCCCCAGATTTCTGATGCTGCTGGTCTTAGGCCACCCTCTGGGTAGGAGCACCTTAGATGACACCACTCTTTGTGGGTCAGATCTCAAATAGATTCCATTGACTGTCAGAGGACTGAAGGAAATGTGTCTAAACACCTCTTGGCAAATCTGTCACTGCCACAGATGACTTCCCTGATTTTCACCACCTCGGCCCCTGGTATTCTGTCTCCATTGTCCAATCCAACACCTGTGTGAAAATGGCTTCTCTTACTGTCTCCCTTCCCACTCTCATTCCCAAGCCAGATAGGAACTCTTTGAAAGCAGAAACTTTATGATATGCTCTAAAAATTGACCATAAGTCTTTTAAAAAGATTTATGCTCAAAACTGTTGATTTCAGAACTCTGATTCAGCAGGAAAATCCTGTTTCTTATAAAATATTTAATACTGCGGGGTAGGTTCATGACACGGTATCAGGTTAAAAAACAGGACACACAACTATGTTTAATGTCATGTAAATTTAAATATAGGTAGGGAAAAATACAGACAGTAACGTGTAATTAATAAATTAATTAGCATCTTGTCTTTTTTCCCACTGAGTAGTCATTGGCAATGTCTACAAACATAATTTTTCCCTCCCCTCTCTCACTGAAGAACAAGGCCTGCGAGGTTGGAAGCTCCTTTGCTACAAGAGGTGAATGTCTGGCATTTCAGTCATAGCGAGGGAGCAAGCTGAACCTTTCTGACACAGGATGGTTTATGGGTGACGGAAGCCCAAGGCCCAGACCCAGGGACAGAGTTTCTTGAGGCTGGAAGATGGAGGCATCAGGTGATAGGTTTCTGCGTCCTGGCCCTGTTCTATGTGGCCCACAGGAGGGCGCGGCTCCCCGAGATCTGGGCCCGAACAGCAGTCCCTTATGAGCCCTGACCGCAAGGCGTCTCCAACGCTGAACAGTCCACGTGGCTTAGGAACACAGAGGCTGAGATCCGAAGACTTCCCAATTCCCCAGACTGGACAAGCCCTTGGGCTTGCTCCGTTTACGACCTCAAACCCCAACCCCAGACCAGTTCCGTTAGGGGTGAAGTCACACATAATGGGATGCAAAAAAAAAAATTTTAATGTCATTTTTTCCTTGCCTTAAAGTAATATAGGGCAGTACATATACATCTGTATACATGTGAAACCATAGAAGGAAAGATTCAAAAACATTAATGGTAGTTAACATTTAAGGTTGGCTTATAGGAGATTTTTTTTCTTACTTATACATTTCTCTATGTTAAAAAAATCTGGAAAACACTTAAGTTGCTTTTAAAATTAGAGAAGGAAAATACAAGAAATGTCATTCTTTAAAATCAGAACACATATGTTATTCACCTTTTTTTATGTGCAGCACCTACAGTAGTTCTAGTACATACAACGGGTATTGAAAAATACAATAACTAAATTAAATTAAATATGCAATTCAAAGCCCATGCCATAGTAAGTTAATACAATTGCCCTGGTGTGCGAAAAGTAGTCTGTGCACATAGAAAAGCAAATAAGTTTTTCTGAGAATAGCTATTCAGAGAATATTTTAAATAAGACTATTAAAAATTACTATGAGAGAAGTATTACATGCACATTAAACAAAAGCAATCTGGGCTCAGGGACAGTGTCTTTGAATTGGAGGCAAAGGACGCTTAGGTCCCCATGTTGCCCACTAATTGGACTCTTTCAGTAATTGACTGACGTTTCCAAACCTCCAATACCTCATCTATAAACCTAAGTTCTATTAGCTTAACGAGGGCAGTGTTAAGATCAAATGAAGTGTAGAATGTGAATGCTATTTTGAAATTATAATGTACTCTACCAGACTATTTTGATTATTTAAGAGTGTATTTGACAGAATGTGAAAGACAAACTATAGGTAATTTTTATAATTCATTTACCAGGTTAAAAAAAATTGAACTAGACATCTACTTCATGTCTTTTGTCCAGTCAGTTATCTGCTAAGTCAACTCCTAACATAAATACAAACTAATGTGATCAAAATAAATTCAGGCAGAAGAGTGCAGGTTGGTTAGTGACTTCCTACACTTTACCATGTGGTTCACCCATGTGTTTATTTTTTCAATAATATTTATTGTGTCTGATAATCTTTTAGGAACTACTCAGGAAAGAGTCAGAGAAGTGTCCCTGCCTTAGTACTACTTTCACTGCAGTGGGGACAAGCCAACCATCAACCAGTAAACAAATGAACAAGAGCATCCAAGATTGAGATGACTTCCATGAAGAGAATAAGCAAGACTATAGCCACCTGAGCCTCTAAGATGGTCCCCAAAGATCCTGCCTCCTGATTCTCACACCCCCGTGTAGTCCTGTCTCACTCCGTACAGCCTTGGTCTCACTGACCAACAGAACACGGAAGAAGTGGTAGTGTGTCACTTCAAGGTTACGTTATGCAAGACACCGTGGCTTCTCTTTTGATTACCCTTTCAGGTTCTGTCTCTCCCTGGAGGAGAACCCAACTGTCATGCACCGAGGACATCCAGAGAGCCCATCTGAAGACTCCCAGGTTCTCACTCACCCTAAGCTGACTCCTCTAGCTTGGCCTTCCTTCCTTCCTCTACTAGATTAAAAATCCTGTGGGGCACATGCCCACGGTTTTTACTTGTTGGTCCCTGTGCCCACAACACATAGTCCTAGTCACAGAAAACGGCCTCATGGTCTTATGGACTAATTAATACTTGAACCCACACCCACTTATCAATCAGTTTTTGCTTTCTTCATAACTGACCTTCCCCACGTGTACCCGTCGCAGAGGCACCATATGTTAGTTCTTATGTTGGACTAAATAAAGAAATTTAGAAAGAGTTTCACACATCATCTGGGTAATTATCCTGTATTTATAATAAAGCAGATTAATGTCCCTGCATTAATAAATGACTCAAACGTTGCTACAAGGGCTGAGCATGATTATCTGAGCTTATTACTTAAGCCACTCAATCAAAATAAAAATGCTGTGATCTGATGTGGCAGAACAGAAGCTAAGTGTTCTTTAACTTCAGCAAGGAACAAAGATATTGTCTGATATGGGGGTGGGGAGTAATACGAAGGTGGGAAGAGGGGGTGTCTAGCTAAAACAGCTGCAAGAGCCCAGAAGAGAAGGCAGTTTTGTGGTCTGCTTGGCTCCCTGCCTGCTTCCTTCCTAACACGCAACCCTAAATCCACTGACGCCTTTGCTTTAAAATCTGGCCCTGCTCACCATTGGGGCACCAAGCTTGCCCTCTTGCCCTAATTTGAGAATGTAAGAGGAGCCTTGAGCCCCTGTCCTGGGCAACAGATAGGACTTTATTCTGGTTTCTGGGTTCACTATGGCCTTGGCTCACTCGTTCCCAGATAAACAGGTTTTTTGTTTGTAACCAAGTGGCGGTATTTTGTCTTCCAAATAAGTGTCACCCCTGAGCCCCACTGGCAGGAGGGGAATTTCCACCCCCGAGCTCCAGCATTCTTCGGACCTGACAGCAGGATCCCCACATACGGTGAGCATCGAACAACTCCGCACTGGCCACTCCACGGAAACTCCGTGGAAGAAATTTGCCTTCCTGCAATCCTAAAATGGACCTATCCTGTCCCTGCTTGCGGTTAATAGATCTTGATTTTAGTTTGGGCCTTTTAATGACGCTTTCCCCATCATTTCCTGCCTCCACAGTGGACCTAAAGTGCTTAACCCTTAAGTCAATGCTTTCCAACATTTTACATACCATGGCACACATAGAACATAAGGTTTGTTCTTTTTTACTTTTTAAGACATAATTGACATTTAACATTACATACTTTTAGGTGTATATGATGATGCAATATTTGTATATACTGTGAAATGATTACCACAAATGTCTAGTTAACACTAGAAATGATTACCACCAGACAAACATCTAGTTAACATCCATCACCACACATAGTTACAAAAAAATTTTTCTCGTGATGAAAATTTTTATGATCTACTCTTTTGGCAACTTCCACATATGCAACATAGTAGTATTAATTATTCTCATCATGTTGTACATTTAAGATTTGTCTTGTGTCGCACAGACATTCCCAGTCAGAGAACTGGGCCAATGGCCGAAAATGACTGGCCCTCGAGACACGCATTCCAGCTGAGGACACCACTGTCTGGGCACTCCAGTAACCCCTGCCTGCATGCCTATTCTTTGGACAGCCTAGACTTACGGGTCTGGCTGGCCTCTTACCCAGGTCCACCATTCTAATAGCTTGTCTTTTGGTTGACCTGGATTTTCAGGCCTTCCCATCCTTTAGTCCCGATTTTTTATGAAAAGTAATAATGTTAACAACTCAAACAAAGATGAAGGATGCAGGTATGAAAAACGTGAATATTTTTTAAACCCAAGTTGCTCAGTCAAAACATCTTCCAATTCCAGAGGATGAAAACCTCAAAGATAAAACAGAAGACTCACTCTTTTCCTACTTTTGATCACCCTGTTTTCACACCCACGTAATGTTATTACACTGTATGTCTTTAAATAATATTAATAGCTCCCAAATATTTGGCACCTCCTCAGCAATGTGCTAAGCCCTTTACAGGCATTATCTTGTTGAGTCCTTTCATCATCTTTGAGGCAGAAAGTATCTCCATTCCACAATGAGCAACTGAAGCTGGGGTTAAACAACCGCCTTAGAAAGCAGTGATAGACTTTGAACTCAGACCTATACAACTCCAAAATCCTGATCTCAAGTGAGATGGATCGCAATAAGAATTAGCATCGTGCCTGCCATATAATACTTTAGTGGGTATAAAATTTATCCCACAGGCTCTTTTGAAGAGATGCCATATTTATTTTCCTTTAACCAAATTAAATCTCACTGGAAGTCTCTATTTGATAACAGAATTTCAATCTTAGTGACTACGGAACATCTCCTCTATTGGGAAATAATTTTCCATGGGTCTTTTGTGCTTCTGCCCATGTGGTGAGCAGAGGTACTGACTGTCCCTTGTTCCAGATCATTTTTTTCATAGTATTTCTATAGCAAACAGCCTTAAAGAAGATAAAGGAGTATCTCCCTCCAGAGCAAAGGGCAAGCGTGCTTTGCCCATTACAGACTGACATTCCCTAAACTCAAGATTCCTCTCCTGTAATGTAGCTCATTGCATATCCAAGAGCCACCTGGCCTTGTTCACATCATTCTGTGGGCACCGGGGCTCAGGGAGTCAATGAAAAAAGTGGAGATACTCTGGCTACGAGTATTGCTGTGAGTAATAAACTACCCTTCATCTGACCTAGGAGTGTATCTTCTGCCAGAATCCATGAAATAATAATAAGTTAACTTGTCAGCTTGCAAGTAGGATATGTTTCAGACCCTTCACACATCCTAAAACCCTCCTTTCTCTGGAAACTCACAAAAACCTGGGAGGTTCACACCGTGCCAAAAAACAGCAACAGACCTTCAATCTCCCATCCATATGGTCACAGCTGGTGCTTTATGTCCCAGGCTCAGTTTATCCAGAGCGAGACATCAAACCCAATGGGCCTGAGTTGAAATAATCTTTCCCTGACTAGCAAACCGTGTGCCCAGAGTCTAGCCTTCCACATTGCCACTCCACCCTGGAGCCCTACCACCCCCGCGTCCACTATCGGCATCCACTGTACCAAGGTCTTGAGAGTCTTGGAGGATCTCTCCTCTGTCCTGTTCTTGTTTCTTTTGCTGTCTTCTTACCTCTCTCTCCTGATCTCCAGGACACTTGGGTACAATAATCTCAACAAGTTTAAGCTTTCACCAAAGACCAAAAGAGAAGTTCCCTCTTGTCCAAACTTGGCCTGGAGTAAGTGATCCCAAGGAGGAACCACCTTCTCTTTACGCACAGAAAAGCCAAACACAATTTATTTCTCAATAAATGACCCTACACAACAGTGATCACTCAGTGTGGTTAATTGTGGCTCTGGTAGCTTTTTCTTTACCCCTCATTCATATCTTTGACTTTAGACATAGGTAGAAAATATTTTTCTTGGTCTCTTGCTCAATTACATCGAGCTAGTGGAAAACTACATGAGCTTTCTTTCTTCTGGTCTGTAAAACTAAAAAGAACATTATATAAATTACCACCACACACACACACAAAACCCACAAAATAAAGATTATGGTGATGATGATGGTGTGAAGAAGAACACTCTCTTTCTAAGTCTGCATATGTTTCCTTCTTACCTGGCTGGCCCCAACAAACAGGTTTGTGGAAAGGAAGAAGGAGCTGACAGAAAGTAAAACCAATTGTATTTTTAGAAAATTTTTGCCAGTCTTTGGGTTTTGCCATATTTGCAACCAGTTAGATCAACATGGCTCTCCTTTAACCACTGATTTTACTGAAATATTTGCGCCAGTTAACATAACTGCACTGGCAAGATTTCCTACAGGTGCCACCTCTTCTCTTCTCCCAATTATCAATAAATCCTCAATCCTCCTAGTCTCCAAACAGCCCTGGGTGGGTTGGCAATTGGCTTTAATGGTACAATCTACATCTACCTCAAGGCAAGGCACGGACAGTACATACACCCTTGGGGTTACAAGCTTGTCTAGTTATGAAGAAATGTGGCCCTAGTTATGTTTTCAGAGATCCCACATAAATAATTCTTGGCTACGGAAGAAGCAATTGAATCGTCTCTCTTATGTTTTATCCCCCTTGGAATTTGGGGGTTGAAAACACCGTCTTTGCCTACCGTGTTCATGCTGCATTTTCTAAGCATAAAGCAGTGGGGGGTTTTTTTGTTTGTTTTCTTTTTTGCCCATCAAAAAAATGTTCAATAAATATTTATGGACTGAATGACCATGTGAATAAGTGAGTAAACTTTATTAAGAGCTAGAAGGTAAAAATATCTTGGATTCAGATCCAAACTTTAAAATGCTGCCATTTTAATTTTCTGTGGAATTAGCACTTTAATAAATTGTTTTTTGTATGTTTGGCACTTCAAAGGAATCAGGGGAAAATATTTCCTTCCCTTACCAATAAAATAAAATTATTCACCACCTGAACCCTGTAAATATTTAGGAGCTTTTTTCAAGCTTTTCGTTAGTGTTATTATGCAGTGTTTCTCAAGGAGGGTGCTCATGACATTCTGCACGATGCTGTTCTGTGCAGTGCCGAGCACTGGGCACCACTCCCATTGCCCACGAAATGTCAGAGGAGCCGCCCAGTCAGTGTGACCTCCAGAACACACTACTCGGCCCTCTCTATAAGACCCTATTCTAAATTTATATTGGATATGAGTTGTATCAAAGACTTCCTCATTTCCTTAAGGATGAAGTTCAAACTTGAAATCAAATCTGATCAAGTCTTTCTAGACTTTCCCTGTTGCCAGTGGCAGTTGTATTTCCTGTGATAGCCCCACACATGGGGATAGCCTTCAGCATTCCCAATCTACCTGCCATTGCACCAATGTGCCTTGATTTTCCATGCCCCTGTATCTTGTCATGCTCGTCCCTCAGCCTGGAATGTCCTTCCAACCCCTGCCTCCCACACTCACCTGACTGACTAGCATTCATCCTGCAAGGGCAGCTCAAGGATTTCCTTGTCTTGGCTGCATGTCCTGACAATTCTCCACCTCAGCTACTACTCAGAAATATTACACTCATTTGATTCATTGTCAATCTCCTCCCACTAACCATTGAGCTCTCTAATAACAGAAAGTTCTGGTTCCTCAGTACCAACACTTCACGCACTAGTGTACATGGCATACCACACCATAGTACGTAGCATGCATTGTACCACAGAAAGGATGTCAGTCAAGAACAATGGGCTGGGAGCCTGCTGTGTGCTGCCACTGTGCTGGGTTCTGGGGATGCAATGATGAGGGAATAAAACAGACAGAGCCCTTCCCTCATGTCCAGAGGAAAGGACAGACATTAAACAAGTAATTTCAACTATGGCGTGAAGTGGGGCTCTGGGGGAGGCCAACTTGGGGCCCTGCCATGCCTGGGCCCCTGTGAGGAAAGGAGAGTTTGAGATGAGTTGGTATTAGCTGGGCAAGGAAGGGCAAGAAGAATGCCCCAGGTAGAGGCAGTATGTGAAGGGGTCGGTTCATTTTTTTATAGCTTTAGTAATGCACTCAGAGTCATATTCTGAAGTCCAACTACCTG
Organism: Sturnira hondurensis; assembly: GCF_014824575.4. Classification (NCBI taxonomy): domain Eukaryota; kingdom Metazoa; phylum Chordata; class Mammalia; order Chiroptera; family Phyllostomidae; genus Sturnira; species Sturnira hondurensis. The sequence goes on from NW_028082759.1 coordinate 39,811,558, forward strand.
GGTCAGTATGCAGGTACCACCACTTCCATCCTCATGGCTCGGGGCAAGTCACAAATCTGCCTCATTCTCACTTTGGCAAAACAGGGCTAATGATCTTACTCTATGATAGATTTGCTGTTACGACTAATAAGATCATCTGTTTAAAGTGCCTAGGACATAGTCTGGCATGTAGTAAGTACTCTGTAAATATTACCTCATTATTTTTTATTATTATTATTCAACAAACATTTATTATTCAACAAATGCCAAAACTTATTTGCCTCCCTCTCCTGCTCCAATGTAACACTTAATGAGAGTGTCTTGTTTACTGTTTTTTCAGCGTTGGGACTAGAAAAATAGATGGGTCTCTAAGTGGTGTGCTCTGCAATATTAAAATAAAGAAAATAATGAGCCTGTGAGCCCAGCCCAAGTAATCAAAGAAATATGCTTGTCATGAAAAATTCATACATCAAAATTGGCCAACAAATCATGTGGCATCCTGGAGTCATTTAATTATAATTAACTTACCATACTATTTGTTGAAAACAGATTTCTCCATCTCTACCCCTGGCCAGACCTATTAAGTCAGAATGTCCATGGGTGAAACATGGGAATCCAGTTTTAATATGTTTCCCAAGTGACACTTCTTATGAAAAATAAGTTTGGAAAGTACTGGTTTGTCTCAGTAATGCCTGCCATGAACCACACACCGCCCGCTGCAAAACTAAGTGGTATGAATTAACAACTTTATTAATCCATGGATTCTGTGAGTCAGAGTTTTGGGGAAGGCAAAGGAAGCAACGTTCGTCTCTGTTCCTCCATGCCTGGGAGGCCTCAGGTGCTGCCCCCTGCAGGCTCCATCTGCCTATGTGAGTCAGAGTTCACTCAGGCACAGGGAGCCTCTCCAGCTTGGCGGTCTCTGGGAGGTGAGATTTCTTTGCACTGTGGTCGGCTTTCCCCAGAGTGAGCACCCCAACAGAACAGAGTGAACACCGCAGGGCCTTTTCCAACGCAGCGTCAGAATCACATGGCATCACTCACGGCATTCTATGGGTCAGAGAGGTCACAGTCCCACAGATTCAAAGGGAAGTGACAGGAGCCTGCCTCGCTATAAAAAGAGTACCAGAGAAGTTGAGCATATTTTTCAACTGACTTACAAGTGTGTCTTGTTTCGATCTTTAATGGGTACCCGCAAACTTTCATTTTACCTAGACATTCTTCCCATTTATAATGTTTTGATGAATACCAAAGCAAGGCTATAGGTTACTGGTTTCTTGAAACCCGTCAGTTGTCTCAGTGATGCCCATAACTGCTCACACGAATATTTTGCTTTGTAAAGTTGCTTCCTAAAGTCTCCTGTTTACAAGAAACCCTTGTTAACCCCTGTCCAAAAAGTCATTGCCACTGGTCCATTCTGTCTTTGGTCCTCTTCAAAGAGGCTCAAAACACTACTAAAGTTTTACTCATCTTTTTGGTTCACATAAAAGTGAGGACTAAAATCCTTATAGTACACAAATTATAATTACGCCTTTTCCCTCTGCATATTTCTTGTAAAGTATTTAGTCTTATATAAAGTGTTGTAATACAAAGTGAGATTTTAAGGATGAATTTCATCCTAGTTCATGAGGCACATATACAATCCTTCGGGCTGGTATGCGCCTGATTTATGCATCTGAACATGTTTTATTAATGTTCCTGTATATGATTGTCCACGCTTATGTCATACAATCCACTCAAATGCCTAACCATTATAAATACACATATAACTTTATACTACTTGGGATTATACACAAATTAGATGTGTCAGTTTTTGTGCGTTTTGATGATATGACACAAAAATAGTTGTGTGTCCATAAGTACAAAATTTGAGCATATTAACCACTTTGTTACAGTAAAATGCACAGACACAGGAGAATAACAGAAGCCTGTGTGATTGCTCCAGCAATGGGTGTATTTTTTCCCCCAAAGCCATCTTCATTTTTTTCTTCCCATGTAAAATTGATTCTGGGGGCGGGGTGGGGGGGGCGAGATTCAAATCCATATTGGTGTTTTCAAAAAATCACACTAATGTGAGATATCTTATCATATTAGCAATCGTAGTCAGAGACAAAGTGTTCCGGGGGCATGTGAAATTCTAATCCAGCTCAATGGCTAGAGCTAAATCAGTGCAGTAATGCAAACATAACCACACAGGCCCGATCTCACAATGGTAACCTTGCCATGCAACTCTAATCTGGTATCGCTGCCTGTTCTGAATTGCCATCATGTTTTAAAGAATATTGTCTATTTGTTTTTGAGTACACGCTGTATTTTCTTCTAATTACATTCTGATCACATTTTATAGAGGAAAAATACATCTGGCCTATAAATGGCATAAAATGGGCATTTCCTCGGGGGTGTGTTAAGTGTACATAAATTTCAGCTCCTGCCTGAGATTTGCAGAGATGCTAACGTGCAGGTCACTGTGCGCTGGCTTTCTCTGTGATTGGGGAGCAGTGCTCGCAAGCTCAGTGTGAGGTAATGGAATCATGGGCAGTTCGGCGTCCACGCATAAAGATTTAACTCTTCTGCAAGTAGTCCCTCTGTCCCTGAACATTAGGTTCCTATATTGCTTTAATGGACCAGCCTCCCATCTACATCTATTAGGGAAAAAAATAAGAGCGGTGTTTCCTTTAGTTTATTCAGACCAAAAGGAAAAATTTCATATATATGCACACAACTGAATGCTGCATAGGTGTTATTAAATAAATACATTACAACAGCTTTCACTTTTAATGGCTCAATTTTTTCCTCTGATTGCCTTCACCAATAAAAGTGTAGTCTGTAGAAAAGCACCCTTCTGGATAATCCATTGTCTCATTTTGACTCGCTTTTATCAAGGAATTCCCCCTGCAGCAATCTGCACTGCCAGCTATTAGCTGTGCACATCTGCCCACAGTAATGACCGCTCCTGTGCACATACCTGACTGCCACGCGGTTGAGCCCCGCCCAGAGGACGCTGGTGCAATGCCTCCAGAGCGAGCTAAATTCCATACTGTGGATGCATTACCACTCTCACCTCATTCGGTCTTTGGAAGTGAGTTAAGAGTGCCCGAGGTTGAAAATAAGTCAAATGCTGGGGCCTCATCTTAACTCGTGTCACCTCATGTGTGTTCTAATAGAATGTACGACGCATGATAGCCCTCAGAACTTCATTCAGTCGTGGCCAAAATAAAAACTTGGGATCCAGCAACCCTTTCCTCTATACAAGTACAAAACATGAATATCTTAGCATGAACACCAAGAAACACATTTTTTATCAATACAAAAACCACATATTAAAATTTGTCCTATGTCCCCCTGACTGGCGTGGCTCAGCTGGTTGGGTATTGTCTCACAAAGCCAAAGGTCACTGGTTCAATTCCTGGTCAGAACACATGCCTGGGTTGCTGGCTCTATCCTGGTGGGGGCGCATACCAGAGGCAACCAACCCGAGTTTCTCTCTCACATCCATGTTTCTCTTCATTTCACTCTCCTCCCTTTCCTTACTCTAAAAATAAATAAAATCTTCTTAAAAATGTGTTCTATCTGAAGTGATACATTTGATATATTTTCTTACTTCTATGAATGTCCCAACTTAAAGAGATAATTTGTTTAAAGCTAGAGTAATTAAATTAATAATTTCAAAGTTCTTTTAAAATTGCATTTAAATTCTTGTCTCCAGACCTTGACCCTTTGGTCTGTTCTACTACAGTGTAAGGCACTAGAGGGCAGAGCCCACAGGAGGACACTGTGTTCTATACCAGGGATTTTCAACCAGTGCGCCACAAGAATTTGGGAAGGGGCACTGACTTCCCTTTGATTGTCAAATTAAAAAATGGCAACAGCCAACACCATAACTGTACGGTGTGAACGAATCATAACTATACCTATTTTTGTCATATCTGCAAAAATTATATTTTTTGGTGTGCTGCAGAATTTTAGTAATTAGTTTATATGTGCCGTGAGATGGAAAAGGTTGAAAATCACTGTTCAATACTAAAGCACAGGGACCACCAGAAGACATTAGTGAGAACGATCTTCAGATGACACTAAAGGATTTACCCAACAAGTGCATTACTGGAGATGAGCGTGGTCAGGTGACCACCACAGTGGTCCAGACAACCAGTCACCGTGTCCTGACCAAAGCCGAGGATGGTTCAGGAGATACTTTGCAAACAGAAGTAATGAGACCCGGATGTGGACAAAGAGGGACTAGGAGTGAGGCAGATTTTGATCTTAGCTCTGACATGGAAACATCTTGGAAGTCATCATTCCCATCCTCATAACAAAAAAAGCTGGACAAACTAAAAATCGATTCATTTTCTTGGACCCGCCAAAGAACTGAAGTAGCCAGGCAAACCATCTTCCTGAAAGGCAGAGTCAGGCCCAGCCCAAGGGACACTGCAACCAAGATCTGTTTCCCTGGAGCAGGCGCTGCGTGAGCCTTAAACTGGTAAGAACACTTAACCAGTCATTTTCACACATTTCTGGAGACTCAGTGACAAATTCCTAGAGATGACAGACTGGAGCGGAGGGGCCTTCCTGAGCACTCCCTCCAGGAACCACACCAGGTTCTCACTCAGAGGATCCGAGAAGGGTCCCCTCCCCCTCCCTAATCCTGGCAGGAGGAAGGGAAGAGTAAAATGTGAACCCCACCCAGAGCAATCTCCATACCAAAGGCCTACCCTCCAGGCAAACACTTTACCTGGCCTCTATCTGGAAACCTTATCTCACCTGGAGGAAAGAAACTTCTCATCCCTCCAGCCTCTTCCACACCGGTCACACGAAAGAAGGATTCACGGTCACCCAGAAAGGAGGATCCCAGGAAGTCGGTCGGGAGGCTGCAGCCCAGGAACAGAGTGTGAGGCGAGTGGGGAAAGGGCTACCGCCCGGGAGGAGGAACAGGAACCCTGCGAAGGCCACAGCCTGGAGACAGGTTCTCGATGAGCTTAAAACTGAGGTTTAAACAGCAGATTGCAGGACACCCCCATCTACACTACACGGGTCCAGGATGGAGAGAGTTTCCCAGGATGGAAGAGTTGTGAAGTTATTTATAAGTTGAGTGGGAAATGGTTAAATGTGTGAGTAAGGGACCGAGAACAGATTTACAAAGATTCTCAAATGTAACGGCTGGGACTGGGACCCTGAGTGGCGGAGGGGGAACCACCTTCATAAAAATGTAAAGAAGCCCATCCCTTCCATTAAAATATGTCTCTTTCATAGCAAAAGAAGTGAAAGGGAAAATGGGGCTATGGGTAGAAACTAAGTGAGCAAATGAAGTTGGGGACAAACTGAAAGAATACATGCAGACTACTTGATTGAGCCATGTCATTCTATAGACTGGTCATCTCCAAACATTTTTTAAATTTTGTATTTGATCTGAGCACATCCCTAAATATACAGGTATTCATTTTTGCCTCACAGAGATCCATCTGTCAGTTTCACGTAACTAAAGCTCAATTTCTTTCTGTATTTAGATGAAGAGGCATTATACACTACATACCTCACATATCCTAAGATCATCATGCTCCCTCCGTAGAGCAATTTCTTTCTCTATTTTTACAGTATAAGTCTGTGGCAGACTTTTTAAATAGCTATAAAAAAGGGACGTGGCCACCAAATACCTAACCTGTTTGCTTTAGTCTCTGAAGCAAACTGACCACCCCCACGGACCTCAGTGCACCGCCATTCAGTAACGTGCATGCCACACCCCTTGGAAACCATCTCCCCGTCTTCCAGCTCTGGCTCCAGCCAAGCAACATTGGCCCGGTCTCCTATCCCAGCTTCCTGCCCAGGCCCATCTGTCTGACTTCGCAAATTCAGGAGCAACTTTTAGAGATTCACCTCCTCCTACTTTTAGCCATTCTCTCCAGTGTTCCCTTGCGGTTGTGTCGGACCTAAAGGCAATCCCCACTGTGTCTGTCCTGGACTCGCAGACAAAGCCCGACAACGCTGTGCTGGTCTACAGCAGTCCCGCACTGCTGATTAGGCTTTGCTGTCACCTCTCTTGCTGTCAGCTGTCATTTCAATCTTTCATCAGCTTGATTTTGACTTGCGACCTCCTCTGCCTTCTTTTGCTTTGCTGCTTCTTAGCTGCTCCAGGATAGGGGAAAAAAGACAACTGAAAATGTTGAGACTAGAATACTAAATGGGAATCAAGAATAGACGTGCTAAGGAGCCTAGTTTTCATGCAGTGACATGAATTTCCTGCTTCATATCTTCACAGGCCTTTTCCATTCACTCTTTCAGGTCGAATCTGTGTTCCGAATCTGTGCTCCTCTATATACATGATACACAACCCTATGTATCTTGAGTTTCCTTAAAGCAAAATAAATACCAGTCTTCCTTTTGACTCCAGCATCATAATCAAGCTACAGCAAAAGAACTATTTCATTGCCCCCTAAAAACTGGGTAGAGGAAAGTTGTTTGAACATAAAGTATTTTTATCCCATTTCAGCAAAATGTATTCCTAAAATTAGTATAAATTGTCATAACTTATAACCTGGGTTTTCCTTTCTTTGCCTTTGCCTTCACACTATAATATGAACCAGTCCACAGAATTGATGACCACCCTCCAAGAGACCCCAACTTGGTGAAGCAGAGAAGAGTTAAGGAAGAAAATAGCCATTTAGCTGATTCCTCAAGAGTACCCTAGCTACAAGACAGAGGAAAGTGTCTAGTAACTGCTCCATCTGCACCAGCCATCCTCATTTCCATTATAAGCCGCAAATGGCAAAATCAATGGCCAGAGATGAAAATGGAATACAAAGAGGCTTAAGACTGCTACAAATCACTGATCTACTCTGGGAAGCCTGAGCAGAAACCCCATGGAGATTTTCCCTGAGAAAAGCTCTGCTATTCAGCCAAAGTACTGAGCTTCTCCCAAGGACCTTACTGCCACATGGACAAATAGGCTCTTGGCACCTCACAAACCGTCCAGGGAGGGAGGGAATAACGCCCTGTGTACCACGCTCCTGTAGGCCCGCACCCAGCATGACCCCCACCACAGGGGAAGACAGAAAAGCACAGCTGCCCTGCTTGGTGATAGAATTTCAGGTGCTCTGCCCTCCACCAGCAGGACGGGTGGCCCTTTCCGGGCGGTCGACAGGCATATAAACAGTGGCAGGAAGAGCTCCCTCAGCTGAGGCTCACTTAGTTCCCTGGGTAGTTAAATTTCTTCTGTTGTCAAGGGTAGGAACTCACCCTTAGATAAACTGTCTTCTGGATTCTTTAACACTCTCAGCAGAGATCTTTTTGGAAATATCCAACTCTCTCCTCTTCCATATTCATATTTAGTTATTCAATAATCCATTCATTATTCCAAATATTTAATAAAGTTTAATATGTGCCAGATATTTTTCCCAGGACCTGTATCCCTGTATATCCTAGAGAGAACAGAAAAGCAATGAATATGTAGTTAAAGAAAAAGTCAACATGGTGGTTACCAGAGGAAAGTGGTACTAAATGGTGAAGGGGGTCAAACACCTGATGATGGAAGGCGAGTGGACTTTGGGTGGTGAGCACACAGTGCAATATACAGGTAATGTATCATAGAATCACACGCTTTAAAGCTATACAATTTTATTCACCAATATCACCACAATAAATTTAATAGAAAGAAAAAGAAAAACCAAGTCAGGTGCCATGAAGTAAGATGAGCAAGATTAGGAGGGAGAGTACAGTGAAACAGAAAAGACCTCTCTGAAGAGTCAAGTTTGAACAGAGACAGGGGGGGAAAAACAGATCAGCCACAGGCAGATCTGGGAAACGTGTTCCAGAAGAGAAGAGCAAGTGAACAGAGAGGTACTTGGAGTGCTTCTAGATGAGAAGGAAGAATGTCAGTGGACCTGAGAGCAGCAAAGCTGATGATGGAGAAAGAGATGATGGAAACAAAGAGGAAGAGAAGACTATGGAGAGGATCCTGAGGGACCTCAGGGGTCGTGGTTAGGCACTGTGTTGTATTATTCATTGTGTTGTGAATATGACAGAAAGCCATTGGAGGTGACACAGAGGAGTGACATGATTATTCTGGCTGACTGTGAATAGGTCAAGGTCTCTCCGGCAGAAGTCCAGCCATTATTAATATAATGAGAATGGTTTGCACAACATTGATGTAACCTGGCAGCCAAGGACACTGGACTTGAATGCACATGTGTGAACAATGATGACTTCACTGTACTAGTCAGTGGGGGAGGTAGACGCTGTTGAGTGAGCATGTGTGCTGTGTGGCCGTTGCCTCCAAAATGACTGAGTAAAGCAATGAATCTGCATTAAATTTTGCATTTAAACCTGGACATTCCTCCACAGAAACTATTCCGATAATTCAGAAGGCTGCAGCTGTGGGCAACTGATGATTGGTAGCTTTATCACAACAATACACTCACTCATGCATCACATCTCATGCAGTTTTTAGGTGAAACATCAAATCACCCAGGTGACTTAGCCCCACTACAGCCCAGATTTGGTGCCCTGCAACTTCTGGCTTTTCCCAAAATTGAAATCACCTTCAAAAGGAAAGAGATTTTTTAGACCATCAGTGAGATTCAGGAAAATATGACAGAGCAGCTGATGGCAATTGGGAGAACTGGGTGAAGTCCCAAGGTGCTTACTTTGAAGAGGACGGAGGTGTTATTGTCCTATGCACAATGTTTTTTGTATCTTGTATGTTCTTCAATAAATGTCTCTATTTTTCTATTACATGGCTGGATACCTTCTGGACAGACCTCATATAATGGAAGTGGCAAGAGAGGAAATGAGACCAGGAGGAGGCTCTTGCTGTGGTCCAGGCAAGAAGGAACGGTGGCTAGGATTAATCTGGTAATAGTAGAGGAGAAGCAGTTGGATTCAGAATAGATTATGAAGGCAGAACTGACAGGATCTCCTGAGGGATGGGAGCAAGAAAGAGTTGAGGAAAACTCCAAAGAGAGGGGCCTGAATGCAGGGATATATGGCTGTCCCCTCAGCATCACCAGAAAGAAAGAACACGAGGATAAATGGGGATCCTCACTAAACAGGGAGCAAAGCCTGAACACAAAGATGACTGGTGATCGTGATCCTCCCAACAAAGATGGAGAAGAGACAGGGAAGCTCAGATGTGAGGTAAGTCAATAAAAAACTATGTTAAGCCTTTAGATTCCATTTCAAAAATTCCCACTATCAAGGGCATTGTGGCTATTTGAATTCTCCCACGCCTAGGTACATTCACAATATAATATGCAAAAACCAGTGGAAACTAACTGAGTGAAGAACAGGGAAGAATGTGCTCCAGGCTCAGTATGCTTACACAGACATGAAGATGACCAGAACCACAGAGCAAAAGGGAGCAATGAAATGAGGTCTGTGAGATAGGCAGCAGGCAGATCTTGAAGGCTTACTAGCTATGTTACAGCAGTTGTTTAACCTTTTTGTGACTCAGTTTTCTCATCTGCAAAATGGGATGATGATGATAGTATCTACCCCCAAAGAGTTTAATAATTTAAGATCTGTAAAGTTCTTAGAATAGCACCTAATAGAGAGTATTTTAAAAATGTTAAATTTAACAAGTAAATAAAATTGTGGGGTTTTTGCCTAAGCAATAAATAGGAAGTTAGAAGGGAATGACACAATTGGATCCTACAAATTAAAAAAAAAGAAACTAACATTTAAATATAATTTTTGGTGGTAGACAAAATAGTGATGAAGATTAATTATGGTATCTACATTTTAGAAGCCACAAAGATAACTATTAATATATTCCTTTTAAATACATAAAAGGATAGCCTTTAAATACATTAAAGTATAGTGACCCAAAAGATCTAAGGCCTACAAGTTGTGTATTTGGAGACCAAAATTTATATACATCATATATCCCAGTTTCTCGATACCGAGATTATCTCCAGAGCCTTCCCCAGGATTTCTCCGAATTCTCAAGGGCTTGCTTTCGCTCCTGTTTATGTACTTTAGTGGAAAAGTTGGTGACTGGTGAAATGTTTAAAGGTGGAGAATGGAAAGGAAGGGAAAAATTTATGGTCTTGGCAAGAATTGCAGCTGGTCACCCTCCATATCTGACTAGTTATTCTAGCAACCCCAGTATTGGGGGCTCCCTCACCCAGCTGCTGATGGTGCCACCCAGCCACCCCCATCCACTCATGCGCTCCAGAGACAGCATAAGGCTGCTGCAGCCAAGGGCTCACCTGGATCCTGGGCAAGATGTGACGATAAAAAGGGCAGATTACACACAGCCTCACTAAAAGCAGTGCAAAGTTTTCATGGGGAAGCAATATGTTGGCTTATATTTTGGACAGATAACCAGAGGCAGCCTGGAAACTTTGAGATGGCAGATGGGTTAAAAGGCTGTGTCTATAATTCAAGTCTGCTAATGAGGACCTGACCTAAATCCTTAGCCACTGGGAAAAAAAAGAAGATCAATCCTACCAACTTTATAAAGGCAAACTCAACAAAGCTCTGAAGTTTTTTGGATATAGGTGTGAGCTCTCCAACCTAGGATACCGGGGAAATGGTAAAGTCCTGAAGAGAGGCGCAGAGCACAAAAAGGCAGATCAAAATGGCAGGAAAGGAGGTCATGGGGTAGGCTTGGGACATGGTGCATTTGAACTCTATGTAGGCCAGGTTGTGCTGCAGGTGGTAGAACGTATCTTCTCCCACATGTGTTAATGTCTTCTGGGCTTCAAAGCCGCTCAGACCTGGTGTGCGGTGCAGTTCAACAAAGACTTATTAAGCTCCTGCTATGTTCCATGCCTGAAACATTACACTTTACACCCATTATTTCATTTAATCCTCACAACAGCTTTATTCAGTAGTTACTGCCAGTTCCATGTTAATATCTGAGAAAACTGGCTCAAGAAGCTTAAATAATTTTTTCAAGGCCAGATGGCATTTTGTGCTGTGATCTTTCCCCTCCTTTCCTTTAGGGCAAGACTAGACACCCCACTCTGGGTTCTCCCATTCTGGTTCCATGCTCTGAGTCCTTGGGAAATCATGCTCCTTAATATTCTTGGTGGATCAGAAGTTTAAGACATACTTATGTTTGAAGGACTTAGGAAAAGAGCCCTCCTTAGTTGGCCTTGCCACCTCCTACCATTAGGAAGCAAAAGAGTACAGTGCGGGGCACAGAAGCTAAAGCCAGCTTGTTGGGTTTGGGTTCCTGCCCTGGCAGCTATTAGCTGTGTGACCTGGGGCAGGTTAATTAACCTCTCTGTGCCTTGCTTCACCCACTGGTAATAAGGGAGCAATGTTAGTACAAAACCAGTATCATTATTGTGAGCACTAAATGGATTAATACATAGGAAGTACTTAGAATGACACCAGCACATGATACATGTAGTTATATTATTCTGACGGTCTTACTGGAATATCTCCACACACATCCATTTCACTGCCAGTCCCCCTAAGAGGCTGTGGTCTAACAGAAGTGGTCAAGCCATGTAGGCCTTGGTAACGAATGAGATATCACTATAATCTGTGTGGTTAGTGCTTCTTTTTAACCTTAACATTTTTATTTCACTAACTTAAGCCCACCCATTCCCTTCACAAAATATTAACACTCTGGTACGAATCACCAGATTAGAGGTTTGTAAGTCTTAAAAAATATGAGCCAGAAAAATACCTGCCCAGGAATAGCTTTTTGTAATAAGTCAATTCAAACACAGAGATCGGTTAGTCCAGACAGACAGCCAACTGAGCAAAACCTGGCCTCTTGTCTATGCTTTTCTCTTTTTTCCCTCAATCAGAATGAAGACATGGGTCAGAGATGGTAGTTACTGATTTGGACATCAACGTGGCAACTCTATATTCTCAGAAAAAGCACAGGGAACATCTAGCATGCCTACCTCGGGTCCCGTGAGGAAATGTAAGCCCGGGATGTAAAGTGGCTTAGCCGAAGTCCCTGAGCTAATTACGGTCATAGGCTGATGGTTTCTGCTCCCAACACAGTGAGCTGTCCTCCAGAGCTTGCTGGCTCTGCTGCACTCTGCTCTTGCTTCGCTAGGTCACTATTCAACGTGCCTATTCATCATGCAATCCTATCAGTAAAAGAACAACTGACCCAGCAACACAATACATGCAAATCATAACAAGTCTGTTATACTAGTGTATTTATTATATTATAAAATCTACACAAAACTGTAAGCTTAAAAGTTGAGATTTTTTTCTTCCCCCAAATCTGGAGAACACATCTGGACTGCGCATCTGGAGAAGATGGCCCTCCCACTCTTGGAAGCCACAACACTAGGTGCTGTCCCAGGCAGCCAGTGGGAAAAGTGAGGAATTTGGGATCACCGTAGTTACCACTAAATAGCTTTTGTGACTTTATTTGCATTCCATTGCCACTGTAACAGATTGCCACAAATGGAGCAGCTTAGAACAACAAGTTTATTATCTCGCAGTCTTTTCGGATCAGTAGTCTAGGCACAGCATGGCTTGGCTGGTTCTCTGCTAACTGTCTCACAAGGAGGAAACAGAGTGTGAGCAAGGCTGAGTTTTTCATCTGAAGTCACTAGTGCAGAAGGAATGCACTTCCAGGCTCATTCAGGTCCATGACATTGTAGACTAAGGTCCCCGTTTCCTCGCCAGCTGTTGGCTGGGGTGTTTCTCACCTTCCAGAGTTGGCCAGTTTCCCCTGACTTGTGGTCCCTTACTCTTCAAAGCCATGAGTGGTTTTGGGGTTCTCCCCACACTTCTAACTTCTGTGACTTTCCTTCTGCCTTATCTCTCCAACAACCAAATCAATTCTCTGAGTCTCAGTTTCTTCAGTGGCAGAATGGAAAGAATTATATGTGCCTCAGATTACAGATTTCAGGGTGATACGAAATTATTTTGAAACTGTAACACAATCAATGTGGAGAGAGTTGAGAGTGGGGGGGGGGAATTAAAAGGAAACAGAGAAACAGGGAAGTTTTTCTCTGTATTTAAGATCAGTTTTGACTGATCAGTTGCTCTGTATTTAAGACTAGTTTGACTGAAAATAAGAGAATAAGTTGAATGCCCACAAAATGCCCATTTTGTAAATGCTACAATAGTATATGAATGCTGAGAACTGTTATAAAATATCATATACTGAGTGAAACACAAACTAACCTAAGTCTGTAACTCTAAAAGGATCTTAATTTCAAATACATATGTGGAAAAACAGGACATAAGCCAGCACAATACCACAGAGCCTGCAGATCTGCCAATACCATTTGCTTATAACAACTATGCCCCAGGCATACAGGTATTTCATTCCTGTAAAATTGAAATAATAATAATAGCACCTACTTTAGAGTTGTTATGAGGATTAAAGAATGCATGTAGAACACTCAGCAAGACGCCAGACTATAAATATCATCTATTATTTTATCCTTGAATTCAAAAGGATGAGATTACGATCAGTGGGCATAGACAAAATATGGCAACCAATGATCTACTGTTAGCTCACAGCCTTTACTAAGACAATAAGGGGAAATACATTCCTCAAAAAATAATATGCAGGAAAATAAAATATCTCTCGGGTCACATTAAGTAATAGATATTTCATCGATTATGTTCCCTAATACGATTTTTGTGTTTTTGTAGCTTACAGGATTTGGAGCCGTAATTCACATAAAATTGAAAGATTGAGTGAATTTGCAGTTTCAGAGACTAGCAGTTCAGGAAGTCGTTCCCTGCTGGTGCACCTTCATCCTGAGAAGGTTTAGTCGGGGCATGGAGGCCTAGACTGTCGACACCTGCTGGTTTCTCGAGCACAGGCTCAACTGAGAGTAGTGACGGAAGAGAGGGCCGAGTTCAGACAGCGGCACGTGCTCTGAGCGCGGGCAAGCCCTGCATCAGCCGGCAGCACTGCACTCAGTCAAGTATTAGACACGTCCCGGTGAACTTCAGGATGCCCCACAAGAGACCTGTTGTGGAACCAAAAGAAAGTAAAAAGAGATTTAAAATACCAAATGTCTTATCTCATGTGTTACTGTGATTTAAAATGAAAATCCAAGGACTTTTTCCTTCCATATGATGGGGTTTGGGGGGATTCTTAAAATAGACAATATGAAGCAAATCCAAGTAAAGATTCTATAGGGGGAAAAAGAAATTTAAAAAAACACTGAAGAAAAAGTCAGTGAAAGGGGAAAAAACGCTAAAGGAACATGGGAGCGTGGCGTTCCTCTATTCAGAATGTCGTGATGGCTCCATATTGCCTGGGCTCATGGAGTAGTGCATGACCCCCCTCACCCCCATCTCGTCTTCTGTTACACGCCCCCACCTTGCACATTCTTTTCCAGCCACACTCTCGTACTTGCCATTCTTCCAACACTAGTGGCATTGCGCGTGGTCTGTGCCCCAGCAGCTTTCTCTGCCACAAAGGCTCTTGCCCCCATTTCACTCAGCTGCTACCCTTATCTCCTTCCAGGCTTTGCTCACATTTAGCCTCCTTGGTGAGTCCCGTCTGACCACTCTAGGAAGCCCTATAACCTGGGCCTACATTCCCGATCCCTCTGGTTTTCTGAAAATTTACTTATTTACTTTGTGTATTGTTTACTGTCCATCCAACCCCCACCCCCAGCCCCACCACAGAATGTAAGATCCAAGAGGGGTAAGGATCTTTGTCTGCTTTGCAAACTATTAAGCACTGTCTTAAAACAGTATCTAGTACATATAGGCACCTAATGCATATTTGTTGAATGAGCAAATACATTATTGTAAAGATAGATATAAAAGCAAATAAAGCACAGGTCTACTGGAGAGACCCCAGGTCCCCCTCTTTTGCCAAGAAAGAAGATACAAGGGGAGAAGCCCGGGGCCTCACAAAGCCAGAGAGCCTGATGGATTGGAAAGAATACTTCACAGGATGTCTGAATCAGGATTCTAGTTTTAACTTTGTCACTATTATGGGAACTGGGCCACCACTGTCTCATTTATAAAAAGGAGAGGTTAGGTTAGACCAGGGAGAGACAAACTTCTGCCCTCAATCCAAATCCAATACACTTCTTATTTCCATAAATAAAGTTTATTAGAACACAACCATGCCCGTGTATTTACGCGTTGTCTATGGCTACCTAAGTGCCACAATGGCAGAGTTAAGTGGTGATGACACACACAGTGTGGTCTACACAGCCTAAAATATTTACTATCTGACACTTTCTAGAAAAAGTTTGCCAGCCACGGGGCTAGACCCCCAGAATACAAGAACCAGACAAGCTAGCTTTTTTGTTCACCACCATGTCCCCAGCACATAGAGCTGTGCCTGACACACGGTAGGTAATCAATACATATTTGAATAGCTCACAGGCTTTCAAGCTGCTTCACAAAGTCTTTAGTAGGTTAAATAATAGCAGCAGCTGATAGAAAGTACCACATGCACTTAATTCACATCAAGTTCTTTCTTTAATTCTCACAACCCCATGAGGTAGATTTTATCTTTATCATCCCCATTGTATAGATGAAGGAACTGAGGCACAAACAGTTTAAGTAACGTGCCCATCCAAGTATATGGGAAATCTTGGGGCCTGAACTCACGCGGTCTGACACCACAATTCATATTTTTAACCACGGCCCACACGGCCTCTCTCCTGGTCAAAGGGACCAAGGCAGCTACAAGTTTAACTGTTTTATCTGTTGGCTTCTAGATATGTGTTTGGTATCTATGGATTTTTAAAGTTTGAAAACCACCGAACTCAATCCACTTTAACACTCTAAAATCTAATTTAGCAAGAGTTGTCCTAAAGAAGAAAGTTGATAAAATTGCAACCTGAATCCCTGACCTTCTCTCTTCTCTTCACATGCACGGCCCCAAATGACATCCTTGCAAGACTCACCCCCAACTGCAGAAGGTGGAGAAGACTCACTGCTTCTCAAAGGGAAGATAACTCAAAGATCCATTGTAACTTTGATGTCCACTGCACTTTCCAAAAAACAGAAGAAATTCATTCAAAGGGACCAAGACTCTAATTGAAGTTTTAATTGCTTCACTTATTGCAAAAGCTTAGAGGATGAGATGGAAAGGCACCCAACACGTGCAGAATCCCAAAGACTGTCTCCAGAACTGGTAGGACCATGGAGTAGTGGGTAATTTCACCCCCAATTCTAATGCTACTGCCCCTGGCCCTGAACGTCCCTTATTTTCCAGCATCGACGCATATGCTTTGCAGCGTGAAGCACACAGACATCAGTAAGTCAGGCCAAGAACAATCTCTAGGCCATTAATTAGACTCTGTGTACAGGTATGCACACGATACCATCATACATAGCATACGGAGCCATAAACGCTACATGGAACCAGCAAGGATAAATTATAAGCATATAATTCCCTTGGGTTTCATAAACCATAAAAATGAAGCTCAAGTGGTTTGTGTAGTCATTTGAATCCCAGAAGAAAATACAGCACCACGACTCAAAAGTTGCTTATTGTTTATTTTTATATAATGGATGGATCCTACTTCTCAATTCACACATGCCCTCCTCCCACTGGGGCCATCCATCCTCACGCTGACTCTGCCTATCAGCCATCCCCTCCCAGCCTTCCTCCCCCCCGCAAGATCCCCCCTCTTCACAGAAAAGGCTGATCCATGGCAGCAGCCTGATGGGAGTGTGGAGTTGCATCTCATCTCATTAACAATTTTTAATAATTCACGAGAGTAGCGTAACTCTTGTGAATAATCAATGGCATGTTTCCCCATGGGGTGCAGTATATGTAGCACTGCATTCCATGTATGACTACTTACAGATTACAGAAGTACAAAAGAAAAACAATAGCCATTGAGCACTAATTTCTTTACGAGAGTATGGCTTTACATGATCTCTTCCCATTTCCCTGTCCTCAAATTCCTCAAGTCTCCACCCAAAACTACTGGGCTCTTTCCTTGAATCTTATACTTTCATCTTCTTATTGACCTCACAACAAGAAATCAAATATTTATTGATCACTGACACTACACGCTTGGAAATGCCCAGTTAGCAAAAGGATGCTTTCTTCTCTCAAGGATGTGCAATTTGGTTTTTTAAATGATAATATAAAATAAAATACACTGCGATGGAAAGAGAATGGAAATTGGAGTCAGTTAAACCAGGGCTGCATTTGAACTCTGCTGCTTCTTAACTGAGTGATATTAGGAATGTCACTTAATTTATCAGAACAATAATTTTCTCATCAGAATAAGTAAACACAATAACATCTACCTTTCTGAGTTGCTGTGAGAGTTCATGATAACTATCTCTTACTTTCTATATGCCCTTGGATAAGTTCATACCGGTTCAGTGTCTCCATTGTCTCTTACATGTACTCTCTTACATGTACTGTAAAATACATGTAAGTGTTCTTCCCATGAGGTTACCCTGAGGGTTAAATGTGTGGCTACATGGAAAGCATGCAGAAGAGCACCTGGTACGGTGCTCAGTAAATGTTAATGGCCGTGCTTGGTGGTAGACAGGAAGCACCTATTCTATACCCCTTTGTGGGTGTTCAAAAGTATTATAAAATAATATTAGCAATAAATGAGACAATAAATTATTTCCGATTATATTGTGTAACTTAAAGTAAAATAATCTTTAAAGGTAAAGAAGCACCATAAAAAAAAGTGAACACAAGGACCCGAACAGGGATTTGTACACCCAGGTTCATGGCGGCATTACTCACAACGCCCAAAAGGTGGAAGCAACCCAAGTGTCCACCGAGAGATAAATGAATAAAGAAAAAGTGGTACATAGATGCAGTGGGATGTTATTCAGCCTTAAAAAGGAAGGAGATTCTGGCATATGCTACAGCATGGATAAATCTTGAAGACACTATGCTAAGTGAAAGAAGCCAGTCACAAAAGGACGAATATTGTATTCCCTCACCCTACTCTGAGGTGCCTAGAGTAGTCAAATTCATAGCGATAGAACAGTTGCTTCCAAGAGCTGGAAGGGTGGCAGTTTGGGGAGTTAGTGTTAACGGGTGCAGAGTTGTAGTTGAGGAAGATTTAAAAAGTTCTGGAGATGGGTGGTGGTGATAATTGCACAAATATGTAAATGTACTTAATGCCACAGAATCATACCCCTAAAAATGGTTAAAACCTCCAGCCCTCCAGTTCCATCAAAGGTGAGCTTTTATCTTTTCCTTGTTCCCAGGCCTTAGCACCACGCCTGATGTGTTGTTGATGTGCAATTAACACACGTGGAGTAGATAAATCTAGAGACGCTCATATACTAGAGTTGAGACTTGTGCACTGGACACCGGCTAAGACAGGGAAAGGGGCATGAATGGCGTCAAGGAAAGAGGAGTCCAAAAAGAAGCACACAGGATGGACTGGAAGAGCTAAGCGGCCGGTTGAGGAGGCAGCTTAGGAGAACCATGCTGGAGCCGGGCGGAAAGTTTTAGGGAACTTGATTAAGTAATTATGATGAGACTAGAAAGAAATATGCGGGGAAAAACCTCCTTCACTTAGGAATAAATTAAATGTGAAAAGTCAAGATCAGACAAAAAAAAGTTCATGGTTTAAAATCTTTACTTTGAAAGGTTGAAAGTATGTGGTTTCATTGATTGAGACCTAAAGAATGGGAGGAGGGCCCTGGCTGGTGTGGCTCAGTGGATTGAGCACAGGCCTGCGAACCACACGATTGCGGTTCGATTCCCAGTCAGGGCACATGCCTGGGTTGTAGTCCAGTTCTCTGCAGGCCAACTCCCAGCAGGGGACGCACAAAAGGCAACCATACATTGATGTTTCTCTCCCTCTCTCCTTCCCCTCTAAAGATAAATAAATAAAATTTTAAAAAAAAAGAATGGGAGGAGGAAGGTGTCTAATGGGCAGAGTTCAAGGGAAAGAGCCTCTATTTGCAGGAAGGGGGAAACAGGACAAAAGAGGAGAGGTTGGAAGTCCTGACTGAATAAACTCACACGACATTTTTCAGACTGCAACATTTCAGTCTATTACAGATCGCTTTCCTCTGGTTTTCCATTTTTAACGGGCCCTGTCTCCACAAAACAAAAAGACTATTTTTCAAAATTACTTCATTACCAGGACAGGATTTTTTAAAATGCAGTAGTTTAATTATACACAATATTCCACTGGAAATGAGCAGAGTGAAATCTCCACTTAATGAACTTAACATCCCTGCTTTGAGGGAAAGAGTAACCTGGTATAGACATCAGAGGCATGTCTTATAAAGTCCCCGCGTGACTTTAAACAACGGGAGACATGGCCCTTTCTCGCCCTCTCCCCACTGCAGTGTGCTGCGTGCCAAGACTAACTTTGGCATCCTGCCTGCCAAAACTGACCAGAAAAAAGGCAAAAACTTGGAAGACTCTCATTTACTAAAACAATCCAAGGTGTTCTACAGTTTCCTATGAAGGGGAGTTGATGATTATACTGCTATCCATACTCTAACTTTGCAACAAGAAATCATGACTTCAGGGAGTGGGAAACTCATGCTCACACTCTAAATATACATTAGCAGTGAGCCCAGTTGCATTAGGGAATCAGGATAGGGCAGAAGGATGCTCCTAACTCTGCCTCCAGGAGATGACTTTTGAGTTGTTAACATCCTCCCCAACACAAAGAGGAAATCGAGCCCCCCAAAGCAGGCTTTCCCACTCAGTGTGGACTGACTCCCAGGAACAATACTCTGCGATGCTAGGGAGGGCCCTCAGGACCCCAGAAGGCTACACGCGGCCAGAAGCCTCTGGAAAAATGCAGATTTGTTTAACAATTAAGTCAGTGCTCTGTCGATGCTGGACTTCCTCAGGGAAAAATTATTTCTCAGACAATCAACAAATGATTTGATATTGGTGAACTACCCACAGGCTGATAATGGAGATATTCACCAAATTCAAGTCATAAAACTCCAGGAAATGAAATGAAAAAGCGAGGTAAATCACCATCAGCCTATTTATGTTATTCATACCATTTTAATCGTAGAACTCGATCTAAAGATGATAATCCCAACGGGGTCATGAAGGTTCTGTCTCAGTGCTCCCCACCGTCTCCAAAGGCACCTGGGCTCAGGTGTGCGCTCCCTCCACACACACAGAGCGGCTCAGCGGGGCTCCCAGGAAAGCGACAAAGAGTTGTTCCTGCCCGCACCAGTCCCTGCCTCACTAGCACCACTAAACATGACACTCTTGGGATTTTAAACAAGCCTAGGAGAGCACTCACCTAATAGTTCTGTCCCAGAAAATACTAACAAGAATTACAGAATACATTTCAGAAAGGACTCACTGGCTTCTAAATGCCAGAACCACAGTCACAGACACAGAGAGCCAACTGGAGGCTGCCGGAAGGAAGAGGGGTTGGAGGACTGGGTGAAAAGGGTGAGAGATTAAGAAGTACAAATTGGCAGTTACAAAATAGTCATGAGGATGTAAAGTACAGCGTACGGAATGTAGTCAGTAATATTGTAATGGCCATGAATTGGCACTGGAAATATTGGGGGAACCACTTTGCAAAGTATATTAGTGTCTAAGCACTATGCTGGGCACCTGAAACTAAAATAAAATAATATTAAAAGTAAACAAAAGAATCACATAAAAAATAAAATAAAATAAAGAGAAAAGGGCTGTGCTAAAAGGTAAAAAGTAAACAAATAATGCCAATCCTAAAGCCTGTAACAATAGGACATGACTGTTTTACCAATCCAAAAAACAGTGAGAAAAAACAAGAACAAGAGGATGAGTTCTATGAAAGCTAAATTTGTTGAATTTAAAAAGCCATCTTTTTCTGATACTACATATATGCTCCCTGTACGTCACATACCGGGTGTAATTTCATTTATAAAATGAAGGTAATGCATCATACCAGACTTCTTAGGTTCTTACCTTGATGATTTCTCAATTCCCAAACATTGTTTTTGAAATATTGCTATGGAAATATTGTGATGACATTAGACAGATTAGGAGCTGCTCGCCTGGCCCAGTTGGGGGGGCCGTGGGTGTAGAGTTGAGTTAACAACACCCCTCAGTCCAGGGTGCACTGTCGTCCGTATTATTGTTCCCCTCGTGCCTGCTCCCCATCCCTCTGCTTCCCCACACGCGCACCCACCTCATAGTGAGGCGTGAAAGGGATCAGCAGTGGTCTATGGGGAGTAAAAGCGAATTTACACTCAGGCAGCACCAGATATTTTATAAGTATCCACACAAACCCAGAGCCCTGGGTCAGTTCTCTCACTTTGCAGCTGAAGCAACTGAGGACAGAGAAGGGTAGTGACTCGCCCACAGTCACCAGGAGAAATGAGTCAGAGCTGACTGTGCACCAGGCCATCTTGTAGTCTCTCTGCTTTTCCATAAGGATTTTGGGCATTTTTCTAGATGGAAGTGCTTGTATACACACCATAAACAACTGTGAAAGAAATTCAATCAACCACACACATTTGTAAAAGCGTTCATTAAATCTCAAAACAAGACCTCTGTGAGTCCAGCAGTTTCTAAGGTTACTTGATCATGTGAATGGTCTTGTAGATTTGATCCGTCTGGGATATCACAAGTTAAAAGAAAATTTATTAGGAATTTTCTTATTGAGATATAATTAACATATAATCTTGTATTACTTTTGGGTGTACAACATAATGATTTGACATATGTGTATATTACAGAAAATAATTACCAGTTAGTTAATATTTATCACTACATGTTTTTTGTGATAAGACCTTTTAAGATCTACTCTCAACAATATTCAAAGGTATAGCATGTTATTGGACTGTAGTAACCATGGTGTACATGACACATTTTCTTAAAACACAATGTACATAAATGCCTTTAGGCGTCCTCCAACGTGCTTCTGTAAAGGAGTGGGGAACATGGTAATCACAACAATCTAGAAACTTGTCTAGGACACCTCCAAGCCCACCCCATCCAAGCCTCGGTTTCCATCTTCTCTGACATATCCGTTCCAGATTCCAAAGAAAAAGCAATAACCTCAAGCCACAACACCACTCATTTGCAGTCTTTTTTTGCCTTCAAGGGTGGCCTTAAAACATGTCTCCTTCAGCTAAATCAGTGTCTGCCAGACCCGCTCTCCCTCATGGACATGTCCTGTAGAAGCCACAGCCTGGGGCATTGCACAAATTTTTTTTCACACTTTTACTACAATTCAAAAAGTGCTTGGCTGTAGTATATGCCTCCAAGATATCTAATGTGTTACTTTCAGGTATAAATCATAGCACAATTGTGTCTGCCTGTTTAGAAAATGCTGTACAGCCACACCCTGTTGTCCCATGCTGCTTCTCCACAAGAAACAATGCCTTCCGGGACTGGCCCCCTGCCCCATAGGTCCTGACAAAAGAGACAGCTTCACTGAAGATTTGTTTATTTATAAGGAACAGCAGAAACAGGCCTCCACTCCTGGTCTGGAGATTCCAAATTTAAACTGAAATTCCTCCAAAAGCCAGCAACAAATCCTATTAAGTAACAGAGTCCAGAAATACATCACTGTAAGTCATAAACTCAGGAAACCTTGAATGCTCACACTATCTCAAAAGCTTCAGTGTTCCTTGGTTGAGAGCTGTCCCAAGAATCAGGTTCTTCAGTCACCAACCTGAGGCTGACACTGTACAGTTTACTTCAGCAGAAGAGATGGTACTTACACAGGAACCCTGGCTTCCACCGCTGTAGGAAACAAGACCTCCTCGCTTTACCCGTTTGCATTCGGCACTAATTATAGCCATCCTGCTCCTTTCTGCGAACCATTCTCTGTGCTCAGTGGGACTATCCATCTATTAAAGTGCTTACTGGTTATATCCCTTCTTCTTCGGCTTCTCTTAGATCTCATGCTAATGAAGTGTGCTTTAGTCCACTGTATTTGTATAAGATAAATTCTTAAATACAGTACCCTAGGTTTTAAAACACAAAACAAGGGGAAAGTAAACATTCTTCACTTTCTCATAGAATTTGATTTGTTTACCACAACCATATAGGCACTGACCTGTTCTATTTACCAGTCAGAAAAGACTGTTCTGCCTGACTAAACTATTTATAGGAAGGATGGGAGGGAGGGAGATATATAGGGAATGAGGGTGGAGAGACTTGCTTGAATAAAGTCATTTCTCAGGAAAAAAAATGTGTCACGAATGACAAACATCAAACCCCCAAAATAAGAAAAGAATTCTCTTGAGTTAAAAATTATTTATTCTTTGATGGAATTAAATATGTTCATCAAAATTAGGAGACTTCCGCCAAGATGGAGGCATAGGTGGAAGCACTGTGCCTTCTCCCACAACCAAGTTTGAACACAACAAAGGTTTGGAGAACTAGGACACACCCAAAGACCAGAAAATGGAATTATATGGAAGTCCGACAACTACGAACCGTTCAATGGGGACGGTAAGAGAAGCGGAGCCAGCAGCAGAGCTGGGTCGGGCAGGACAGATCCCCCGACCTAGGTGTGCAGGCAGCCCGGAACCAGTCGGGGTGTGGGGCAGACTGACGAAGGTCACACATTCGCACGCAGTGAGACGGACCATGCAGGCCCCAGGGGGCGAACCCAGTGGTGGAGGGCTGATGGCGGTGGCACACTTGCGTGCAATGGAACAAAATGCGTGGGCCTGGTGACGGTGGTGGCTGCGGCGCCGGGGCCACGGCGGCAGGCGGCAGATGGGAAGCCATTGTCCCTCTTTGACTCCACCCCCACATACAACAGTCACAACCCAGCGACTTAGTTGCCCTGTTCTAGTGAACACTTTAGGGCTCTGATCCTGCTACGGAACAGGCACGAACAACCCGAAAGATGGTGCAAGAAGAACTCAAAGTCCCAGAGCCAATAACTCTAAGCGACCAAGAAATTGCCAGCCTCTCAGAAGCACAATTCAAGACACTATTTATCAGGATGCTCACAGAACTGGTTGATTATAGTCACAAATTAGAGGAACATATGAAGGCTAAACTAATTGAAATGAAGGGAGATGCACAGGAAACCAATAGTGATGGAAAGGAAACTGGGACTCAAATCAATGGAATGGACCAGAAGGAAGAACAAAACATCCCACCAGAAAGGAATGAAGAAATGAGAATTCAAAAAAATGAGGAGAGGCTTAGGAACCTCCAGGACATCTTTAAACGTTCCAACATCCGGATTATAGGGGTACCAGAAGGGGGAAAGAAACAGCCACGAGTGGAAAACGTATTTGAACAAATAATAAAGGAGAACTTCCCCAGTCTGGCAAAGGAAATAGACTTCCAGGAAATCCAGGAAGCTCAGAGAGTGCCAAAGAAGTTGGACCCAAGAAGGAACACACCAAGGCACATCATAATTACATTAGCCAAGACCAAAATGAAGGAGAGAATCCTAGAAGCAGCAAGGGATAAGGGGACAGTCACCTACAAAGGAGTACCCATCAGACTGTCAGCGGATTTCTCAAAAGAGACCTTACAGGCAAGAAGGGGCTGGAAAGAAGTATTCCAAGTCATGAAATCCAAAGACCTACAGCCAAGATTGCTTTATCCAGCAAAACTTTCATTTAGAATGGAAGGACAGATAAAGTGCTTCTCAGATAAGGTCAAGTTCAAGGAGTTCATCATCACCAAGCCCTTATTATATGAAATGCTAAAGGGACTTATCTAAGAAAAAGAAGATGAAAAATATGAACAGTGAAAGGACAGCAAACACACAGGTATTAACAACCACACCTAAAACAAAAGCAAACCAAGAGGACAGCTAGATCAGGAGTGGAACCATAGAAATGAAGAACACATGGAGGGTTAGAAACAGGGGGATGGGAGGGGGAGAAGGCACAGAAAATAGCATAGACAGTAGGTAGAAAATAGATAGGGGTAGGGCGAGAATAGTGGGGGAAATATAGAATCCAAAGAACTTGAGACACGTGGTTATAAACTAAGGGGGGGGAGAATGGTGGGGGAGGGGTGTGCAGGTGGAGGGGAATGAAGGGAGGAATAGAACAACTGTAATGGTATAATCAATAAAATATATTAAAAATAAAAAAATAAAAATAAATAAAAATAAAAAATAAACATGGGAAATAGAGGTCGGGTATGGGCTGACTAATCCTTCTTAACAGTCGACTCCTCAGCCGAGGAATGGGGAGTTCAATGTCTGTTAGAATCAGGTGGAAACATCCATGTGACTGTATTAGGTAAGGTGACTGAGTCATGGAAAGCACAGGAACACACTATGACCTTCAGCTGAGACACACTGCCAGGTGTCTGAGTCTCAGTGTGTGTATGAAAGTGGAGAAAGTTTAAAAGGCAGGTGAATGGGTACAGAAACTCAAAGGACAAAAAGGTAACAGATACTCACAGTCTAAAATCCAAATTAAATGATTTTTTGAAATCCTATAGAAATTGAGGGAAGTCAGTGACAGTGAGCATAAAGCAAATCACCACTAACTAAGGCATTTTTGTAACAGTTTCCGGTTTCTCCTGGTTCTCGGGTCAGTAGAAACCCATGCTGCCAGAAAGAATGGCAACTGGGAATAGGTGAGTCAGGCACGGAGCCTCTGGGAAAACAAATATTACCAAATTCAAGGAACCATATTTTCCAATTTAAAATATCTAGAAGAATTTCTTTTAGTTTATATTGTCTTCATGAAGCCTTGAAATAAAACACTTCTATTATGCTTCTCAATTATAAAACTTAGTTATTTGGCTGACATTAACTAACATTTTCTTTGTTCTCAGTTCTAAATATTTTGTACTTCCATTTTTGCAGATATTCTAGGCCTGAGAATTGGTTTTTAAAATGTATTGGTTATCAAAAATATGTAAATAAATTTTAAAGAATGAAAAATAAAAGTATTTGTTCCAAAAAAAAACACAAAATTAATTACCAGTTTTTTCCCTCTAGTTTATCTCACAATAGCTGAACACAAAATACATATGTGTGCGCATGCACACACCTCCCAGTACACTGACTCTAGCACAGACACTGTGCAAAGCAAGGCTTGCAGTCATCCCTCACTGTTTTTATACACACTGAGACGTGCTAGATCTGTGACCTTGAGTAAGTCAATTGTGACCTTGAGTAAGTTGGCTGTGACCTTAATAATGACTTAATATCTCTGAGCCTTAGTTTCCTCATTTATTAAAGAGGGATTATGATTATTCTTAGTTCAGTCGGTTGTCAGGATCATATAAGAAAATGCTTGTGATCATCTGACCCAATGCTGACACATAGTAAGGACTGTGAGTGCCAGGTACCATCATTTCCATTATTGTTATCATCATCATTGTCATCCAACACAGTTCGGGTGGAACATGAAATGCCAAAAGGAATGATGTGTTTAAGGAAAGGCTTCCATGGAAATTCTCCATGACTTCCTGCTCTCTGCCACCTTGTCTTGAGGTGGGGAAATTCTCCTAGTATATGTTTTGGTTCCAGTTTCAAGAGACGTGCTGAATCCTTCAGAGAATGTCTACAGACATGACATGGTGGTTTATATAGGGCTTTCTAAAAATATCACTAGGAAAGCTACTGAAGTTAAAAAGTCAACAAACCATTCCAATTATCAATATACAAGTCTCTGTTAAGTATGGCTCATGTACAACTGACCACACTCTATTTAATAGCCTACACCAAAAAGTACAAGTTACGTGCTATATTATCAAAGACTTAGAGACCTTGGACTAGTTAAGAACATATGATATATACTTAACTAATGGTACATAGCAACATATAATAAATATGTACACATCGTGGGCTTGGATAGTCAGGGAGCATTTTCCAAAGTAGATGAAACTCAAGATTAACTTTGAAGGAGGCAGGACAGGATGCTGGTAGGAACTTCACTGCACAATTATTACCTTATTTAATCCTCGCAGAAACATTGAGATGATATGATTATGCACATTGCACACAGGAAGAAACTTAAGGGGCAGGGACAGAAAATAACCTGTCTACAGAGACACTAATGAGAGCTGGAGTTGTGATTCCAAACTAGGGTTTGTACCCCAGCCTACAACTAGGGGGCCAACACCTCAGTTGAGTTACACCAATGTCTAATGATCCACATTGGCTCTATTTTTTTTTTTGCTCTTGCCTTTTGAAAAGTCAGATAACCATTGACTGTAGTGACTAAAAGTACCAGAAGAATAAATGAAGTAAATATTATAAGAGGTCATAGAGAAAATTTGACTTTTGGAAAATGGTGTTTAATCACTAAAATGGATGCCCTTTTACGCACTCTCCCTAGGACCAGCCTCCTTCCCCCGCGGGGTTCCCGGGGTGGATGGAATACTTCCATTTGAGATGCCCGCCACCCTTTCCAATCCTTTCATCTGCCCCCACACCCAAATTAACATCCATACACTTGCCAGTGAAAGAAACCAGATGCCCAACGCCCGTGTTCAAAGGCAGGATGTGTGTCCACTACCTGTGTACCTGGTCTCACATTTCCCCTCTAGTAGGAGCCCCGAGTTGTGCACACAAATTACTGATCTTTGTTCTAATCCTACCTCCCGTTGTGAGGAACAGCTTTAAACCAGGGTGCTCACGGGACAATAAACAGAGGCACCTGGTGGTCTAGGGAAGTCCACGGGGTCATGATTCCTGCCTTCACCTTGCATCCTCAGCTCTTCCAGCAGCCACTAACCATGGGGGCAAAGAGGCAAGAGCAGCAGCAGCTGTCTCTCCCTTCCAGGCTTAGGGATTGGTGTTTAGAAGGATGGGATGGACGGGAATGAAATAGAACAAAGCAGAATGGACCGGGACAGGATGGCATGGGATGGGATGGCATAGAATGGGATGGTATGGGATGGGACAGGACAGGATAGAACAGGATAGGACAGGATAGGATAGGATAAACTCTTCATCCTTCTATGGGACATAAACCTCTTTGATTAAGAGGTATAGGTAAAATCTATTAAAACAGGGCCTCATAATCTTACCACATAGACTCATTTTTTTGTCAGTCAGCATGGATACCTTTAGCCTAAAATGACATGTGACTTGCAAGTAGGCAAAAAGCTACCCCATTCTCCCTGAGATAAATGACTGTGGAAATAGATAGGTGTGGATGCAGAGAAAATGTAATTTTCGTCCTCGAAGAAGAGAGGGAGAGAGAAACAAAGACACATTGCCGGAGTCCTCAGTGACCCACACATATCAGATTATACAGGCTGGGGTAATGTGATTGCCCATTCTCAAATCAGCCGGCAGATGTGGCGCCACATTCTGCACGAGCAGCAAGTGACAGAGAAGCCCTGCTGGACATCCTACTGAAAGAGAATTACAATAATCAAGTCTGCGCTCCATCGGGGCATGTGTGACTGCTGCAAAATTAAATACAGAAGCACAACCCGCCTAAGGTCTAAAAAGCACACAGCCATTGTCTTAATCTTCCGAACGCTGTTCAATGAAAGAATGGGTGTGGTCTGCAAAAGCCGAGATTGAGCACAGCAAAGCGTCTCGATTTGATTTTTCGTGCATGCCATTAAATCATAGGCTCAATTCATCTTTGCTTTCTTTCTCCTGATGGCCTTTTCCCTTGATTATGTTGTCCCCTCGATCTTGACTTTCCATCATGAGTTTTCAATCATAAGATTGAAAGTCAAGAATTTAGAAATTATTTCCTCCAAAGAACACTGTAAATAAAACATGTGTGGTAAACAGTTTTATAGACCTCAATAAATATACTCACATCATCAGAAACTGTCTTGCCCTGGTCAGTGGCTCAGCTGGTTGAAGCGCGGTCCCATTCACCAAAAGGCTGTGGGCTCAATTCTCAGTCCAGACACGTACGGGAGGCAACTGATCAATGTTTCTCTCTCACATCCATGGCGCTCTCGCTCTCTCTCTCTCTCTCTCTCTCTCTCTCTCTTTTTCCCCCTCACTCCACCCCCTTCTTCTCTCCTTAAGAAAATCAATAAACATATCTTTGGGCAAGAATTTTAAAAAACTACCTCATAACTTTTGACCACAACAAACTAGAATCTTAGCTTTAGAACTAGAGATCCAACCACTGGGTAATCTGGTCGGTTGAGTCAAATAATTGCTACATGTCTGAAAACGTCCATCGAACTCATTTTTTACACCGTGTGGATTAGTGACTTTCAGACAGTGTTCCCAGAGCCACAAGGGTGAGCTGAGAAGAGCTCCCACACTCAGCCCCGCTGCTTCTGCCTGAGCAGTCGGCCCCAGCCCGCATCACTCCGCTATGTCACCGCTGGGTAGCAGTTCCTGTCCTGTCACCCAGCCCAGCGCAGGAGCCTCCGTACCGCTCTCCCTGCTCCCTCTCCTGCCTGCCTGCAAATGCTCTTCATGCAGCGGGCCCGGCACTATTTCTAAAACACAGACTCGTTCCTATTTCTCCTCTGCCTAAGCCCTTTATTACATGGCTTTGCATTTCACTTCAAAGAAAACCCAAGTTCCTTGCTTCATCTTAAAAGATTCTGCCTAACCTAGCACGCACCTACCCACCCTCCCAGAATGTGCCATTCTCTGCCTTACTCACAAAGCCACAGCTGTATAAAACAGTTTTCTTTCTGTGTTTCTTTCCCGAAAAAACCAAGCTCCTTGCGCCTCAGTGAATGCAAACCTCAAGGCCTTTCCTGCATATGCTATGCCCCTGCTTGCGATGCTCCCCCCTTCTTTGATTGGTGGACCCCTCTTTATCTCCAGTTCGACCTCCCTGTGGTCTACTCAAAGACCCTGTGCCTGACCATCCCCAGCACTGGTCTCTCTCATTGTGTCCTGTTCATTTCTTTCACTACAACCGTCTTGTTCATTTCTTTCAAATCTAATTATTTATCCAGTTTAGTAATTTATTGACTGTATCCCCAACCAGACTGAATCCGTGAGCAGTGGACGTTAACGCCCATTCTCAGGTTCCCTGTGGCCGAGCCCTGGCCTTAAGTCACCAGAAGCTCCTAACAAAACTATGATGCAATTCATGCTTAATAGCTAAGTGAAGAAAGGAAGGAGGAAATAGGTGAACCAACCAGCCCATTTTGTAATAAATGATAAAAAGGAGAGCATATATAATCAGTTGGTTTAATCACTGCAGTCATGTCATAATGGCCTGAAATTTAAATTGAAACGAACTCAGTCTTATTTGAACTGTTTCCTTATGGGACCTTTCCTCTTACGTCCCAGGGGAAGAGGATGAGGAAAGAAATTAGAAGCAAGTTTTGAATGTGGTTCTCCGCACCCAATGGCCTTGCCTCCCGTTTGATGCTGACACACTAAGGAAAGCGTCTGTGTGCTCCTCGGCGTCCTCCCGCCGCAACTACGGGCGTGCCTGATGTACGCGGCCATCTTCCCCTGTTGGCCCGTGGTCCTCCTCGTGTGCGGCTCAGGCAGCAAACGCCACACTCCTTACCCGATTCCGTGAGGTACCCTGGAGCACGTGGAACATCTGGCAGCATCCTGGAATCACAGGTCTGCGTGCTGCAAAGGTATCTCCATATATCACCTTCCTGCTCCTCAGGGAGAAAAGTTATTTTTGGTTGAAAGCACTTTTTTTATTTATCCCAGGTCAAAAGTTCATTCTTCCTGTTGTTCAATTTTGCTCTGAGTCAAATTTTGTCTGATTTGAAAATAAAGTATTTTAAATGGACTATTTTATAGATATATATATAGCTAAAAGCAAAGACATGAGATTGAGTCTAATTTACAAGAATGAACATATATACATGAGAATTAAACCTTATGTTAAATTATAATTCACCATGAAATGTCAATAATCTCTACCCGACCATTAGTCCCACAATTTATCAATACACTTACCACTTTTTTCATTTTCAAAAAGATTGTTAATTCAAATCTGCCTTCATTCTGGGAAGGAGCTCACCTACCAGAAAGTTTTAACTCAGTACCAAAAAGAGAAAAGAAATTGATTTGCCGTAAAAATTCTAGAAACAAGGGATTTAATAACTTTCACAAATGATGTTCATTTTAAAACTAAATGTCTAAGTTCAGAGTTTACAGACAAAATTATAAAGCATTCTGTCCACTCTAATTGCTGAGCGGGTTATAGAGCAATGCTCACAGCATTTGAAAGAAATCCACATTTCTCATTATTGTGAATGATGGGAAAACTTATGAGAGATGAAAGTATTCATCAAAATTTGGTTAATATCTTTTCTTTAACAACAGCCATACTATCGAATGTAAATGTTCTAATGCCTTCAATATTTTAAAGTATTGTTGTGTTGAAGACCAATACACAAGGATATGACTGAAAATGGATACAAGGTTTCTTTTAGAGTTGGTGAAATTATTCTAAAATTAGATTGTGGCATATCTTTGTAGATATGCTAAAATTCATTGGCTTATACACTTAAAACAGAGGCACTTTATGGTATGTAAATTATATCTCAATAAAGCTGCTTTTAAAAGTCAATCAGCATAAGCTGTGTTGCAAATCACAGGCCAGGCCCCTCTTTCTCTGCAAAGAAGGCAGGGATCTCCAAATGAACAACAGCCTGGTGGGAAGATGGCTTAGGGGAGCAGTCATTGGAATCCCAAATGAGACGACAAACGCCACCACCACCAAGATATGGAGGGTGACTTGAAAAAGATCGTCAATATCTTAACCTGGGGAGTCTGAAATATCCTTGGCGATGGAGCCATGGTCTCCTGAGGCCCGAGTAAGAACACAAGGAAAGTCCCAGGACGTGAATTAGAAGTCCCAGCAAAGAACTTCTAGAAGGGAAAGGGCCAAGTGGGGCACTCTTTGGAAAAACAGTGCAGCGTCCAGGACCTGTTCCGAGACGCTGAATGAAGAACGCGTAGAAGTTGCATAGGTAAAACGAAGCTTCGGTAGCAGTAGCAGGGGCAGAGGCCAAGAGGTGGAAAGATCTTGGAAAGTGCAGAGAAGCGGAGAAGGAGGTGCTGTCCCCGACTCCCAACACGGTGCTGTCATTGTGGAGAGAGTAGTCAGGGTGACACCAGCTGCGTCCATTTTTTAAAAAAATTGAACAGCAAATTCTGTATTTCCTTTTACCAGCACTAGAGTCTAAACTCCTGGGGAAGATGAGGGGAAATATTAAAAAAGCAATGTTGTCAATAGACTAATTTAAATTTTGACCTGTCAAGCC
Source organism: Sturnira hondurensis (assembly GCF_014824575.4). Classification (NCBI taxonomy): domain Eukaryota; kingdom Metazoa; phylum Chordata; class Mammalia; order Chiroptera; family Phyllostomidae; genus Sturnira; species Sturnira hondurensis. The sequence goes on from NW_028082759.1 coordinate 39,843,479, forward strand.
GGATGTGAAGGGGAGAGCAAAAACACTTATTTTAATAATGTTCCAAAAAAGGAATATTTAGGAAGAAGTCAAAGACCCCAAGCAAGGGTTTACAGAAGGAATGAGAGAGACAGAAGGTTCCAAATGTCACTGGTTTTTCAACCTGAAGGAAGAGACAGAAATAGAGGGTTAAAAACAATACAATCTGGCAGATAGGAAAATTGGTTTATGTCTGGGATATTGAACTTGAAAACAGAATATCTGATGGAAACTTCGACCAAATCACGTCTGGTGGTGTGAAACATGACAGGGAAGGGAGGAAGATAAAAGATTACCTGCATTCTTACCTCTCCTTTTCACATTCTTAGGTAGAAAAAAATGGGGCTTAGACAAAATTTTCAGTCTTCAGAACTTCAGCTTTTAAAGATATTTGGTTTTCTCAAGTATTGTATACTTAGTTATGAAATAAAATTATGAATTAACAAGAATTCCAATGTCTTCAACATATAGTTCAACAACTATATGTTATTGCTAGTTAAAGCAAATTTCCAAGGCATGTACTATTTTAGTTTTATAAGAACATCTGCTTCATGCATTTTTTTCTAGAAAATTAATAATTTTGGCAATGTGTTTGTGATGTTCTTTCTACCATGTATTGTACAGGATATTGTTGCAATTGCTGCTTCATGTACTCTGGCCCTCAAGGACAATTTCTCACTAAGTCTGAATTTTAAATTGTGAGTTTGGCTGTGGTTGTGGCCAGAAAGTAATATCGCAGAGTTAGAATAAAGTTAAGAAAGTTTTCTTGTCATTTTGGATTCCTAACTTTACTCAGAAAAAAAAAAGCCTTCTATAATCTCAGAATTACAGGCATATGAGGTATAGACTAACACTTCCTTTCAGGTGAATGGCATTTGAGAGAGATCAGTAGGGCATTTGCTGTTGAAACAGCTCATTCCTGAACGAAGCAATAAATCTAGAAGTGACAGCTACAGAAATCCATCGTCAAGGCAGAGAGGCACTGGATCCAGTGTGTAGGCATTCGGGTAATTGAAGAATAAGAGAACAATGGTAAAATGACAGGATTCCACTGTTGGGAGAGATGTTAGATATTTTTAGATTATAATCTGTTAAAAATCACCAGCTTCAAGAGTATGTGGGAAATTTTTAAGTGTTTTCAATGCTAATCTCAAAGCTCATCAAAAATTTATCTGCTAAAATATGTTTAGACTAACCTCTTAAACAATGGCACCAGGAATTAATTGATATTTTTAAATTTAAAAGATGTTTTCCAAGGAAGCCAATATGATTTAGGTTTTAGTGGAAAAATTAAGAGTTTTAAAGCCTTTTTAAAGGAAAGTTAAAACCTTCTTTATTTTAACTTACATATTTAGGTTTTTGATTTTATGTCACATTTGGCCAAATACCAAGGGGGAAAAGGAAGAAAGAACTTTTGAAACACACGTTCAATGAAATGATATAATTGTATCCTGGGAACACCTGTCACTAGAGACACAAAAATTACAAATTTATTCATGATTAGGCAAATTTCTTCAGACCTACATAATTTGGTTTTCCATGAAAATTCTTAAGATGCTTTCCATGAAGGTATTTTTGAGATTCTCACAAAAGGCAGGCAGATCTTTCTGGTGGCAGTATACTTTGTTACAGAGATGTCTCTATCTGCACTATAATGCTTCCGTTGGCTTATTGGCACAGCATCAGGACAAAAATGGCAAAGTGTCCCCAGAAAAACTGATTCTCAGCTGCATCCTTTAAGACTGAAGAATGCCTTATGGCTTAAAGAGGAGGGGAGGCCCTGGCTGGTGTAGCTCAGTGGATTGAGCGCGGGCCTGTGAACCAGACGATCGAGGTTCGATTCCCAGTCAGGGCACCAGGGGCCATTTCCCAGCAGGGGATGCACGAGAAGCAACCATACTTTGATGTTTCTCTTCCTCTCTCCTTCCCTTCCCCTCTAAAAATAAATAAATAAATATTTTTTTAAAAAGAGGGGGGGAAATATATAAAGGCATAAAAATCAAATGCACAATGCAATTCGAAAAGTTTCTTTTAAAAATCAAAGCCAGAACTTCAAAGATTTAGCTAGGTGATATTGTCAATTATGCAAGTTGTTTTTTTTTTTTAATTCTTAACCAAAAGGCACTCTCCCAATTCCTCATGGTGGATGGCATGATTTAATGAAGTTCTCTAAGGCAGAGAACAAGTTTTCTCACCGCATGGCATCACATGAGAAAATAACTCTCCTACAGAAACATCTAAAACAAGGAAGCACTGTTTGAGTATTTTACATAAATTTGTGAAATTACTGCCTAGAAGAAATGAGTGCAAACAAATGAAAATAAGACATTTCTAACACTAAGGTGGTTCAACACAGAACTTGCTGTAGGAGACCTGGAACTCAGATGACAGTCAGGAAGAACTTTTTGATAGTACACCAGCGCCATCTACTGTCTAAAAATAGCAACAGATGTCATCTCTTCTATGCGGTGTAGAGGGTTCTGGGAGGGGAAAAAAAAGGGAGGCTGTCTCAGGTGAAGCTAATTCTGGAAACCAGGGTGAGCGTTGGCTGGTAAGGGACTGAGAGTATTGTGCAGAGACTTGGGAGGAGGAAAAACAGAAAGAGGTAGTCGCTTTGGGTAAGTGGTGACCCCGTAGCAATATATGGCCAATATGAGCCTCTAGAAAAAGTTAAGGAGGAATGCAGGATCCTGGGGAAAGTGTCACCAACAACAATTACATGGTCCCTGAGGACTTAACCCTTTTCAGAGGAAAGTTCTCTCCTGTGCCATTTACTTTATAGAAATTTCTTTTTTTCTGCTTCTATGCCACCCTTCCCCCTAATCGCACCTTCTACAAATCTTTTAGATCTGGAAATCTGTTGATGATCCAAGGTTTCTAAAGTGCTTCATAAATTTTTTTTAATTTCTGGCTTTAAGACATTACAGTAAACTTTGAAAACCAGCCAGATCCTTACAGACCATCTAGACTGCATTTAACTTATGAGGAGAGTGAAGCCGGTAAAGTTTAGGTGGCCTTGGGGTCACCCAGTTGGTGTCACAGAGCTCAAACTGAAATTCGAGCCCTGTAAGAATGAAATTGTCTGCAACTTGGCCACGCCTACAAAAAGTTTCTCAAAAGTTTCCCCACCTCCAGCTTGTTTCTATTTGTTTTGCACATCTTTGGAATTTCGGAAGCCTAATAAAAATTATACATTTACCTCATATAGATTTTTCTCATTTTCTTAGCACTATTTTGAGGACAATCAGAATTTACTATAAATACATAGCTACAAGATAAACTAAAATTGGCAGTTATTTCTAAGTTCATTATTCAATATATTTCTGGAAAAAAAACTGATTTAACTCTGAATTTTGTGTTTTTATGGTTTTTTCCTAATGAAATGTAACACCTAGCTGTTTATCTTTAATTCTTTTTCTTTTTCTGTAACTTTCTGCCATAACAGTTTCATTTATTATGAACTGAAACTTCCCAGAGTATAAGGATATCATTTTTTTTTGGATATCATTTTTTTAAACCAAGTAATTTCAGATGACCAGGGTATTTACCATGAAAGTAAAGTTTCTAGGTATTAATTCTGATTAATTAATGTTTTAAAGAAGATTTATTTTCTCCAGTAATTCTCATTCACAATTAAATATGTACCGCCTCTACCAGTCAGCTACCAGGAGAAAATCACATCTTTTAATATGCACTTTGTCTGCCAGAATAAAGTTCCAAAGATGCCTATTTCTTTTCATGAAATATTTTACATATTCACCTTTTCTTTTTCTCAGGGTCACGTAGGAGAGGAAATTTCCAATGTTAAAACAAATTAGTAAACATCAAGGCCCTGGCTGGTGTAGCTCGGTGGATTGAGCACAGGCCTGCGAACCACGCGATCGCAGTTTGATTCCCAGTCAGGGCACATGCCTGGGTTGCAGGCCAGTTCCCAGCAGGGGACTCATGAGAGGCAACCATACATTGATATTTCTCTCTCTCTCTCCTTCCCTTCCCCTCTAAAGATAAATAAATAAAATCTTAAAAAAAATTAGTAAGCATCACATTGTTTTCACTGCAATCCTTTTATAAAGAAGGCAGAGCAAGGGCTGAGCATTTTCCAAATTCATGCTGGATGTAGACACTGACAGTGTTGAATTTCACCTGTGCTCCTGGAAAAAAGTGGAACTTAAAGAAATTCTCCCACCCTTCCACATCTGGAAAATGGCTTACTTCAGAGANAAGTAAAGTTTCTAGGTATTAATTCTGATTAATTAATGTTTTAAAGAAGATTTATTTTCTCCGGTAATTCTCATTCACAATTAAATATGCACCGCCTCTACCAGTCAGCTACCAGGAGAAAATCACATCTTTTAATATGCACTTTGTCTGCCAGAATAAAGTTCCAAAGATGCCTATTTCTTTTCATGAAATATTTTACATATTCACCTTTTCTTTTTCTCAGGGTCACGTAGGAGAGGAAATTTCCAATGTTAAAACAAATTAGTAAGCATCAAGGCCCTGGCTGGTGTAGCTCAGTGGATTGAGCACAGGCCTGCGAACCACGCGATCGCAGTTCGATTCCCAGTCAGGGCGCATGCCTGGGTTGCAGGCCAGTTCCAAGCAGGGGACTCATGAGAGGCAACCATACATTGATATTTCTCTCTCTCTCCTTCCCTTCCCCTCTAAAGATAAATAAATAAAATCTTAAAAAAATTTAGTAAGCATCACATTGTTTTCACTGCAATCCTTTTATAAAGAAGGCAGAGCAAGGGCTGAGCATTTTCCAAATTCATGCTGGATATAGACACTGACAGTGTTGAATTTCACCTGACCCCTGTGCTCCTGGAAAAAAGTGGAAGTTAAAGAAATTCTCCCACCCTTCCACATCTGGAAAATGGCTTACTTCAGAGAACCACCCTGCCCACATGACTTAAAACTCACGGATGTTCCTCTTGCTTACCCATAACAAGGCTAGCCTTTGCCTCATAAATGATGGCCTGAACCCATGTCCCACTGATCAGTCAAAACGAAATGCTTGTTCACCCAAATTGGGTTACGCTTATCTCCCTCCCTTCAGTGTCTGAACTGGAGCCTCTTCTCAGCCTGAGAGAGCATACAGACCCTATTCATGGATTCTTCCCAGGAAATAGGCTGGTGTCAGGGTGAAATGTTCTCCGATCTACTATCCTGTAAGCCATCCTTGCATCCCACTGACCCACACCCAGGTGTGCTGGCCTCGGTCACTGCTCTTGTAAAAGAAATGCCCTCTTGCCTAACTCTTGACGTACTTGCATATCTCACGGTCTCGGTGTTCTCTCTGGTGCAATAGCCCCTGGCAATAATGCAATAGTTCCTCTCCCACCTTGTAATAATAGTCCTTTCGAATAAAGTCTCTCCTTACCAAGTCTGGATTTGTTTTTTGTTTGACAAAACCAAGAACTCTAACTAAAGCTGAAGTAAACTGACTAAATAAAACCCATCAGGATTATAAGATAGCCTTCTTGCTCTAGAAGCAAAGTGGTATAATGTGTTCATATTTCTCATATTTTTTCTCCACCGCAAGATAAAATTTTAAACCTTCTTAAGGGCCATGCTTGCTGGAAAATATTTGCATTCAAATAAACACTGATTTTTTTTTCTTTTACAAATTCTACCAAAAGTCCCAGTATCTTCCAAGTTTTGTCCTGGCGTATCAAGGTCCCCACATTTGCCCACATCCAAGCCAACCTGCAGGGAGTAAAAAAACAATTTACTAGTTGCTCACTAAATCTTCTCACAGCTCACTATTTTACAGTGGGGTGAACAATCTAAATATCTTCATTCAAAATTCCTGTCAATATTCTCAGTTCTCACTTGTTTACCAAAGTAGAAATCTGAGCTTTCAATGACAAAACCACACATCATAAGGCCCAGAGCTACCGCTAATCTGCAGGACATTTCTATGGTCAGAACTGACCGATACCATATGCCTTATTATGTAAACAAATATGTACCAATGGGCTCAATTGTATAAGCCACAGGGGGAAACGAATATGATGAGCTGAACAGATGTCTTAGAAGCATAATCATTACTCTGACAATCCAGGAGACAAAGACCTATGTTTCCATTTTGTCTGTGTAAATAGGTTGGAATTCTTTATGTAACTACTCTTTATTAAAAATATGTGTGGTGAATGCTAATGAAATGATTAGTTGGCTTTTCAGAAACTTAACAGGTCCAGGTAAAAGGGAATTAATTTAGCGAGTGCCCTTTTACACATGTTGGAAAAAATCATTCATTTCCCTTGAAATTAGTTCTAGGCTTAGATCCAATGCCTGGAATACTCCTATTCATTTCTACTATATTTATTTAATACTGTTATTTAATTATTCATTCATTTGTTCAATATTTATTGGACACCTACTATGTGCTAAGTACTTGGGGTATAGTTCTGAACAAAACAGATAAAAATATCTGTCTTCAGTGGAAATTGTAATTCAGATAGAAAATAAACGAGGAAAATGAGTAAAATATGTAGAATGCTGTGGAATTTGTAACTGAGACAGAAAATGAAACAAATAAATAAGTAAAATATAGAGAATGCTGAATGTACCAAAAAGAAAAATATAGCAGGAAAGGGAACTACAAAATGCTGGGGAACAGAAGGGTTTTAGGCCTTGACCAGGTGGTTTTTGCATCAGGACCTCAAAGAAGGAGAAGAGCTAATCACAGAGATATTTAGGGGAAGAACACTGGCAAAGGAAACAGTGTTGAGCACCACAGTGCATATGGATAAATAAACTCAAAGAGCTTAAAATTTAGTGAGAGCCTTAAATACAAATACACTAAAACTGACATCAAGTAAACCGTTTGAAGAGTCGGATGAGAGAGGATCCAAGATGTAGGCAGAGCAGGTGGAAGCTACACTCACCTCCTCCCAGGACCAAACTGGAATTATGGCTAAATTATAGAACAATCATCACGAATAACCAACTGAACACTAGCTGAAGAGGAGTGTTAAAACCAAGGACTTGCAAAAGAAGCCACATCAAGACTGGTAGGAAGGGTGGAGACATGAAAAGAGCTGGCCCCGTGGGTAGCAGCTGAGGTTCCAGAAGGATATCTCAGCTGCAGAGGGGTTACAATGAGAAGCGTGCGGCTAAACCTGAAGCTGGCTCCACAGCCCGGAGCACCAAAGCCAGGAAAAGGTGCCCACATAACCTCTGGCTATGAAAAGCCACAGAGCTTCTGCCCACCAGGAAGAGAAGGGGTCTTCTAGAGATACAGGCACCCCCTTAAAAGGCTAACACACAGAATTTCACTTGCAGCCACTCACCCTGGGCTCTGGCAGAGCAGACTAGAGTCATGTGAGGAAAGTTTTGGGGGTGTGGCTCTGAGAAGGGAGCTGAAGACACAGCCACCAGGATTCCTGTGTTGAGTCATTCTCCCATACCACAGATGCCATACATCTTGGGTGGAGCACTAACCTATGTGTGGCATCAGCCCGGGGGAAAGCAATAGCCCCATTCTCTGGACTCTCTCTCCCCCACCCCTATAGACCTTATGCCCTGAATGGAGTACAGCCACAGGCTCTTTCAGTGACTGAGCCTAACAGGCAGCGGTGGAGGCAGGCAGAGGCAGATCTCAGAGTGCCTTAGAATTTTGCTGACCTGCCCCCAGGTCCAGTGCTGCTAAAAGCTGGCCTTGATGTCTATCGTGGTCCTTCTCGTGTACACTGAGGCCCAGCAGACGCAACCATAAACTTGTAGCTCCAAACAAGTTGCCAAGGTCCATCACAGGCACCGTCTTACATTGGCCTGCACCAAGTCCCTCCCAAGAGATCCAGAACCAATATACCCAGTGGCCCACTAAAAACAACACCAGAGCAGTATCCAGTGAGCTCCACAAACAGCACAGCAAAAGGGAGATCTTGGCAGATATCAAAACCTGCTAAGGCAAGTTCCACTTCATGTGGTCAGCATCTGCATACCAGCTTGAATGCTATAGTCAGGGTTGAGCTTCATAGTCATCTAGCCTGAGGGCTGATCCCAAGAATGAATGGGCCACTAGCAATCAACACTCAATTACAATAGGTTCCTTCCTGAAACACCACTGGACCCCACAGTACAGCTACTACATAAGACCACCCCACAAACCAGGAGCCACAGTAGATCTGTCCAGTACATAGAAACAAACACAAAGAGGCAGCCAAAATGGGGAGACAAAGAAACAGGGCCCAAACAAAACAACAAGCTAAACATCTAGAAAGAGAGCTAAATGAAATGGAGGCGAGCAATTCGTCAGATACAGAGTTCAAAGTAATAGCTATAAGGATGCTCAACAGCAGGACAAAGGACATAGAAACCATGAAAAAAGGACCAGTCAGACATGAAGAATACAATATCTGAAGTGAAGAATATACTGGAAGGAATGCGTAGTAGGTTGGATGAAACAGAGGACTGAATCAATGATTTAGAAGACAAGGTAGAAAAAAATCCAAAGCAACAAAAAGAAAAAAAAGTTTTTTTAAAAGAGGATCATTAATGGACTTGTGGAACAACATGAAGTATAAACATCCACATCACAGGGGTACCCAAAGGAGAAGAGAGACAGAAAAGGATCAAGAACCTATCTGAAGAAATAACTGAAAACTTCCTTAACCTGGTAAAGAAAGACACACAAGTTCAGGAGGCCCACATCAAGACACATCATAATTAGAATGCAGAAGTTTAAAGATAGAAAATCTCAAAAGCCACAAGAGAAAAGCAGTTAATTACCCACAGGGAAGCTCCCATAATACTATCCACTGATTTCTCAACAGAAACATATCAGGCCAGAAGGTATTGACATGAAATATTCAGTGATGAAAAGCAAGGACTTAGAAACAAAACTAATTTCCCCAGCAAGGCTATCATTTAAAATTGAAGGAGAAATAAAGAACTCCCCAGACAAGAAAAAAACAAAGGAGTTTGCTCCGCCAAGCCACTATTACAAGATATGTTAAAGGGTCTGCCTTAAGATGGAGAGGTAGAAGAAAGGGAAACAGGAGGGAAAAGGGAGGGGGAGAACAAGAAGAAAAGAGAAGCATAGTTAAAAGAATAAAATGGTAAGAAACATATACTTACCGATAATCACTTTACATATAAATAGCTTAAACGCTCTAATCAAAATGCATAGGAGAGCTGAATGGATACAAAAACAAGACCCGTGTTTATGTAGTCTATGGGAGACACACTTCAGATGGAAAGATACACACAGACTAAAAGTAAAAGGATGAAAATATATATTTCATGAATATGGAAAATTTTAAAAACTGGGATAGCAATACTTCCGTCACACAAAACCGACGTTAAAACAAAGGCTATTATAAGAGACGAAGAAGGACACTATGTAATGATAAAGTGGTCAACCCGTCAAGAGGATATAACCCTTGTAAACATTTATGCACCCAACACAGAAGCACCTGAATATGTAAGGCCAGTCAGTGGACATAAAGGGAGAAATTGACAGTAACACAGTCGTACTAGGGGACTTTAACACTGCATTGACATCAATGGATAGCTCTTCCAGACAGAAAATTCAAGGAGTTCATCACCAAGCCCTTATTATATGAAATGTTAAAGGAACTTATCTAAGAAAAAGAAGATAAAAAATATGAACAGTGAAAGGACAGCAAACTCACAGTTATTAACAACCACACCTAAAACAAAAGCAAACCAAGAGGACAGCTAGATCAGGAGCGGAACCATAGAAATGGAGATCACATGGAGGGTTAGTAACAGGGGAGTGGGAGGAGGAGAGTGGGGGAAAAGGTACAGAGAAAAAGTAGCATAGATGGTAGGTGGAAAATAGACAGGGGTAGGGCAAGAACAGTATGGGAAATGTAGAAGCTAAAGAACTTATGACACATGGACATGAACTAAAGGGGAGAATGGTAGGGGAGGGGATGTGCAGGGTGGAGGGGAATGAAGGGGGGGAATAGAACAACTGTAATGGCATAATCAATAAAATATATTTTAAAAAAGAAATACCCCAGATGAAAAAAAAAGAAAATTAATAAGGCAACAACAACCTTAAATGGCACACTGGATGTGCCATTTAGATTTAGTTGATGTTTTCAGAGTATTTCACCCCAAAGCAGCAGAATATACATTCTTTCAAAGTGCACATGAAACATTTTCTAGGGTAGACTACATGTGAGGACCCAAAACAAGTCTCAGTAAATTTAAGAAGATTGAAATCATATCAAGTATCTTCTCTGCAAATGCCATATGATATCACCGTTAACAGGAATCTAAACAACAAAACAAACAAGCAAGCAAAATATAACCAAAGACACTGAAATAGGGAACAGGCTGACAGGGACCAGAGGGGACAGTGGAGAGAATCACAGGGGAAAAGGGGAAGGACTCACATGAACAAGTATAAAGGACACATGGACAATAACTAAGGTGGGGGGCGGAAATGGGAGGGAGGTGGGGAGCACTTGGGGGGGCAGGGCTGGGAATATAAGACAGAAAACTGTACTTGAACAAGAATTAAATTTTAAAAAGTATCTTCTCTGATTATTATGGTTGTGAAACTAGAAATTAATCACAAGAAACAAATCGAAAAACACACAAACCCATGGAGGCTAAATAACATGTGATTAAACAATGAATGGGTCAACAATGAGACCAAAGAAGAAATCAAAAGATACCTTGACACAAATGAAAATGAGAACACAGCAACCCAGAATCTATGGGGCACAGTGAAGCAGTCCTAACAGGGAAATTCATAGCTGATCTCAAAAAACCAGAAAAATCTCGAATAAACAATGAAACTTCACACTTAAAGGAACTTGAAAAGGAATCCAAAAATAAATAAATAAAGCCCAAAATGTGTAGTAAAAAGCAAATAATAAAAATCAGGGCAGAAATAAACTAAAGAGTCTAAAAAACAATAAAAAATCAATGAAACTGAGAGTTGGTGTTTGGAAAAGATAAGCAAGATTGATGAACTTTAAGCAGAATCATTAAGAAAAAAGAGAGAGGACTCAAATAAATAAAATGACAAAAGAAAGAGAAGTAACAACTGATACCAAAGAAATACAAAGGACTGTAAGGAAATATTATGAGCAACTTTATGCCGACAAATTGAACAATCTGGACAAAAAGATAAATTCCTAGAAACATACTACCTTCCAAAACTGAATCAGGAAAAATCAGAGAATCTGAATAGACACATTGCAATTAGTGAAATGGAAAGAAGCCGTAATCAAAAACTCCCAACAACAAAAGCCCTGGACCAGATGACTTCACAGGGTAATTAACACCTATGCTGCTCAAACTCCTCCAAACAAATTCAAGAGGAGGGAAGACCTCCCAGCTCCTTTTACAAGGCCAGCATCATCCTGATTTCAAGACTGAATAAAAACACTACAAAGAAAGGGAATTATAGACCAATATCCCTGATAAACATAGGTGTAAAAATCCCCAACAAAATATTAGCAAACCAGATCCAACAATACATTAAGAAGATCATATACAATGACCGAGTGGGATTTATTCTGGGCACGCAAGGTAGGTACAATATCTGCAGATCAGTGATGTAATATGCCACGTAAACAAAATGAAAGATAAACACCACAAGATCATACCAATAGATGCAGAAATAACATTTGATAAAATCCAGCACCCGTTCATAACAACTCTGACTAAAGTGGGAATAGAGAGAACACACCTGAACATAATAAAGGCCATATATGACAAACCAACAGCCGACATGGGTTCAATGTTAAAACCTGCAAGCGCTTGCCTAACATCCTGCCCCCACCCTCCCCTGGACACCGGCCAGCCCGCCTCACTTCTTTGTACCACAGTCTGTCCTCAGTTTGGATGGGTGTCTGCTTGAGGGTGAGAAAGAATTATGAATTCCTTTGGCTTTAAAATGATGTCCACTAGAATATTAGGGGTCCTGTGTCCTGATTCCAACTCTTTCGTTTGATTTGGGCAAATAAGATCTAAGTCTCTAAGGTTTTCACATCAGGTTATTTAAGGATGACTGAGTTGCTGTTTATTAGCATTCTTTAAAGACCAAATGGCCCCTTTTGTTATTCTATGTATTATCCCCGTAAAAACTCTAAAAGTAACCCCAAATCTTCATTTACAGTACCTAGGAAGTATACTCTTTTACACCTCAGAAAACCTAACTTAATACTTAAGTTGGTGATCATTTTGTCCACACCACATTATTCCTTTTTGAATCTTTGAAAAATATTTTATATGCATAAATTTTAAATTCCATTTCTAGTTAATATACCCATTTTATTCCATTCTCTATTTTTGAAGCCAGCAAGTAAAATATTTCTAAATAATACACATGTTCTGGCATCTTAAAGTATAAAATCAAAGTAAAAAATATTAGAGATGCTGATATTTTGATTAATTCAGATCAAGATGATAATCTTTCTGTAAATGTATTATTTTAAAGTAATATTTTTTAAATGTTACTTTTAGCATGAAAGTAATTTTACTCTAAAAAATAAAAAAAGCTCAAGGAAGACTTCCATTTTCTTGTTTTGGGGCTGATTATCTACAATTAACTGTTTCGAAAGTGATCTGCATGTTTTGGTTTGCCCTATACATAGTTCAAAAGCAATAGTTTGCTGCCCCCTGGCTGTACAGAGATTCTTTGTCTTTTGATAAAACTACTGTCTTTAAAGGAATTACTGTATGTTGAAAAAGTGAAGTGGAGAATTTGGGAAACTGCCTTCTGTAGATATCAAGGCACTAATGAATACTTCTTAAAAACGTGACCTTTTAGATCGGGTTGCCTGTGATGACCTTCTAGGTCTGCCGTGTACTAGCTGTGTGACTTCAGTCAAGTTCCTGAACCTTTCTTTCCATGTGTTAATTTGTATTAATAGAGATAATAATAATAATGCCTACCTTATGAGGATAGTAGGAGAACTGAGCTCAAAAGGTGCGGCAACTGTTTGGCTGAAGTGTTGGATATCAGGAGTTGCTGTACTTAAAAGCAACAGAGAGGAACTGAAAATTGTCCGCCATGGCACCAGGGCAGCTAATTGCTCTGACCCTGCTCTACAATTAACTTTGCTTTTTCTTTTTATTGTTTTAGTGCAGCTACAACATTTGTAATTACAAACATGGATCATGTTACCTATCTATGAGACAGTGGTATTAGTTCATGCCAGCAGAACACATAACTTCAGGATCTGACTTGAAGGAGTAGCTGTGACTCTTAGAGACAACAGGTGGAAACTGCGATTGTAGGGATTCCCAAAAGTTAAGTAGTGTGAACAGTAGAAAACACAATGCACTAGGAAGAAAGAGCACCATTTATTCTGCAAATACAGATTAAGCACCAGTTGTGGCCAGCAGCATACTTGGCATTGGACCAAAACTATAGACTCTTTGATAATCATATAAATTTGGCCTTGTAGAGGCATTAACCTTCTCTGAGCCCCATGGATTCTTCTGTAAAATCATCCTTGACAGAAGAGAAGATACTGGAATGGATGCACTCTTGATATCTTTTTCTGCATAAAGATCTATGATTATCTATGAAATATTGACCATATTTCAATTTTGTAATCAAGGTCTTTTAATGGATATACAACTATATTTTAAAAGCTTATATCATACATTTATAAACTACATTTTGGATATAATTTACTATGAGCTTTTTTCTCAGCATGTAAATGTATTTCCTAAGTGTATAAAATATTCAATGCTGTAATCAATGATCTTTAAAGAGAGATAAAGTCAAATATATTTATGTACCATATTTTGACAGTTTTATTTTAAGGTACATACATTTTTTCATTCATTTATTCAGTACTTATTTAATAGAGTAGAAGGCAAGAGGCTATAAAGGAAAAAGAAAACATTTTATAAAGCCAACAATAACCCTGATACCAAAACCTGGCAAGGACAACACAAAGAAAGAAAACCACAGACCAATATCTTTGATGAACACTGATGAAAAATCCTAAACAGAATAGCAAATCAAATAAAAAAATACATCAAAAATAATACATCATGACCAAGTGGGTTGCATTCCAGGGACAAGGATGGTTCAACATAAGTTAACTAATTAATGTAATGCACCACATTAACAACACAGAGAATAAAAATTGTATGATCTTATCAACAGATACAGAAAAAGCATTTGATAAGACACACATCCATTTGTGATTAAAACACTCAATAAAATGGGTACTGAAGAAATATTCTTCAACATAATAAAGACCATATATGACAAACCCTCAGCTAATATCACACTCAATGGTGAAAAACTGAACCTTTTCCTCTAAAATAAGGAACAAGACATGGACACTCACTCTCACCACTCTTATTCACCTCAGTGCTGGAAGTCCTAGCCAGAGCAATCAGGCAAGAGAAGAAAATAAAAGGCATCCAAATTGAGAATGAAGAATTAAAAGTATCGTTTTTTGCAGATGACATGATTCTCTATATAGAGAATTCTAAAGACTCCACACAAAAAAAAACTATTAGAAACAATAACCAAACACAGTAAAGTTGCAGGATACAAGAACAATGTACAAAAATCTACTGCTTTCCTGGATGCTAAAATGAAATTTCAGAAAAAGAAATGAAAAAAATTTCTTTTGCAATTGCAACCAAAAGAACAAAATATCTAGGAATAAATGTAACATATATGTGAAGGATCTATATACCAAAAACTACAGAGCATTATTAAAAGATTTTGAAAAAGACACAATGAAATGAAATGGTACTTCATGTTCACGGGTTGGAAGAATTAACATAGGTCAAATGGCCATATTGCCCAAAGCCATAAACAGATTTAATACAATCCCCATCAAAGTCCCAATGGTATTTTTTTATCCTCACCCAAGGATATTTTTTCATTGCTTTTAGAGAAAGAGGAAGGGAGAGAGAGAAACATTGATGCAAGAGAGAAACATCAATTGGTTGTCTCCTATATGTGCCCAGACTCAGGAATCAAATCCACAACCCTTTGATTACAAGACAATACTCCAACCAACCGAGCCACCCTGACTGGAGTCCAATGGCATTTTTTAAAGCAATAGAACAAAAAATCATCAGATTTGTATGGAACCACACACACACACACACACACACACCTGAAGAGCAAAAGCAATCCTGAGAAAAAAGAACAAAGCTGTAAATAGTGAAGTCACACTACCTGACTTCAGGTTATACTACAGAGCTATGATAATCAGAACATCATGGTATAGGCAGAAAAACAGACACACAGACCAATGGAACAGAACTGAAAGCCCAGAAATAAAACCACAGGCATGTGGGTAAATAATTTTTTACAAAGGAGCCAAAATTACACAGTGGAGAAAAGAAAGCCCCTTCAATAGATGGTGCTTGGAAAACTGTAAAGCCACATGCAAAAGAATAAAATTTTATATACACAAAATTTTGTGTATCATAAAAATATACACTTGAAATCTATATGATCTTACTAATTGATGTTACCCCAATAAATTTCATTCTAAAATGGGGGAGCAGGCCTTTAGGGGAAACTTATTTTGCCCTTCAGCCTTTCTGAAAAATGTTGGAAGCCAAAAATCTATATGTAATGGCTAGACCGCTGTCTTGTTGCAAAGAAAGAAAGAAGTCTGCATTCCAGATGACTTTGTAGAGCTATATACAAGATATGGACAGCTCACCTCAGTGCTTGTTTTATGCGATAGAGCAATACATTTTTATCTTATCTGAGTCATACTTGCCCCTGTTGCCTGCTGCTTAATGCAATTCCCAAAGCAGAAGAACAAAATATTATCTGTTAAAAAGAACTGAAACTATGTTTTTAGGGCATACTTGACAACACAAAGATAGCTGGGAGTTCAAATTGACCAAGAGCTCAGAGATTGTTCCCACTCTTCTGGAAAAATTCATGTTCCTGTGCAAAGGCACATGATAGGATCAAAATGTGCAAAGGTTAAAAATAGGGTCAAGAACACTTTTGTGGACTTCTGGTTAAGATGGAGGCATAGGTACACACACTTTGCCTCCCCTCAAAACTACAAGAAAAATTACAGCCAGACTACAAAGCAAATATAACCCCGATCATAGGAAAATTGAGCTGTATTGAAGTACAACAACCAAGAATTTAAAGGAACCACACTCATCCAGGCAGGTTGGAGGGGGATGTGGAGACTTACTGAGAGGTGCAGAGAGGTGGAGAAGCACAGAGAAGAGCAGAGAAGTGGAGCAGTGCAGAGACATGGAGTGGCACTGAGGAGTGGCACTGAGAGGTGGCACTAAGAGGTGGCACTGAGTGGCACTGAGAGGTGGCAGAGCATTTACATGTGGTGGATAAAAATCAGGAGACACACTTCAGGAGCAAGAGATCCCAGTCCCAGACCAGACCACCCAGCCCAGGATTCCAGCATCAAGAAGATTAGCCCCCATAACTTCTGGCTGTAAAAATTGGTAGGGGTTGGGGTGGTGGAAGAAACTGCAGGATTCTCAGGAGACTCCACTTAAAGGGTCCACAAAGGTCTTAGGACTTATACAGACCCTCCCCCTCTGGAATTCAGCTGGAAAGGCGTAAGTGGCATGGGGGTGGGGGGGAGTAAATTGACTGGCAACTGGGAGACAGCTTTCTCCCCGGCAAATCTCCAGAAGCTAGGCAGCAATACTGTCCACTCTCTGAGCCCTCTCCCACACAGAGCCACAAAGCAGTAAAATGGGTTGCCTGGCCCTGGCGATTACCTAAGGCTCCACCTCATACAATTCACAGATGCATTTTTCTACAAGAGGCCATGCTACTAAGACAGGAAGTCAAAGTAGCTCTACCTATGCACAGTAATAAACACAGGGAGGCTGCCAACTTAAAGAGACAAAGAAATACAGCACAAATGTCAAAACAGAAAACTAAAGTCAGAAAAGATCTAAACAAAATGAAGATAAGCAAGTTATCAGATGCAGAGTTCAAAACACTGGTTATAAAGGTGCTCAAATAGCTTACTGGTACTGCAGCAACATAAAAAAGACCCAGGCAGAAATAAAGGTTACATTAAGTGAAATGAAGAAAAATCTACAGGGAACCAATGGTGGAAAGGATGAAGTTGAGAACTGAATCAACAACTTGGAACATAAGGAAGAAAAAAAGCATTCAACCAGAACGGCAAGAAGCAAAAAAAGAATTTTTACAAAATGAGGATAGGCTAAGGAGCCTCTGGAACATCTCCAGATGTACCAACATTCAAATCACGAGGTGCCAGAGGGGGAGGAGGAGGAAAGAGAAACTGAAAACTTATTTGAAAAAAATGAAAGAAAAGTTCCCTAATTTGGGGAAGGAAATGGACATACAAGTCTAGGAAGCACAGAGACTCCCAAACAAGTTGGACCCAAAGAAGGCCACACCAAGACATATAATTAAAATGCCAAGTGTTAAAGATAAAGAGACAATCTTAAAAGCAGAAAGAGAAAAGCAAAGAGTTACCTACACAGGAGTTCCCATAAGACTATCAGCTGATTTCTCAAAAGAAACTTTGCAGGCAAGAAAGGACTGGCAAGAAGTATTCAAAATAATGAAAAACAAGGACCTACAACCTAGATCACCCAGCAAAACTATCATTTAGAATGCAAGGGCAGATAAAATGCTTTCCAGACAAGGTAAAACTAAGGTAGTTCATCATCACAAGCCATTATTACATGTTATAGGGAATTATATAAGAAAAAGAAGATCAACACTATGAACATTAAAATGATAACAAATTCACAACTATCAACACTGAATCTAAAAAGCAAACCAAGCAAATAAGCAGAACAGGAACAGAATCATAGATATGGAGATCATTTGGAGGGTTATCAGCTGGGAGGGGAAGTGCAGGGATTAAGAAATACAAATCGGTAGGTACAAAATAGGGCAATGTTAAGAACAGTGTAGGAAGTAGAGTAGGCAAAGAATTTATACGCATGACCTATGGACATGAACCGAGAGGGGGGACTGCTAGAGAGAATGCAGGTACTGGGTGGAGGGGGAAAGGGAGAGAAATTGAGACAGCTATAATAGCATAATCAATAAAATTTTTTTAAAAAAAATTAGGATTCTGCTCTCATTTCTAGGCTTATATTTTAGAGAAGCTTCCTTGTGACAAAAAGAAGAAAAGAAATACATGGGGTCCCAAATTAGCAGGGAAGACATATGTTATTAAATCAGTGTTTCTGGGAAAAATGACTAATTAGCCATATTGACCATGTATTGTGTTTATTCATAACTTAAAATGGAATAAATTTTAAAAGAATTAAAAGGTTAATGACATATAATGAAACTTTATTGAAGAATGGTGGAGAAGAGGTGACTATTAATTTAACTCAAGTTGAAGAGCTTTCAAAATATAAAAGCAAATTACAATGGTAATATGGACCATAGTGCGTAATTATTTAAAATGAGCCACATAGCCCTGGCTGGTGTAGCTCAGTGGATTAAGTGCGGCCTGTAAACCAAAGAGTCACTGGTTTGATTCCCAGTCAGGGCACATGCCTGGGTTGCGGGCCAGCACCCCAGTGGAGGGCACATGACAGGCAACACTACATTGATGTTTCTCTCCCTCTCTTTCTCCTTCCCTTCCCCTCTGTCTAAAAATAAATAAATAAAATCTTAATAAATAAATAAATAAAATGAGCCATGTAAATGTTTGAAATCCATTTGTCTGAAAGCATAACTTAAGAGACAAATTACAAATTTGAGAATAAAATTTTCAAAAAGATATTTGTTCAACAAAAATATATTGATCATCTCTTACATCTAAGACACTGTCCCAGTTTCTGGGACAGTGCAGTGGTGACTGATGCAGCTTGTGTCTGCACACACAGTCCACCTGCTGGCAGGACAGACAGACAGACACGAATACCATTTATTTCCCAATCAAGTATGTACATACAATGTGATCAATGCTGCAGGGGAGAATTGGAAAATATCAGCTAGAGAGTGATTAACAAGTTCACATCTTTTCAGCTCTCTTAAGATAATGTTATAACTTATAGAAATAAAGTGAGAAATATGTGAGAATTTTTGAAGAAAATAAAAGTTTGAGGTACCATTTTTAATAATAAATATATGGCCCTGGCTGGGATAGCTCAGTGGATTGAGCGTGGGCTGCAGACCAAAGGGTCGCCGGTTTGATCCCCAGTCAGGGCACATGCCTGGGTTGCAGGCCAGTTCCCAGCAGGAGACTCACGAGAGGCAACCATACATTGATATTTCTCTCCCTCTCTCCTTCCCTCCCCCTCTAAAGATAAATAAATAAAATCTTAAAAAAAAAAAAAGATCAGCACATTGTTTCAGTGACCATTACAGCTAACGGTCAAAATAGATGCTTTCAACTTTTTACTCAGCAGGCTTGCTATCCCAAAATCAATCTCAAGAAAGTGTTTCAATAAGGAATTTGGAGTTTTCTGTTGGAAGTGATTGTAGCTGTTCCTTGAAGAACTGGCTGGTTCTAAGCCACAAGAAGAGACCGTACAGGTGAGCCGTACAGGTGAGCTCACATGTCTTGTGTCAGAACCCAGGATGTGTCTAAGAAAAGTGGAAACACGTCAAACACTGAGTAGTGAGCTGGAAAGGCTCCCACTGGCCAGCTCTTGGATAATTGAAGCATCAGACAAGAATAATGACTGCAATAGTTTTTAATGCATTGACTAAGTAAACCTCCAACTGCTCACTAAAGATACCTGTGAAGACTCAGAAAAACTCACACTGCCACTGAAAAACCAATAAATGCATATGAATAAAACTATGAAGATAAAATGCGAAGTACAATTGGTTACTAACATATCTGATAAAAAACATATATAGAATATATTTTTAAAAGCTCTAATAACTCAGCAATTAAAAAAGCAGATGACCCATTTAAAATGGGTAAAAATTTTTCAATACATATTTCTCCAAAAAAATATATACAAGTGGCCGGTAAAAACATGAAAAGATGCTCAACATTATTAGCCACCATTGATACTACTAATTTTATTAGTAAAATAAAATACTACCAACACCTGATAGGGTGACTAGAATCAATAAAATCAGAAACTAAGCAGCCCTGGCTAGTGTGGCTCCATGGATTGAGTGCCGGCCTGCGAACCAAAGGGTCACTGGTTCAGTTCCCGTTCGGTGCACATGCCTGGGTTGTGGGGCAGGTCCCCTGTTGAGGGGTGTGCAAGAGGCAACCACACATTGATGTTTCTTTCCCTCTCTTTCTCCCTCCCTTCCCCTCTGTCTAAAGGTAAATAAAGAAATCTTTATAAGAATATAAAATAAAATTATATTTTTAAAAAACTAACTAGTATTGGCAAAGATGTGGAGAAACTGGAGCCCTCATATGCTGCCAGTGGGAACTTAAAATGGTGCAGCTGCTTTGCAAAACAGTCTGGAAGTAACAAATCCACAAACAAGAAGTGCTGGTGAGGATGTAAAGAGGATAGTGCTCTGTTGGTGGGAATGCAGATTGGTGCAACACTGTGAAAAGCAGTGTTGAAGGTCCTCAAAAACTTAAAAATCCAACTTCCATTTGACCCAGCAATCGCACTCCTGGGAATATCCTAAGGATCCCAAAACATCATTCAGAAAGAATGTATGAACCCCTATGTTCACAGCAGCATTATTTACAATAGCCAAGATCTGGAAACAGTCCAAGTGCCCATCAGTAAAAGAGTGGATAAAACAGCTATGGTATATTTACACAGTGGAATACTACTTGGCTGTTAAAAAGAACAAAATTTTACCATTTGTGATGGCATGGATGGACCTGGGGAACATTATACTAAGTGAAATAAGCCAGTCAGAGGAAGACAAACACCATATGATTTCACCCATATGTGGAATCTAATGAACAAACCGAACTAACAAGCAAAATAGAAACCGACTCATAGATAGAGAGCAGGCTGACAGCTCAGGGCAGAGGAGGGGGAGTGTCCTGGGGGGTGGAAGGGTTAAGCAAAAGAGAAAGAACTCGTGGACACAGACAACAGTGTGGTGACTGCGGCAGGGAGTAGGTGGAGGAGGAAGAGGATAAATGGTCATGGTAGGAAAACTAAACTAAAATTAAATTAAATTAAAAACATTTAAAAAGAGTAAATTTTAAAATGAATTTAAAACATCATACCAGTTATGAAAGGTTTTAAAACATAAAGAAACACTACATAAGTAATGGATATGTACATATAAAGTAACATACAAACAGGGATGGAAAGAATATGCACCACCTTGAACACAGTGATTATCATGATGGAAATGAGAGAGGAAGAGTGAGATGAAGGGGCAGGGCTTTACCTCACACAAAACTATTGCTTATTTTTTTTAAATCTATAGCAAATATGGTAAAATCTTTCCAGTGAACATGTATGGGTCAGTTTATTATTTTCTGTATGTTTGATA
The DNA here is from genome assembly GCF_014824575.4 of Sturnira hondurensis. Lineage (NCBI taxonomy): Eukaryota > Metazoa > Chordata > Mammalia > Chiroptera > Phyllostomidae > Sturnira > Sturnira hondurensis. The sequence continues at coordinate 39,864,861 of NW_028082759.1, forward strand.
TACTTCATAATGTAACAAATTAAATATGCTCAAAACAAAATTGTAAAACACAAAAATCCTATTTTATAGATTGTCTTCATGCCTCCTACAAATACTATAAATATGTGCATCTGTGCGTATTGATATGTGTATATGCATATACTCTGTCTCCACCTATTTAGTAGATAAGTATGTAGGTCTAGAAGTAGACAGATTAATCTAGAAAAGTATTTGTGTAATAGTAACATAACACTTTATTAGATAGTATTGGCATTTTTTCTTCATTATACTCAAGTTTTAATGAGACTTCTAACAAGAAATAAGTATCATTTTTTTTAAGTCAAAAAGCCTGGCTCTATTTTTTCCATATTTTATTCAGATTTCCTTAGTTTTTACCTGATGCTGTTTCCTGTTCCAGGACTCCATCCAGGGTACCAGATTACTTTACTTGTCAAGTTTGCTTCAGCTCCTCCCGCCTGTGCCAGTTTCTTAGACTTTCCTTACTTTTGATGACTTTGACAATTTTGAGGAGTACTAGTCAGGTATTTTGTTAAAAATCCCTGTACTGGGATTTATCTGATGTGTTTGTCATTATTACTCTGAAGAGGAAGACCACAAGGGGAAGGTACCACTCTCATCACGTCACGTAAGGGGTACATATTGGTTACATGACTTACCACTGTTAATGTTGACTTTAATGCCTGGCCGAGGGGTGTTCGTCATGTTTCTCCACCGTACACTCTTCCCCCAGTTGGAAGAAAGTCACCATGTGCTGGCCACACTTAAGGAAGGAGTGGGTAGTTACGCTCTGCCTTCTCTGAAGACAGAGTATCTATATAAACTATTTGGAATCCTCTGCGTGGGAGATTTGTCTCTTCTTATATATTCATCCATTCATTTATCTCAGCATAGACTCAGAGATATTCATTTTTTACTTAGTGTTATAATCCATTACTACTTTATTTTATCGCTCAAATTGTTCCAGCTCTGGCCACTGGGAGCTCCATCAATGGGCCCCTCTCTCCCTTTGACATACCCTCTCTTTGGGGCAAGGGGGATGGTATATATTAATTTTTCAAAGCAATATGAAAAACCAATGTATTAATAATGAGATGCATGCTAATAGCATTTAGTAGAGTGTCAAGCACAAGACCATAAGTAAAACTACCAATACAACTTAGCTAACAATATTAACAACAATATCATTTAGAAGTTCTACTTTATTTTTTGAATTTTTTAAATTACTAAACACAGACAAATCTATGATATTGACTTCTGTGGACCACTTATTATGTTAGGTACCATGCTAAGCACGTACTAAATTCATCACTCAAATACTGAAAATTTAAAGAGCAAAAACTAAACAAACCCAAACAAATAAAACCTAAATCTTTCCCTGGAGAGAGATTTTATTTCTATTAAAACAATTTGTTTAAGCTATTTAACATAGAACGGCTGCATTTGAAGTTATATTGTTCAGGCATAATTAATAGCAAATGCCTACAGTCTATCATAGTTCTTAACTATTATAGACTATGATAGACTGTGGTTCTTCACTTCTACAGTTCTTAATTTCCAAATGCAACAAAAAGGGTGAGGAGAAGGAAACTAAGACTGACAAAATAATAACATAATGTAAATAAATGCCTGGGATAAGACTGGACAAAATTTCAAACAGTGACCCCGTTGCGTGTATAGCTACCTACTTCTGCTTTCCCCGGAGCACCTGGGTTAGAGAGTGGCGAGTCTGGCACCAGCACAGGACACATTCTTGGTGATTAGCACTCAATAAAGGAGTGAGCGCAGTTCATGGACTTTTGCCTCTCTAGGATCTCTCTTGAACCACCCTAAATAAATTGGAATCCATACAATGTAATGCAAAGTAAGATTCTTCTGTTTTTACAATAAAAATACAAATATCGTGTAGTAGCTGATGACAAAGTCTGTGAAAAATCAGTAGTAATTTAGAAAAAGTAACTGGAAAATCAAGTTATACTGCTTGTAGGCTGAAACAATAATTCCCAGAGATTTTGAATGCTATTCTCAGTGGTTCACCAATCACGGACACATGCTCTCCTTATTCCAAATAAGGAATGGCACTGACTGATTAAAGTTATCCATTTACATTTGTTTAAGAACTTTGCAAAACATCAAAATGGTAAAGAAAAGAGAAGGAGTCAGAGAAAGGGAAGAGGGAGAGAAAGATTGGTCTTGATACAGCAGAGAGAACATTGGAGAGGGAAGACAAAAAGTTAAGGCCAGCCCCGCTACTGTCTCTTCACAGGACACTGGCCAAGGAACTTGGCCTTCCCATTCTCAGCTCCTCGTCTCTGACACGATGTGTCCTGGGAGAAAGCGGCAGTGAAAAAGCTTGAGAATAGTTGTGCTGGTGCATGCTTTAAAATATCTGATGTAAGGTCAAAGAGCCCAAATCTCACAAGAAGGGTTTCTAGAACATATTCATTTCATGTATTTGTCTGAGGTCGAAAAAGTGCAATTCAACGTATATTTGTTCAATGAGAACTCTCCAATACACGAGGGCATTTGCTGAAAGATGTGCGAGTTACATGACTTGCTGAAACGCATTCACATTGATACTAAGATAAGAACTATGATGTTCAATTTGTGCGAACTTAATTGGGCCACAAGATACCCAGAATCTTGCCCAAACACTATTCTAAGAGTGTCTGTGAGGGTGTTTCTGGATGAGAATAACATTCAAATTGGTAGACTGAATCAAACAGATTGCACTCCCTAAAGCGAGGGTGGCTCAGCAAGTAACTGACTACCCAACCAAAACAAAAAGGTAAAGGCAAGAGAGGAACCTCCTCCTGCCTGACTGTGGGAGCTGGGACATTGTGTTTTGGTTTTTTCCCAGACTTCAGATTCGCCCAGAAAGATCGGTTCTTTTTGGGTCTCGCGCCTGCCAGCTTTTGGACTGGTATTTGCACCATCAGCTCCCCTAGGTCTCCAGCGTGCTGACTGCATACATTCCATACATTGGGACTTAGCCCCCATGTTCACATGAGCCAATTCTTCATAATAAAACTATATATTTTTTTCTACTGGTCCCGTTTCTCTGGAGAACTCTGACCAAACTCAGCATGGTCAAAATGCCCTATGTGACCTGACCCCTACCTCCCCCTCCAACTACATCACATGTCATGGCGCCCACCTCCTCTCCAGCCTCGCTGGTTTCCCCCCACTTCCTCACACACACCATGCTCCTCTGCCATGGGGTTTTCAGTCACTAACTCATTCATTCACAGACAAACTCAACTAATTATTGAGTTCCTACAAGTCAAGGACTGTGGTGGCATGGGGAATATTATTATCTGTGAACAAGACAGCAAAGTGCCTAGTCTCATGGAGAATGGAGTCTGGTCATGGGACACAGAAATCGCATATAAACAAATCATTTAAGAGCCTTACCTGTGCTTCAGAGGAAACAAAACAGTGAGCTGTGGCAGCAAGTAGGTGATCAGAGAAAGGCTCGCTCTGTAGCCTTTTAGGCAGAATTCTATGTGATAAGAAGGGGTGAGCTGTTCTATGGTGCTCTGAGAAAGGTATGTTCTAGGCAGAGAGAACAATAAACACAATACTGAGTCTGAAATGAGCTAGAAAAGGGAAGAAAAAAAGGAAACAAAAGAAAGATAGTGTAGCTACATCACGGTGTGGTGGTGAGAGAACAGAGATGGGTAGGCAAGAATGAGATAGATCCTTCATAGCCAGAATAAGAATTTAAGTTTTTATTTTAAACATACTCAGTTCATTTGAGTTGCTATATCAAAAATACCATAAACTGGGTGACTTATAGAGAACAGAAGTTTATATCTCACAGTTCTGGAGGCTCTGGAGTCCGAGACCATTGTGCTGACAAAGTCAGTGTTTGGTAAGAGCCTCGTCTTCTTTGGTGGCGGTCAGTCCTCTTCCATGGCCATCTGTTTAGTGTGACATGGTAGAAGGAGCTGGAGAGCTCTCTGTGGTCTCTTTTTACAAGAACATTAATCCCATTCATGAGGGCTCTGCTCTCATGATTTAAGTAGCTCCAAAGGCTCTCTCCTCATACCATTATCTTAGGGGTTAGGATTCTTTTTCTATTTTTAAATTCCTTTTTTTAAATTTTAATTGTTGTTCAAGCACAGTTTTCTGCCTTTTACTCCCATCCCAGCCCACCCCCACCAGCTGTCCCCTCCTCCCTCCCATTTCCACCCCCCTTAGTTGTTGTCCACTTGTTCTTTATACTTGTTCCTGCAAGCCCTTCCCCTTTTCCCCTGAAATTCCCTCCCCAGGATTCTAACATATGAATTTGGGAGAGACACAAACATTCTGATCAGTCATCTGAAGCTTTGTAAGTTTAGCATGAACTGATCTACATTTTTTATTTTGCGTTGCAGTGTGTAACTGTGGACCTGGAGAGACCAGTGAAAAGATTTGTAATAATGGTGAATGATGATAATAGCTTTGATTATGGTAATGTAGAAGAAATGAAGAAAGGAAAAAAAGAAAAGAGATGAAGAAGGAATGATCAAGGATGTTTACTGTTTGGAGGTGCATAAGCAAGAATGGCCAGTGTGCCTGGGGTAAAGAATGAATGTTTCCTAGGTTTTTGGCTTGAACAATCAGCTGGAGGTTGGTACCATCTTCTGAAAATTAGAAGTTGTAGAGCTAAGAATGGGGTTGGAGGAGGGTAATTTGCCTACACTCTCCCACTCTTTGGACTGTTTTTTCCCTCTCTTCACTAAGTTAACCCCTTCCCAGTCTTTGGATCTCAGCTCAAATGTCACTTTCTCAACGAAGTCCTTTCCCCAACAATGCAGCTCAAACCAAACTTCTGTATTAAGTATATGCTTTCTCAGTGCCATGTACTTTTCCTTACTACCTGTGTTATGTTGCAAAAGTGGCCACTAACATGTTGCCTGTCTTGTATCTCTGAGTGAGGCCATCCTAGCTCATGTAGCCAGCAGCAGACCCACCAGCTGACCAAAAAGGTGTGAAAGAGCCCCGCTGAGCAGAACCAAAGTACAATAGAAGAACTACCCAACCCATTCAGAGAATCCTGAGTTAGCTAAAGGGCTGTCGTATGCCACAAAGTTTTGTGATGGTCTGTTGTACAGCAAAAGTTGATACAGTAGCACATACCTCATATGCAGTTTCACATATGTGTTTGACTGGTGTCTATTCCTCAGAGACTGAGTTCTATAAAAGCAAAGACTGCTGATGTTAGATCACCACTCCATGCTCAGGGCCAAGCATTATATCTGGAATACACTAGGCATGAAACAGACAAATTGTTGAACGAGTAGAAGGGGAGAAGAAAGATATACATTATAACATGAGAAAATAAGAAGGCTTCTCTAAAAGAGGGAACAAGACTGGGGACATACACTAAATCCAAAACAAACTTTGAGCAGTACAGTATGCTGAGGAGTATAAGATTAAAATTGCATTTCCTCTGCCTCCAAGAGCTCAAGGTCTAGACTACAGAAGACAGTACAAAATACAGAATATGCTGCATCGGAAGGGGCCCCATGGCTGTCTGGAAGAGGGAAGTGTAGGGGTTGTCTAGGGAGGTTTCTTGAAAGAGAAAGCATGAATAGTCCTAAAGGTGTTTACTTGGAAGAGTAGCACAGACAAGGCCAAGAAGCCAAGTTCATGGGTGTTTAAAGTCTCCTGTTTGTTATATATCTCAAGGTATTGTTATGGTTTAAGTGTCTATCTCCTGGGGGGAATGGGTCTTATTATCTTTTCTTTATTCCCAGGGTCTAAAGCAATTTTTTTCCACAAAATAGGAACTCAATAAATATATGCAGAATAAATAAAAAGTTAAAGATGAGGCGACCAGCCCTGCTCCTTATTCCACAGGCAGCTTCCAAGGGCTATATTTCAGATTCGACACGGAGACTCAGACAAGGTGAATGAACCTATGTTCTAAGACTAAATGTCTCATAAGCAGAGACTGGACCCCCACTGGCCTTCAGTTTTGCGTTTCTGGTGGGTTAGCTTGGACTCTTCTTCCTCTGCTCCCAGTCCAGCCCGCACCTACTGGAGTAGGGCGTTAGTTCCAAGCAGCTCTCCAAGAAGATGGAAGGCCTAGCGGTAGGAACCGGCGTCCTCGAGGAGCAGATGCGCGAGGCGAATCAGAGGTGAACGCCGCGGCCCCTCGCTGGACTGCACCGCTGGGCCCTCCGGCCGCCCAGGCTGCACTCTGGCCAAATCCAGCATTGGCCGCGGGGGCGCGCGCCGCGTTGCCGTAGAAACTCCGGGAAAGCGCGGCGGCGCGCGGGGCGGGCTCCCGGGCTCCAGCAGTGGCGGCTCCCGCCCCTGCGCAAGCCGGGGCCCCGCGGATCCCGGTCGTTGGACCCCAGTGCAGGGTCTCCGTGGTGCGCGAGGCAAGATGTTGAGGCGCAGCTTGGAAAACCGGTAACAGCCCCGGGGTTCCCGCTGCCCAGGGTGCCCCACACGCTAGGGCTTGGTAAGGGGGGACGCGGAATCTCTCTCAGTGGGGCCTCCGCCCCGAATTCGGCCTCGGGCAGGCGGCTGGGCCCTTCCCGCCGCACCGTAGGGCCTAGGCCTACCTCCCCGGGCTGCGGTGAGCCCGGATAGTAGCCGAGCACCCCGGCTGAGCAGTCCGAGCACCCGCCAGCCTGCAGCAACGCGGCAGCCGGAGCCGGGCCTCTTCGTGCGCCTTCCCTGTGGGCCCTAATGGGGACCTAGGGGAAAGGGAATCCGCCTCGGGAGAAGCTGCTAAACCCCTGGGGAATATTTGCATATAAATTTAACGTGGAGATGAAGCCATCTTGTCCCTAATAAGAAAGATTAGATTTGTTTTGTCATCTTTTTCTCTAGGGATGCTCAAACCAGACAACTGCAAAATGCTGTCACAAATGTGGAGAAGCATTTTGGAGAGCTGTGCCAAATATTCGCTGCTTACGTGCGGAAAACTGCCAGACTGCGAGACAAAGCAGACCTCCTGGTGAATGAAATAAACGTGTATGCCTCTACAGAGACCCCAAATTTAAAGCAGGGTCTGAAAAACTTTGCTGATGAGTTTGCCAAACTTCAGGATTATCGACAAGCAGAGGTATGGCGTGAGGTCACACCGTCATGGTTATGAATGAGGCCTGAAGTAGTGGATGAAGGAAACGTGAAGACTCACTTGTAATCTTCAGTGGTGAACATGCACTTGATGATAAACCTACCTTTTTATGTCTGTAACATTGTGTGAGTCTATTAAAGGGAAGCTTCCTGTGATTTTACCGTTTTCAAACTAAAACTTCAGGGTGTCTTGAATTTTCCCATTTCGTTTTCCAACTTTTGGCCAAGGGGTGGCTATTACAGGGGGTCTTAAACATAATGCCCATGAGAAAGAAAAGGAGCATGACTTGTCCCTTGTGGCCAGGTAAGTCTAAAACATGTCTGGAGATGGAGGATATTGGGAATGGTGGTGTGAGTGAATAAGTCATAAATGGACAAAAGATCTTTGCTACTTTCTTGCTGGGGGAAATTTGTGGGGGCAAGGAGAGGAATAAGCACTGATTTATATTGTGGATGCAAGCAATGAAACTTTGTCGCAACTTTTGGTTGTTGGTGGGGGAGAGGGAAGAAGTTGTCATTGTTTTTGTTCCAAATGCCCATTTTTTCCTTTAATGACTTATAAGCACATTCACTTGTATTTATTTTACGTTTCAGGACACAGGTTAACTGCTCAGAAGTTGCGCAAATTAGCTGCACTGCACTTTTCTCATCAGTGCTTTGGTCTTTAGGTTTTTTTCCTTTTTCCTAAAGCCTAAAACAGAAGGCTCAATTATTAAAAAAAAAAAAAAAAAAGAGACTATAATGATCTTTGAACCTATAATTGCTATTCATACAGAAATTTGAGCAGTAATTACTTTTGGGTGTATTTTTGGATAACTTTTGTCATGTATTTCTTCTGTAATAACTTTCAGTTACATGTAACTGGTGACTATTTCAGAAATAACATGTGCACAGGTAATCCTGAAATTCTATGTTAGTCAATCATTTCAGTGTCCCTTTCAGAAAACCTTTGTGCTGTTTATCAAAGAGCAAAGTGAATTGATTCACTTTTGTTCTCCTTTTTATTTCCCTCACTTTACCAAGTGGTAGAAGTGCTAATGAACAATGGCCAAAAGGTAGGTAACAAAAAGGAGAACAGAAAAGACTTGGATAACCCTACACTGAGTAAACAGTGTATGGACTATTCAAAATGGTATAGACTAAACTATCCTGAATATTGATGGTTTTTACTTTAGGATTCCTAATATTTAAATGCTCGATGAGAACTTGATTTTCTTTGTTTTTCCTAAAACCTTTTAAAATGAAACATTCAGATAGGTTTTATTTTTTAAAAAATATGAAATGTACTCACTATTTAAACATGTATCATCAAAAAAGGTCCTTTTCCTGCTACAAAAATAATACATATTCTTCTTAAACAGTTAAATACATGTCATCTTGTATTACCTATCCTGAAAAAGAATATTTTAATGCCCAAGAGTTATCTTTCTTATGCTATATACTTGCCTTTTTGCTTCAGGGTTTTCCCCTAGTGCTAGTGGTAAAAGAATTACCCAAAATGTGATTTTAAAAATGTCTTGTTTCAGAAAAACTATTTACTTCTAAATAAAAGAGAGCACAACCATACAGTTTGACAGTTCAGGAACACTTCAGACCATTTATCTTGTTCTCTATGCTTTGATAATCTGTGAATGGCTTCCTAGGGGAAAAAAATGCAGCTAATACAGTGGTCTCTAAGCATTCTTGATTTTTGAGGAATGTGTTGCTTTAAATATTTCCCACATTCTGTATCTTTCAGCTTTGCTTTTCTTGTCTGGAAGTTTGGGCTATTAATTTTGGAGAATATATATTGAAAATATCCAACACTGAGCTAAACACACTAAAAAAGATAACTATTAAAAGTTGAGATGTCTTAAAACTTAGCCAAAATCTCCATCTTTGAGATACAAAGTAATACAGAGGCGATGGTATGGTAAAGATGAGCTCTTCGGAAACCTGAGACATTTTCTTGTCAAAATGGGTACCAGGTCTTTTCTGTTTTATTACTGAATAGATTAACAGTTTTTAATATGCTTCATATGCTTAAGTTTAGATGCTGCGCCTTAAGTAATTGTGGTGATTATTAAAGATAAGTTGAACTGTGACATTTTAATTTAAACTTTTTAAAAATTATTCTGTGTAATATGTTTAGGTTAAACATCACATCTCTTATTTCAGAATTAAAATTTTGATCTGTTTCTTTTCAGTTATATTTTATAATAATTTTCAATAGGTTGAAAGACTTGAAGCAAAAGTAGTTGAACCATTGAAAGCTTATGGAACCATTGTAAAAATGAAACGAGTAAGTAAATTCATTATTTTTCTATCTTTATTAGGTATTCTAGAGTATAAGGCTTCCAATAATGGTTCTTTTAATGAAAAGTATAAGGTAGTGTTTTTTTTTCATTTTTTAAACATTTTGAAGAGTTGTCATTTCTTAGAACTTTGAGAATAATGAAATATTTTTAGTGAACTTAATAAAAGCATTATTTTTGTTTATTGTAGACACTTTTAATACTTATAGTCATGAAGAATATATGAACAAAAATTATTTTGCTAAAATATAAGTTTATATTTTTGTTTTAAAGCAGGTAATAACATGTAAATGCAAAATGAATGTGACAAAGTTTTATTTTTTAATTGAGGTATAATTAACATATTAGTTTTAAGCACACAACATAATGATTTGATAATTGTAGATATTTTTAAATAATCACCACAGTGAGTCTAGTTAACATCTGTCACCACACATAATTACAGAAACTTTTTTGTGAATAGGGCTTTAAGATCTACTTATTCCCTTAGCAACCTTCAAATATGCAGTGCAGTGCTGTTAACTATTGTCCCCATGCTGTACATTACATTCTCCAAGTTCTGTTTTTTACATCAATTTTACTGAGGCATAATTTACATGGGATGAAATTCTCCCATTTTAAGTCTTCATTGAATTTTGACAAATGTATGTATACATGTAACTGCCACCACAGTCAAAATTATATATATTCATATATGATTATATATGTGTGTGTTTTTACCTGGTTATAGTTTTACATTGAAATTATCTCGATGTCGTTATTTTAAGGGGATATTAAGGAAACGTGTGCACTCTCACGTAGAAATACGCACTGACAACACAGTCGTCATTCCTGCCATGAGGATGCCTGGGTTGAACAAGATGATTCTCCCATTCTTAAAACAGAGTGTGTGTGTTTTATCTCTAAAATCACAGAATATTATTAATAAAAAAATGCCTATTTGCAGGATGACCTCAAAGCAACATTAACAGCAAGGAATCGAGAAGCTAAACAGTTAACTCAGTTAGAAAGAACACGTCAACGAAACCCATCTGACCGACATGTTATTGTATCCTTTGAATTCTGGTCTTTCAAAAAACATTCTGTGAGGTATGCAGTACAAAAGTAAATATATATGGAAATTGTGCATTTCTACTTTTAAACATGCAGAGAATTTGAATATGGAGTTTGAAAAGAAATATGCATTTATGAATTCTCACTGTAGAATTTAGATAACTTTAAAGAAAATACACCACTTAATTCGGTCCCCTTATGTTGTTTTTCACAATATGTAGTCAAAAAATAAAACAGTCATAAATGTAGGTGTTTTTATAAAGAGTTAAGTTCAAAATTCTGAGATGTGTTTCACATGATGACTAAGTATTAATTATAAAATTAAAGATGTATCATTAATTGTAATTTAGCAATTACCATCTGTCCTGCTTTTCAGAAAAAGAAGGAAAAATTTTTTCGCCAGTATGATTCCATCTTACAAACAACAGACAAAAAAATGCTATGTGAAACCATTATTATGACCTCAGCCAAAACCTTGAGGAGACTCGAAAATAACTGATCCACAGCTGGGCACTAAGTGATTTAGGCAGGAGTGTCTACTGTAAAGTAACGAAGTTCTTCTATTAAGAATAACTGTTTTCTCAAAGTGGATTGTGCCTTGTTCTTGGCTAAACACAAGAACAGAACACAGAGCCTTGGCTAACTGCCAGCACCTGGGATCGGTGCAGTTGTATTGGAAGTACTAACTTATCCCGCTGCCTCTTTTTCCCATTCCTTTATGTCTCCTTCCTACTTCTTTAAGGTTTTCACTGCCCAGCTCAGCCAGAAAGCACATGAGGAGGGGCTCTTTGGGGGCATTTGAGGTTCCAGAACACCTCCATTCCTGAGGTGAATCCCTTGAGCAGTGATTTGGGGCTGCGCCAATTGCCTGGTCCTCCTTCCTTTGGACCAAAGGTACATAATGCCCAACCTTGTAATTTAAAAAAAAAAAGGGCAGCCACAGGGCTGGAACAGGAACATCTAGACAGTACTTGAGAGTTAAGATCTACAAACTGGAGATTATAAAGTCTAGGTTTTTAAGTAAATCAGACAAACCAGAGAATGATGGAAAATTTATGACTGACAAATAGGGACTAAGGTAGAGGCCGGGGAAAGTCACTAGTTTTTGAGAATTAAGCCAGAGGTAAAATTTCTGTTGTTTATAGAAGAGTACATAAAGGCAGGGAAAAAAATGTCACATCTGGAATCCGAGTGGTTGGCAAGGTTGAATGAACGGTATTAGTATTGACACTCAACACAGAAATGAATCTATTCCTAAAACAAAGATGTTACAGAGATAACTTAGATGCCATTTTTTAAACACTGCTGTAGAGGAAGCAGGTCTGCAGATTTATATGGGGAGAAAAATGCAACAACTGAATACCTTATTGCTATAGGTGAATTGCTATGCTCACTGGGAAGAAAACTGTGAATCCAATGGATTTTGACAACCTGAGACAAGAAAATAAAGTATAATCTACATATAAATGAATTTGATATAAATATATTCTATCACAGCATGATAGAATATTTACAAGGCTAGGCCCTTAAAATTTACTGAACTATTCAAAAGAAGCCCATTAAAGTTCAGTATGTACCATATTTTGCAGTGTATAATGTGCACTATTTTGCCCAAATTTTTGAGGGAAAAATAAGGCTATGCATTATACATGGGTAGTACTAATTCTGTGTCTATATAAATGTTTTTAATTCTCTTATTCATGCTCATGTGTTAAAAGTCTAACTCTAAAAAGCAATAACAGTATCCATATGCAAAATAATACTGTGGAATACAATCATCAGTTTTGTTTCTAAATATAAATAAATTGAATTTAAAAATTAAAACAAAAGATCTTTTTCCTGAAGGTTTCAACCAAAAACATTGGGTGCGCATTATACATGGTAAAGTACAATAAAATGGAATAATTTTGGTACAAAAGGATAAGGTAAAGAAGAATCCCAGGGGTACTGCCCGCTCACCCCCAAAACCCCTGGTGGCTTCTGAACAAGCCACCTGTACCACAATTGGAAAAACATCAATCTAGCTCACCCTTTTATAAGCTATTTTGCACTCATGAGTACTTTTATTAAATATACTGATATTCATAAAGTCCTGTAGTATTTTAATCAAAACCATTTCCTACTCAAATCGGTACATTATAGAATCTTAAACAAAAGGAAGAAACAAATCTACACCCACTTTGTTAAAAATAGCTGTGTAGCTTTGGGCAAGATGCTATGCTGGAACAAAAGGATTTAAGACATCAAGAAATGAAGAGTAGTTTTTGGACGGTGGTAAATTAAGATATCTATGCCCCAGCTATCGCTACTGCTCCCCCATTTGTTCCTCATTTAGCCAAATTTGCCTACCCTTCCAAAATTTAAAATGAACCATTGATAAATGGTGAGAGGAAAGAGATAAAAGTCAAAAGAGAATATTCACAAGTAAAGAATTGCATGAGTTGCATGTAAAAACAGTATTAAGAAAGAGTCCAGCCCTGGCCAGTGTGGCTTAGTGAATTCAGTGCCGGCCTTCAAACCAGTGGTTGTTAGTTCGTTTCCTGGTCAGGGCACATGCCTAGGTTGTGGGCCAGGTCCCCAGATGGGGCATGTAAGAGGCAGCCAATCAATGTTTCTCTCCCTTTCTTTCTCCCTCTCACCTCCTCTTTCTAAATCTTTTTTTTTAAGAAAAATTAGTCTGCTTGAAACTCTCATTAGTAATAAAATGTTAACATGGATCAAATAACTAAGAAATTTTTTCATACTAATGGGTCTTCAAAGAAGCTCTATTTCTGTTTTACTTTTGAATTTCCTGTGAAGTTATATTTTTAAAAAATCCCCAGCCCAGTAATATAGAGAATTGTTTTTGATTACTAGATATGATTAAAGTTAAAAGTTTATATGGTTTTAAAAATCTTTACACCTTTCATGGAAAACTTAATACACACACACACACACACAGAGGTATAAAAGAATGTATTTTTAAATGCTTAGTATCTTGAAATTGTGCTTGAATTAACCCAGTTGTCACAGGGTATACTCAGTACACAGTTACAATTAATGTATAATTTAATTGTAAGAGTACTTGATTTTAATTTATTGAAAAAATTGTTCTCTTTGAAATGTATTTTTTCCTTTATGAAGAATTTCAGTCACAGGTGGGTAATAAAGTGGTGTGTCGAGATGGATCCTTAGAGTAAACCATTTTACTTATTTCAATTTATATATTTTCTTGAAAAAGAAAGCAAGGGCTAAATGTCAGAATATTATGTGTCAAATACATTAATGACAGATGCAGATTTTTCCCATGAATTACTATTAAATGATGATGTGTGATACTTTTGAGGAAATATAGTACTAGCATAGGACATAAAACTTTATTAGAAAAAAAGTGAATCTAAAAATTGGACTTTTAAAATCTGTTACTGTTTTTTTAAAAAAAATCTTAAACATTTTAGTTAACTATTGACCTAAAGAAAGACTTGCTTTTTTAAAAGAAATGCATGATTAAATTGGAAATGTTCTGCACTGTACAGTACTGTAGCCACTAACTATGTATGGCCATTAAGCTCTTGAAATGTGACTAGCATAACAGAAACTAGATTTTAAATTTTCATTTCATTAATTTAACAATGAATAGCCACATGTGGCTAGATAGTATGAGTACTTACTAGAGTACATGCAGTGTTAGACTTGTCGTCTAATTTAGTAGTTACTGGTATATATGCTTCTTGTAATAGGTATTAACTAAATAGCAAGTGTACTATTGTTAGCTTATAATATACAAACAGAAACTTGATGCTAAAATAAGTATTTGTAGTGTATATTCTACTCTACATATTACAGAATTAGAAACATTGAATGCATTCGAAGAACTAGAAATTTGAAAATACTTAAATCACAGGCTCTTTATTTTGGGGGAAGATAGGGTTAAAGGGGAGAGAAATGATAAGAAAAAAAAGAATAGTATGATAAATGGCACAGACAGTGAAATAGGTGAAAGCTGTAGAGAAATACAATTGTTTTTATAGTGAATCATCCAAGGGTGATGTAGGGAAATAATGAGTTTGTAGAAGGAAAGGGAGGAGTTTTGTTTTCTTTTGTCTGAGATCTTAAGTCATGTCACTTAATAGATTTAACATTCTTGATTCTGCATGTGCTTGTAATATAGATCACTTTATTTTATGTGGCAAAAATATTATCAAACATTTACACTGTTATGCCAAAAAGCCAATAGATTCAAATGAATGGATTCTGACTTAATTTTTTTTCATGTCTTTTGTTGGGTAATACTTTTGTAGGCAGAAACAGAATTGCAGAGAGCTACGATGGATGCTACCCGAACAACTCGTCACCTGGAGGAAACTATTGACAATTTTGAAAAACAGAAAATAAAGGATATAAAGGTAATAGAGTATATGCTAAGGTACAAGGCATGTTTTTAAACCTTACTTTGTTTTAAATTTATGAAAAATGTACTCTGATTTTTTAATTTTTTAATTACATTTGCCAGATGCCAGATTTTCAACTTTTTATCACAAATACTACTTACTCAAAGGGAATTCATTTATTATTTTTATGTATCAGGTGCTGTTCCAGGCACTTTATATAAATTCTTTTAATCTTTACAGCAACTCCATGAAAATGAGCTGACATTACCATATTATGTAAAAAAAAAATTTGAACTATAAACCAATTATGCATTTAAAACATCTATGCTTCCCTTTCTAATACAAATACACTATTATTAATTCTTTTTTAAATATATTTTATTGATTATACTATTATAGGTATCCCAATTTTATATAGGTATCTCCCCTTTGCCCTCCTCCTCCTGGTACCCGCTTCCCTCCATCATTCCCCCCTTAGTTCATGTCCATGGGTTGTGCATGGGTCCTTTGGCTTCTCCATTTCCTATGTTATTCTTAACCTCCCTGTCTATTTTCTACCTACCAATTTTACTTCTTAATCACTGCACCTTTTTCCCCCTTCTCCTCCTTCCCCCTTCCAGCTGATAACTCGAAATGATCTCCATGTCTATGATACTGTTCCTGTTCTGCTTTCCTTTGTTTGGTTTTTTTAGATTCAGTTGTTCATAGTTGTGAAATTGTTGCCATTTTAATGTTCATAGTTTTGATCTTCTTTTTCTTAAATGAATCCCTTTAACATTTTATGTAATAATGGCTTGGTGATGATGAACACCTTTAGGTTTACCTTTTCTGGGAAGCACTTTATCTCTCCTTCCATTCTGAATGATAGCTTTGCTGGATAAAATAATCTAGGTTGTAGGTCCTCACTATGTATCATTTTGAATACTTCTTGCCAGTGCCTTCTAGCCTGCAAAGTTTCTTTTGAAAAATCAACTGGTAATCATATGGTAACTCCTGTGCAGGTAACTCTGTTTTCTCTTGCTGCTTTAAAGATTCTGTCTTTATCTTTAACCTTTGGCATTTTAATTATTATATGTCTTGGTTTGGTCCTCTTTGGGTCCAACTTATTTGGGACTCTCTGTGCTTCCTAGACTGTATGTGTTTCCTTCACCAAATTAAGGAAGTTTTCTTTCATTATTTTTTCAAATAAATTTTCAATATCTTGCTCTTCCTCTTCTCTTTCTGGCATCCCTGTGATTCAAATGTTGGTATGTTTGGAGATGTCCCAGAGGCTCGTTATACTATTTTTTTTTTTTAATTCTTACTTCTTGCTACTCTGGTTGAATGCTTATTTCTTCCTTATGTTCCAAACCATTGGTTTGAATCCTGGCTTCCTCCCCTCCACTGATGGTTCCCTGTAGATTTTTCTTTATTTCACTTAGGGTAACCTTCACTTCCTCCTTTATACTGTTGCCATACTCAGTGAGTTCTTTGAATATCCTGATCACCAGTGTTTTGAACTATGCATCTGATAGCTTGCTTATCTCCATTTAATTTAGTTCTTTTTCTGGGATTTTGTTCTGTTCTTTCATTTGGGCCGTATTTCTTTGTCTCCTCAATTTGGCAGCCTCCCTGTGTTTGTTTCTGCGTATAGGAAGAGCTGCTTTGAGTCCCTGTCTTAGTAGTGTGGCCTATTGTAGAAAAGGCACCTGTTAATTGTATGGGGCAGAGTCTTAGGTAATCGTCAGGATGGGGCAGCCCATTTCACAACTTTGTGGATCTGTCAGGGGAGAGATCGGAGAGGAGACAGAGCCACTGCACGGCTTCTGGAGGTTTGCCTGGCACTTACCCTGTTTCCAGTCACTTCACCCACTTCCCTTATGCAACTGGCACCCTTCCAGCTATTGTACGAGTGGTGAATCCCAGAATGGGTGGGTTTGGAGACATTCTAAGTTTGTGTAGGCCCTTTAAATGGAGTTGTCTGAAAATCCAGCAGGTTTTTTTGTGTGTGTGTGTGTGTGTGTTTTTTTTGCCACCCCAACTTCCACTGAATTTTACAGCCAGAAGTTAGGAATTTATCTTCCTGGCACTGCAACCCTGGGCTGTGTGGCCTGGCCTGGGGTGGCATTGCTCACTCCCAAGGTTCCAATCCCAGTTTTCATCCACCATACGTGAATTTAAGACTGTCCACTTCGCCACTGCTGCCATTCCTCTGCCCCACACTGCATCTCTGCCAGTCTCCATGACTCCACCCCTCCTACCCGGCTGGATGAAGGTGGCTTTTCTAAATCCTTGGTTGTTAGATCTAGCTGTAATTCTTTCAATGGTTATATGAGGAGGCGAAGCGTCCTCATCTTTACTAAAGTCCCTATTATTGATTGTTACAGCATAAAGCTTTCTAATAACCACATAGTATCAAATAAATAGGGTTAAGAATGTAATCTGCAACCACTAATCATGTAAACTTGCAACCCCTATGATAAGGTGTCACAGAATTGCCTTATGGTGTTGTAACACATTAATAAGTAGGAAAACTTCAGGATCATGGATTCCAGAAGGTCTTCGGTGACTTTTTCATAGGCATCTTGGAAAGATTTGGAGGATTGCGTAGGACCACATCATGTTCCTTAAAACAGGTCATCTATGGATGTTTTTTTACTGCAAATTTTCCTGGAACAAGTTTTAAACAGAAGTATTTGGTCATTTTACAATTATTAACAAACATCCTGTTTCCACAAGTTATGTTCTTACCAGTAAGCACTATTTGCTACTTACTTATATCATTCCTCTCTAAAATATGTAAAATAAAATCCATTTACACCTTTAATTTTAATTCCCCCCCACAGTTTCAAAGGATTTCAGAACTTTGCTTTTTCTGATAGCTAGGCTCAAAGCTGTCTGGTTTTGTCCCGAGAAGAGTTTTTAGAGCCTTTCAATTTAGTCTGCATTCCGCTGTGGAATGGTAGATTGCTACAAATGACAGGCATCTCAGGAAGCTGCCCCGAGACAAACGTCTTTCCTGAGATGAGAGTATGACGAACAGATATAAACCTGAAAAACGAGTGAAAACTTGTGAGGTATGCCTGATTTCACTGCTTCTGAAGGGCTTCTTTAGTGATGGGAGTCTTGATTTCTGACTCTCACCAGTGTTCCTCGGGTCTGCAAAATTTTCTTTCACCCACAGCAGTCTGTCTCTGATCTTTGGGCTCACTGCAGTGCTCCTCCTGCATGCTGACTACCTCTACAGGTGCATTTAACACCAGCTACAAAACTAGGGCAGAGTGAGTGAGTGCTGAATTCCCAACTACAACTCCTAATACCTCGGTTTTCCTGAAGCAATAGGACATGGAGAAAGGAACTGCACACTGGAGGGTGCACAGAGAAGGAAAGGGCTTCCAAGTTTTCCTTTGCCTGCAGTATCATGCAATGGGAAGAGGGAAGTCTCCTGGTGGTCACAAAAAGACAGGAAGAAACCTACTTCTTTTAAAATAGAGCTGGTACATCATATACCACACAACCCATTTAAAAGTGATTTTTTTGTGTGTTCAGATATGTGCAGCTATCACTACTCACTTTTAGACCATTTTCACATTTTCCTCATCTTCAAAGTGAAACCTAGTACATTTAGCTTTTAATTCCATGTTTCCCGCTCCCACACCCCTACCCCAGCCCTAAGTAGCCTCCTCTACTCTCATGTCCTCCACTCTCATGTATCAATTTGGCTATTCTGGACATTTCATAGGAACAGAATCCTAAAATACATGATTTTTGTAACCGGTTTCCTTCACTTAGCATAGTACTTTCAAGGCTCATCCATATTGTAGCATGTGTCGGTACTTATTGCCTCCTTTTACTTATCCATTCATCAAGTGATGGGCATTTCTGGTGTTTCTACCTTTTGGTTACTGTGGTTAATGATATTCATCAACAAGTTTTTGCATGGACATATATTTTTATTTCTCTTAGGCATATACCTGGTTGACTTCCTAGATCCTGTGGTAAATTCTCATCATTGTAGAAACTACCAGACTGTTTTCCAAAGTAGCCACCCCACAAGTATGAGGGTTCCAGTTTCTCTGCATCCTCACCAATCCGTCCATCAGACTTTTTCCTTATAGTCATCCTAGTGGGTGTGAAGTATTTCACTGTGGTTTTGACTTACATTTCTTGCTGATGCTAACTGGCCATTTGTTTTTCCTTGAAGAAATGGCTATTCAAATTCCTTAGCTATACTTTAGTTGGACTGTCTTTATATTGAGTTATAAGAGTACTTTGTATATTCTGATATAAGTTCTTTATCAGATGTATAATTTGCATTTTTTCCTATTCTGTGGATTCTTTTCATTATCTTAATGGCATTCCTCGAAGCATAATTTTTTATTTTTAATCAGTTTTATTTATACACCATTGCAATAGGATTTATATGCTAATGCTTTAATTTTGTGTAAGAGTTAAGGGAGTAGTACCTCCAAAACAGATCAAAATAGAATTCTTCCAACAAAAGTCAACTCAGAACCGATTTCTCAATACATAAAGTTTTAATTTTAACAAAGTCCATTGTCTTTTTGTTCTTATTGTTGCCTGTGCTTTTAGTGTCGTACCTAAGAATCCATTGCCAGATCTGAGGTTGTCAAGATTGATCCCTGTTTTTTTTCCTAACCATTTTTATAGTTTTTGTTATTTCATGTCTTTGATCCATTTTTGTACATGAGCTAAAAGTTAAAAAACTTCATTTTCTTGCGTGTGACCACCAGTTGTCCGAGCACAATTTGTTGAAGAGACTCTTGAAAAAAGTTCTGGCAACCCTGTTGACTTTTTAAATAGTTTAAATATTTAAATCAGTTGACATGGTTTTTGTTTCAGGTTTCTCATTCTTTTTCATTGATTTATTTATATGTCTGTCTTTATGTTAATTAGCATTTCTGTGTAGTAAATTTTAAAATCAGGGTGTGTGGGTTGTTCCTCTTTGGTCTTTTTAGAGATTGTTTTGGCTACTCTGGATCTGGTGTAATTCAGTATGAACTTTAGACTCAGCTTGTCAGTTTCTGTAGGAGGTTAGCTGGGATCTGATAGGGACTGCATCAAATCTGTAGGTCAGTTTGGGAAGCACTGCCATTTTAAGATTCATTCTTCCAGTCCATGAACATGGGATGTTTTCCATTTATTTCAATCTTCCTTAATTTAACAATGTTTGTAGTTTTTAGAGTGTAAGTTTTGTGCTTTTCTTAAACTTTTACCTAAATATTTTATAAATCTCCGTGATACTATAAATGAAATTGTTTCCTTATTTCATGTTTGAATTGTTGCAAATAGACAGAAATACAATTTATTTTTTTAGTAGATTCCTTAGGATTTTCGGCATACCAGACCAGTCTGTCATATGCAACATAAAATTTTAAGGCTCTAGTAAACTCCTAGAAATCAATACCAGGGTCTACAGTTCTGAATCTCTGCTCTGTATGTCCTGCACTGCTTATAACTCTCACTACGATTTTTGAGGTGGGATTAAATCAACAAGTCCATCTGAATCTTGGTAGCATTTATCAGCAAGATAGCACAATTTCTAGGCAAAGACTTTTCATAGGAACTTTGCAAAGAATTTGTCCTGAGAAAGTTGGTATGAAACTTCATGTACACAATGTGTAAAAAAAATCACAGCCCCATTTGTTTCTCACATAACAGAAAGTCATCAGCTATATGGTAAGTGTCCAGAGAATCTCAGATTTACAACATGGATCTTGACTAGGGTTCACTCCTGAACAGATAGGGACAAGTGGTAAAGTGTGGTAAACAGTGTGGTAAAGTAGCTAACATGAGCAAGAAACATCTTCTAAATTTTTAGTAGCTTTATTTTCCTTATAAAATCACCATAAATTTTTTAATTAAATTGAGAAAAATATAGTCCCACTAATCAGAAATAATCCATTAGCATTTGATTTATATACTCTCGTACTCTTTTACTATGTACATAGACACAAGAGATATGGTAATAACACATTTTTTAGTCTTTGACTATGTCACACATTCTAAGCATCTTATGTGGATAAACCTCATTTACTCCCCATGACATCATTGTGGAAACTAATATGGTTACTCCTACAGTTATATTTAAATGGGAACACACTAGCCCTGGCTGGTATGGCTCAGTGGATTGAGTGCCAGCCTGCAAACCAAAGGGTCGCAGGGTCAATTCCCAGTTAGGGCACATGCCTGGGTTGCAGGCTAGGTCCCCAGTTAGGGGCACATAAGAGGCAACCACACATTGATGTTTCTCTTCCTCTCTTTACACTCTTTTTAAAAATAAATAAAATCTTAAAAAATAAAAAAGAAATAAATGGGAATACTCTATATACAGCATCTTTGTAAAATTTAACATATCATGGATATATTTGTGCTAAGAAACAGATCCATGTAACCTATTATTTTTAAATCTCTGTCTACAAAACTTGAACTAGTTTACCTGCTTATAAAACCTTGTGTGAGCACCCCAATGTAACAATTAGTATTTTTAATAGCCAATCTGTTATGTAAAAAATCAAGTGTCTTAATTGGCATTATTGGTATTGTTGAAGCAGAGTACTTTTTCATCTATTTAATGACACATTTTGTTTCTTCCTTAAATTATTCACACTTGTCCTTAACTCATGTTTTTTAATGTTGGCATTTTTATTAATTTGTAGCAGTTCTTTATATTCAGAAAACCCTTTTAGAAAAAATATGCTGCAAATGTATTTTCCCATTTTGTTGCTTATTGTGTGTTTTTGCTACCTTAAGAGTTTTATTTTTGTTGTCAGGTCTGTTAGCCTTGGTGTCATGCTTAGAAAAGTTGTTTTCATTCTCAAAATTATATAAATATTTGCTTATATATTCTTGTTATTTATATGATTTTTAAATATTTTAACTATTTAATCTTATAGTAGTGTTTTGATGTGGTATGAAGAAAATATGTGACCTTATGCATAGAAAGTTCTTCTGACACCATTTATGGATTAGCCTCTAATCTGGAGAGCTGTCATTTCCCCTTTACTTGCCAAAATGTAAAAACAAGACCATTTATAACTTTTTTGTTAAATTATCCTGCTTGCTAATTAAACCAGATGAAAGTTTTAATATTAGAATAAGGAACGTTTTCTAAGTTAGCTGGTTTACTTCTTGAGCGATAAAAATACCTAATTTATGTTGAGTACTTACTCTAAACTAATAGCCATACTATACTTATTCTTGGATTAACTTTTAATCCTTAAGACAGTACATATGAGGTTCATACTATTATCCCCATTGTGTATATGAGGAAAATGAGGGAAAGGAGCAGGGTTTAATATTGCATAGCTGATATGTTTCAGTCATGATTTGAACCCAGGTTTATTTTAATCCAGAGCCCACATTTTTAACTACTCTGTTATCGGCTTTACAGAATACTTGCAGATAGGTAAAGAATTTTTCAGATTAACTTCCTGCCCCCCCACCAATAAAAACTGTCTTCTAGTCATACCACATACATATGAAAAGGGGTAAAAAAGTAACTCTATCTCTGACCATACTGGCCCATAACCTGAGATCACTGAAAGTTAGCCATGTTTACTTGAGGAAAATTATTTCTAAATATGATTTGGTCCTAGAAAATGACACACTGAAATCATTGTATTTCAAAAACATAATGCTTTCCCTGTTCTTATATCATTTGCCATCTAATTTTATTGTTCCTTGGAATGTTATCCTCCTTCCTGCATGTTTTCAGTTATTTTATGAAATTCTAGCTAGAAATAAGAATATAACTAGCAGTTTTCCCTCTTCATATCCTCAGGAATATAATTCTCCTCTATGATAACCTTTTTTAAATGTATTTTATTGATTATGCTATTACAGTCGTCCTATTCTCTCCCCTTCAATTCCCTCCACCCTGCACACCCCCGCCCACCCATATTCCCCCCTTTAGTTCGTGTCCATGTGTCATAAGTTCTTTAGCTTCTACATTTCTCACACTACTCTTGCCATCCCCCTATTTTCTCCCCACTGTCTATGCTACTTATTCTCTGTACCTTCTCCCCCACTGTCCTCTTTCCACTCCCCTGTTGATAACCCTCCATGTGATCTCCATTTCTGTGGCTCCGCTCCTGTTCTACTTGTTTGCTTTGTTTGCTTTTGTTTTAGATGTGGTTATTAATAACTGTGTTTTCTGTCCTTTCCCTGTTTATATTTTTATCTTCTTTTTCTTAGATAAGTCCCTTTAACACTTTATATAGTAATGGCTCAGCAATGATGAACTTCTTGAACTTGACCTTATCTGAGAAGCACTTTATCTGCCCTTCCACTCTAAATGAAAGCTTTGCTGGATAGAGCAATCTTGGATGTAGGTCCTTGTCTTTCATGACTTGGAATACTCCTTTCCAGCCCCTTCTTGCCTATTAGGTCTCTTTTGAGAAATTAGCTGACAGTCTGATGGGTACTCCTTTGTAGGTGACTGTCCCCTTATCTCTTACTGCTTCTAGAATTCTTGCATTTTAATCTTGGGTAATGTGATTATGATGTGCCCTGGTGTGTTCCTCCTTGAGTCCAACTTCTTTGGGACTCTCTGAGCTTCCTGGACTTCCCAGAAGTCTATTTCATTTAGCAGATTGGGGAAGTTCTCCTTTATTATTTGTTCAAATAAGTTTTCAATTTGTTGTTCTTCCTGTTCCCCTTCCGATACCCCTATAATTCGAATGTTGGAATGTTGAAAGATGCCCTGGAGGTTTTTAAGCCTCTCCTCATTTTTTTTAGTTCTTGTTTCTTCATTCTTTTCTGTTTGGTTGTTTCTTCCTTCTGGTCCACTCCATTGATTTGAGTCCCAGTTTTGTTTCCATCACCATTGGTTCCCTGTGCATTTCCTTCATTTCACTTAGTGTAGCCTTCATTTTTTCATCTAATTCGCAACCAAAATCAACCAGTTCTGTGAGCATCCTGATCACCATTATTTTGAAATACACATCTGATAGGTTGCCTATCTCTTTCTTGGTCACTTAAAAGTATTGGCTCTGGGGCTTTGATTTGTTCTTCTGTTTGAGCCATAATTTTTTGGTCAGGTCATGCCTGTTATGTATGAGGTACAGAGCCTTAGGTGTTCAACAGAGCGCGTCAACCCAGTTGCTGGGTTGTGACATGGTCTGGTTGATTGGTTGTTGGACTTCCATACAGTTCAATTTTCTGTCTGTTCTGGTTGGTTTTTGTTTCTACTAAATCTTTGTTGTCCTTAATCTTGGTTGTGTGAGGAGGCACAGTATTTCCACCTATGCCTCCATCTTGGCCAGAAGTCTCTGTGATAATCTTAAGGTTTCATGGCTCTTGGGTCAAAATTCCAAATCTAGGATACTAGCTGAGCGGTTCCACTGATTCCCCATCAGGTTTTTACCACAATAAATAAATAAATAAACAAACAAACACTATAAAAATTAACAGCTTATAGAGGGGTATAATATAAATTTTGTCAAGAGATAAAAGTTCAAACCACAGAGGACTAAACCAAAGTATAAGAACACTTGAGAGTGAGTTTCTTCCTCCTCCATAGTAAGTAATAGTCATGTATAGATTTAAAATACTTAAAAATGAAAATAAATTTTGAGATTGGAAGATGCTAACAGATTCAAAGTCGATCACTCTTTTAAGTGTATATGTTCTCTTATCAGAGGATATGTATAAACAAAATAATGTATCTTTCTTTAGTGACAGGCCTATCGACATATTTCAGGGCTTACTTAAAAACTAAGGAAAATGTAACTCCTATAAAATGTTAGCATTGAAAAACAGTTTATGGATGAAATTGCTCATAATGGAGTAGATTTGCATTAAGCCTAAACCTGCTGATTTAGGTGTGATAAATTTAGAAATATTTGGACTTCACTAGGTATAAAATAGTGTGATGATCTATCAAAGATTAAGAATATCTACTTGTAAAAATATTTAAAAATAGGAGTTAATACCCACTTCATTCAAGTGATTTAAACTTCATTCCTTATGTGAGGCTATTTTATTTATTTCTCAGGTGCTTTTATAATATAAGACAAATACCTCTTCTCTCTCCACATAAGTAAAGCTAAACCTTAGAGATATAGTGAGTTCTGTTCCAGACCACCATGGTAAAGTGAGTAGCACAATAAAGCAAGTCATAATTTTTTCATTTCCCAATGCATATAAAAGTGATGCTTATACTATACTGGATTCTATTAGGTGTACAATAGCATAGTGTTTTTTTTTAGCATAGTGTTGTTTTTTTAGCAACATACTTTATTGCTAAAACATGCTAAGCATCACCTGAACCCTGATTGAATTGTAATCTTTTTACTGGTGGAGGGTCTTATCTTCAATATGTAAAAAATGCAATATCTGTGAAGCATAATAAAGCAAAATGCAATAAAACTGATCCACATAAGTAAACAGATGGTCTCTAAATCCTTGACTCAAAAATTAAAAGTGTCTGACATTCTAAAATATATATTCTCCACCTCCCTCTGTACTGATCTTAAACAAGTCTAAGGGCTTATTCTATCAGTCTAGTTTTTTATTCTACTTCAACATTAGTTGTAGTTGCTAAAATACCAGCTTCAGAACTGAACTGCTTTATCTAATACTCATAAGCATGTGGTGACAGTTCATAAGGTCATACATTTTAGTTACATCTGTTTTATCACAAATCTCCATTACAGGGTATAAAGAGAACTAAAAAAATAAGGGGTAAGTAAATGGTGATAGGAAGTATTTTGTATAATTAGAAGGTTTTGCTGCAAAAGGTCTTGCAACTATTTTTTTATTTGCTCTGTAGAAAAACAAATACCCCTGTATTTCATAAAATGGCAAGTGTATAGTAAGGAATAACTTTACTACATTCACAGTGCAATTTTATATGATTGTTTAAATTCAAATTTTTGTGTTTTTCAGACAATATTTTCAGAATTTATCACTATTGAAATGTTATTTCATGGCAAAGCGTTAGAGGTCTTCACTGCTGCCTACCAAAATATACAAAAGATTGATGAAGAAGAAGATTTAGAGGTACAGCTATGTCTGTCTAAGCTCAGTTCTTCTATTAGTATCAAAATATGTAAAAGACAGCATCAGTGTTTTGTAGTAAAAATATCTTAAATTAGGTATGGGGTAAAAATATCTTAAATCAGACTACTACAATGGTTAATTTGTCATTGTGTACAGTCCCAAATAGCTGAACTGCTATGATTTTTTACTTATTTAACTTTTCAAGTTAACCATGGTAATGTTCCAAGAATTAATTTCTTACTAGCTAGTAAAATTTAACCTAAAAAGGGGCATTACATAAAATAACGTTTCATTTTGACTGGGAATAAGTCACTTTAGTGTGCTCAAAATAACATTCATTGATTTGAGCTAACATTTGAGTGTTTACACCATGCACAGTACCCAAAGCTTTACATGCATTTCTCTCATTCACTCCTCAAACAACCCTGTGAAGTAGGTGCTGTTATTAATGCTCATCTATAGCCAGAAAAACAGGCTTCATGGCTTTAAATAACTTGCCATGACCACTTAGTAAAAAGCAGAATCAGGTTTCTAGTCAGCTTTCTGTGACTTAATCTGTAAACTATGAAATAAATGTAGGCATATATGTATGGCTTGCTTTGTACAGATAATTAAATGCAAGTAAATCTGGCAACTAATATTACAGCAAGTAAATATCAAAACCTGTCAACAATAAGCATATCTGAAGAGTATATGACCTACCCTCGTACCTTCCAAGAGAGAGAGAAAATAAGCACAAAAGTATTTTTGCTGAAATAGATAAAATGAATATTCAAGACATACTTTGTACTTTCTATTTCTACAGAAGTGAAAAGGGCCGTTTTCTCAAGATACAACCATCTGTATTAATAAGTGATAGAATTTGGGAGTGTCTGCCATTTGACAATTTTGAAGATTCCCCCAGTTTCTTTTTTAACTAACTTCCACAAGCTTTTCACTGCTACACTGGTTCCAGTAAAACCTGATTATATGAAAAAAGGTGCATGTTTAGTATGTGTAGTTTTCCACTGCCAAAACCTATCACAGCAGTTTTATCAGTTACACATGTGTGATTATATTTACATTTACCGTTTGTCACTAGATGGCTTCCTAAGTGCCCACTCCTTCTAAATACTAAAAGTAAGATTTCTTAATTTTCATTCCTTTTTAGGTGCTATTTTAAAAAAATAGATTATCAAGTTTTTATTGGTCATTTGTAAAATAAAGTATCAAATGCTTATACAGTGATTACTTTGGACCAGCTACTCATCTTATGCATTTTATTTTAATCCATGAACTTTCATAGAAATACTTATTACTCTCCTTTCTATGGATGAAAAAACTGAGCCACAGTGAGGTTAAGAAACTTCCCAGAGGTTCCCATAGCTAGTAACATAGCTGAGATCCAAATCCAGCAGCCTTATAACACTGTTTTTATCCTCTCCACACTACTATACTGCCACACTACTTACAGTATTTACCTCATAAAATGTTCATTCAACAACTATTTATTGAGCACCTATTATATACCAGGCACCATTCTACATGCTAAGGATTTAGCATTTTAAGTTAGAAATGGAGTTCAGACAATAAATAAATATATATATATGTATACTGTATAACTAAGTTTTATAATGTGATCAGTCTCATAGGGAAAACATACAGTGTGCTGGGAGTGTAATGTCATGGAGGACTCCAAACAGGATGAAGCATCAAAAGAATGATTTAATTGGAAGCCGGAGGGATGAGTAGGAGAGTGCCTGGCAACAACTTTCAGCAAGAGATACACAACGGTTCTGAGGCATAACACATTATAGGTTCAAACTATTACTACTATGCCATACAGAAAGAGAAGACAACAGTCCGCAGAGAGTAATAGGGCCAAACGAAGTAAAATTATATCAAACAGGTACCAAGAAGAGGAATGATCTTTTAAAAGCAAGGTTTCTTGGAAACAAGTACAGGACATATACAAAGAGGAACAGAGAAATAACTTGATATTCTTTTTAGGTAGTCCATGCTTTTGAGAACTACCGAGACTTACTCTGGCAGCACTTAATTTTTTTGCAGTTAGGCATCTAGCTATTTCACAAGCCATCTTATCTTATATGTTCTTCACATAAAAAGTATTCACTGGCCCATTTGTTCTGTGCAGTTACTTCAAAGCATATTTAGATCTTGAGACTGACTCCTAGAAGAGATCTTGGGCCATACTGGAAAATGCTTTATTGCCAAGCTGTAAATCTGTTATTTTGCAATAAGAGATTCATTTTAACTGGCTTAAAATTTTAAACCAAGGGTGTATATTATCTTCCACTTCCTACTCTTAACTTCATTTTGCTAGAAAAGTTTTAAAAAGAGAATCTTGTTCTAACAAAAATATATCCCTTCCAAATTCCTGTTGATTGAGTCACCAGCTTTTGTATCACACCAGGATGCCAGTGTTCCATGTCTGGCACCAAACACAATTGGGTCCTCAGTAACCTGTTAAATAACCTAATTAGCATGCCTGAATTGCCCTAAAATACAAATCTTGCCTCTTGTGTTAAGCTTCACCCCTTGATTTCTTTTTTGTTCCATACTTCTCTAAGGTTTAAAGAAATGCATTATAGACATCTTCTAGTTTGGGTCGCCTTTTTCCCCAAAAAAACATTAGGATTAAGTTCATGGTAACATCATTAATTTACCAGGTCACTGTCTTAAGCTAGGAAAAATAAAACAGTTCCTCCTTGCATTAGAGGAACTTAAAACCAGTTGCAGAGACATAATTACAAAACAGTGAGATGAAGGCTGTGTTAGGGTATGAACAGTAGAAGCTACTGACTAGAGAATAGGAGAAAGCAGATGACATTTGACTTGGCTCTTGAAGGTTGAGTGAATTCCAGGATGAAAAACCAACACTGCAGAGTCAGAATATAACATGTTCTGCATGCAGGTATATAGGCTAGAAGTGAACAGTGATGGGTAGGTTTGGGTGATCTTAAGATGTGGATGTCACCTAAGACATCTGAACTCTGGGTAGTCAGGTGACACATAATTTTTTGATATGAGATTCATATTTTGGTCTTGAGTAAGGTCATTCTAAGCCACAAAGATAAATATGTAGTCAAAAATTAAAACAGAAGTACAGTCAAACCTCAGTTTTCAAACATCTCCAATCTCAAACAGTTCAGTAACTGATTCCACTGTACCTCAAGTAAGGAATTTAGGAAGAATGCTCACACTCCTAGCTTGGTCTACTAAATGTATGGTAATGTCTTTCATTGTAAAGGTCAATCTAGAGCTACACTGTCCAGTGTAGTAGCCAGTAGGCAAGTGTGGCTATTTAAGGTTAAAATAAAAAATTGAGTTTCTCAGTCTTAGGAACCACATTTCAAGGGCTGAGAAGCCACACCCATGGCCTTTTTGGACAGCCTAGAAGAGTAAGCATGTCCATCATCTCATTAAGTTCTAATGGACAGTGCTGATTGAAGAGAATAGAAAGCAGCTGGGAACATAAATGTAGCCATCAGAAGAGGTCCATAGAGAACTCGTTGCAGGGTGGCCAGTAAATACTATAGGTAAGATTTTCAGAGAAAGGTGTCAAGAAAAGGAAAGGGGGACTAAAGGAAGTTCTTTAAAAATATTTATGGTTCAAGGACTAAAAAGAAGATGTGAAGTAATAGAACAACTGTACATGAAAAGCTTAGTGAAGGCATGCTTTGGGAAGTTATGTTTCAGTGCAAGGTCAGTGAAGATGACAAAACAATAACTGGTGATTTTTGCAAAAGCAATTTCAGTGGAAGGTAAAAGCCTAATTGTAGTTTACTGACAAATGAATAAAGAAGTAGAATATTAAAGAATTTTTAAGGAATAAAGTTTTATCTTAAAGTAAATAAATAAAAAAGAAAAATTGATCTTGAGTTTGTTTGCTTTGGGAGGGAACCTGTACAGAGAGAAAGCTTTTATTTGCTGGTTTGGTTTGAAGTTTTGGACAAAGAAAAAAAAGCACCTTGGAAAGAGTCAGAATGGCATTTACTTTAATGGGGAAAAAAAACATGAGGTGAAGAGTTAGGGAAAAGGGGAAGGAAGTTGAAGTAATTCACATCTGATAACCTTACCTTTTAGTCTACATGTTAGAGAAATGGGGCAAAATAAAAGATACATATAGGAAGGCTTTAAAAAGTGGTAAGATCTGGAACCACAGCTTTAAGGAAAAAGAGCTGACAAGTAATGACAATCCAGATCCTAGTGAAATTGGAATCCATAAATTATAGTGGGTCTCCAGTGGAGTTATATTGGTAAGAGTTGAGGATAGGCACAACAGAAAGAATCAGAGATGTGCATTTGCAGCCTTCCTGAGGGCTTGCATATTCTTTTGGGGTGGGAACTTTTACATTTCCCCAGCAAAATCTCTCAAGTGACAGTTTCAGGATCCATCATTATCACATATGGTTCAAATAGAATTTTTTAGTTTTCAGCTTTACAACTTAAAATATTTTTTAATTTTTTGCCCTGGCTGGTGTAGCTCAGTGGATGAGCGTGGGCCTGCGAACCACACGATCACAGTTCGATTCCCAGTCAGGGCATATGCCTGGGTTGCAGGCCAGTTCCCAGCAGGGGACTCATGAGAGGCAACCATACATTGATAATTCTCTCCTTCCCTTCCCCTCTAAAGATAAATAAATAAAACCTTTAAAAAATAAAATATTTTTTAATTTTTTATTTTTGTTTTAAACTTATAATAAATAATTGAAATTTTGTACTGGGAAATAGGGGTTGGGGGAGGTTACTCTAAAAAAAACCTTAGCCCTGGCTGGTATGGCTCAGTGGATTGAGTGCCAGTCTGTGAACCAAAGGGTCACAGGTTCAATTCCCAGTCAGGGCACGTGCCTGGATTGCTGGCCATATCTCCAGTAGGGGGCACACAAGAGGCAACCACACATTGATGTTTCTCTCCCTCTTCTTCTCTTCCCCTCTCTAAAAACAAAAATTTTTTAAAATCTTAACTAAGAGGAATTCAACATGGCTTTCTAGATTTCTTTTATTTAATATCTACTTTATAATGTTTTATCATTGCAACAGGTTTTCCGAAATTCTCTGTATCCACCAGACTATTCATCTCGTTTAGATATTGTAAGAGCAAATTCGAAGTCACCTCTTCAGAGATCTCTGTCAGCTAAGTGTGTATCTGGAACAGGACAGGTGAGCTAAACGGTAACTTGAAAGAATTTGAGCTGCTGCCACTGGAATTGTTTAGTACTAAAAATGTTTCCCTTAAATCATATGACCTCATGTAACTTATTCTTGCTTATCCTCTTAGACATAATGGTACCCAACTGCACTCCATGCATCTGTTATTTCTTTTATTATGCTTTATACAGTAACACACACTACTCTCTAAAGCAGAACCTTCAGAGCCAAGGTGGAAAGACAGGAGAATGCTAATCTAGATTTGTTCTCTGGTATAGTATGAAGAACATAGATTCTGAAGTCAAACTACTTAAAGTCCCATAATCATGACTTATTGGAAATTATACCTAAAAAGCACTTTTCCTGAACATTACCATAGATCCAGAAGAACAGATCTTTAGGTAAAGAGCTAATTTTCTCAGTCTATATCCAGAAAGCCTGAGTTACCAGGTATGTAGAACAGAAGGGCTCAATAACCTTCTTCTCTAAGGGACCACAAAGAAAAATAATAGATTTTGTGGGCTGTACATATGGTCTCTGTCCCATCTAAGAGCAGCCATAAGCAATACATTTAAAAAACAACACATGGCTGTGCTGTGGTAAAACGTTATTTAAAAAAAAAAAAGGCCAACTGGGCCATGGCTGGCCAGGTCCTGATCTAGAGAGCTATGTGTTTTTCATATCTTGCCTTCAGAATTTAAAATTGAGCAACATATTTTCAAAATAAAATTTTTAGGTAAATATGACCCAGCACCTTCTGTTTTCATCTGTCCTCTAAGGATCTATTTACTGCTTTATATTCATGCATCTCTCCCCTTATACAATTAAGGTAATACATTAAGATTCCAACATTAAGTGACGTACAAATATATTACGTAAGTTTAGTATTACAGTACCTATGAAGTTTTGTGTGACTATTTAGAGTTAATGATGTTACACCTAAGTTAGATAACATCTCTGTAGCACTTGAGAATACATTACCCCAGGGTTTCTCAACCTCAGCACTATGAACTAGGGGCCAGATAACCTGGTGATGGAGGAAGTAGTACTGCCCTGTGCCTTGTAAAGATGTTGAGCAGCACCACTAGTCACTACTGAAGAGATGCTACACACAGAAGCATACACACCCAGTTGTGACAATTAACAATGTCTCCAGACATTGCCAGATGTCCCCGGGAAGACATAATCACTCTCAGAAAGGTTTGGAACAAGATGACCCAAGTGGTAACAGTCAGGACTTAAAGCTAAGTGGTGAATTCAGACGGTCAATTTATTCTATAAATTACTCCATTTAAATTACTCTATTTTTATTTATTTTTTTAATTTTATTTATCTTTAGAGGGGAGGGGAAGGAGAAAGAAGGAGAGAAACATCAATGTGTGGTTGCCTCTCATGTGTCCCCTGCTGAGAACAGGCCTGCAACCCAGGCATGTGCCCTGACTGGGAATCGAACCGCGATCGTGTGGTTCGCAGGCCCACGCTCAATCCACTGAGCTACACCAGCCAGGGCCAAGAATTGTTTAATCTAAAGTTTTTTGACATTCATAATATACTGAGACTATACTTTTTTCCAAAAGTATTTTGTTATTGAAGTACTGGAATCCAACTGGAATGATTAATTTCACATTTTTATTAAAAAAATAACATGAATGGGAAACCTTTTGACTGGTTTCCACCTTAAAATGCAGTAACCCATAGGGAATTTTTATTACTGAAAATCATTATTTATGGACATTTTTCTGATGTATTTATGTGTCCTTTTCTATAAGGGCATGTCTAAAATACCAAGCAGGTACAAACATACATTTTTTAAATACGGTTTTTTAACAGGTATCCACCTGTCGACTAAGAAAGGATCAACAAGCAGAAGATGATGATGAAGAGGATGAAGACTTAGATGTAACAGAAGAAGAAAATTAGTTTATGAAGACAAAGATGTAACAGAAGAAAATTCATTTTCTTAAGTAAACTTCACATTTCCATTTTTATCTTAAATGACTTGGAATCCAAAATCACTAGATGGTAAAACTTTATACTGGTTTGATATATTAAACCTCAACATGAAATCTTACTGGAAATGAAAAATAAAGGAAATTTATGCTGACAAAAATGAAGGCTTTAAAAAACATTACACACCAGTCATTTTAACATCCTGTCTAGCAGTATGTTATCTTTTTGTATAGGTTCCATTTTTTAAAAAAGATTATGTATTTTAAAAGTATTTCATATTAATTACCTAGTTGAGGTTACAATAAATGACCAAACAGAAAATATTTAACAATACCACTTGCTTCTTTTAGGTTAGACACCATGCTTTCATTACCAGAAAAGAGTCCTTGGTCATTCTGATTAAATACAAATTCTATTCTGTAAAGCCTTAATCAAAAAAAAATCTTCACTTTTACTTTAACCTGAAGTTTTATCTTTTAATACATAAATTTACTTTTCAACAAGAGCATAATCACCCTTGATTAAAACTAATGGGAGCCTAGGATGTCAGTGTTCTATAACTATACATGTAGCACATATTTCAGCTTTTAAAAGCCACCTTCAGCCTGATTCTAGTTTTAAAACTGCTGTCATACTCAAGTTGTCATGGTGCTACTACAACTTTTGGAAAGCTGTAATTTGGTGGAATGTTGCCTAAGAAAACACCATGGAAAGGCATAAATTATTTAAAATTCTAAGAAAATTTTACCAAATTACCATCTAATAAAAAGGAACACATAGTCACAATTATTCCTGAAAATGTAAAACTAATTAGAGCCTTTCAGTGCATCTGATGCTTTTGTTTCTTTGGATGGGGAATACTTTGTTATTTCATGGATCCCAATCAGGCATATAAAAACTACGAAATTTACAAAATCATTTAGGAAAACTACAAAAAGCAATCGTTCATACCAAAAAAATAAAAACTTCCTAGAATGGTTTTTTGACTTTGTTATTCATGGTTGTTCTTAACAAAGCACTGTTTTCCGAGTATTCCTATGTGATAAAATTACTTCAGTACTTTAAAATATTCAAAACATTTTAAAAATCCTAAATAAATTGGTATTCTTAAGGAACTGAGGATATCACTGCATTTTTATTTTCCCAGTACTTAAACCTGGTGTTGTACTTGAGAGGAAAAACAAGGTTATATTTCTTTTGCTGCAACTTCTCCTGAGCATCAGTTGCCCAATCTGTACAGTCAAAACAGTGTGACATGTAAAAGAATCAGCAAGTAATAGATAAAGAATGTATGCTCTGCCCTGGCTGGTGTAGCTCAGAGGATTGAACACAGGCCTGTGAAGAAAAGGGTCATTGGTTGGATTCCCAGTCGGGACATGACCTGGTTGCAGACCAGGTCCCCAGTAGGGGACACATGAGAAGCAACTACATATTGATGTTTCTCTCTCTTTCTCCTTCCCTTGCCTACCTCAAAGAAACAGTCTAAGGACAAAAGGAATACTAAACATGATAATACTTTCATCGATGTAAAATTAAGTTTCTTTTAGACCAGACATAAGTGCAAACTTTTCCTTTAAAGGCTAGGTGGTAAATATTTTATCAGTGAGCCAAAAAACTAAAAGAAGCCATTTAAATGTAACTGCCTTTAAGTATATAAAAACCTTTTACCTTGTAAAATAACAGGCAACAACCTCAAGCAGTTACTGAGCTTATAGGCCTCCATTTATCTCCAAAATAGGTTTAGTTATTAGGGTTATTTGGATTAGAGGATAGTTAATTTACATAATTATAGATCATAAATATATAGTATCTAATGCAGCTCAATAAATGACAGCTAACATTTAAGACAAACACAGAGGTGAGAGGGTCACTACTTAACAGGTAATTTATGGACTAAGAGTCACTTTTGGCCATGTTCTCAGTAAATGGCAAAAGTACATTCCTAATGATTCCTACCTACCTACTGGTCATGGGCTTAAGTTTACTTTCTGGACATGATCTGTATTTTCCACATACCCTCTAGACAAAAATGTTTTAAGATAATTAAAATGGCATTAACTAAAGAACCAATATGCCCTAGTGTACCTAATACATCTAGCAGTAAGAAAAAATAAAATTGGCTATGAGATGATACTGAAGTTGGATGATGGGTATGTGGGGCTCTACTTAGTACACATGCACTAAATGTGTACTCTTTATTGTCTTTGAAATTGGTGGTGTGCTGGTAAGCCAACTCCCTAGAGTAAAAAATGTCCTCATTTGTTGCATTTGCCAATCTCCATGGTGTAATACTCCTACCATGGCTAGTTTTGGTCATCAACACACCACTGTAGACAGAGTTGGGAAAAGATATGAAAAAATGGCTCCCAACCAGCAGAATCCAGCTTTGTATAATAAACTTTTTATTTTAAAAAGTTTGAAAATATATTAAACTGATAAATTACAAAGTAAAATTAACTTCATATCAATCCATTATTTTTACATTTATTGTCAAAATACAAAACTTGTGTTTACTATTGTTGGCCTCTTATCCACCCGTACCACACACCAGCCTCCTTTCAGCAGTTCTACATTCAGTGACATTTCACTTTTAAGCTTCATCTTAGCTTTTATTGGTATATATCTGAGAACCATTTAAGTCTTCAACAATGATGACAAAATGAACTATGTAGACAGTCTTTTAGCATGTAAAAATATTCCTATTTTGTTCATTGTGCTTGGTTTGGATATTAGCTTACCATTCATCTAGCTATTTATAAGCTTACTAGTTTGAAGAGCCATACTGATGTGCCTTTTTTGAACCAAACTTACCAGTTTACTCATTTTACTAGCAAGCAGAATATTCACTATTATTAAAAACAAAGTTAAGGTTAGCTTCTTCAGACTTCTTTAAATCACTTAAGATTATCCCCAAATACTTATAATACTAATTGGCTAAGTACTGACAGTTTTCTACTTCTGCAATATCCTAGTATTAAATGACAACTCCTGTATATCAATTCAAATTTTATACTTATTTGCTCAATGTAAATTTCAATGTAGGAAATCTCTGGACACAGAATTGAAAAAAATTACCTAACTTGTATTATGTAACTATAAAAAGCCAAAGTCAAATCATGTTTGATCAAATTAATTTTAAATTAGAAGCCAATATATAATGTTAGCATCCAAGAGAAACCCTGGATATATAAAAACTTTTAAAGTTACTTTGTCGTTTGTTAGCAATGTTTGAGAACACTAATTTTATGTTTTAATGTCATTTTTAAAACTACAATAGAAGAAAATATGGTTCACTCTTGAAAATGTTTTTAGCAAGGTCTTACTAAAACTTAAAGTACCATTTAACACAGTTAGTAGGCAAAAGTGTTAAGAGCATGAACTCAAGTCACTGGTGAGTGTGTTGAAACTGGCTCCATGATTTACTAGCCAAAGATTTACTTGCCTATGATTTTAGGCAAGTTATTTAACCTCTCAAAACTTCATTATCTCATCAATGAAACACAGGTAAATAATACTTACTCTATGGTTCTTACCATATTGAGATCATGCATGTTAAGTGCTTATACTTCCTAGCACATAGTAATGTGGCCCAAGCACATAGATATTAATGGCCCAATGTTTGTTAGCCATTAATATGACAGGTATGGAAAAATCAAATGCTGTATTTGCAAAATTCTATACTAAATGTCAAATATCAAAAGTCAAAATTTGATCTCACAAGTCTAATAGTTGTTTAGTCTTTTGATACAAAGTTTTGAAATTAAAAAATGAGAACCTAAAAATAGAAGTTATATGAATCATCAAAAAATTCTTCCTAGAAACACAAACCGTATCTATTTATCAGGTGTTCCCAGCACAAGCCTGAAAGTCTCTTTGTACCTACAATTATTTTTTGTCTTTTAAGAATTTTGAGTTAATCTTAACAATTTGGTTGATGAGATGTTGAAGAAACCAGAGAACTATATGTAACACTCTACATTAGTATTACAGAATGTTTAGTCATGCCTATCATAAATATTGTTTAATGTAACTGTTGAAAAACTTCACAAAAAAAGCTGTAATTCTTTTTTTCCCTTTTATACAAATACAAGTTAATTAGCTGGTCTACTCAGTTGCAATTTTTTTTTTATTTTTATAAAACTTTTCAAGTCATGAACATGGAAACTAAGAATCTCCTAACCTTTTTACACAAGTAAATTTCAGGTTCACAGTATGTTCATTTAGAAGTATTTATAATTAATAGGAAGCTTAACACAGTAATAGCTCAGACAAGGAAGAGGGCATTAATTCTGCAGGCAGTCAGCAATGAAAATGCTAAATCTGAACAAATCAGTTACTGATGACCATTTCCTTACACATTTTGAGTAAAATATATAGACTACAGAATGCAAACAAAAGTGAATATAAAACTTGTCTTCCCCAAATACAGCTCTACTTTATACAGGTCTTGAGGTATACCCATGACATCAGCAAAAATTAACCAACTCAGGGAATTAGTCCTCTTCCCCACTGTCAAAAAAAATAACCATATATAACTTTAACTAGAAAAAGTAAACGGCAATTTGCAAGCAAAAGAAAACTAGACTTACATTCTACTACTTACATTTGTTCCAGTCACAGATCAAATTTAAAATGTTTTTCATTAGACTATTAAAATAAACTTTTTTAAAAACAAATGTATTTTACTCCATCAATACTGTGGGGAGGTAACTCAATTTAGATGTACTCTCTAGAGCAAAATTAACCGAACTTTGCGCGGGCCAACTGGCCTATCATTTAGATCTTTAATAGCAGCCATAGCTTCATTATAGTTTACCATAGCGACAATAGCTTCCCCTGTAGGTAATCCCTGCTCATTATACTGTATCCTAACTGAATCAGGTATGACTCTATAACCATGAAAAAAGTCTAGAATTTCATTAACATTAGCTTTAAATGGAAGATTCATTATCTTAATAGGTATTATTCTACCTGAACTACAATTTAATTTTGGATTAGGCATAAATCTTCCCTCAGGAAAACTTCCCATATTACGCTTTCCAAAATCAAACTTGCCACCTTCTGGGCGACCAAAATTCACAAAAGGGCGATGACTTCTAAAATCATCTGATGGGCTCCTAAACTCCTCACCAGGTGGTCCAAAATCATCAGGAAGTCTAGCGTCCTCCTCTGGAGCTGCCCTGAGATCTTCCTCCGGAAGCCGCCTGAACTCATCAGAAGGGCATCTAAAATCTTCCTCCTGGGGACTCATACTAAAGTCCTCCTCAGGAAGATTCCTAAAGTCTTCATCTGGGAGGCGCCTGAAATCTTCATCAGGTGGATGCCTTAGGTGTTCCTGGGGTGACCGTCGGAATCGGAAATGCTCCTGGGGCGGCCGTCGGAAATGCTCCTGGGGCGGACGCCGGAAATGCTCCTGGGGCGGCCTCCGAAAGTGCTCCTGGGGGTGCCGCCTCAAGTCCTCTTCAGGAGAACACCTGAAATCCTCCGGAGAACGTCTGAAGTCCTCCACTGGAGGACGCCTGAAGTCCTGTTCAAAAGGTTGCCTCAAGTCTTCCTCCGAAAGTCGCCTGAAGTCCTCCTTAGGTCGTCGCCTCCATTCCCCCTGGGGAAGCCGCCTAAAATCATCCTCAAGGGGTTGTCTCCAATCTTCCTCACGTGGCCGTCTGAACTCTCCCTCAGGAAGCCGCCTCCAGTCCTCCTCAGGGGATCGCCTAAAGTCCTCCTTGGAAGGCTGCCTGAAATCCTCCTCTGGTGGACGCCTCCAATTCTCTCCCCTTGGGTGCCTTAAGTCTTCTTCCCCATGGTATCTGAAATCCTCCCAAGAGCATCTGAAGTCCTCCTCCTGTGGCCTCCGGAAATGTCCCTCGTGAGAGTGCCTGAATTCTGGGGAGCGCCTGAAGTCCTCTGGGGAATACCTAAAGTCTTCTGGAGGGCACCTGTCAGGCTGTTGGAAATCCCCTTGGGCGTGCCTGAAATTGTCCAGCTGCCTTAAGTCTTCTTGCGGATGCCTAAAGTTTTCAGAAAGGCCCACTGCATATACCGGCAGATCATTTGAATCAAATGAATGGGAAGGGTCATCCCTATCACATGATTTTGAATGGTCTTGCCTTCCCTTACTGGACAGCAAAGAAAAATTTACATCGAACTCCTGCATTTGTGCCTCAGATATAAGTCTTAACAACACCTCTGTCCCCAAGAATCTTCGACGATTTAAACGTTCAGCTTTCATGGCCTGTTCTTCTGATTTGAATTTCACCAGTGCTTCCCCCAGACCAACACCTTTGTCATCATAAAGCAAGTAAATGTCATTCTCAGCAAGAGAAAAGTCTGCAAAGAACTTCTGCACTTCAACTTTTGTAACATCAAATGGAAAATTTCTCACATATATGCACAGTTTCTGGCCAGTGTAGCCTTCTTGAGAGTATTTTTGTGAAACACGTCCAATCCTCTC
Organism: Sturnira hondurensis; assembly: GCF_014824575.4. NCBI lineage: Eukaryota > Metazoa > Chordata > Mammalia > Chiroptera > Phyllostomidae > Sturnira > Sturnira hondurensis. The sequence goes on from NW_028082759.1 coordinate 39,904,211, forward strand.
TTTCTCAACTGATGCTGGCCTTTTCTTTTCATAACATTCAATGAACTTCAGCATTTGTTTTCTAGAAATTGGATCAACAAGAACTGGACGATATTGTAAGACAGTCTTATGTAAACCCAGAGCAGTGTTATAGTCTTTCAACGTCTTGAACATCACAAAGGCATATCTTGTTCTTCTTTCATCTTTATATAAAAACCTAATCTGTTCATTAGTCAGATCAGTATCTCTAAAGAAATTTCTTAAATCTCTTTTGTTAATGCTTAGGGACAGATTTTTTAGGTGAACATAAAATCCCAGTGGAGAACGAGAACGTGTTCTTCTGGGAGATTTCGAATGAGATCCTTTTCGAAAATGTCTATCATTTATTCCTCTTGGTGGAGAATGTTCTTCAGTTCTCATAGGAATGTCACCCTCCTTACTTGCGCTACCACCAAACTCAATCCACTGTTGTTCTGAGCCTTGCATTACTTCTATAAATCTGGAACCCATAAAACTTCTATGACATTTAAGACCTCCTGAAGCATCAACACATGAAGCAAATTTTACTATGGCATCACCATTATTTCGGCCATCATGATGTTTTAAGAAAATTACTCCATCCACACACAAACCAGAGAAAAAGACACGTACATCATCTTCATTTACTAAGTAAGGCAAACCTCGTAGAAACAAGTAAGGATTCTCTGCCTTTAATGGCCGGGTCTTTCTTGGCCTTAAATCACCATGTCCTGTACCATTAGTATGAAACCCAGCATCTTGATTAATCGGAGAGCCATATCCAGAATTACTTGCTTCTTCTTTAATGCCCTCAACAAAATTAGATAAGCAGCCAACCCCTGATGCCCCAGATCCTGGTCGCTCTCTTCCTTTGTGAGCAGTTCTTTTCATTTCTATAGTCTTCTGCATTTCTGCCTTACTGCTAAGAAAGAGCTCTACAGATGAATCCTTGATAAACCCTCCTGAACGACTTATGGCACGTCTTGCATCTTCATCTGTTGCAAAAATAATAAAAGCCTCCCCAATTTCCCCTCCAATTATATGCACTCCTCCATCAGGAATAGTCAATCCCGTAAAAAAGTGACGAATATCCGCAGGCCCCGCAATAAAAGGAAGCCCCCGTAAACGGATGACTACAGCCATGCTGAGCTCAAATCACAGCAATAATGACCTGCAGACAAAAAGGTACACATAATAGCAAGTCTTATTTTTGAAGTACCTTATCCGACACTAAGCTTAATAATTACTTGGTTCCTACTTTCTTCAGCACTTTATCAATGAAAATTAAATATAAGTTCACAAAAATATTGATTGTATCTAATTCTTCAAAAAAATAAGGAATAAACTTTTCTCCTATCTAAACATACAAATAAACCGACTACTTTGAAGACACATTTTCATATCACCTATCCTATATAGTATGAACATCAAAAATATAAAATCTTCTTTGTAAGTCTGCCAAGTACTATTTCACAACAAGACCAAAAAAATTTTCAGACTCACTAAGAAACATATTTTCTACTGACACATGAGAGAGAACTTTGTGGATGAAAGAATTTTACCATGATGAATTTTACATATTTATAAAAGCCATCTATGGTCAGTATATAATTTCTGGCTGAATAAATTGCTTACCACTAGTGCATCCCTGGCCGGACATAAAGTACAGAAGCCATGGGTACCTAATATGTATTATTCTACTTTTACATTTTTTTGTCAAGCCTCTGTGAAAAGCCTTAAACTCTGGATATCTTACCTTTTTTTTTTTTTTTAATTTCTTGGACACCTGTTAATTCTGTAAAAGCAACTTAACTGTGGAAAGAAAATGAAATATAATTAATCCCAGGACTCTATAATTGATTTTAAACAACGCCAGATTAGGATATTCACTTCAGAATGACCTATTAAAAAAGTGAAGCAATATAAGGAACCACAACTATGGGCATTGCAAGATGGTCTTCTTTGTTCTGAGAGGAAATAAATCATTCTTTAGCAAAAAGGGCCTACAAATTCTGAGAAGACATCTGCAAATTATTTTTTTAAACTTCATATAAACTAAACTTGATTGAAAATGATACAAGGAAAGGGGTGATGGAAATGTTATACATTTTAACTGGAGTGTTGGTTACATGGGTACATGAATCTATCAAAGCTATATGAATTTTATCTTTAAGGTCTGTGCTTAAATTGTGTATAAATTTTACATCCACTTAAAAAAAAGACAATCTTTCCACAAGTAAAATAAAATTTAAAAACAATAAAAAATCCCCCAAAACTTTCTATCTCTTCCAAACATGAAAAGACCAAATACCTAACTCATTAATATGTCTGACACTTGTAATTCTCTTCCCTTTCAAAACGTAAGACCAAATCAAATGAAAAAGGTGACCATTCAAAATGATAAATGAATAAAACACTTCAAAAACCAATTTTTAAAGCAAAATCCAAATAATGGCTACCATTTGGATACAATTTTAAGTTCTACATATACACTTCCAAACACGGAACCAAATATAATTAAAGCAAATACCGAAATCTCTCTAAAATCAAAAAATCTCAGCAACTATCATTTCTTATCTTAAACTCAACCATTATACTACTCCATAAATTCCTAAAAGAAATCACTATTCATCTCAACTTGAACAGAAAATGTTCAGATATAGAATCTTCTCAAGCTTCCATTTCACACAACTATCCTGGGTTCTAATAAATAAACCCAATTGACAATGTAGAAAAGTAAAAATATCTGGAATGTTTGGGGACTATCAGTAGGAACTACTGAAAAATCTCAACCTAGTGTTTCCTTAAGGAAATTCACACCGACTTTCAAAAATAACCTAACAATATTTAATCTAGTTTTCCAAGTAAGTTTTTAAGAGCCATTAAATAAGTATAAATTTCTTTTTAATGTGCAAAATAGAAGTACTTTAATTCAGTACTTATAAACAATTACCACTTTTCCACAAAGTGGGGTCTGAAGACATATTCTTTGAAGTCTGCAAGGCTTATTTTCCTTTGAAAAGTGTCCAAGATTAAACTTTATAAACCACAAGCTAAACTAAAAAAAGATATCAAGAAATTGTTTGGAATCTTAATTATCAATGTCAATATTAAAAATATCAATGAGATTTAATATTAAAATATTTGCATGGTATAAGAGGGGCAGGGTAGATATTTGGGAAATATCTGTACCTTCTGCTCAAAATTGCTGTAAACCTAAAAAAACTGCTCTAAGAAATGGTCTATTTAAAAGAAAAATCTGCACAGTACCAACAAAAACCTCAAATAGAAGCCTAGTTCTTCAACAAACCAACATCCACACCAGCATTTTAACAAAAATTATAAACGGCTTCTGAAAGAGTTGTGCCCACTCAAGTTCTAAAGGTTCCTTATGCAAACTGACGTAGCTCCTTTTTTTACTTTTAAATGTTTTAGAAAACAGCATAACATATATATCATGTGTCCCTCCTTCCTCCACTCTTTTTTTTTTTTACTTTAAAAGGGATTTACCCTGAGAACATAAATAAAGCTACAACAAAAGTTAGGGATGTTTCAGAGAATAATTATGTCAAATTCCAAAGATTTCTACTAACTTATCCTCCCTAACCTAAAAACGGTATTTTAACTAAGTAGTTCTATGAGGGCAAATCTCATGAATTTCAATTCAAGCAGACTATATAAAAAATGCGTTTTAATTTTCCACTGCTAAATATAACTAATGCTTAAAATTTTTTGCCCTTCAGATACTAGGGTAATGTACCATTTATCTCTGCAATAACAGGAGACCACTTGTAAGTGACCAGTTCTCAAAAAGCACTTTTCCTCTAAGTAATTTCCTTAAGCACATTGTCCAGAAACTCTATTCTTAGAACACTACACAAAAAGCAAAATACTCTAAAGCACTTAAAATTTTTCTACTTATGAATGCAACAAAAGTATTTTTCGTGACTGTTGATTTAAAGACAGAGATAGATTAGAAGGTCAAACCTAGGAAAACAAGGAAATGGGTCCTTAGCAGCTCATTTAAGGGCAAGTCACTGAAATTAACAAAACTAAAATTTTAAACTCATTTTGCTGCATTTTTATCCAACAATTCATCCCCCTTGGTTATCATTCTCACTAAGCAATGAAATGTACATCTTCTAATCAAGCCTGAGAGGGCACTGGAGGCTAAATTTAAAAAGGTATTATTTCAGATCCGTTTGATTTTAACTAGCGAGTAACAAAATCATTCCAAACATGTTTCCCATAGTGAGCGAGCGAAAATTGCGACGTTTCAAATCTCAGTTATGATAAAGCACATTCAAACTCGAAACGCATAAATTTCCCCCCGCGGAAAATAATCTACCCCCAGTCCACAATTATTCTTTTTGATGACCTGCCTTTTATCCTCTTATAATGTAATGGTTCAAATGAAAACCAAAGGCATGAAGACAGAGGCACAGTCCCCAATAGGCTCTGTAAATGAAGACGAATCCACACGGCACAGGATTTCCCATATCATCATCCATCAATCCTCAAATGGGGATCAGCAGAAGGTATCGCTTCTATAGCCCAAAGCCTTTGTCCAGACTCCCAAGGGTCAGAGCTTCCTTTTCTCACGCCAGGCCCAGCAGGTTGCTATGTGCGATCCGATGCTGTCGCCAGACCTTCCAACAAAATCAGCTTTCAAATTAACCTGGACCACCCCACCTCCGTGCCTTTCTGTTACCGGGTCCCAAGGGCAAACATTCCGCCCTCACTCGCCAGGAACGTGAACTTCCCAATTTAAAACACTTTGGCCCCTCTCACGCCTAACGAGCCGGGCCTTCAGCGCTTTCCTGCCACCGCTAACTACAATGACAGAGCAAAGGAAAAAAAAATACCTATGAAATCCCTCGAGATCTTCACTTTTAAGAAATCTGGAAGGCACACACACAACAGCACATGGAGGCTGACGGGAGAGTGAGTGTTTAGCAAGTAAAGAGGGTGCCCTAACAGCAGAAGCTGAGCTAGGTCCAGGCGTGGCTGCCGGCCCCGCCTTTCCCAGTTCTTCCGTCCCAGACGCCAACTCCTCCCCACCCCCGACGCCCCCAGGGTAACTGCTTCGCACTTGGCAATAAACACACACCACTGCTGCGGAGTCTGACACACTGGCCGGGGGCGGGGGACACTCCTCTTCGCAGCAGCCTCCCCAGAAGAGGTAGAGAGAGCCCTCAGTGAGCCTAGAAGAAGATGGCGCCCACTCTCCCCTCCGCTCCGGACAAACGGACGTACTGTTTGCCCATGCGCTCTCCAGGCGTAACCCACCACCCCGGCGCCCCGGCCAGGTTTGCGCAAGCTCCCTGACACTCACCCGTTTCCCGTTATCGGGGGTGAAGGGAGGCGCCAGCCCGAACCCGCCCGACTTTGCTGCGCTTCTGCGCATGCTCATATTCCAGCCAATCCGGGATCTTCACCAAAGAAAAGCGATAATTCAATACAGAATTCGGGCATCTATCCATATCTAGAATGAGAAGCTCCAATAAAGAACTGCTTTAGTACATTGGTAAGTGGATAAACGTTCGTGATTTCCAGGAGTTAAGGAAAGGGAGGTAAAAGCAGAGAAAAGTTGGCAATTTCTTTTTTTTTTATCAGTGCTGCAGTTAATGTGTGGCGTAAGCATCATCCGAAAGGATCTTTGTAAACAAACTATAAGAGGCCGCAAAATATTAGTTTTACTACCTTAGATATTCCCAAGATACAGTGCCAACACCCAGGAGGTTTAATAAACGCATGCTTATTCAATTTGATAGACATCAATAATTTTATGTCTGCATTTGTTGTTCCTACATGACGGTGTTTTGAAACATAGGAACAGGCCAATCATGAAAACTGGGAAGTGAAAAAGCACAATTACAGTCATGTTCTATAATGCCTGCTCTGTAATAGCTGGTGAACCACCTTGTGTTTGATTTTATTTGATTGTTTACAAATAAAGCAGCCCGCTACGTTCACAACTACATACGCATTTATCAGTTGATTCAAACCTCACTAAGAAAGCAAAAAGCACATCTTTAAAATAGTTACAGGTGAGAAAAAATGTTTTCAAGCCCTCACTCACTGCAAAATACACATTCTTTAATATGATTGTAAGTAAGAAGAGGTAGTTTTAACAAATGGACGATAGGTAGTTCCTGGAGGAAAAGCCACCATTTATTTGCTCACTTGGACAAATTACTTGTCTCTGTGCCTGTCTCCTCATCCGTAAAAATGAAGATAATAACAGTAGCTATCTCTTAGGGTTGCTGGAAAGCCGAATGACTCCCTGTTTCTCTTCCTGTCTCCACCCTTCCTTCTTCTCTCTCTCTAAAAGCAAAAAAAGAAGAGGGAGGAGTTAATCATTCAAAACATAGGGCTCAGTGAATGCCTTCGACACGTATGTGCCTCGGACACATATGTGTCTCCCAAGCCGTATGTGAAACTACATTACTGTGTGAGTTGTGCCATTCACAGCAAAGTAGTCAGGAAACATTCTCATGAAGCCTGGAAGGACCAAACACCCAACACTAATTTAGCACCCTGCAGGTGCTGCCCCATGACCTCCACCAAAGCCCATGTAAGGAGGTAGGTCCTTAAGGACTGAAAAAAAGTTTTCTGGAAAAAGATTAAATGGAAATTGTACTAAAAAAATAAAATAAAAAGCACACAAAAGAAATGCTCCAGAATGTTAAATCGTTGATATTAATTCACAAGAATAAACACTGTTAAAGTGAACCCAAGATGAACTCAGTCTGACCAGAACTTTTCTGACTATATACACTCTCTATATGAAGTCAAATGATCAGGGAGTTGTCTGCTAAGCATGGAAATAGAACACAAGTTACCTAATCTCAAAAAGTGTTTCTCTGGCAAGGGTAGCTGGAAACACTCTCATCTATTTTATTTTTTAAATTGGTTTTAGAAAGAGAGAGGAAGGGAGAGAGAGAAACATTGACCTGGCAGCAGCCCCACCCATTCACACATTCATTGGTTGACCTCTGTATGTGCCCTGAATGGGACTGGGGATTAAACTGGAAACTTGGTGTATCAGGATGACACTCCAACCAACTTAACTACCCAGCCAGAACCATCCTCATCTATTTTAAGAATAACAGCTATCATTTAATGAGCACTTACTATAGGATTCATCTGAGCAAGTGTGCTTAGATCAGACTGCCTTCTTTGATTAGGCTTGGATAGGTATTACCAGCCAGCCTCCTTTGTTATTCTGGGATGACCATTCCCTTCGATTGACTCAGATTTTCTCCAAACAGGACTCTATAATGAACTCATGCCTTTTCTTTTCTGCCTCTGCCTTTCTCAGATAACCATACTATTACAATTAAATAAAGAATTCAGTCAAAGTATTTGGATTTAATTACATGATATTCTGGTTCTTGAATAATTGCTTGAGTCTTTAACGTGTCAACATTAAAACCTGATCATTCTAAGAACAAAGAGAACTAACTTTTTGGAACAGCAAAACATAAAACTATACCCTGAAACATGGTAACCACATCAAGCCTTAGCCATTCTGTGTTTCTACCTGGACAATTAGCCCCTCTCCCAAGTGTACTATCACAACTACAGCACTACCTACCTTTCTGGATGATTTTGGTATCAGTTTTCTGCTGCCTTTGCTAACTCTTCAACATTCATAAGAACAGTCTTCAATCACTTGGTCTCAGAGTTCCTTGATCTTGTCACCTCCAAGGTGCTTCATGTCTCTTGCACACCCTTATTCCCATTAAATTGGCATTTATTGAGTATGGACTGTGAGTCAAGCACCTTGCTTAAGGCTCCTGAAAGACAAACCTGAAGAACTCATAATTCTCTTTTCTCAAGGAGCTCATACTATAGCAGAAAAAAGAGCACACTTGTGCAGCTAGTCATCACATACAGGAAGATGTGTACAGCCTAGGAATTAAGACGATGGGCTCTTAGATCAGGACTACCCAGGTGTAAATTCCAGCTCTGCCACTTCATGACTGTAGACAATCTTTGTCCTTAGACTTCTCCATGTACACAGTGGGGACAACAGTACCCATAATGCAGGCCCATTATGAAATAATGCTTGTAAAGCACTTAGCACAGTCCTTAACATGTAATAAACTCCACTTAGAATCCAAGAAGGCTGGTTCAGAAATCAGAATACCATAGTTCCAAGCCTAACTCTGTGACTTATTAGCTGTGTCACTTTAGTTGCTGAACCTCTCTGTGCCCTGATTTATTCACTTATGAAATGAAGATGACAATAGCAAGATTGTTGCATAGATAAAATGATCACACACATACATGCATTAAAGGTACATAATGAAACACCAATAATGCTTATAACATGACATCTTACATGTTGCTCTGGTGGCCTGAATGCTCATTTCCTAGTATCCCCCTGTAGTGGTCCTCAGAGGCACATCTGCAAAACTCCTAAGAGTCATGGGAATACTGTTTGGATACCACTGATTAAATAAGGAGCTCCCTCAGTTGTGTGTGACTGAAGTCAAATCTAAGAGAATCAACAAGATCAACACATGAATGACATTGGTAAATAAGAATTGAACAGGACCCCCAGCATTTAAGTTGGATAACTCCTTTCCTGAGGTAAATGGGAGTCTTGTCTCCATGGTGGAAAGACAAAGTTGATTAAGATCCTGAACATTCTACTGATGCTATAGGTTAATAAGGTAGGCATGCAGAAAAATTACTATATAAAAATCTTGGTGTTTCATTCATGGGCAGATAAACCAGGGGAAACAACTGGGGATCAAGACAGACCACAAAACCCAGGGTTCCAGCACAGGGAAATAAAGCTTTAAAACCTCTGACTGAAAACACCAGTGGGTGTTGCAGCTGCTAGAGAAACTCCCAGCCTCACAGGAGAGTTTGTTGGAAAGACCTACAGGGTCATAGAATGTACACAAGCCCACCCACTTGGGAACCAGCACCAGAAGGGCCCAATTTGATTGTGGGTAGCAGGAGAAGTGACTGGAATCCAGCATAGAGCAGAGTAAGTGCCGTTGTTCCCTCTTGGACCCCTCCCCCAAGTACAGCATCACAAAGCAGTGATGTGGGTTGCCCCACTCTGGTGAAACTCTGCCCCTTATATGTAACAAGTGCGCCAAGACAAAAAAAAATGGCCCAAATGAAAGAACAGATCAAAACTCCAGAAAAAATACAACTAAATGACGAAGAGTTGGCCAACCTATCAGATACACAGTTCAAAACACTGCTAATCAGGATGCTCAAAGAATTGGTTGAATATGGTCACAAATTAGATGAAAAAATGAAGCCTATGCTAAGTGAAATAAAAGAAAATGTGTAGGGAGCCAACAGTGATGGGAAGGAAACTGTCCACTCAATTGTGGACCAGAAGGAAGAAAGAAACATTCAACCAGAAAAAAATGAAGAAACAAGAATTCGAAAATATGAGAAGAGGCTTAGGAACCTCCAGGACATTTTAAAATGTTCCAACATCCGAATCATAGGGGTACCAAAGGAGAAAAGAAAGAGCAAGAAATTGAAAACTTACTTGAAAAAATAATGAAGGAGGACTTTTCAAATCTGGCAAAGGAAATAGACTTCCAGAAAGTCCAGGAAGCTCAGAGAGTCCCAAAGAAGTTGGACCCAAAGAGGAACACACCAAGGCACATCATCATTACATTACCCAAGATTAAAGATAAGAAGAGAATCTTAAAAAACAGCAAGAAAAAAGGAGACAGCTACCTACAAAGGAGTTCCCATTAGCGTGTGAGCTGATTTCTCAAAATAGACCTTGTAGGCAAGAAAGGGCTGGAAAGAAGTATTCCCTCATGAAAGGCAAGGACCTACATCCAAGATTACTCTATCCAGCAAAGCTTTCATTTAGAATGGAAGGGCAGATCAAGTGCTTCTCAGATAAGGTCAAGTTAGAGGAGTTCATCATCACCAAGCCCTTATTATATGAAATGTTAAATGTATTTATCTAAGAAAAAGAAGATAAAAATATGAACAGTAAAATGACAACAAACTCACAGTTATTAATAATCACACCTAAAGCAAAAACAAACTAGCAAACAACTGGAACAGGAACAGAATCATGGAAATGGAGATCACATGGAGGGTTATCAGCAGGGGAGTAGGAGGGGCATAGAGGGGGGAAGGTACAGAGAATAAGTAGCATAAATGGTAGGTAGAAAATAGGGAGAGGTTAAGAATAGTACAGGAAATGTAGAAGCTAAAATACTTATATATAGGGAACCATTTCACGTGGTGTGAGAATGTAGCCCAGCCCCCACTCAGAAAGGCCAGTGGGGATCGAGTTTCCAGCACACAGGAGTCACACTCACAGATAGGTTCTCCCATGAGGAACCAGGCCTGCGTTGTACCTAGGCTGCTATGTGACTTGCTTTTGCTAAAACTCCCTCATCCTGAATTGAAACAGCAAGTGCTTATTGTTACTTCCTAAAATCTGAGCTAAACCTCCCAAGTATGGAGTGTAACCAGTTCCACCACTTTTCCCTTTGGTCTGTAAATCCTTCTCTTTGAAGTAATTAGCAACATTCTTTCCTTTGTTATCTGGAAGAGGTAATCACCTACAGCAAACCTGTGCATAGTAAATGAGGACCATCCTCAGTGTAATGTACCCATAAAACCAATAAAAGCCTGTCCAGGCAGGGGTTGGGGCCCTCTCTCTCACTTAGAGAGTGACCCTGCTGTCCCTTTTTCTCCACAGGACTTCTGTAGTCTGTGTGAATTTCTCCGCCACAACACATGGATCCTGCCAGCCAGGATCCACATCACTTATATGTATGACCCATGGACATGAACTAAAGGGGGTGGGGGATTGTGGGTGGGAGGGGGTGTGCAGGGTGGAGGGGAATGAAGGGAGGAAAGTGGGACAACTGTAATAGCATAATCAATAAAATATATTTTTTTTAAAAATCTTGGCCCTGGCTGGTGTAGCTCAGTGGATTGAACACAGGCCTGCGAACCAGAGGATCGCGGTTCAATTCCCAGTCAGGGCACATGCCTGGGTTGCAGGCCAGTTCCCTGAAGGCCAACTCCCAGCAGGGGATGCACAAAAGGCAACCATACATTGATGTTTCTCTCCCTCTCTCCTTCCCCTCTAAAGATAAATAAATAAATAATTTTTTAAAAAAAATCTTTGTGTTTTACTGATGAGGTGAAGCTTTGACCCCCAAATTTCAGTGTAGAACCCACTTTTAGTGAATAGTCAGGACCATGAAATGGCACATCTCCTTCTGCATAAGTTTCCTTTCCCTGGGTTCCATCCAGTCCCAGGAAAATAAAATAACAAAAAGCAAGAGGAAGACCTAAGAATCTACAGAGAAATTTCAAAGACAGAATATAAGGAGAAAACCAAAAAAGAGAATCTGTAAGACTTTGTGTTGGAAAAGGCAGCCACATGAGAATGGGCATTGGGCCCTGACTGGTGTGGCTCAGTGGGTTGAGCATTGTTCCACAAACTGAAAGGTCACTGGTTCAATTCTAGGTCAGGGCACATGCCTAGGTTGAGGGCCAGGTTCCTGGTTGGGGGCGTGCAAGAGGCGATGATCAGTGTTTCTCTCACACATTGATGTTTCTCTCCTTCTCTTTCTTCCTCCCTTCCCCTCTCTCTAAAACTAAACAAATAAAGTCTTTTAAAAACAAAGAATGGGCCTTGGGTCTGGAATAGTTCTTAGCAAGAGTTAAAAGCCAACATAGAATGTGTGGGTCTTATCACCTTATGGAGGAATAAATTTCTTTTCTTCCGGCTCAATGAGAACTCTTTTGTCTCTGTTTAAAGCGTGTGCATCGTATGGCACCTGTCCAACCCCACTATATATGTGTCCTCCAAGGAAAGGGGGCACGATTCCTTCTCCTGCCACATGAGGCCAATTACCCTCTCTCAGCAACAAGGTAAGACCTGCTGACCATGGGAGACCTACATCCACTATTGAAGCTGATCTTGCTTTGTCTCTTCTATGTGCAAGTAAAGCCTTGTCCCATCTGGTGCTTGAATGTATTGTTTTTCAGGGGAGTTTTTTGGCAATTCTGATACCAAGATTCAATGGGCAGAAGTGTTTGGAGTCTTCCCCTGGGATTGGTAACCAGTGCACAGTACTCTGCTTGACACCATGCTGTGTGGACACAAAAAAATCTGTTAGGACTATGGCCAGAAGCCTTATAGTTCAGGCCAAACCCCCATTGGTCCTCTCCTAGGGATGAAATGAGAGGAGACAGCATTGAGCTCTCTTAGAGCTTGGAAGATGACAATAAACTAGAGAATGAGGAAATAAAGAAAGTTTTGATTTCTTCTTTTCCACTCCAAGAAATGTGTATTAAATGCTTACAATGTGTTATGAACAACTCCAAGCACTAAGGAGACAGTAGTAAACAAAAATGGATATGGTGCCTGCTCTCATGAAACTTGCAGTCCAGGAGAGGAGAGGAACACTAATGAAAAAATTATTAAATTAAATGTAAATTAGCTTCAGAGATAAGAGCCATGAATGAGAAATACCTGGTGCTGTGGGAGTATTGCATAGGAGAGGTTGGCCTGGTCACAAAGGTGAAAAGAATTTCCTAAAGAAGTGATGGAGGATGAGCTACAAGGAAAGGAGGAGTTTACAAAGTAAACAGAAATTGCTTGGGAAGGAGAGGGAGGAGGGATGCTCCAGGCAGTGAAGTGCACAGACTCTGTGGCATTCAGAGAACTGAAAGACCAGTGCAGGCAGAGTGCACAGCAGTGCACAGGGCAATTAAGAGGTTGCAGGAGGAAGTCAAATCCTGCTGGGGGTTACTGTTTATGTTAAAGACTTAAGCTCTCCACTGTAAAACCAATTAACTATTTTAAGCAGAAAGGTGGCATATTACGTACTTGCATTTAAAAGATGACTGTAGCTGAGGTATGGAGAATGGATTGGAAGGTAGTAAGAATATGTGTATGAAAAAAGGTTAACAGCTTATTTTCATTTCCAGTCTAAGATGAACAATTTTAACATAGGTAATTACTTCCAGTCTTTCCAGAAATACTAATAAAACATTGCCCTGGCTGGTGTAGCTCAGTGGATTGAGCGTGGGCCTGTGAACAAAGGATCACAGTTCCATTCCCAGTCAGGACACATTCCTGGGTTGTAGGCCAGTTCCCGGCAGAGGACACACCAAAGGCAACCATACATTGATATTTCTCTCCTTCTCTCCTCTTCCCCTCTAAAGATAAATAAATAAAATATTTTTAAAAATACTAATAAAACAACAGAAAAAAACTTTCAAAAGAAGCAAAAACTGATAAGAATGAAGATCATGGGGTGGGAGGAAACAGCAACAAAACTTTGCATGCAGGAAGCAGATGGGTAGGTGATCATTTCTTTCAGGAATCAAAAAAGGTTAAATACTGAATTGGTGGTAGGAAAGCTAAGAAGCAACTTGTTATACACCAAATAAATCCTCAGAGGCTTAGGAGCCCTCAACATCTTCTCTTCAGGAAAGAAGTAAAAACAGAGTTCATTGAACATCAATTTATAAAGCACTCTATACACCCACTTAAGAATTTTTCCTTCCAACCAGGAACACTATCTGTCCCCAGCTAGTGTAGAAAATTGAAAGTTTATTCTCTGGAGGAACTATGACTAAGGCACGAGAGATACAGATGAGATCAGGGGCCCTATATGTTGTATAAAAGAAGCACATTATCTGAATGATGAAACTGAATGATGAAACTTACACCCTCTTTCTTCACTAAACCTGGCAGCCAGGCTTAAGTCCTCCAGGAAAAGGATTCTTTCTGGGGAATTTGATGAGCACAATGGGGGCGGGGCGGGGATGAGAAGGAAGAAAAATACTGACATGAGGAATGCCCTGTGCAACAGCCCAAGCTACAAGCTAATATACATTGTGGCTCAGGCAAGAAACCCCAACTATCCTTTCAGAGCAAAGGTTAGCTTTTTGGTGTGTTCCATTCTGATATGCATTTATTTCATAGATATACATATACATAGATATAAAATACATACAGATGGATAGCAAAGGGTCACTAGATTTATGAGGACACTCTAGTACAAAGCATAATTTCAAAGAGATGAAGATTATGCAGGTAAAGGAAAACTTTATAACACTATTCATAATGTCCTCAAAGAGTTAAAATATTGCATCCATGAGAGAATACTAAGGTGTTATAAATAAAATATAGCCAGAAAGCAAAAAAGGAACTTGAATTAATAATAGTGAAAATGAAAAGTTCAAGGAAATGAAAATGGAGAAAGCTTAGAAATATTCCAGAAAGTAGAGCAAAATAAAATACATAATGAAAGGGATAATACATAAAAATTAGAGAAACAGGCCAGGAGGTGTAATATCTGAAAAATAGGGTATAGAGAAAGAAAGAATAGGAAAAGAGGAGAGATCAATGGAATAGTTAAGGTCTAACAAGTGCTCAACACAAAAAAGACAATGAAACACCCCAAGATATTTCACTGTAAAATTAAGAAAAATGAGGGTGGAGGGACATTATAAAAAGTTAAGAGGATAAAAAAGAAATTACAGACAAAAGATTAAGAATAAAAATGGCAGCTATTTTTCAATAGCAATTTTAGAAAACAAAAGAAATAGGAGCAATACCTTTAAAATTCTAAGGGCAAATTATTTCCAAACCAGCATTCCATACCTAAGTAAATTAATACATTCACGAAGGAGAAGAAGGACATTTTCACATACCTCTCATGCACCATTTTTCAGCAAGTCGCTGACGTGCTCTACCCAAATGAGGAAGTAAAGCCAAGAGAGAAGAGGATAATGCAATCCACTAAACTTGAGATCTCCCTTTAACATCACTCTGTTTTCCCCTTCCAGCTTAATAGATTGCCCATTCTCTTCATTCTTTGTTTACTGTCTTGAGAAGAGACCACAGAACATAGTGGTTGAGAACATAAATTCAACAAAAGGCAACAAAAGCAAAAATAAACAAGTGGCACTACAACAATAAAAATAAAGCAAAATAAATAAAATAAAAAGCTGTGCAGCAAAATAAAACCATCACAAAATAAAAAGGCATCTTATAGAATGGGGGAAAATATTTTCAAATCATATATCTGATAAGGAGTTAATATGCAACATATATAAACAACTCAATAGTAAAAACACAACCAATTTGATTAAGAAATGGGCAGAAGATCTAGTCTTTTCTCCAAACAGGACATACAGATGGCCAAAAGACACATGAAAAAGTGCTCAACATCACTAATCATCAGGGAAATGCAATTCAAAACCACAATGAGATATCACCCCACATCTGATAGAATGCTTATTATCGAGAAGAGGAGAATTGATAAGTGTTGATGAAGATGTAAAGAAAAGGAAACCTTTGTGCACTGATGGTGGCAATGTAAATTGGTACAGCCACTGTGGAAAATATTAGAGATTCCCCCCAAAATTAAAAAGATACCTACCATATGATCCAGCAATTCCACCTCTGGGTATTTACCTAAAGGAAATCAAAAGACTAACTTAAAAAGATATATGCACCCCCATGTTCATTCTGGCATTATTTACAATTGCCAAGATGTGGAAAACTTGTCTATCAATGAATAAATGGATAAAGAAGATGATATATATATAGATAGATAGATAGATAGATAGATATAGATATAGATAGATATAGAAATATATAGATAGATATAATATCATTTGATCATAAGAAAGAATAAAATCTTGCCATTTGCAACAACATGGATGGACCCTTGAGGGCATTATACTAAGTGAAATAATCAGTCAGAGAAAGACCAATACCATATGATCCCACTTATATGTGGAACCTAAAAAAAAAAATCAACCAATCAAACAAAAAACCTAAGCTTATAGATAGAACAGATTGGTGGTTGCAAGAGGCAGGGGTTGAAGGTGGACAACATGGGTAAAGGGGGTCAAGAGGTACAAACTTCCAGTTATAAAATAAAAGTCATGGGTATGTAATGCACAGCACAGTGACTATAGTTAATAATACTGTACTGAATATTTGGAAGTTGTTAAGACAGCAGGTCTTAAAAGTTATTATCACAATAAAAAAATTCTCACCCTGGCTGGTGTGGCTCAGTGGATTGAGCACCAGCCTGAGAACCAAAGGGTTGCTGGTTCAATTCCTAGTCAGGTCACATGCTTGGGTTTTGGGCCAGGTCACCAGGCAACCACATATTGATGTTTTTCTCCCTCTCTTATTCCCTTTTCCTTCTCTAAAAATAAATAAGAACTTTTAGAAAAATTTTCTAACTATGTATGGTTTTATGGTGATGGATATTAATTACAGTTATTGTGATAATTTCACAGTATGTACAAACATAGATTATTATGTTGTACACTTGAGACTAATATAATGTTATATCAATTATAACTCAATAGAAATAATTAAATAAAATATGTTTCTAAAAACAAGAAGAGCATAGATTCCTGAATCCCTAATACAAGTTCTTATTGGCTCTCTTTGTTTCTAAATCCCTCATTTATAAATTGGGAGTAATAGTACCTACTTTAAAAGGCTATTATGAGGATTAAAAGCACTCGGAGGAGAACCTGGTAATACTGAATGTGTTAAATACATTGAAAAGAGATGAATAGGGGACTTCCGCCAAGATGGAGGCATAGGTGGAAACACTGTGCCTTCTCCCACAACCAAGTTTAAAGACAACAAAATTTTAGTAAACAAAAACGCAGCCAAAACACAGAAAATTGAACTATACGGAAGTCCGGGAACAACGAACCATTCAGCCAGACCGGTAAGAGGGGCAGAGCCAGAAGTGGAGCAGGGTTGGGCAGGAAGGATCCCCGACCCAGGCGTGCAGGCAGCTATGGGCAGATCCCAGGTGTGGAGTAGAAATGAGTGGACCCAGTGAGGGCATAAGGCGGCAGGCTGACTGCGGTCACACATTTGCATGCAGATAAACCAGCGAAGGAGCAAGCAGTGAGATGGTGCAGGCCCCAGCGGTGGGAAGTAGCAGAGGGGATCGCCATTGCCCCCTCTGACCCCGCCCCCACATACAACGTCACAACCCAGCGACTGAGTTGCCCCACTCTAGTGAACACCGAGGGCTCTGCTCCTCATAAGTAACAGGCAGGAACAGACCAAAATATGGCTCAAGAACTCAAAGCCCCAGAGCCGATAACTCTAAGTGACCAAGAAATAGCCAACCTCTCAGATGCACAGTTCAAAATACTGGTGATCAGGATGCTCACAGAACTGGTTGATTTTAGTCACAAATTAGAAGAACATATGAAGGCTAAACTAATTGAAATGAAAGGAAATGCACAGGAAACCAACAGTGATGGAAAGGAAACTGGGACTCAAATCAATGGAATGGACCAGAAAGAAGAGAAAAATGACCAAACAGAAAAATATGAAGAAGCGAGAATTCAAAAAAAATGAGGAGACACTTAGGAACCTCCAGGACATCTTTAAACATTCCAACATCCAAATTATAGGGGTACCAGAAGGGGGAAAGAAACAGCCACGAGTGGAAAACTTATTTGAACAAATAATAAAGGAGAACTTCCCCAGTCTGGCAAAGGAAATAGACTTCCAGGAAATCCAGGAAGCTCAGAGAGTGCCAAAGAAGTTGGACCCAAGAAGGAACACACCAAGGCACATCATCATTACATTAGCCAAGATTCAAATGAAGGAGAGAATCCTAGAAGCAGCAGGAGATAAGGGGACAGTCACCTACAAAGGAGTTCCCATCAGACTGCGGATTTCCCAAAAGAGACCTTACAGGCAAGAAGTATTCCAAGTCATGAAATCCAACGACCTACATCCAAGACTGCTCTATCCAGCGAAGCTTTCATTTAGAATGGAAGGACAGATAAAGTGCTTCTCAGATAAGATCAAATTCAAGGAGTTCATCATCACCAAGGTTTTATTCTATGAAATGTTAAAGGGACTTATCTTAGAAAAAGAAGATAAAAAATAGGAACAGTGAAAGGACAGCAAACTCACAGTTATTAACAACCACACCTAAAACAAAAGCAAACCAAGAGGACAGCTAGATCAGGAGCGGAACCATAGAAATGAAGAACACGTGGAGGGTTAGCAACAGGGGAGTGGGAGGAGGAGAAGGTGGGGAGAAGGTACAGAAAATAAGTAGCATAGATGGTAGGTAGAAAATAAATAGGGGGGCGGGCAAGAATAGTAGGGCAAATATAGAATCTAAAGAACTTGAGATACATGGGCATAAACTAAAGGGGGGAATGGTGGGGGAGGGGGTGTGCAGGGTGGAGGGGAATAAAGGGGGGAAATAAAACATCTGTAATGGCATATATTTTTTTAAATTTTAAAAATAAAAAAATAAATAATTCCTTTACTTTTCACAAAAAAGATGAATAGTTCTGAGGGAAAATTTAGAAATTAATTAATAATAAAACAGTAAGTAAAAAAGCAAAGACACTTGTTCGCATTAGGAAAAAAACAGTAAGTGTGGTATGGTACATGACTCATTTCACAATATATAAAAGTGATTACTACTCTATTTTTAAATTTTAAAATATACATTAGAGCCTGGCTGGTGTAGCTCAGTGGATTGAGCGCGGACCTGCGAACCAGACAATTGCGGTTCGATTCCCAGTCAGGGCACATGCCTGGGTTGCAGGCCAGTTCCCTGCAGGCCAACTCCCAGCAGGGGACGCATGAAAGGCAACCATACATTGATGTTTCTCTCCCTCTCTCCTTCCCTTCCCCTCTAAAGATAAATAAATAAAATATTTTAAAAAAATAAAATAAAATATACATTAGAAATAGAAAGGGGTTCAAAAATATGGTAGGAAGCAAATCTTTATTTTCCATAGTTGGCAGTCAATTGCTAAAAAAATTAAGTTTTAAAATAGGTCATTGCAATAATTTATATGGGAGAAGACAGCATTTTATGGTGGTAGCAATAATAGAGGTTAAGAAAAGTAAAATAATTTAAGGGACTTTTGTGCAATAAATGAAAGAGATATTTAGAAGATAAAAATCAAGATGTCTTGCTAATGGACTGAAAGGTGTAAATGAAGGAAAGGAAAACCTCAAAGCTGACTTCTAGATTTTTGGCCTCTATTATAAGTTGGATGATGTTGCCATTCACCAAAATAGAGAATACTGGAAAGGACAAAGTTCTGGATTGGGTAGAGGATGGAGATCATGAGTTGTTTTTCACCCCTGAATTTAAAAGCTTCATTTCATCCAAATAAAGTTTTAAAGCAAGCATTGGAAATACTGGTTCAGGATTCAGAAAAGATACTTGACCTGGATATATGTAAATACATGAGTCATCAGCAAAAAGTGACCATTCAAGTCATGGACGTAGTTGACATCACCTAGGAAGAAAACCAAAAAGTGAGAAGGGAAAAAAATCTAGGACAGGGCCCTCAAGGACTGCAAATTCAGTAGCCAAGTAAAGGAGGCTGACCCTACAAAGGGCAGAGAACAGGAATAACCAGAAAGTTTATTCTAGGAATAACCTGTAAAAAAGCCAGGAGAGTGTTCCATCATGGAAGCCAAGTTCAGTTGGGAAAATATCGAATATGATGCAACAGTTGTTTATATCTAGTAGGCTTTGGCACTAAGAGTCTGGAGATTGGGAAAGAGTACAAGGATCACCACACAAATTACCCCAACTGTAAAATCTTTTTTTTTAAAAAAAGATTTTATTTATTTATTTTTAGAGAGGGAGAGAAACATCAATGTGTGCTTGCCTCTCATGAGCCCCCTACTGGAGACCTGGCCCACAACTCAGACATGTGCCCTGACTAGGAATAGAACCAGAACCTTTGGTTCGCAGGTGGGCACTCAATCTACTGAGCCACACCAGTCAGGTCCCAAACTGCAAAATCTTGACTTTACACAACCTCCACAACCTCCATCCACTTCTGCACTTTGAACCACAACCTCCACTTCTGCACTTTGAACTTGTTCTTCACAGTCTTTGTAATATTTTAATTCATTAATACCCTAATGAGCTCACTGTCTTTCCTTTTTAAAAAAATTAATGCCTCAGAAACAGGTCCAGGGATTCAAGAACCATGGTAAAGAATCAGTATTAAGAGCGTGGGTTCTGGTATCAAATTGCCAGCATTAGAATCATGATCTGAGTGTTCCCCTAATAAGTCATCTATGCTTTCTAAGCCTTGGTTTTCTCATATATAAAATAAAGTTAATGATAATGGTCCCAATCTTATCAAATCAGATATTTTAGTAACTGATTCATAAAAACCCAGCAATTAATAGCCATTTTTCTTTCTTTTTTCTTCCTTCCTTCCTTTCTTTTTTGCAGAGTTTAGCTTTTTATTAAACATGTTACAAAAAAGATTTAGTCAAAAGGGCCAAATCCCATGTCATCATTAGACCCCTCAGATTCTTTTTTCTTTTCTTTCACTTTCTTCTCCTCAGCTGGGGATTATTTCAATAATTATTTATGGCCATAACTTTCACCAACATATGAGATAATTCCCAACTTTAACTAACACTTTTGATATTTTTTTCTTTATTCAACATGAAGATTGTATCTGTCACGGGTCTTTCCTATATTTCTTTAATGTCACAGTCCACCCAGCCACACAAAGCAGAAACTGAAAGTGATACTTGTTTCTGCTTCTTTAGTTCCTCTTGTCTAAATCATAACATTCTCATGATTCTTCCTCCGAAATAGTTTTTCACTCATCCTCTCCTTCTCCTTTCTTCTTCTGTTACCCTAATTTATACCCTAGATTTCTAATTTATCCTCCAAAGTGATCTCTACCTCTAGAAGCTTCCATATAACTCTTTTATAGGATATTTTCTGAAATGCAAATATGATTGTGTTATTCCCTAGCTTAAAGTCTTAACAAACTTGATACTGGTAGGCAAATGTAGGCACCCAAGAGCTTTCATTTTTATTTCTTCATACCTTTCCAACCGCACCTCCTGCCACTGACCATACACCCCCTACATCTCAAGCATACTGAGAGACATGTCATTCCCCAATGTGCCTGCTCACTCAAGCCTCTGGGTCTGCTCTTGCTGGCACTTCTGCCTGTCCTGTCCTACAGTATCTCCTTGTCTGTGACTTCTTCACTGACCTCTTTCCCACCCCCAAGGCAGGGTTAATGCCATTTTCTAGTTTCACAGTCTCAATTAAAGAAGTCATCTCAAAATACTTTAATGATTTGTTTTTATGTCTGTTTTCTGCCAGATTATGAGGCCCCTAAGGGAAAGCACCATGGACAGCTCTTTCCCCCCCAAAAGTATCTACTCATACAACTGCTTAAAAACTCCGGTTGGGGATTCAAATTACAATTATCTTTGAAACACCCCAAATTACTCCCATTTCTGGTTCCAACCTCTTCGTCAAGAACACAACTCCACATCCATTTCTGCTATAACTCTCTACCTGAGTAGGCAACTCATGTCCAACATAATCGTACTACAATAAACTTCACAAACTGTTCACTTCAAACCTAGGATTTTCCTAAACCACCCTCTATCTGCTTCCACTCCAACATGATCTAGCCTTGTAGGCAAGATCTGGACTTGGTGCAAATTTCTGTATCTAAATTATTTCTCTCCCAATTATCCACTCTGCCTTTTCAAAATATTTCCTACTTTTACCTATTTTCTTTACTCAGGAAACTGAGCTGCTCAATTTATTTGTTCCCCAGTCCAGGATTTCTTTATGGCTTCACTCATCTTCTTCTTTTCTCTCAATCTTGGAAAAAATGACTGTCTTTTCCTGAGATGGTGCTTTTCCTATATCCAAATACTTTATCTCTTCCTTGAAGCTCAAGAGAAAGACAATTATTCTACTCTTTATTGTGAATCTCTCCTCTACTACTCCTTCCCTCTCCACTTATAGACATATTCTTCTTATCCTAGGAAAAACGAAAAACTCTTTTATCTCAGTTCCTACTTTTGCCTTCCTTTCAATGTCAAGTTCCTCAAAATAGTCTATATTCGTTTGCTCTTTCTCACTACTTCTCTATGACTTGCTTCCACCCATCCCACTATAATGAGACTGAACTCTAAAAGGTAACTAATTGATAGTCTAATTGCCAAATCCAAAGACTTTTTCTCCACCTTCAGACTCCTTGACTTTTTCGCAGAATTTATACCATTAGAGTGATAGCATTGTGATTAAGGAGCTGCAAGAGTTAAACTGCCATAATTCGAAGTTTGTTTCTGTAATTGTTAGCTGTGTGTTTAGGTAAATTTTTAAAACTCTTTGTGCCTACGTTTAATCATGTATAAAAAGAAGATATAACAACAGTATAGGTTTCACAAGGTTGTTGAGTGGATTCATTTTGATAATTTAATTAAAGCACTGTGCAGTACCTATCTCATTCTATCAATAGGTGTTCAATAAGCATTTGCTATCCTCTTAGAAACCATTTTCTTACTTTTCGGGCGTACTTCTCCCTAAGCTGATATTAAATTATGTTCTCTTTGTCCCGTCCACTTTCATTTGTAATTCTTTCACTTATTAACTGAGTAATACTGAGCATGTCTTTGGGCCTAATAAATGGGGATAATTTTACTAGCTTTTCATAGGGTTGTTAAAAAGATTTAAATGATGCATGTAAGAAGTTTAGCTCAGTACGTGGCATAGAGAAAGCATTTGCTTCTCTCATTAAAGAGACAGGAAACATCTCTTGTTCAGCTCCTTTCCTTCACCCCATCTTAAATCTGAATGTTAATATCTGGTGTAAGGCAATCACACTGCAACTAAGAGGGAAAAGGCAAGAGAACCACAGAAATCACTATCTGACATCATTGAGTAAACTCCAAAGGCCACCTACTTCCAGATTTCCTGTGCTTGTTTTTATTTAAGCAACTAGGAACTGGAAGAAACTGCCTGATCTTCTATTACCTGCAGCAAAATTATCCCTAATAATATGGTCCTAATATATGCTTAACCATTTTAGCTAACATTCTTCCTGCTATCCTTGCAGGAAGTTTATACAATGAACCCATAGTATCTACAGTTACCTCAACTTTAACTGTCTATTTTGAATCTTTCTACTAAAAGTAAGTTCCCTATTTAGCTCCTTGGGAGCAGTTATGTTAGGTGCAGTGCTCAAATGTCTTACACAATCACAGTTCCACTGTTTGTGATGTATAATGGCAGCATCATCTCGTTAAGTAAAAATAATAGCTGTGTCTTATTGTAGAATATGCCAAATTGTTTTTCTATCTAATCCACACAAAAAACCTGCTTAATAGAATAGATAATAAGTTTCAGAGATTGCAGATGGAGATAAATTCTAGTATTACTCCTTCTTAAATAATATAACTTTTTTGATCTTCAATTTCCTTTCTTATAAAAGCATTAAAAAGAAATAGTATTTCCTCGAAGAGTAATTATGAAGAGTTAAGGTAAATGCTGTCAAATGCCTAACACAGTGCACAGAATGGACAAAGAAGCATCATGAATGGAAGTTCTTTCATTGCTTTAATCCTATAGTAGGTGATGAGTAAATATTACTGTCCTAATCTTTTGCATAGAACATACACAATAATAGGCACTTCATTAAGAAAGACTAGAGTTAGTATTCACCCATAGGAAGCTTCTGCACATTAATCTCAACTACTCTCACCATACCCTTTCTGAGTCTCCATTAACATTTGTGTAGTCACATGTTTTTAAAAATTGTCTTCTGTGATTTTCACTTCCAATTAGACACTTCAATAACACAGTGATTATTCTAACTTTTTAAAGAATTTCTCTTTAAGGAAGGGTTTTCAGAACATACATTTCCTGTGACATAGATATTAATAATTGAGTGAATGCTGAACTTTTGGGGAAGATTACATGAGAAATACTAGGCCTAACAGTGACCAATGTTTAAAGTTATCTAACTTCCTTTGATGCATTTTTCACATGCATCGACAATGGTATGTGCTATTTTCCTTAACAGTGAGAAATTATCACTTTCATTACAACATTTGATATTTTGTTTTGTTTCATTTTTTGAGAAAGCTGAAAGTCATTTCACACTGCTGCTGATGAATAAGGTGGCTTAAAAATATGCCAAGCAATTTTCCGGGGGGGGGGGCAGGGAACAAACTACAACAATAACAGAAGTGAGATTTTTAAAAAAATGTTTATGAACTAAACTCTTTTTTAAAATATTTTATTTATTCTTAGAAGCGAAGGCAGGGAGAAAGAGAGGGAAAGAAACATGAATGTGTGGATGCCTCTCATTCCCCGCTACTGGGACCTGACCCACAACCCAGGCATGTGCCCTGACTGGGAATAGAACCAGTGACCCTTTGCTTCACGGGCGGGCACTCAACCCACTGAACCACACCACCCAGGGCCAGAAGTGAGATTTAGATATCAAGAAATAACATTTTCTTTTATGACCTATGAGCTGGCTCTGAAGTAATTCTAAAATGTTTGGAGGCTAACAGCTTCCAAGGGTGCCTACTTTGAAAGACAACATTCATGTATATGTAATTTGATTTAAAAATATTAGATTCCTTACTTATTCACAAGTAGGATAAATACTATCACATTATATGTATATGATTTCCTATATTCAAAACAAGGAAAGTAGAAACGCAAAGAAAGGTCTGGCAGGAAATTTTTTTGTTGTTGTTCTTGAGCCAGTCTTGCAGCATTGCATACCAGGGTTTTGCCTACTCTTCTGACAAACGTATTTTGACAAATACTTTGTCGGATTGTCTCCTTTAACATGAAATGACCTAGACTGGATAAATTCTGATGTAAAAATCATTTAACAGTTTAACGTAACAATACTTTCAATTTATGCGATGCAATCTAATATTTTCTTTCCTGTCTTATTTTATTTCCCGACCTCCCAGATGATTTCACTTTCTGCATATGGGTCGCGTCCCAGAGTTTGAAAGAAGCATTTTAAAGAGCAGGTTGCGTCCGTCAGGGTCCCAGGTTAGGACCAGCCAACTTCCCGCGGCTTTGGTAACTTAGCAACCAAGCACCACCAAGTGTAGACACTTCCGGAACCCTTGGCCGGAGTTGTCCAATCCGTTCTACAGAGTCGCCGCAAAGGCTGACGGGATCTTGGATACGGGGCGGTAGCCCGCGTCTGCACCATGGTGACAGGCGGCGGAGGAGCTAGAGTGGCAATGGCTGCTTCGTACACCTTAGCTATCGCTGCTGTGACTGCATACCTCCTGTTGGTTTCCCTTCACGTCTCACAGGCTCAGACCTTCTCTTTCCCTTTCAGGCAGCCAGAAACCTGCGGCCATAACCAGTATTTCGATATCTCCTCGCTCTCCTGTGTCCGATGTGGAGCCAACCAGAGGCAGGATGCCCAGGGTGAGATGGTTTGGGATGGGCTCTGGCTAAATAAACACTCCCGCCTTGGTGCTGCGCGCAGTCCGCGGTGTCGCTGAAACACCTTTTGGACCGCACAAAGAGTATTTCGGGAAAGTTAACGCCAGCGCTTAAGAGGTTTTCCTTGGAGGACTGCAGGTTGGGGGACGTCGAGTCCGCTACTCCTCGAGCCGTTGCCAGTAATATCTCGGCGCCACCCCCTGCCCCAACTTCTCAGCCGAAGGGTCTTTAGGGAGCACCTAGAAAGCTACATATCGGAGGCAGAAAAAATGGAGAAGAAATCTGAGATGCAGAAGAGCAGATGACAGGGAGGGGCTGCAAATTAGCCCTTGTAACTTTGATAACCGTTTACTTGACTTTTCAAGTCCCATAAAGTTAGACCTGGAAAGGACCTAAATCTTGAGCAGGTCCAGTCTCAAGGAAATACAAGTCCAGGTGAGGAAATACAAATAAGGAAATTGAAGTCCAGGTGAGGTTGTAATGTCCTCTTTGTCACCTAGATTGGGAATTAGAAGAACTTGTGTTTTTGTCCTGAGCCTCGACCTATTTTTTCTACTATGGGATGTGACCATATTACAGGTCTCCTTAGGACTTATTCCTTTGGTTATTGAATATTACTAATTGTCCTTAAAGTTTCTTGGGATTGCGTGCTTTTTTTTTCTTGAAACATCCATCATTTTGTCCTGATTCTGTTCACTGAAACTGCTTAGATTAAAAATTTCTCCATATGCTAAAATCCAAGATGTTTTCAATCTCGATTTGGTTACCCATGGGATTAAATTTCTGCCATCTTCAAATTTGATATATCTTCATTTATATCATATAGGATAGCTCAGGCTCCTCAGGTTAGGATATATGAATGAGAAAGAATTTCACAGAATGCTCTCTGTACTTATCCAGCAAATTGAGTAGTGATTATTTCATACTGTTTACTATTTGTGTACAGGGAGTATGGTAATTTATTTAAACGAATGTAACTTTTTTAAATAAAGGGTTTTTTTAACAAAGAAAATTTAAATTTATTGAATATATGTGTATGTTTGGGTGAAATAGAAATGTAAAATTTCCACACCTGTTAATTAATAGTTTGATTATTTGTTTAGTTTTTCAATAATATAATAATTTAGTTATGCTTGCACTAAAAATTGTAGCAAACACAATACCTACCTTGTGCCAGACACATTCTAAGACCTTTATGTATAGTAACTAGTTTAATATTCACACTAACCCTAAGAGGAAAATGTTATTCTTACCATTTTACCAAAGTGGAAGATGGAGCACAGAAAAGTTGTTAGTTGCTCAAAGTCACACAGGTAAGTAACAGAATCAGCATGAGAACCCAAGGAATATGTTTCTGGATTTGAACCCAGGCAGTAATGGCTCCAGAGTCTGGCTCTTAAGTACTATACTTCTCTAGATCTTAAGAATTATCACAAGTTTCCCTGTCTTGGCGTTTTATTATCATTTACCAAGGTCAGAATTGGCCCTCTTCTTTTTAGGAACGTCATGTGTGTGTCTACCAGGATTTCAGATGATCTCTAATAATGGAGGAGCTGATAT
Organism: Sturnira hondurensis; assembly: GCF_014824575.4. Taxonomy (NCBI): domain Eukaryota; kingdom Metazoa; phylum Chordata; class Mammalia; order Chiroptera; family Phyllostomidae; genus Sturnira; species Sturnira hondurensis. The sequence continues at coordinate 39,931,057 of NW_028082759.1, forward strand.
TATTTGCAAAAAGTGCCCAGAAGACAGGGTATGGAGTATTTGGCTTTAAGTAATTTTACTGTAAAAACTAGTAAATTAAATGTATTTTTAATCTACCATTTCATGTGTACACTAATATTTTCTCTCACAACTTTAAAGTTATATAAAGTTCAGTTTGTTTTTACTAGATATATTTTGGAAGATTGGTGAAATTTTATACCAACTTGGAAAAAAGGAATTTATTGCTTTATTTGTTTTTTAAATCTGAAATTTTAAAAACCCACAAAGCTATGAAAATTTGTTTTACCTTTCCTCGTAGAGTAACTCAGTTATAAAGAAAAGTAGATGAATGATACAAATATAGAGCAATTTGGAGTATGTATATCCTTTGGTACAGATTGAGTTCTATGTCTTAGACTATGTGTCAATGTTTTATTAATAACTATAATGATATCAAGGTGATAAGTTTATGAAATACCAATTGCATTATTAAATAGGTTAAATAATATCTGTTGCTGTTCTGTTAGTCATTTTGTTATATTATAATTTTTGGAAAATTAGGAAGGTAATAGTTGTTATATATAATGATTTTTAATTCACAGAAATGTATTTTCAATCATTTTGGATAATTAGGAGTCTCTGTGTCTGTTCTGACTTTTATAGTAATATATCTTCTAATTATATGTATTTAAAAAAACATTGAATTTGGGAATTTAATATAAAGTTACCAGTTGTTCTACTTTATGTCTAGTACTTACAGATTTAATGATTATTTTGATACTTATTTTATCTTTTTGGAAGTATTGACCCTATAATAAATAGCCACTAATAAGAAGTGATGCCAAAGTTGATTGGTTTTTTAGTGATATTACTAAGAAATCTTAATTTTTATTTTTCTAAGATTTTAAATTTATTTTTAGAGAGAGGGGAAAGAAGGGAGAAAAACATCAATGTGTGGTTGCCTCTCACATGCCCCCCGACCAGGGACCTGGCCTACAGTCCAGGCATGTGCCCTGACTTGGAAGTGAACCGGTGACCCTTTGGTTCACAGGCCAGAGCTTAATCCACTAAGCCACACCAGCCAAAGCAGAAATCATAACTTTTAAATAGTCTTATGTATATGTGCTGCCAAGTATAGGAACATTTTTTGATAGATCCAATTTTTCAATATCAATTTTGAAATTTTCCAAATTTTTTAATTTTCCAAAATTTAAAATAGTTGGTGGCATTGTTTTTTTGTTGTCATTGTCCTCTATTAATTTTGGCTACATTCATGTTTGTAATATAATCACTGTATTATTGTCCCAGATTTTTCCTAAGTCATATAATAAGCCCAATTTTGAATGATGTCATACTTTATCAAAAACCGTTACTAGTAGAAACTATTAATGAATAGAAGGAAATACCCTTATAATTTAATTTAACATGAACAACTTAGCATATTAGTTATATGTAACATCTGCCTATTTTGAATCATAACTTGATTTTAAAAAGCTAATGTATTTGGATTTTTAAAAATTAGAATAATTATTTTAAGGCAAGTAAGTCTATTAACTAGCTGTTTATTAAATTCTGTTGCATTTTGTTGTTTTATCTTTGTCAATGGAAAAACTGAATGATGATATTAATTATGAAAGTAAGGACTCATTTGAACTGAAAATCATGAAGAACTATTGCCCAGAGTCAATATATAGTTATAAATGTATATCTTAATTTTGGAATATAAGCTCATATTGGTACCCAGGAAATTTTTATGAGGCCTTTATGCACATTATGTATTTAAATATAAATTGCAAATTATACACTCTTGTGGCTTTTGGACTTACATGATCAGTTAAGGAGGAAAGGTTGATTATGAAGGATAAAATGATTTTTTTTTAATTCAGAAAGGTGTTACCAAAGATGGCTGGAACTGCATTTCTTGCCCTAGTGGTTTAACTGCAGAAGGAAAATGCCACTGTCCTACTGGCCATATTTTAAGTAAGTAGGTTTCTTATGAAATAGTAACACATCTTCTTTTGTATTTGTTTCTGATCAGGACGTTAAGTGAAATAGTATGGTGATTTCTTAACAATATTTTTATTACTGTTGTTCAAAATTTGATGATGTTTGAGACAGCAGCAGGCATTAAGAAGATAAAAGAGCCCTACCTGATTTTTAAAAATTCTTTATTCTTAATAATGTAGTATTAGATGGATACTTCCTTAGTATAATAAGATAAAATATCAACTCAGAAGCCATCATGATGCCTAATAAGGAAAAAATATTAGCATTCCTCTGAATGTCAGGAACCAGATAGAGATATAAATGATATACTTAGGTAAGTGAAAGAATACACTCAATACATTCATACACTCAATAAATATTCATGTATGAATGAATAAACTCCATACTTCATTGGTTTACTTAATATATCTTTGATTTCTTTTCAAAGCAATACTTATAAAACTGCTTTATTTTTCTACAGTCCCATGCTATACCATTGTATGAATGTACCATAATTTATTTGACTTAATTACTCTATAGGTAATTAAGATTCCTTACTTAATTACTCTATAGGTCATAGAGTAATTAAAAAAGAGAAGATAAATATTATTAATTTTCAATGATTTGATTGTATATTTAGAAAACCCAGTGGAATCACTAAAATTTATTATAACCAAGTAAAGTTTCCTGAGAACAAAATTAATATTCTAAAATCAGTAGGCTTCTTATTCAAACAGTAACTCTTTAGAAACTGTGAAGAAAGAAAAGAGCTCATCTGCAGTAGCAACAGCAACAAAAAATACTGAGGCATAAATGTGCAAGAGGAATTAATTGAAGAAATCTGTGAATGCCATTGAGGGACACAGAGATAGGATTTAATAAATGAAGTATACATCTTGTTTTTGGATGTGAAGATGAAATATTGTAAAGATGTCAGCTCTCCCAATACCAAGTCTATTTAAAGGAACCTTAATAAATTCTACTAGGGGTTTGTTTCTCTTTTTTAGAGACTGTAAAAACTAATTCTAAAGTTTGTCTGTAGAAAAATATATGAAAGCCAAGAAAATTATGAAAAAGGAGCAAACAACCCCATCAGATATTGTACACATTTTATAGCTGCTATAATAATAACATCGGTGGCTAGCAACAGACTGGTTGATGGAACATATCACATGTGATAAAAGTGGCATTTCATATCGCTGGAGAAAAGACTGATTAATGAGTGGTATTTGGGGAAGTACTAAGTTGGGTTTCTACCTTATTCCTTAAAAATAAATTTTAGGTCAATCAAATATTTTAATATTAAATATGAATCTATGAAAGTTTATAAAAATAATAGGAAACATTTTATTTCTTAGTGTTGAGTAGGCCTTTTAAGTATGGGGCAAAAATCTCAGAAGCTGTGGAAGAAAATTTGGTCAATTTGATTACATATAAAATTTTTTAAAAAAATCATAAATAATACCAGAAAGTAAACAGCAGACTACAGAAAAAATTATAGTCCATACAATAGACAGATAGCTAAGTTCTGTAATATATGTACAACTTCTATAAATAAATAAGAGCAAGGTGAATAACTGAATTTTTTTTAATGGCCAAAAATCAGGAATAAAGTTGGCAGAGAAAAAGCATTTAAACATGAATAAATTGCTCAACCTTACTCAGAGAATAATATTAATTAAAACTTGAAGGGACTTGATGAAAAAGGTAAAGGGATAGAAGAGAACAGATTGATAGTTACAAAATAGTCATGGAAATGTAAACTACAGCATAGGATATATAGTCAATAATATTTGTAATAACTGTATGCTGCCAGTTAGGTACCGGAAATATCAGGAGGAGCACTTGGTAAGTACATGATTGTCTAACCACCATGCTGTTCACCTGAAACTAGTACAAAATAATATTGAATGTAAGCTGTAATTAAAAACATTTTTTAAATTGAAAAAAGTTTTACAACAATGTAAGGTTATAAGAATTGAAGTCAGAATTCTTGCCTATTCAAAAAAACTGAAATTTTATTTTAAAGTAAATTTTATTTTAAAATTTTATTTTTAATCAGATTTGATTGTTAGACTTTTTGAATTTTGACAATGTTTGCAAGAATACAGGGCAACAGTTATGTATCATTGAGGAAGTTTAAGTGGTAGCAACTTCTATGGAGAGCAGTTTGACAGTATTTATCGAATGTAGATCATTGCCCAGCAAGCCTTTATCCAGGGATTTCTTGTTCTAGTACAGGTAAATAAATGACTGAAGAAGTATATGCATGTTTTGTCTTTTTATTGCAGTATTAGTCCTATGACAAAAGATTATAAATAATGTGAAAGAGATTATTAGTCAAATAAATTATGGTACATTCATACAATGGTATAGCATGCAACTGTAGAAAAATAAAGCAGTTTTATAAGTATTGCTTTGAAAAGAAATCAAAGATATATTAAATAAACCAATGAAGTATGGAGTTTATTCATTCATACACGAATATTTATTGAGTGCCCACTATTTATCAGAACTATTTTATTTATTTGGTATGCTACCATTTATGTTTTCTAAAAAAGATTATATATGTATACATGCTTGTATATGCATGTATATCCATAGCCTGTTCTGGAAGAATTCATAAGAAACTAGTAACAATGTTTGCTTCAGGTGGAGAACTGAGTGTCTGGAGGGAAGGGGTTGGGAAAGAGACTTAATTTTTGCTTTGAATCCTTCTGTGCCTTTTATTTTTACAGTTTGTATATTACCTCTTTAAAAATAATTCTTAATGGAAAAATTGCTGTCATCAATTTATTTGAAATCTATTTAGAAGGGAGGACACACATGTGGAAAAGTGATGTGCCGAGCAAGAGAGCAATAACAGATTTTTCACAAGGGGCGTACATATTAAATAATCAGTTGACCACTGTAGGCAATAAATGTTCTATAAGGAACAACAAGGGTTGTTTGGAAAGGTCGCCATAAGAAGGCAGTGTAGTAATTGGATCTTGAAGGATTAATGGTGTTTCCAAGGTAGCAATAAAGAGGCTATTCCAGGCAGAAGGAAAAGTGTAAGCAGGGTGTAAACATAAAATATAAAAAATCCAGATTGACTATGAAGGGAATATCAGTTTGCTGAGTTTAAAGGTGCGTTGGTCCTGATTGTGGAAGGCCTTGAATGACATAATAGTCTATAGGAATGCACATTTTATTGATGGTTTTCAACAGGGAAACGATTCAGATTAATCTGCCTATCATTAGTCTTGCATTAATTCAGCTATCTGTTGTATTTATCCAGAAATGCTTCATATATTTGCTTGTCTCTATATATCATTGAAAATATTCATGCAAGTATCATCATACTTATTCATAAGTATCTGCTGATAAAACATTAAAATAAATTTTAAAACTTCATTTAAACAAAGGACCTTTAAGCTAAAGGGCGCTAGCAAGCCCCCACTTCAGTTCTAGCAGATTGTCATCACATAAGTACATGGAACCCATGAAAACAGACTTGCTTATTTTTTAAGAGATGCCAGAAATACAAAGTTTTTAGGTGAAACCTCCCAATTTTAAATCTTCCTAATTAAAAATATTTATTGATCAATACCTGCTAGGTGCTAGGATACAATAGTGAATCAAACTTACATTCCAATGGCAAGAGAAAGAGTAAACAAATGAGTAGGTCTATCTGTAGGTGGTAATAAGTACTATGAGGGCAAATAAGACAAAGCAAAGGGAGAGGCAGCAGGCTGCTAGTTTACATGGACGACCTTGGAAGACCTCCCTAGAAAGGTGACGACATCTGAGCAAAGACCTGAAGGAAGTGAGAAACAGAGCCGTGTTGGTGACTGGGCATTCTAGGCAGAGGGAATAGCAAGTGCAGAGGTCCCAAGATGGGTGCATACTCGGTATAATCAAGGGTCAGCAGTATACTAATGTGGCTGTACCAAAGGAGGAGGAAAGCAGAGGCGGGTGGGTCTGAAAAGTGGATTGATGGTTTGCAGATCATTTAAGGCCTTTTAGGCTATATGAACCTTGAAAATGAACTGGTGTGAGGTGGAAGACCATTGGAAGGTTTTCAGAGGAGTGAAATGATCACACTTAGTTTTTAATCTAGCTTCTTCCTGGAGAATAGAACCAGGGATCTAGTTAGGAATCTGTCACAAAAGCCCAGGTTATAGATGATGGCATTGGGCCAAGGTAATAGTTCTGGAAGTAGAATAATTTGGCTTCTGGATATACTTTGAAGAGAGAGCTGACAGGATTTGCATCTTTATTTTCTAATTTTTTTTAATGTGGAGGATGAAAGGAGGATACCTAGATGTACTGAGGAAATGGTCAAATGGAGTTGCCTGTAGGAGGAATAAGTTGTTCACCTTTACGTTTGTTAAATTTGTTTTTACCACCTTGCAAAACCTTGTAAGATTATGGATAACATTATGATTGGGACTAACGGTCTTTGACCATTTTTCGCAATGCTGTTTCTCTGTTACTCCTTCAGCCCCAAAGTAATTGTTATCATTTTGTGTGTATGTCCTCTTAGAATCTATTTTTTCTCTTTTTAACGTACAGATGTACATTGTAGTCACAAAATATGCAGTATTTTTATATAAATATTTCATACAAAAAATATTGTTTTACATTATACTTTTTTCACTTAACAGTATGATCTATTTGCTATTTTAAATATTTAGATTATTTTCTAACAAATAACACTTTGATGAATATCGTTATTCATATATGTGTGTATTTCTGTAAGTTAGGTATCTAAAAATGAACTTTTAGTGTTGTAGGGTAGATGAATATAAAATTTTAGTAGATACCATCAAAAGCTAAGTTGCAGAAACATAGCGACAGTCTGTGAAAATGCTTGTTTCCCCATAACCAGTGTGACAGGAAAACTTTTTTAAAGATTTATTTATTTATTTTCAGAGAGAGGGAAAGGGAAGAAGGAAGAGAGGGAAAGAAACATCTATGTTCGAGAGAAACATCGATCACACACCCCCAACTGGGGACCTGGCCAGCAACACAGGCATGTGCCCTGACCAGAAATTGGAACAGGTGACCTTTTGGTCTGTGTGACACCACCTAACCCACTGAGCCACACCAGCCAGGGCACTGAAAATTTTTGAAGAAAAAATACTAATTTTTTATTATGAGCATTTGGAAAATTAGTTTCTGTATTATTTTTATGTGAATAGGGAAGGTTTCACTTTTCTATATTATTGAGGTGGTTAACATGCCTTTAATGCAAAGCAGATGTTTTGAAAATCATTAGAATTACAAGTGTATTTTACTAAGTATACCCAGGCTTTTATGTTGACTTTGAGATCTAATCTAGTGTTATATCTTAATTTTGTTTTTAAATTGTTTAGTGGAAAGAGATATAAAGGGAGCATTGTTGTCTCAAGCCACTTGTCAGCTCTGTGATGAAAATGAAGACTCTTTTACGGTAGCAAATGCTGTGGGAAACAGGTAAGTAGTGCGCTGTGTGCTGACTTAATATCATTTTATGTATATGAAGAATGTGTACCCTTTTAATTACTTTCTAATCATATCAGTTGCTTCTCACAATAATGGGAGGAAGGATAGCAGTAGGCATTAGCAGCTAAAGAAGCTGAGGCCCAGAGTAGGGTTCGGTCTCTTATCAGTTGTTTGACCTTGGATAGCTCAGTAAGTTAATCTCCTTGTCTCTAGAGTGGGGACGTACCACCTAGTTCATAGGCTGTTATCACAGCCTAGAAATAAATATATTAAGTTCTCAGCATAGTGCTAGAGAGTAAGTGTTTTGTTTGTGATTATGTAATTTGTACACTCTCTGTAATATATAGTACATAATAGTGACTTCTATTTTCAGCATAGTTGCTATATATCAGGTATTGTGTTGTATATGTTATATTACCTAAGAAAATGTATTAATAAGATAAATAAATTCAGGTACCCTATTACAGCCCTGTTCTCTATGACTTTACATTCCCCTTCGTGCATGCACACGTACACACCAAACACACAAGCCCACACACTACTCCCTCTGTCTAACTCAAACACAGTATTCCTATTTCAACTTCAGTTCTGGCTACAGATCGACCTCCCTTTAAGCACAATTTTCTCTTTAGTTCTCAAGTTTAACATAGAAAATACTTGAGCAGCTTTTTCTGGGGATAATTAGTGTTAGATCATCTTTTCTTTCAGGCTGACCTGCATTGTAGCACATAAATATGGACCACCAGGCTGTTCCTCAATTTTTCCCCCCTAATACCTATCTAAGTCTAGTCTGTGCCATGCCCTGGCCCCATCTCCTACCTGCTCTATCTTGCTAGAAATGAATACCCACCTAAAACCATCAGCGCCCTCCTTGTCCAATGCCCTGTGTCCTTTTATATCATTAATGAAAAATATTTTTTCTAAAATTAACAGAGATCATGAATAGACTTGAGGTTGTGATAAGGAGTAGATACATGTTTCTTTTCAGCATATGTTGTCTTTTTGCTTTATGGCAGACAAAATAAAAGTATATTGATATAAGTACTTATAAAAGTGGATTGGGTTTCATTTATATAAGTTTGTTGGGCTCTTTTGTTAATGGAGTAACATAACCATCTTTGCTGTTCAGTATTTATTCTTTTACAATTCATGTGGTTTCAAAAGAATACTCTCCTATTTAAAGAAAAATGTTATATATAAAGAGAGATTCCAGGGGAAGAGAGAAAGGGGTGTAGAGAGAGAGAAACACTGACGTGAGAGAAACATCGATTGGTTGCCTCCCTCATGTGCCCCAACTAGAGACCAAACCCACAGCCTAGGTGTGTGCCCTGACTGGGAGTGGAATCCACAGCCTTTTGTTGCATAGGACGATGCTCCAACCCACTGAGCCACACTGGCCAGGCAAGAATCCTCTCCTATTATTGGTTAATTTTATTTATTTATACCTTGCCTTGTAATACTAAGAGAGGGATAAAATTATTCAAATAAGTGTCCATATTTTTAATTGGTCTACTTATTACAAGTAATGAGTTTAATCTAGTATTTATAAAGACAAGTTCTTAAATTTAGGTTTAGTATAATTCATTAGCATTTAAAAAATGTTTTTTGTTATATTGACAGGTGTGTCCGATGTGAGCCAACATTCATTAATACCAGCAAGTCTTGTGTGTGTTCAGAACCTAACATTTTAGTAAGGCTAATCAAATTGATAAACTATATATTTTGAAATTAAATTACTTATACTATTCCATAAACTGTTTTATTCATTCATTCATTCATTCATTTTTTAGACAGGGGGCTTATGTTTCAGCAGCACGGGGAATTTCCCTCCACGTGTAATTTCAGCTACACGCTATGGAGAGCTTGTGAGTATGTTTATATTTTTTGTTTCATTGTTAGGAATATGTCTGCATTTCTTTGGTAATTAATTTGGGAATAAAATGATGCACATTTATGTGTAAATCACTTTAAAGCAGGGATTATGATCAGCCTAAGCCTATAAGCTTGGCATTATGATTTATAAGTTCAGTTACTGTCTTCTCTATCCCAGCTCATTCCTTTTTCAGTGAGTCTCAGAATGTTAAGACTGGGCAGGTTCATTGTAGATCCCATAAAGAATGCAGTATAATATAGTTAGGAGCACCAGAGACTAGATTTCAGCCCTGGATTTATCAGTCATCTGCTTTATATCTTTGGACTTGGTTAACATTTTTAATCTTCAGTTAATTGTCTGTAAATTGAACATAATAATAATAGCTACCTCACAGTGCCTGTACATGGTAGTCACCAGAGAAATGAGGATTATTTCTATCCAGCCAGTTTCCTTATTTACAGATGAGAGCGTGTTGGCATAGAGTTGGAGCTCTTGTGACAGATCCTGGTGATGACAACATCTGGGATGGAAAATGGGAAGTAGGTGCATGGTTTGGCACTGAAGAGGTTCCAAATACAAGAGAATAGGCGTTAGATGACTGACTAGGAGTTAGTTGATAAGCATTGAGGATACCCAGTATGCCAGCAGAGCCTGGGACAGACAGGCCAGGATCTGGTTGATAAAATCATTGTTGAATAGGTGGGAGCAGTACTGTGAGGATAGCCATAGTGATGCTAGAAACTGGGATCTTGATGAACGAAGCAAAAATTTCTCTCCTTCAATATAGTCTTGTTGGGTGACAGGCAAGTATGAAATAATGGCAAAACAACAGAATAAATGCTAGCATATGGGTATGCATAGGAGCTTGAGATCATAAAATTTGGCTCGTTTGTAACAAGATACATGTCTTTGGGGGCATTCTTCTTTAGATTTGGATCTCAGTGAACATATGTATCCCATTATCACATTTGTAGGTCTTTAATTTTCGCTTTTTCCTTTTCAAAATAAGTTGAAATAATTTTGCTCATAGTCTCACCAGTGTCTCTCCCTCTCACTTGGTCTCAGGTCAGCAGCCATTTAGGTCACGTCCTTTTCAATCCCCTTCATTCTGGAAGAGGTCCTCAGTCTTTCCTCTCCGAACTCAATAGTTTTGGAGATTATAGGCTTTACAATCTACCGGATGGTCCTCAACTGGGTATATCTAATCTTTCTTCACAATTAGAACATGCTTGGCAGGAAACCACAAAAAAAGATGGAGTGCTATTCTCAGTGCATTGCTTCACACTGTGGGGCACAGGGATGTCCATCTGTCCCACCACCGGTGATGTTAACCTTGATCACCTACCATAAAGTCACCATGTCTGCTTTACTATTACCATTTTCCCTTTGCATTTGATTAGTATTTTAGGGGAATTTCCAAAATTATGTTTACTCTTTTTCACTAACACTAACTTAGTAGCTTTAATATCCACTGATGACACTTGTCTGTATCAGCCACTACTGTGATGGTTGCCATATCTTTCCATTATGTCTCCACATTTCCCGATTAACATTCTACTATAAGGAAGAATTTTTCCTTCTCATTTCTCTCTATATACTTNCATGTCTGCTTTACTATTACCATTTTCCCTTTGCATTTGATTAGTATTTTAGGGGAATTTCCAAAATTATGTTTACTCTTTTTCACTAACACTAACTTAGTAGCTTTAATATCCACTGATGACACTTGTCTGTATCAGCCACTACTGTGATGGTTGCCATATCTTTCCATTATGCCTCCACATTTCCCGATTAACATTCTACTATAAGAAAGAATTTTTCCTTCTCATTTCTCTCTATATACTTATTTGTATATTAATGGCGGTATCGATTCATGGGTTCCTGTTTTGTTCAATTGGTTTTAATCCAATACATGTGTTTGTTTTAATGCTCAAACTGTCCTAGATTTGGCCAGTAGAAGCCCCTGCATGTTGGCTCCCGTCTTTGTTGACACCACATCATCCTTTAATTGTTTCCTTACTTTCTGGCACAGCAAGGTTTCCAGGCTCATCTAGGACTCTTTCAGCCTCAGCCCTGGAATCAATCATCTTTCTATGGAGCTTTTAAAGATAATATTTAGAAACCAAGATTACTACTTTAGTATGCCTCCTTAGCAGACAGAGCTAGAAAATATGTATATAACTGTTTCAGTACTTATCTTGTGTGTATATATATATATATATATATATTAAAATAAATGAGTTCATACCGATACTTTCAATTCCAAAGTGATACCTCAGAATTCTTTTTAGCCTTTCATTTGACAGTAGTGAAACTTCCCACAGTATCTTTCCCAGTAGTGGGAAATCTGGGCCTCATCCTCAATTTGCTCCTTTGCTCAACATGACAAAGCTGTCTTCCACTCCAACACCACTGTGCAGTAGATTCGTTTCAGGCTGCTCTGCTAGAAAGGGAAGCTGGGCAGGCAAAGGCTATTCCAACTGTAAAGTTAATCTGATTCAGTCAATGTATGCTATTTATTTATTTAAAGATTTTATATATTTCTTTTTAGAGAGTGAAGGAGGGAGAGAGAAAGAAAGTGAGAGAAACATCAATGTGTGATTGCCTCTCGTGCGGCCCCTACTGGGGGCCTGGCCTGCAACCCAGGTGTGTGCTCTGACTGAGAATGAAACCAACGACCCTTTGGTTTGCAGGCCGGCACTTAGTCCATGGAGCCACACCAGCCAGGACCAATGTATTTTATTTAAATATACCAGTCTTGAACACTGACACTTTTCTAAGGACAAGTTTGTAGTTCCTAACTTTAATAACATTTTATTAAATGTTAATTGGTAACAGATTCTGTGTGGCCAGTGTATGAATCATGTCAAGAAAATGCAGTTATGATGGTGTGACTATCTTGGCCCAGCTCTCAGCTTTGCTGGTGTAAGAACTCAGTTTTATCAGTGAGCTTGTAGGTCAGTCAGGTTCTAAGGAACCAGTTCAAAGTAATTAAACTCACCAGAGATTAGATAGGCTGATAAACAAAATGCATGTTTATTAGTTTATGTTGAGACTGTAGTTGCCAACTAGACTAAAGTACTTGTATGAACATGATAACATCCGCTCTTCCTAATTGGAAAAATGTGCTTAGAACATTACAGGTCAGATGCTTTCTTGATTAATACAGAATTGAAATGTAATTAGTTTTGTATAATTTTATAATGAAGGCTTCCAGTCCACCTCTAGGGATATTCCTGCCTTTCGGTAAATAATTTCCATATATTTGCATATATGTGGAGTCAATGTCTTCCCATTCACATTTCCTGAAGGTAATAATGGTGATATTGTGTCTTGCTTTTTTCTCTTTTCCAACTTTTATTTTGAAAAATTTTTAAATTGCAGAAAAGCTAAAAAAAACAAGACAATGACTATACATATATCTTTTACCTAGGTTAACCAATTGTTAATGTTTTGCCAATTTGCTTTATCTTTCTGTGCATGTAAATGCATGTATATACACATTTTTTTCTGAGACACTTAAAAAATAAGTTGTAGACATGTGACATTTTCCTTTTAAATACTTTATTATGTAGCTCATAGGAAAAAGGGCATTTTTTTGGCATCGCACCTAAAAAAATTTAAATTAATGTAATAGAATTACCTTATATACTTGTTTCAATGTCTTTTACCCTCCAGCCCATTTTGGAGGGGTGGGGTGTTGTATATAGAATCCAATCAAGGATTTCCAATTGTGGTTAGTATTTTCATCTTTTTTTAACTTAAAATATTTTTTTATTGAATTTATTGGAGTGACACTGGTTAACAAAGTTACACAGGTTTCAGGTGCACAGTTCCACAGCACATCATCTCATCTGTGCACGACGTTGTGTGTTCACCACCCCGAGTCAAGTCTTCATTGCAAGTAGTCTTTTTAGTTTTCTTTAATTTGGAACAGACTCTTGTACTGTTTTGCTGGAGGGATTTTTTTTTTTTACTTTTCTTTTCTGCTTTAATAGAATTGATTCTTACATAGCCAAGGCCAGCTTTTACTGCCCCACAGTTTGGATTTTTCTCATTGTTTTCTCATGATTAGATTCAGTGAAATATTTTCAAGCAAGAATATAAGTGTTGTGTACAGCCCATTGCATCAAAACAAGGAGCACCTGATGTCGGATTGTCCGATCATTGGTGTTGCTAAACTCGATTGCCTGGCTATGGTGGTATCTGCCACTCTCTCCGTTGTAAAGGTACTCTGATGAAGGTAGTCCCAGACCTTCCTCTGAGACTATGTGAACATCCAATTTATTATGAGCCTTGCCTAAATCAAGGAAATTGGTTCCTTCAGGATGAATTTACAACTCTATTACTCTCTTTATATTTATTAGTTAGAGTCTTCAGTAAGAAGCGCTTTCTTCCTGTGCTTTTTTTTAGCCCTACTGTAAACTCATAGAATCTTTGTTTATTCAGTGTGTTATGATGTTATCGTTATTCCTCTTTCCAAAGCTCAGATTGTTCCACGGTTGTACTTTCCTTTGAGATAGCTCCTGTGTTGTTTTGACATGTCTCATTAAGTCTTCAGGCACTCCCTTGCTTTCTCTATTTTATGTTCCAGGCTCAATCAATATAATAATAATCATGAATAGTCACATAATACTCTTATTTTAAATTGTACCTTCATTGAATATTTAAGTTTTCTTTTTTAAATAATACTGCTGTCAACCATTTTATGCACATAGTTTTGTTTTTTCTTTTGGAGACACCACTTCCTTAAAATAAACTTCCTAAGTGTTTCTAAATTCCTGGGTTAAAATTAACAGGTACTATTTTATGAAAGGATTGTACAATTTTAATAGTGTTGCTGGCATTATCCATTGCTTTCATTTTACATGTGTTTCTTGGTACTGTTGGTTACTGCTTTCCATTTTTGCTAGTGTTTTGGTGCGTTGTTCAACCTTCACGCATATGTGTTTTTCCTTACACATGAGAACTTTTGCTTATTGAAGAGATAAAAGTATAGATTCAGTTGTGTTTTAGATTCCTTTGATAGCTTTGGTGCGATGTTCTATTAACTTAGTTTTATCTCTTCTGTCCACGTCCAGAGAATTTACTCTGAACTGTGCTTCCTAGTATCTTATTTTTTAGAAATGTGCACAGATGAACTTTAAAGCATTTCTTAGTCAGACCCATGTATCTGTAGCTTTCAGAGCACATGTATGCTTTGGTCTCATCCTGGATATTCTGATTCATTTTGTTGAGGAGGAAGCCAGGCATTTTCTACTTTTAGGAAATTCCACAGGTGATTCTGCTGCCCAGCGTTGTTTGAGAATCACTATTTCGGAGATTTTAACTGTTACTCAACATATCCACAATCTCCAGTTGCTAGAAATCATTTACCGATATTTCTTTTTTATTACTCTCAAATTTAATACAGTGTAATAATCCTAAATTAGCAAATGTTAACTATTCAATACTAAGTAAAGATCTAGTTTTTCTTTTATTTTTTGACACTTTGTTTTTCTATGATTGAAATAGGCATAATAATTTTTTGGACTATAGACCCATTTTTTCCCTATATCTTTTGCCTAAGTGACATGAGTTTATAATGCAGTCCTATTTGTAAAAACTGACACTGGTTAGAATTAATTCTTATATTCCCATTAAAATCTGTTTCTTCATTTTTAAATTATATTTTATTTATGCTATTATAGTTGTCCAACTTTTCTCTTCTGTCTCAACCCCCACTAAGCCCTCTTCTACTCCCTCAGGCAATCCCCACACTAGCGGATCATATACATATGTTCTTTGACTAATATAATATATTCCTTTTGTTATATGTATTTATTGCCATTTTAGTGTTCATATTTTGATCTTCTTTTTCTTCTTAAAGAAGACCCGTTAACATTTCATATAATACTTATTTGGTGGTGATAAGCTCCTTTAGTTTTTTCTTGTCTGGAAAGCTTTTTCGTCTCCTCTCTGATTCTAAGTGGTAGCCTTGCTGGGTAGAATAATATTGGTTTTACTTTTTTGCTTTTCATCATTTTGAATACTTTCTGCCAATCCCATCCAGCCTGCAAAGTTTCTTTTGAGAAATCAGCTGACAGTTTTATGAGAACTCTTCTGTAGGTAACTAACTGCTTTTCTCTTGCTGCTTTTAGGATTCTCTCTTTAACATTTGGCATTTTAATTATGATGTGTCATGCTATGGGCCTCCTTACACTGTCCTTACTTGGGGGATTCTTTTTTCTTTTTGCTGTTCCAATTGGGTGTTTTTTGCCTCCTTATATTCCAAATCTCTCATTTGATTCTCTGCTTCATCCACTCTACTATTGATTCCCGGAAATAGTTCTTTGTTTCAATTAGTGAATCCCTCATTTCTGACTGGATCTTTTTTTTTGCTATTGAGGTTCTCGCTTATTCAGTGAGCATTTTTATAACCAGTATTTTGAACTCTGCATCTAGTAGGTTTCTTATCTCCATTTTGTTCTATTCTTTCTCTGGAGTTTTGATCTGTTCTTTTATTTGGGCCATATTTCTTTGTCTCCTCATTTTGTCAGCCTCCCTGTGTTTGTTTCTATTTATTGGGTATAGCTGCTACATCTCCCTGTCTTGGTAGCCTGGCCTAATGTAGCAGGTGTCCTGTAGGATCTGGTGGCACAGCCTCACCTATCACCCAAGCTGGGTACTAGAGGTGTGTTCACCATATGGACTGTGTACACCCTCCTGTTGTACCTTGATTGCTGTTGCCACATCCAAAGTCAGCCACTGCCTGTGTTCTCTCCCGGCAGCCTGGCATAAGATACAGAGTGTTCTGCAGATGGCTGCTTCTTGTGCTGGGCTCAGAGGTGCCCATGTGAGGCCAGCGTGTGAATCAAGGCTGGCTGCCACTTAGAGTTACAGGGCTTGCTGCAGCCATATGCTGCTTGAGAGAATTTAGGAAAATTTGAAGCATAAGCCAAGACAAGCCATACACATGGAAAAGCTACTGGAAACAGCTTTGGTGGGCCTGAAAGTTGAGTAGGGCAGGGCTTCGGGGAGTCACCAGGAAGGGACAAACAGTGTGAACCAGGCTTAGAGTCTCAGATATGACTCCTGCCTGCTGGCTCTGTGTGGGGAGGGCTCAGAAAAGGAACAAAGGCCTCTGCCACCACTTCTGTCTGGGAAAAAGTTGCCCCCCCCCCGCCCAGTTCTGGCCCTGATGCTGGACAATTCAGTTTCTCCCAATATGTCTTGGTGCCTTTCAATTTGCTGACCCCATGCTGGAGCTCAAAGCCTGTGAGTCTGAGTAAGTATATGCAGACCCTTTAAGAGGAACTGCCTGGAACTCCAGAAATTTCTGTCTTCCACAGCCTTAATCCCCCTTGGTTTTTACAGCCAGAGTTATGGGAATTTATTTTCCTAGCACTGTAACCCTGGCCTGGGTGGCCTGGTGTGGGGCTGTGGGGCTGGTACCCTTTGCTTCTAGAGATCCCTCCTGAGTGTTATCCACCAGATGGGTGTGGGACCATCTCCTTCTTCATCTCCACCCTTCTACCAGTCTGGATGTGGTTTCTTTAATTCCGTAGTTGTGGGACTTACATTCAGCTTGATTTTAGCAGTTCTGAATGATGGTTGTTCTGTAGTTTAGTTGTAATTTTGGTGTGGTCATAGGAAGAGGTTCACCTTGTTTGCCTATGCTTCCATCTTTACTGGAAAACCAATAGTCTAAAGTCTGTTTTTTAAATCACATTGAGAGAGTAATGTTAGCCTTTTTACATTCAATAATATGTATATTAATATCTTCCTAACAGTGTAGTGTTAAGGAATCTTTATTGGAACTTAAAACTAAGATTCATCTTTTTGTTTGCAGGGCATGTCTTTAACTTCAGAATGGTTTACAAAGTATTTGCAATCATCAGCAGCTGCTTGTTGGGTAAGTTTGAATTTTTTTAAAAATAATTCTGTATCATTTTGAAGAATTGTACTGTTTTCTCCCCTAGATTTTAAAAGTTTTCTAAGTAGCTGTATCTCCTTAGTCATAGTCTTTAATAAGAATAAACCCTTTCTAGTAGATTGAAAGAGAATACATAAAGAAAAAATATTATTCATTTTATATTTCATTATATACATGTTGAATGTCTCTGAACTCACTCTCTGAAATTTAGTGTTAGGGGGCACTGATTCACACTGTCATTTAGTAAATGTTTACTGATGATCTACTATGTGCCTGGCCCTCTTCTCAAATCAAGTGTTGTATCTCAGAAAAAGACATTAAAATATCCCTTGGAATTATAGTCTAAGTAAATGTCAGGTGATGCAAAGTGCCAAGAAGACAAATAAATCACGATAAAGAACACACAGAATGGAAAGGGATGCTATTTTACTTAGGACAGGCATCTTTGAAAGGGTGTTATTTGAGTAGAGATCTGAAGAAAGTGAGAGGAGCCATGTAAAGGAAAGAATGTTCTTAGCAGAGACCACAGCAAGTACAGAGGTCCCAACGCATAGTTACCTGGCTTGTTCATGCATATGAAATGGTAAAAAACCTAGAGTGGCAGAAGCAGAGTGAGCAGGGAATGTGGAAAAATGAGTTCAGGAATGAAAGGAATGGCTGTGGCTAAGACCTGGAGTTTACTACAAGGGAGATAAGAAGGATTTTTGCAAAGGAAGACATGATTGAACTTCAGATTTCAAAAGGAGTGCTAATGCATGGAGAGTAGATTTTGTTGGGGCAAGGACAGAAGTAGGGAGATCAGTTAAGTTAGGAGAGTGTTAGAGTAATCTGTTTAAGAGATAGTTGACCCACAAACAAGAGTAGTACTGTAGAAATAAGATGTACTTTTGGATATACTTCTGTTTATATTGTGTTGGCCAAAAAGTTTGTTTGGTTTTTTTCTGTAAGATGGCTCCAGAAGTACGTAGTTGTCTTTAACTTATTTGAAACAATTTTGTTAGATTGCATTGACAGCTGTCATATCTGCATGTATTTTTTTTAAATTACCAAATTGGTGAATTTTTGTGCAGCCATTTGATGTTGAGATGGAAGAAAAAAGCAACATTTTCAGCATGTTATGTTTATTATTTTAAGAAAGGTAAAAAACTCAACTGAAATGCAAAAACAAGATTTGTGCAATCTATAGAGAAGGTGCTAATGACGGACTGAATGTTTCGAAAGTGGTTTGCAGCCCTAACCAGTGTGGCTCAGTTGCTTGGGCATCAGCTCTGCAAGGCGAAGGGTCACCAGTTCGATTCCTGGTCAGGACACATGCCTGGCTTACAGTTCGGGCTCTGGTTGGAGCATGTACGAGAGACAACTAATCAACATTTCTCTCTCATGTCAGTGTTTCTCTCCCTCTCTTTCTCCCTTATTTCCCCTCTCTCTAAAAGTGAAAAAATAAATAAATAAACAAATAAAATTTTAAGTGGTTTGCAGAGTTTCATGTTGTAGATTTCTCACTGGACAATGCTCCACAGTCAGGTAGACCAGTTGAAGTAGATAGTGATCAAATCGAGACATTAATTGAGATCAACATTACACCATGCGGGAGATAGCCTACATACTCAAAATTTCCAAATCAGTAAAGTTATTGGTGAAAATGAAAAATATGTCCTTTATTTTACAGAAAAATCATTTGGGCTTTTTGGCTAACCCAATGTTTTGAACATTAAGCCAACATGATTTACTGATGAGTTGGATATGGGAAGGGAGAAAAGGAAGATCTCTCTAGTGTTGTGACTTGATTTACTATAAAAATGGACTTCTTTTTTTTCTGATAGGGAAAACTGAGAAGTTTGAGGGGGTCAACAAATGATTTTATTTTGTTATTCATAAAATAATTACTTAACTCAGAAAATGGATCAGATTTACAGTATGTAAGAGCTAATATGCAAATTATTCTTTCAAATATAATTATTCTACGTAATAGTTTTTTTAATGCCACGCTTTAAGTTTTTAGTTAGTTCTTTCAGTGGCTTATCTTTTTGTTTCAGCCTAAAATTTACAATTAAAATATACACAGTATCCAAAGCCCTGGCTGGTGTATCTCAGTGGATTGAGCGTGAGCCTGTGAACCACACAGTTGTGGTTTGACTCCCAGTCAGGGCACATGCCTGGGTTGCAGGCCAGTTCCCAGCAGGGGACGCATGAGAGGCAACCATACATTGATATTTCTCTCCCTCTCTCCCTCCCTTCCCCTCTAAAGATAAATCAACAAAATCTTAAAAATATATATATGTATGTATACACACACACATACACACACCATCCTTCTGCCATATGGAAAGTTCTTTTGTACTGAAACTAGAGAAAAGGTATCAAAAAGTAAAAGAATACCCAAAAGAAGAATTTTTAGGCTAGGTCAAATTAAAACTGAGCATAACATATCAACTTTTCTTAGGGTATTAAAATCCGTGGTACATTTCTTTGTCCTTATTCTCTTGTAGGTGTATGCCAATCTAACATCTTGCCAAGCTCTGGGAAATATGTGTGTGATGAACATGAATTCTTATGACTCTGCCACTTTTGATGCATGTCGACTATTTCGGTTTGTCTTTGAAAATACTGCTGGACTGCGCACTGTTCATTCTGTTTCATTTTGGTAAGGATATCCTAATTGGTGAACTGTTGTTTTGACCAAATTCCGTTACTTTCACAAATACTAATATAAATGTTGCTTCCCCATCATTAAAACAATTGTAATTGCTTGCAGGAGACAGAATCTTCCGTGGCTGTTCTATGGAGATCAGCTAGGACTAGCGCCTCAAGTACTCAGTACTACACCTCTTCCTACAAATTTCAGTTTCAAAGGGCCAAACCAGGTATAAGCACTATATTATTAAAAAATAACTACATTCTAATTTACAATTTGAAAAGGTAGTAGGAATGTTATTAGTCATAATTCCTGTTTCTTTATGGTGTTTTTAAAATTTAATTACCTAAATCTAAGTATCAGCTATTCATAGAAAGTAAACAATATAGAGTTTAGCTGTCTTATTTGAGTACATATATGCGTGTGTCTGGATGATGTGATTATGGAAGCAAGTGGTATTTATGGGGTTGGGAAGGGTAGTTCTCATCACCAAGTGCAAAAGAGTCTCAGTCCCTCTTTGTCTCTCCATATGTAGGAACTGCTTCCAATCACAGATGAGGGCTCTATGCCATTTCCCCAGCACTTCACAAATCCAGATTCTCAGCTCCAACTTCTTGACTTTGTAGAATAAAATAATGCATTATTTCCTCCCTTGCCTCCAACCTTCTATTTAACAGGTTTGAAAGGAGCTTATCTGTTCATGGCACAGCTCCTTAGTTCTGAAACAATGGTTTTCATGCAAAAAAAATGGCCCATTTATTTTAGGTGTGTTCAGTCATAGAGATATTAGATTAATTTTACATCAAAGTAAAGATAATTGAATTAATTGGATTTATTGCTTTTAGAGTATGTGACATTATTTTATTTCTGTTTTTCCTTAATTAGGATACAAAACTCAAGTTTGTTGCTGCTTCCTATGATGTAAGAGGAAATTTTCTCAAATGGCAAACTTTAGAAGGTGGTGTTTTACAGGTGAGCATGATTCTAGCTAAAGAATTACTAATGTGTCTTATTTTGACCTGAGGAAAAAATTAACTTATTGCTTGAGAGGAGTATCAATTGCATGCTACAGTGAATTTTTTTTCTTGTGCTTTAAATTGGAATTTCTTAAAACAAAATTAAGTTATGACTTTCATTTATAACAAAAATGCTCCCTTAACTTTTCATACCTTAATACATTTAATAGTATTATATAACTGTATATCCATCTTGGGACTTGAGAATTCTTACTTACGAGCCAAGCGAACATTTGTGAGAGATGTTTATCACTTGTATTCTTTTGCTCCAGCTTTGTCCAGACACAGAAATGAGATTAAATGCTGCTTATTCTTTTGGAACAACCTATCAACAAAATGTGAGTTTGAGCTATATTAAACAGTCTGTATTTTAGTTTCATTTTCACATTAACATAGTTGGAATAATCTTTGAATGTTTTGAAATTGGAAATATTTTTAATATTAGTGAAAAATTTCACTGGTTGCCATAATTTTTATTGTGTGGGTATAGAAAATCTTAATTTAATCAACATGAAAAAAGTAAGTGCCTTGTCTTAAGAGCCTTATGTATCATATAGTGTTAGCTTTTCATAATCAGTTGTTGATTTGCTTGTAGACATATAGGTCTTAAAAATAATGTCTACTTCTCAGGGTTTTGGAATAAGATAAAAATATTACTTTATTTTAGGTGACTAATAAAAATGTTACCTTCGTCTCTGTCTATCCCCCAGTAACAAATTAAAATGCTTTCCTTTATCTTTCTCCTTACTTTCTTTCCTCCTTCCCTCCCTGATCTTCCTTCTGTTGATAACCCATTTTGAAATTACAGTATGGCACAAAGGAATGTTATGAGCCATTAAACATTCACTAGTCTACAAAAATACTTCTTTTTTAAAAAATTGTATTTATTCATCTTTAGAAGGGAAGGGAAGGAGAGAAGGAGAGAAATATCAATGTATGGTTGCTTCTGGTGCATCCCCTGCTGGGAACTGGCCTGCAACTCAGGCATGGGCCCTGACGGGGCAAAAATACTTCTTGGTTAAACTCATATACATACACCAGAGAACAAACCTGTGATTCCAGTTTTCTTAAAGCCATGATGAAAAATACTATCATGGAAAACACTGGAAGAAAATAAACATTTTTAACAGTAGTTATCTCTGGATTGGGGAATTACAGGTGATTTTCTTTTTAAAAAAATTATATTTTGAAAAATTTCTATCATGAGCATGTATTTACTTTTATTATTAGAAATTAATTATATATTATTTCCAAAAAATGTGATTATGTGTCTCCCATAGTCAGAAGAATCAATACTTGTTAATGCCTGCTACTGTGTGTTCAGCATTTTCTCATTGTTATCTGATCTATGAAATACCTACGTGAGATACACATTATCTGTGCCTCACAGATGAGGAAATGGTGCTCAGTGAGGTTAGGTAATTTACTCAAGGTCTTGCATCAAGTAAATTGTGTAGCCAGTGTTCTGTTAAGTTAAAAAAAGCATGATTTTTCATTGAACTTAGCCACCTCTCAGGTAGTTCAGAGAGTAGTAGAGAAAACAGCTATATAGGCAAAGAATTGGGAAGAATATGTGTTGATCTGTAGGTATGTACAAGGCACCGTATCGCCACAAAGGAGGGGCCATCAGCAGTTTGTGAGGAAGTAGACAAGGGCTTCAAAGTGTTAGTAATACTTGGGTTTATAGAATAAATGTGAGTTTGCCAGGAGAACATAGTGGGGAAGGGAGTGTCAGGCAGAAACAGTATTTTCAGTGTTAGAGAGACATACCTAGGAACTGCAAGTCGATTAGTGTGAATGGACCCTAGACTGGCAGGGAGCAGTGAGAAATAAGCCTGGCTTTGTGAAGGGGGGCCAAATCATAGCTAGCATTGGACATCAGGACCTTATCCAATGAAGAATTAGGACCTCATCCAATAGGACAGACAGGAGTTTTTAAACCTTTTTTACTGTGCCTTTAATGTTGAGAATGAAGTCATTCTCTCTTCAGCTGGCTTTTGTAGGACAAGGGCCAGGCAGTTTTTTACTGTTAAGTTTTTTTGGTCCTTATTAAAAATAATCATCTTTATAGCCTTCATGTTTTGGAAGGCACATAGAAATGCATATAAACAAAGTAATTTAAAAATATTTTATTTTATAAAATTAAAGAAAATGCTTTTAAAGATCATAAATATGATTTGTAATTTTCATTTGGGATGCTTTTATTTTTAATTTTATTTTCCAGTGTGAGATTTCTATCTCTAAGATCTTAACCGACTTTCCCACTCCTGTATTTTATGATTTATACCTTGAATATACCAGTGAAAATCAACACCAATATATTTGGGCTGTGCCTGTGTTAAACCTAAATCTTCAGTACAATAAAATGTTTGTGAACCAAGGTAAGACATTCATACATACCATTTTTTCTCTGAGCTGAACCCAGTAAATAAGTCAACCAACGTGATAACTTAATAACCCTGGATTATAAGAAAAGTCATAGATTCTCTCTTATTATATGGTTTTATATAGCATGCTAAAAAGCAAAACAAGATTGCTGGTATATTTAGAAATTTTTACAAAATGCATCAAGCTTATTGTTTAGCAGTTATATTATTTGGAAAAGGTGTTCTGAGAAAAATTAATAGAACTGTGGATTGGGGCTGAATTGTTATTCAGGCATTGTGCAGGGAAATTCTTTCAAACTGATGAAAATCCAGACAATCAAAACACTTTCAAATGAGGAGGGAAATCTAGTAAGAGTTTTTTACCGCAATAGCTCTTTTTGCAGCCATTTTATCTAAAACAAAATGTACTAATTTTGTGTTTTAAATATATTCAGTAAGCTTATTGAGAACCATATTGAACAATTTGAAAGTATTTTAATGCTTTTTTTTCTTTTTATGATAAAAGACAGTAACTCTGGCAAGTGGCTTCTGACTCGGCGCATTTTCTTAGTGGATGCACTAAGTGGGAGAGAAAATGACTTAGGGAATCAGCCAAGATTAATTCGAATTGCTACACAAATATCAGTGAGGTAAACAAATGTCTTGTGCACTAAATTATGTTGGAGTATACAGCAAAATGTTACAAAAGTGTTTACCAACAGCAGATGAAAACAAAAAGAGCCTGCCAGGTGATTGCAATAGGCAGGCCTTTTTTTTTTTTAAGATTTTATTTATTGGTTTAGAGAGGGGAAGGAAGGGAGAAAGAGAGGCAGAGAAACATCAATGTGTGCCTCTCTTGAGCCCCGTACTGGGGACCTGGCCTGCAACCCAGGTATGTGCCCTGACTGGGAATCAAACCAGTGACCCTTTGGTTCACACGCTGGCACTCAATCCACAGAGCACACAAGCCAGGGCAGTAGTCTTCCTCTTATTTTCATCTCTTTGAATAGCTACTGTTTTAGGTTGGCCCTGATTAACTAGCAACTGATTTGGACTCCAGCCTACAGGGTCCATGTGTTGTGGCTGCAACGAACAAATTCACACGGACTACAGAAGTCCTGTGGAGAAAAAAGAACAGCCTGGCCACTCTCTAAGTGAGAGAGAGAATGCCACGACTCCTGCCTAGACAGGCTTTTACTGCTTTTCTGGGTACATTACATTGAGGTTGGTGAGGATGGCCAAGATGGCCCTCATGTACTGTGCACAGTTCACTGTAGGTGATTACCTTTTACAGATAACAAAGGAAAGAATGTTGCTAATTACTGGAAAGAAAAGGATGTTGCAGACCAAGGGGAAAAGTGGTTGAACTGGTTATGCTCCATACTTGGGAGGTTTATCGCAGATTTTAGGAAGTTACTTTAGAGATATGCAATAAACATTTGCTGCCTCAATCCAGGGTGAGGGAGTGTTAGCAAAAGCAAGCCTCATAGCTAGGTACAATGCAGGCCTGGTTCCCCATGGGAAAACCAATCCATGGGATTGGCTTCCTGTGTGCCAGCCTCGCTCCCCACTGGTCTTCTGACTCGGGCTGGGCTACATTCACCATACCATACGGACAGGTTCCCTCTAAGCAACACCTTCCTTTGTTTAGTACACTTTAACAGTGACACTTACTGTTACATTCAGTTCTATCTCACTCTTTTCTTGTGTGAGATTCATGTTTCTAATACCTTAACCAACTTTCCCATTCCAGTATTTTTGATACATACCTTGAATGTGCTGATGAAATTCAGCACTGTCATTTTAACATTAGTCTCACACTTCAGCATACATTATTTTATTTTTTTCACTGTTATTTTGATTTTCAGAGCAATATTATGAGTTAGGCAGTACAGAAGCTTTGTCTTGTATCTTGCTGAAATCCAAATGTTTTTAGTGTTCCCTCATCCTGCCGGTGTATCCCTAGTGAAAATGGTATCACACCTAGTCAGGCCTGACTTGACCCAAGTGAAACCACGCTGGCCCTGGAGCTTAGCAGTTTTCTGTTGAGCCGACAAACTGTACGTTACTAATGCCTTGAATTCAGCCAGTTGTACCCGACTCTGTGCCAAGAACAGTACTAGAGCTGATATACTACTTTGTTAAGAATTCATCTTTCTCTTTTGAAAATCAGGATTTATCTGTCTTTCTCTAGACTTTATATGCCACTTCTTATTTGAATATTACTCAAAAATGGTTCACAGGATTTCAGTGATTTCATTTGTAAACTTCATAGGACCTATATCAAGAAGAATTTTCTAATTTGTCTCAGAGGGTTTATTTTAATATTAAAGATTTACTCACTTAACATAGCTTGTGTTATTGTCATTAATTTATGTTTAACCTTACCTAGTCCTTATTAACTGGTTGGTTCTAAGATCACCAAAACTGTCCGTGTTAAATTCAAAAGAAACTATAAGTTAAATATATGTTTTAAGGGCGCAGATGTACTTACAACGAGAAGTGTGTTTTCTTTTAAACAGCATCCGCCTTGTACCCAGTACAAAAAATGGAAACATCTTCCCTCCCTTAATGACCCTTGGCTACAGTGACATTGATATCAAAGATCCCAACAGCCAGTCTGTGAAGGTGAGCTGCTTACTAATCAGTGCCTTTATATGTGTTAATATGGGACGTGGTTTACATTACCATCAAAAGGCAGTCCTTTTTCAAGTTTTACAAAAAAACTGCTCTTTACATAATCAAGTCTTAATTATTTTTTACTAGTAATGGTAAGAGATGAGTTCTTAGGGATCCTGAGTATTACAAGAATTAAGAATTTAGTAGGCAGCATTACCAACATTTGGGTGTTGTGGTTCAGGATGCTGGTGTATGCTGCAGTGCAGTGTCTACTGCTGTTCCCTTTGGCCACCTTGCTTCTAAGATTTTGTCTCCTTGCCTAATTAAACCAGGAACTCAAACTTTACAATGGGCAGCCTTGCCCACTTGAAGACACACTTCAGTGGGTTGAAAGAGATTAAAATGATCAACTTTATAACTAGTAGTGCTGAAATGAACTAGGGAATGCAGTTTGAACCTGCAGCCAAGTAGGCTTTCTGTTGCTTCTCCAATTCAGTTCAACTTGAACATAGAACTATTCTGTATATGGAAGAGACCGTGTACCCCCTGAAGATAGGCAACACCTAAGAGAATGAGCCTGGAAAAGGCTGAGCCATACGTGCTTAGTTCCTCTTCTCACCCTCATCCACTCAGTAAAGCTTTTCTGCTTTGAAGGGGGGGTAGGTAAATGAGAGAGGGATAGAGAGCCAAACCAGACGTAGTCCTTCTAGACTTTTTCCTCAGAGAGATCAAATGGTTATTTCCTAAAAACAAAGGGCCCTGCCTCATTTTTAAAGCTAATCTTATTATTTACAGGCTTTCTCCAGTGTCCTGTTTCAGCCCTAACCTCTTACTCAGCCAGCTTCCCTATTAGTCCCTTTTCTTTGCTCATAACACTTTCCAGGTTGCCCCATCTTAAAAACAAACTAAAACAACTGAACAATAAAATGTTTCCTCAATCCCCGTAGCTTTTCTGTCATATATCTTTCCTTGATTTTCCAGCCATTTACTTTTTCATCATTTGCACTCTGGCTCTTGCCATGTTGCTTCTTTGAAAAACTCTTTCACTGAAGGTCAGCAATGAATTTTACAAACACTGGCTTTATTTCTTTAACTTGACATTTATACAACATTTGACACTACATTCTTGACCTTCTTGGAACTCCTTTTCTGTAATCATGGTAAGACTTAGGTATCTTGTCTCTCCCACCTTTCACAGTCCTGTTTCTCTCACCTTTTACTGGTTCTTTCTCTTCCTGTCTCTTAATAGAGTGTGATCCCTAAGATTCTTGTTTAGCGCATCAAAGGGTATTGTTTATTGAGCCAGTTGCTAAATTCTTGATACGTAAGATATGTCACATTCCTCAGTTACATAAACCTATCAGAAAGTAAAATATATGATTAGTTTGGGTTGGCTACTGTCAATGAACCTAACCTAGCTCCTAATGAACCCCTCTTTCCTTAATGTGTATTCAAAAGGGATATTTTAGCAGTAGGAATAATTCCCAAAAAGATATCCATTTATATGTAAGGGTCAACTCCAGTAATATTGATAGTTCAAAAATATGGCATTTATGGTAAAATCCAGCTACAAATATATTTTTACAGTAAAAGTAGGTTTGTATTATATAATTTCAATATGACAAATTTGCTTTCTTTTAAATATCAGGTTTCTTTCTCAGTCAAATATGAAATGAATCAAGAAGAAGCACGTATCCAGACAGATGTGAGTTTATTTTAACCTGTTAAAATATTCACAGTATATTTTTTAATTTAAAAAGACTCTATATGGACAAGAAAGTTATCAAAATAAAGACATTTACATTATGTCCTTCACCCAGCCTCTGCTCATAGTAACATCTTATGTAACTGTAGTACAGTGAGTGATCTTAGTCAGGAGATTAATGTTGATGTAATCTTATTAACTAATCTAAATACTCTTTGAAGTTCAAAAGTTTTTTTACTCATCTTTTTTTGTTTTAGGATGTAGTGCAAGGTTGCATATTGCTTTTAGCCGTCACATCTCCTTTGATCTTTGATAGTTCCTCAGTGGTTCTTTGCCTTTCATGAACTACCCTAACACTTTTGAAGAGTATTGGTAAATTATTGTGTCCCTCAGTTGTGTTAGTCTGATACTTTCCTATGATTCAACGTAGTTGTAGAACACATACCACAGAAATGATGTTGAATCATATCAGTGAATCATATCAGAAGGTACTCAATGCCAGTATGTCTCACTACTGCTGTTAATTTAACTTTGATCATATGGCTAAGGTGATATCTGCAGACTTCACTCTATTTTGCCGTTTATAATTAATAAATATCTTGGGGAAAGATACTTTGAAATTATGCAGAGATCCTAGTTACTCTTTTGTCGTCTAATTTTTACATCCATTCACACATCTTGCCTGTAAAAAGTATTATTGTGGTACATGTGTGATGGTGATTTTCTGTTTCCATAATTTCTCCTATATTTGTCAATTTGGATTGTACTATAAAGAGGAGCTGTTCTTTTGCCCACAAAAGATTTATTTATTCTGTTATTTATTTAAATCAGTGTAGACTAGTGGATACTTATTTATTCCAGTGATTATAGTCCATTACTATTTATTGTCTTGCTCAAATTGTTCCAGATTTGGCCATTGGGGTCCCTTCAGTTTGGCTCCTGTGTCTTTGGAGTGTATCATCCACCACCATTTTTGAGTACTTTCATACTTTTTCTATATGTAATATTTTTGAACATTGATGAGGGAAATTACATAAATTTCTAAATGTTCATTTTTTCTTTAGATTGCTTTGGGTGTGTTAGGTGGGCTAGCTGTTTTATCATCTCTTTTGAAGACAGCAGGGTGGAAGAGGCGCATTGGGAGCCCTGTGATTGATTTACAGGTATGGTCTCAGGAGTTTTTAAGTATATTTTCATCTTTGACTATTTTATATCTTTCTAACAAGAAAGAGCTAGTGGATGAGTAACTCCGGTTGCCTTGAGTTTCTCTGGGGTGTGGAGCTAGAGGGGTCTGCGCCTTCCTCCCTCCCATGTTGCTGCGCTCCAGTCTGCGTCCCCTCCTGCAGCACTGCTCTTGTTTCTCACATCCTCACCGGCATTTGGTATTTTCCAGCCTTTCCATTTCTTGCCAATCTGATGATGTAACTAGCATACCATTGTTGATTTCATTTTTATTCCTCTGAATACTTTTCATATGCTTCATTAATCATTTGGGTTTTCCCTTCTGTGAACTGCCTGTTTGTATCTGTTGCCCATTTTTCTATTAGATTCCCAATTTTTCTTGTTTATTTAAAGGTTTTTTTTTTGTATTTTCTAAATATGAACCCCCTTTTGGTTTTTGATGCTGAAATGTCTTCTCATCTGTTATTTTATCTGTGTTCCTTTGTTTAACAGAAACTCTTAATTTTGATATTGTCACATCTGAATAATTCTTTGTATCACAGTATATTATGTGCTTTTAGGATCTTGCTTTAAAAAAGCCTTCCATACCTAAAGCTTAAAAAAGTACCTGGAAGCTTTCATTTAGAATGGAAAGGCAGATGAAGTGGTTCCCAGGTAGGGTCAAGTTAAAGGAGTTCATCATCACCAAGCCCTTATTATATGAAATGTTAGAGGGACTTATCTAAGAAAAAGAAGATGATCAAAAATATGAACAGTAAAATGAAAACAAACAATATCAACAACTGAACCCAAACAAACAAACAAACAAACTAAGTAAACAGCTGGAACAGGAACAGATTCACAGAAATAGAGATCACATGGAAGGTTATCAGCGGGAGTGGGGAAGGGGGAGAATAGAGGAAAGGATTCCAGGGAATAAGAAGCATAAGTGGTAGGTACAAAATAGACAGGGGGAGGTTTAGAATAGTATGGGAAATGGAGAAGCCAAAGAACTTATATGTGTGACCCATGGACATGAACTAAGGTGGGGGAATGATGGTGGGGGGTGGGTACAGGGCAGAGGGGAATAAAGGGGAGAAAAAAATGGGACAACTGTAATAGCATAATCAATAAAATATATTTTTTAAATATGAGAAAAGCAACATAGTAACTTGTTTATGCTGGGATAGCTTCCTGACTCCGAAGCCAGTATGCCAAGGAATCAGAGGATAGACCTTGATTTATTTTTTAGGAGAGTCTAGAAAGTCTTCCCAGAGAAGTGGACTTGAAGCTGGTTTATCTGCACATTCCACAGATAGTCACTGAGGGCCCACTCTCTGATGCCAGGCACTCTGTCAGGTGCCCGGGCATGAGAACATGTGATAGTGAACAGAGACAGACATGGCCTCTGCCCTTGGAGCTCACGAGTTTGCCAGAGAGAATAAAGGGAAAATATTTGATGAAACAATACCCATTTTATTCCACAAAATATTTGACCTGAAAGTGTGTGGAGTAGCAAATCATTAAATGGCTGGCATTGGTAGATGAAGCTAAAAAAGTTGATTTTGGTTTAGGTTGTGAAGGACCTTGTAGGTCAGGAGTTTGTGTTTTAGTGAGGAGTCACTGAGGAAGAGCGACACAATCCAATTTACGTTTTAGAAAGCTAGCACTGGTGGTAGTGTGGCGGCTAGACAGAGGAGAAGGGTTCCACACTAGGACAAAATTAGGAAGCGGTTCTAACTTGCTTAGATGGTCGAAGATGAGAAGGGTTGAATAAGACAGGGGCTATTGGGAATGGACCAAAAGTTAAGGGCCCCAAAGATGCCTAGAAGGGGCCACAGTTGTTTAAATGACCTATGTGTTACAGGAGAAACTCTCAGAAACTCAGTCCTTCTTGCCAATGCAATAAAAAATTACAGATCAATGAGTCTATTAGCATGCAAGCAGGGTTTATTGGTGATCTGTTCTCGTGGAAGAGAAAGGGCCTAGTTAAGGTGGGGGTGGGATGTGAGAAGCACAGGTTCAGGGCAAAGCAGGGAAGATCAGGCAAAGGCTGGGGTGGCGGGCACAGATGTGGCAGGAGGCCAGATGGCCTGAGGCTGGGCAGCCAGAGAGTCAAGAGCACCAAGCCCCGAGTCCTTTGTTCTGAAGACTTATATAGTTGGTGGGATGGGGTGAAGAAGTTAACATATTGATTGAGAGGTAAAGGTGCTGTCAGCTTTTCGGTGGGGTAGGCTGGCATGAATACACAAAGGTGTCAATGGACTTCTTCCTTTGGGTGCTATGGGCCCTTTCCGCCTTCCAGCATTGGGATGAAAGCAGTTTCAAAGGCTTTCTTTCCCAGATCGTGGAGACACACATAGAATATCAAGGGTTGCCCTCCTCCCATGCTAGCGTGGTGTTTCCTGTGGTGTTGGAACACCTGTCGGTATTACCAGACCAGGCTCAGGACGGCTGAGTCAGTGGGTGGGACATGTCTCCCTCCTTTTCCCTGCCTTGGTTTGCTATCTGTCCTACATAACACATGCATACATGAAACAAGGCTGCAAGCTTGAGAAACTGGTGATAATGTGATTAAAAGTGATCATATAAATATATTGAGTCTACAACAGTTATACTCTTCTTAAATTGCAGACAGTTATGAAATTCTTGGTATACTATGCTGGTGATCTGGCCAACGTATTTCTTATCATCACTGTGGGAACAGGCCTTTATTGGCTTATTTTCTTCAAAGTAAGTGATTTTCTGCGTTTAACCTGAATGTCAATGCCTGAATAACTAACTGGTAAGTGTTCTTTATAGAGGAGCTATTTTTATTTGGGGATATTTCTGATAGAGTA
This sequence comes from Sturnira hondurensis, assembly GCF_014824575.4. Classification (NCBI taxonomy): domain Eukaryota; kingdom Metazoa; phylum Chordata; class Mammalia; order Chiroptera; family Phyllostomidae; genus Sturnira; species Sturnira hondurensis. The sequence continues at coordinate 39,962,621 of NW_028082759.1, forward strand.
TTAAGACAAGTGCTAAACTCACCATTCCTTGAGTGTGCATATTTGTTGAGAGCATTACCACCTTCCTCTTTCATGCTTTCTTCAGGCTATAAATGCTGCTTAGTAGCACCATAACCCTTTTATGGTTATAGTTAATGGTGTAATTTGTGTCATAGGCACAGAAGTCTGTCTCTGTTTTGCTACCAATGCCGGCTCAGGAAGAACGTTTTGTTACTTACGTGGGATGTGCTTTTGCTCTGAAGGTAGGTTTTAAAGGACAGAACATTTGAAAGGTCTACTAATAAACTCGTAAGTCTTTACAATTAAAGTACTTTCAAAATCTTTGGTGTAGAATTTAGTTTGATTCTGGAAGAAAACATGAACTATTCTATTTTATATAAGAAGTCTACTTTTATGTATAATAGTTCATTCGGAAAATGTGGCTTAAGTCCCAAGAAACCACAAATATGTTTGAATTAACATGAGTTATAGCTAATTTGATAAAAATAGTATTTCATTATATGACATTCTTCCTTAAAGTCATATAAAGATGCATTCACAGCAGGGACAAAATACCTTCAGGCATGAAATTTGTCTCTGTTAATTGAGAGTAAAAGGTCCTGAAATCTTGGAATTTGTTTTCTGTCTCCATATTTCTTTTGTCTTCATTGTTTGTTAATGTACATAGCTTCTGTGGTAGATCTGATCCCATCGTGTTTGATAATTGCTGTGACTGTTAACTGCTTTTCCCACTGATCCTTGAAGAGAGGAGTGATCTCAGATTTCTGTCCTTTGTTCAATTAATAATGTGTCTACTGGGAAGAATGCCTCAGTTTAAACATATTATTTCTATAAATGAAAAATATGTTTCAATAATACATTTTTTAAATCAGAAATTTCAATACCAGAAATAAAGATACTGTGAAAGCATTGTAAAATTTAATTAGAACAAGTAAATTACAGTGGAAAATATCTTATAAAAAGAAGTCAGGTGATCTAGAAAACAGTATATATTTGGAAACATTGGGAAAGAGAGTGAATTATTCAGGGTCCTTCTATGTCCTTCTATTCAGGAGGAGTCAGCATACCTCCTTTTTTCATGCTCTTACTGCAAAGAAAGATAGAAGGGAAGATGAAATATTATGTGTATAAAATTCTGTGAATTTGGTGATTCCATGTTATTTAATGAGCATCTAGTGATTTCTAGTGATATAAATTTGTCACTTGTAAAAATTACATATTTTTATCATTGCAGTATATTTATTTTTAAATAATTGGTATTAGTTTCATAAGCAGGCTTAAAATGGGTGCTTTTAGGTGTTTTGTTTGTCATTCTCAGGCTCTGCAATTCTTGCATAAGCTCATATCCCAGATTACCATTGATATATTCTTTATCGATTGGGAGCGACCTAAAGGAAAGGTTCTTAAAGCTGTTGAAGGTAACTGAAATAACCATTTGCACCAGAATTCTGTGGTTACCCTTGCAGAGCAAAGAAGGTGAAACCCCTTTATTCATTTTATTTCCCTGACCAGGAGAGGGGGGTGTACGGAGTGCTACCGTTCCCGTGAGCATATGGAGAACATACTTTGTAGCAAACGAATGGAATGAAATTCAGACTGTGAGAAAAATTAACCCACTCTTTCAAGTACTTACTGTCCTCTTCTTTTTGGAGGTATAAACTATTTGACATAATTGTATGGAACTTATGAGTACCTCGTAAATTTTTTTTGGAATGGTTATTGGTATAAGATGATTTCTTTTTTAAAAATTATTTTATTGTCGTTCAATTATTGTAAATGTTAATTGAATTTAATTCCAGCTAAGTTTTTATGTCAGCAGAAGAGTTTTGTAATATTGTTCAGGGCATTAAAAATGGAATGGCTTTTGAAAAATGACGGTAAAGTACATGAAACATGAAATTTACCGTCTTAACCATTTTTAAGTATACAGTTCAGTAATGCTATGTAAATTCACATTGTTCTACAAACTATTCCTAGAACTCTCTTCATCTTGGAAAACCGAAACTCTGTACCCATTCAAACAGCTCCCCATTCTCCCCTCTCCCCAGCCCCTGAAAACCACCGCTCTATTTTCTGTCTCTCTAAATTTGATTACTCAATCGAGGTAAAGAAATGGCTTCTAAACCGTTGATTTGTAATGAAATTCCCTGCGAAAGCTTTTGCAAAGTTCCTATATCTCGCCTCACCCCCTGGGGATTATGTTTGATTCAGTAGCTCTGAAGGAAGTCCAGGTATCTTTTTTTCAAAAAGCCCCCTTGCCCCATGGTTCCTTTTTCACTCCTGTATTGGAACCACTGTTACAAAGTTGAAGTTTTCCAACAAGTTATATTGACACCTACTATGAACAGTGTTCTACGTTAAGAGCTAAACAAGGCACAATGAATGAGTAAATGATCTTTATAGTTATCTCATGGATCTGGTTGGAATTATTAAAGGGAGTATTCAATACTGTATATGGGACTGAAATATAGAAACGGTTTATATGAATAACAGGTTTTCTCAGGAATTATCAGCTCTTAATTGATAGACGTCTGTCTCTCTTCCTTCCTTTTACCATCTTTTCTTCCTTTTTCCTTTCCTTTTTTCAAGCAAGAAGAATATGTGTCTCTAGGACATATAAACAGTGTCTCAAAATTTTATTTATAGTATTGTTTTTTAAAGCTTTAAAAAGCATTACATGACAAAGAAGTTTATATTCAAGTAAGTTTGGAAAACAATGTATTTAATAAAATCATGTAGCTTTCTTTACCATAAAAACTCTTGCATAGTGCCTAACATGTTAAAGTCTAATGAAATGTTGGTTTTTCAATAGTAGTTTACTGAAGAAAATTTTATTCTTATAACAGAAATTTTGGGCTTTGTCAATGTCTATGATAATAGGGTAGTATTTGGCCCTTAATCATATTAAAAAGAATACAAAATGAAATAACTAAATATTTTGTTTTAAGTGTTTTGTAATTAAAAATACTGGATAATTGTTTTACCTAGATTTTCTACTGTTTATATGAACTCGAATATTTTCATTGTTTAAGGTAAGGAGTAGGAAGCAGTATCTTATTTTCACACTACATAAGTTTTCTTCATTCGTGTCTGTTTAAATTATCATTTTTCCTTTTAATTCCAGGTTGTGGGATTCAAGAACTTAGCATTAATGGATCCGTCCTCTAGTCTTTCCAGAGACCCACTTAGCTACATAGCTCCTAGCAGCCGCATTTTGAGATACGCGGTGTCTGCTGCTCTTTGGCTAGTGATTGGAATAATACAGGTAATGAAATTGCACTTCTAAGCAACATTGCCTCTCTATCATTGTTTATATAATAATTATCCTCAAACATTGACCACATTCCAATTTTTGTCAGTAAGAGCAGCAATAATGATAATTAATTCTTACATAATGTTATAATCCAAGCACTTTTAATTGCATTGTATATATTAACTTTCTTAGCCTTTCCTCCCTCCCTTCCTTCCTTCCTTCCTTCCTTCCTTCTCTCTCTTCCTTATGCTACAATTATCCCAGTTTTTCCCCCTTTGCCCCCACCACCCACTCCCTCTGACGATGCCCCCTCCTTTGTTCATGTCCATGGGTCATGCATATAAGTTTTTTGGCAACTCCATTTCCTACGCTTGCTCTTGTAACTTTTAATCTTTGTAGTAGCCCTCAGAGATAGGTTCTGTTAGTAGCCCCATTTTTCAGACGAGGACCCTGAGGCACAGAGAAGTTCAATAGGTGCCTAAGGTGATACAATGTAGAGATTTGGCAGAACTGCAATGGGAACCCAAGCAATCCAATTTCAGAGTCTTATCAACAGTGGGGCTCTGAAGTCTATAGTTTTCTAGTCATGTGATGAACTCCTTGTTTAGTTTGTATATAACTACAGGGTGGTTAATTTACCCTTAGTATTTTTCTTTGAAATATAACATTATTGGTATTTATTTCTCACTCAAATTGCCAATACTCCTTGTGAAATTTTCTTTGAAATATTTATTAAAATAGCTGAAACTAAAAACAGCAAATCTTCCCGGCCTCAAGTCCCATGGCTCTAGCAGAGAATTTTTGTCTGTGCTTACTTCCCTTAGCATTTTAGAGCTTAACAAGAAAAAACTATAAAAGAAAAGGAAGAAGCAGCAACTAACACACTTAATTCTAATATCTTGCACATCTTTCTCTTGCTTCCAGACATTCCCATGAATGGAAAGAGCCTTTTTGTTTGATTAAAAATGTTTTCAACTTTTAAAGAAGCAAATAAAGATGGGAGCTCTAGAAAGACTAGGCTAAACTTCCTATAACCTGGGGAACAAATGTTTGCCTTAAAAAGGCTATTGAAATCCTCGATTGAAATCTCAGAACATTCTATTCTTAGGTCACAGAGTGCCTGTAAACTAAGGCACTCTGTGACCTAAGTATAGAATCTTTAAATTTGTATTTATTTAAATTGGCAGGACTTACTTAAACAGGGCTAGCTTTGAACCTACGGCTAGACCTGGTGAGGTATGAGAGTTTGACAGTCAGAGAAGGAAGAGAAACAAATTAGAACTTGGTTTAAGATAGGTTTAAGAGCATGGAGGTCTGATGTTTATCATCAGTAGAAGAGAAAATATTTGTTTTGTACATTTACCAATATAAGTTTTTGTGAATAAACCAGATTCATCTGGATGCCGGTAACTTAAAGGTATAATATCTGAAGTTTTTCGGATTTGGTTGAGTATGATAAAAATAAATAGCTAGAATAATAGTGTCTAAAAGAAAAGTGAACTGTCTCTCTCTCCTGAGAAAGCAGAGCAGAGGTGGGCAGTGCAGGGCCAGCATGGTGGCTGATCTCAGACCCAGAAGCCTGTTGTTCTCTGCTGCTCAGGACTTCGTCTCTAAGGTCACCTCATGGTCCATAATGGCTGATGGAGTTGCAGGGGCCGGTGGGGACCCAGGGGGAAAGAGCTCACCCTGTCTACTTCAGGAGCCTTTTCAGAAGTGCCTTTCAGCACCTCCTTGGCCAGAACTCAGTCACGTGGCCACACCTCACTTTGAGTGAGCAGTGCGCCCACTCAAGGGAGGAGTCTGTCCCTAAGGAGAAAGGGGAAGGGATTGTTGGGGCAGCAGCCAGCAGTTTCAGGCACTAACCTCCTTTTTTCTCACTCTGCTCTCATTCTGATAAGAAGGCATTTCCATGGACACTTTCTGAGATTATCTGTGTTTATTCCTCATGGATCCTAAAGAGTTCCCTTAACAACCTGAGAGTTCCATAAATTCGGCTGTACAACTTCTCTTGATTCTCATCATGTTAGGCTTCATTGTTTACTCCTTTATTTCCCCGGAACTCAGCTGCTTCAACTTTCAAGTGGTATCCTTTAATTTTTAAACTTTAAATGTTGCTATTTTTCTCTCCTTTAAAGAGGTTTAAAAAATATGTACATAGAGTGTTGAGAAAAATGTTTTCTGGCCCTGGCTGGTGTAGCTCAGTGGATTGAGCGTGGGCCCAGAAACCACACAATTGCGGTTTGATTCCCAATCAGGGCACATGCCTGGGTTGCAGGGCCAGTTCCCAGCAGGGGACTCACGAGAGGCAACCATACATTGATATTTCTCTCCTTCTCTCCTTCCCTTCCTCTCTAAAGATAAGTAAATAAAATCTTTAAGAAAAGAAAAATGTTTTCTGTAATCAGCTGCTGCTTCATTTTATTTATTCGTTCAAATATTTGGGTAAATTTTATGTACTAGATTCTATGCTGAGCTCACGGATATGCTATAACACAAACATGTTACAAATTGTGACAAATGCTATGAAAGGCATCAGCAGGGAGGTGAGACAGCAAAAGAGGGTGAGGGAAGCGGAAGTTAGGAATGGGAGACAGCTGGGTCAGCAGGGAAAATTGGGTAGTTAGGCAATGTTATCATTCTCTGAAGTGCATTGAAGGACTACAGTGTAAACTTCTCTGCCTTTGTATATTGTTGTTAAATCTAGAAAACACTCAAAACTATTTCATTTGAATAGTTAAAACATTATCTGTTGTTGAAGTAGAATACTTCATATATGCTTTTTATGTGCTTCTGTGTCAGAGATTCATTTGCAAACAGCAACTTTCCTAATGGCTTTTGGAATTTAGGAATGGGCAGAAATACAGAACAAGACATAAATCTGGCCATTAATACACTGGTTTATCCTAAATTTTAAAAGCACCTTTCTTTCTTCCCTCATGTTTGTCCTATCCTGTTTTAATGATACAGAAAAAGGTTTTAAAATTCAGATACACTCCATCAACGAATCATACATAACACGGTTCTGAAAACATCTTCCTTTGACAGAAGAATCAGAAATGATAAGAAGCATTTTATCCCATAAGACCCATTATAGGTCACTGTGTTCTTGGTGGGACCTTCTTTTGTCTTAAGATACTAATTGTGACTATAAAAGAAAATTAAATCCTAAAAGCTAATAAGCATGAACTTGGCTTAATGTTTCAGATCGTGTTCTTTGCTATCTTCTATGAGAGATTTATAGAAGATAAAATTCGACAGTTTGTTGATTTATGCTGTATGAGCAATGTAAGTACTTTCTGACTTTATCTTGCAAATGTTATTTTTCCCTTTTTAAAGGTCATGAGTACATTAAGAGAGGCTCTAAAAGTGATTTGGTATAATTGGATTTTTAGTCCAATTTCCACTGGTTGTTAATTCCAGAAATAGTTATAATGAGCTATAAGCTAATATTTACTGTCTTAGTTTTTTTCTTTTTTATTTGTAGTTTCTTAATTATGAATTCCTTATGCCACAAAATAATTCACTTAGCTGAGAAAAGCTTTCACATATAAATCCTATTTCTTCTTTCTTGGGAAATATCTCCCAACTCTTTTCCATCTACTTTTTAAATATTATTATTATCCTTTTTATTATCCTTATTATCCTTTTTATTATTATTATCCTTATTATCCTTTATTACCTTATTATTCTCTTTATGTATTTTCCAAGAATTCAACCCTCATTTTGAAAGGAAGCAATGTTAAGAAAAGTTGATTTTTATTGTATTGCAAATGAGTTGCTAATTGCTTCTTACTCTTCTCTTTTTATAGATATCAGTGTTTCTGTTATCCCACAGATGTTTTGGATATTACATTCATGGTAGGTCAGTGCATGGGCATGCAGATACTAACATGGAAGAAATGAATATGAATCTTAAAAGAGAAGCGGTATGAATGTATTTTACATCTTTTTATTGTTAAATCTATTTTGTTGTTGCTGCAATAGTAAATGGGATTGTTTTCTTAATTTCCCCTTCTGATAGTTTATTATTGATGTATAAAAATGCCACCAATTTCTGAATATTAATTTTTATATCCAGCTTCTTTGCCAAATTTATTTATTAAATCTATAGTTTTTTGGTGGAGCCTTTAGGGTTTTCTATGTACATTATCATGTCATCTGTGAATAACAGTTTTACTTCCTTCTAATCTGGATGACTCTTATTTCTTTTTCTTGTCTAATTGCTGTGGCTAGGACTTCTAGTACTCTGTTGAATAAGAGTGGTAAAAGCAAACATCCCTGTCTTATTCCTGATCTTAAGAGAAACACTTTTAGTTTTTGCCCATTAAGTCTGTTGTTGGCTATAAGTTTGTCATATATGGCCTAATGTTAGGTATGTTCCCTCTATTCTCACTTTGCTAAGAGTTTTTATCAGATATGGGTGCTGGATTTTGTCAAATGCTTTTTCTGCATCTATTGATATAATCATGTGATTTTTATCCTTCATTTTGATGTATCGTGTTTATTGATTTGTCAGTATTGTACCAAACTTGCATCCTGGAATAAATCCCACTTGATCATGGTGTATGATCTTTTTAATATATTGCTGAATTCAGTTTGCTAATGTATTTCTTGAGGATTTTGGCATCGATGTTCACCAGGGATATTGGCCTATCATTTTCTTTCTTTTCAGTGTCTTTGCTTTATTTTAGAATTAGGATAATGCTGGCCTTATAAAATGAGCTTGGAAGTCTTCCCTTCTGTTGAATTTTTTGGAATAGTGTGAAGGAGGTAGGTGTTAGTTCTTTGAATGTTTGATAAAATTCTCCAGTGAAGCCATCTGGTCTGTAAGAAGTATCTTCTTATAATTCTTTGTATTTTTGTGATGCTCATTGTTACTTCTCTTTCATTACTAATTATTTATTTCAGTCCTCTCCTTTTCTTGATGAGTCTGATTAAAGGTTCATTCATCTTTTTTATCTTTTCAAAAAACCATCTTGGTTTCATTGAGATTTATGTTATTTTTTCAGTCTCTATGTCATTTATTTCCATTCTGATTTTTATTATTTCCTTCCTTCTACTTGCTGTGGGATTTGTTTGGGGGTTTTTTTTCTGGTTCTTTTAGCTGTAGGGTTAAATTGGCTATTTGAAACTTTTCTTGCTTCTTGAGGTAGGCCTGTAATGCTGTGGACTTCCTCTCTCGGCTGCTTTAGATGTGTCCCATAGATTTTGGGTTGTTGGGTATTCATTTTCATTTGTTTCCAGGTAATTTTTTATTTCTTCTTTGATCTCACTGTTAACCCATTCATTGTTAATTAACATGCTGTTTAGCCTCCATGTGTTTGAATATTTTTCATTTTTTTATTGTAGCTGATTTCTAGTTTCATATCATTGTGTCAGAAAGGATGCTTCATATGATTTCAGTCTTCTTGAATTTGTTAAGACTTACTTTGTGTCCTAACTTGTGGTCTTTGAGAATGGTTCGCGTGCGCCTGAGAAGAGTGTATATTCTGTTTTGGAATGCAGTGTCCTGTAAATATCAATTAATTCTATCCAGTTCAATCTAATCCAGTGTGTTCTTCAAGGTCACTGGTGCCTTGCTGATTTGTTGTCTGGGATATCTATCCACTGATGACAGTGGGGTGTTCAAGTCCCCTGATATGATTGTATTGCTATTGATCTTTCCTTTAACGTGCACCAAGGTTTTCTTTTTATATTGAGGTGCTCCTATGTTGGGTGTGTTTACAAGGGTTATATCCTCTTTGTGTATTATGTAGTATTATGTAGTATGATCCCTTTAGTGTTATGTAGTGATTTTTTTCTCTTGTTTTGAAGTCTAGTTTGTCAGATTAAATATTGCTACTCCAGCTTTTTTTGTTTGTTTCATTTGCATGGAATGTTTTCTTCCTTCACTTTCAGTCTGTGTGTATCTTTTGTTCTGAGGTGAGTCTCCTATAGACAGCATGTACGTGGGTCATGTTTTCTTATCCATTCAGCTACCCTGTGTCTCTTCATTGGAGATTTTAATTCATTTACACTGAAGGATATTATTGATAGATACATATTTATTGCCATTTTTTTCGCTATACCTATGTTTATCTCTCTTAATTTATTTATTTTTCTTCTTCTTAAAGCAGACCCTTTAACATTTTTTGCAATGTCAGTTTATTGGTAATGAACTCCTTTAGCCTTTTTTTTTGAGGGGGGCTGTAAAGCTCTTTAGTTCACCTTCAATTTTAAATGATAGCCTCCTGGGTGAAATAGTATTAGTTGTAGGTCCTTGCTTTTCATGACTTTGAATATTTCATGCCTATTGCTCTAGCCCATAGAGTCTCTGTTGAGAAATCACCTGATAGCCTTATGGGAGCTCCTTTGCAGGTAACTAATTGCTTTTCTCCTACTGCTTTTCAAATCCTCTCTTTGACATTACCCTTTGCCATTTTAATTGTGGTGTCTTGGTGCAGGTCTCTTTGGGTTTATCTTCATCGGGACTCTGTTTTCCAGAGCTTGTATGACTTTTTCACCAGCTAGGGGAGATCTTGGCCATTATTTCTTCAAACATGTTCTCTATCCCTTGTTCACTTTCCTCTTCTTCTGGTGCCCATATGATGCAGATGTTGTTACACATGATGTTATCCCAGAGGTCCTAGACTTTTCCTCATTTTTTTTTAAATTCTGTTTTCTCTTTGATGCTCTGCTTGGGTGCTTACTGTTATCTTGTCCTCTGAATTGCTGACTTGATCCTCTGCTTCATTTAATCTGCTGTTGAGTCTTCCTGGTCTGTTCTTCATTTCAGATATTGTATTTTTCATTACATACTGGTTGTTTTTTATGGTTTCCGTGTCCTTTTTAATGTTTACTGTCTCTTTGTTTAAGTCCTAACTGAGATCATCCATTCTTTCCCTGATATCCTTGAGTGTTCTTATAACCATTGTTTTAAACTCTGCATCTGGTATTTTGGTTGCTTCCATTTCATTTAATTCTCTTTCTGGGGACTTCGCTTGTTCTTTAATTCAGGGCATGTTTCTTTGTCTCCCCATTTTGTCTTTGTGTGTCAGGTAGTTCTGTGGCTCCCAAATTTGTTTCCATGGTTTTATTATGAAGGTGTCTTGTTGGGCTCAGTGGAACAATCTTTTACATCACCTGAGCTCCGTGCTCCAGGAATGTTTCTTTAGGTTATGTGCACCCTCCTGTTGTAGATGAATCTTGAATGCTGTTGGCCCTTTCGCAGGTGGAGTTAACTCTTCAGACTGGCTGACTGTAAGGGTGAAGCTCAGTCACCATGTACAAAACACCGTAAAGGGGCTGGTTGAAGGTGCGCTTGTTCCCAGCAGGGTCTGGTGCCTGCGAGAATCCCCCCTTTGGTGTGCTGGTTTTGTGGCTAGTTGGGTCAAGCTCTGGTGTGGTCTGAAGCCCACCACTGGTTGTGTTGGTCCTGGGTCCAACACCACTTGGGTGGTATTCAGGTACAGATCAATATCAGATGTTGTGTAACCACCTTGGGTTTTCTCTCCAGAGCTACCATAATGTTCACTCTTTGTGGCTGCATCTGCTGGGCCTGGGTGTGCATGAGAGGAGCCAATCTGTGTGCAAGGGTGGCCTTTCTCAGCTTAGGGCTGGGGGTGCATCTGTAAAAGGACCGTGGCTCCCTGAGGTCTACCACCACTGGTCAGCTACTCCAACTCCCCCTGAGGATGCCTTGTCTTCCTCCAGAGCCCTCCAAAGAAAGACTATAGAGTGAGCATAGGCTGGCCACAACTCACAGAACTTTCCACTGGTTGTGAGCTCGTTAGGTTGGGGTTTAGGAGCATGGGGATAGTGGATCCCCTACTTGGGGGTCACGCGGTCAAGCACACAATGAGAGGAAAGTGGCCCCCACTCCAGAGCCAAACCACTCAGTCTCCGCCAGAATCTCTAATTCTGGTTCCCCAAGAAGGGGCATCCAGGCCAGGTTGGCTGCATCTAGCTGTCCCCTCTAGAGAAGCAAGCTCTGCCGGACTGAGCCACTGGGCTCAGGAGGACNCTGAGGATGCCTTGTCTTCCTCCAGAGCCTTCCAAAGAAAGACTATAGAGTGAGCATAGGCTGGCCACAACTCACAGAACTTTCCACTGGTTGTGAGCTCGTTAGGTTGGGGTTTAGGAGCATGGGGATAGTGGATCCCCTACTTGGGGGTCACGCGGTCAAGCACACAATGAGAGGAAAGTGGCCCCCACTCCAGAGCCAAACCACTCAGTCTCCGCCAGAATCTCTAATTCTGGTTCCCCAAGAAGGGGCATCTAGGCCAGGTTGGCTGCATCTAGCTGTCCCCTCTAGAGAAGCAAGCTCTGCTGGACTGAGCCACTAGGCTCAGGAGGACAGATCAAAAGAGTTTCCCATTGGGAGTGATACCCGCCCAGCCTGCCGTCTCAGGCAATAGCCTCTGAGGGACTCACTCTGAATATTCCAGCTCTGAGCCACTCTCCCTTTTTCCCACAGAAAGGAGCTCAGCACGGCAGGGTATCCGGGACTTGGCAGGGTGGATCCAAACAGTCTCCCGTTGCGGGTAGTGCCCACAACAGGCCTGTAGGAGGGGGGCAGACACTTTTTCCCCTTCCCATGTTAGCACGGGCTGAGCTCACCAGTGTGATAAGAGCAGTCCCTCCATGATGTAGCCACACAACCTGTCACCCACCCATCTGATTGCCAGACAAAATCTTCCCCAGGAGACACACTCTGAAAGTCCCGGGTCTTCACAGCACTCTGGTCCCTCTGCACAGCTGAATTCAGCAAAACAGGGCTGGCTAAATGATTCAACGGTTGGTATGGGAGTACACTGGCTGTGCACTTGACATGAAGGAGACCAATCCCCTTTCCAAGGCCACACAGATTATTCACTGAGTCTCTGCCAAGTCCCCCCCAGAAAAAGAGAGCCCCAGAGGGTACTGCTGGGTGCTGCCAGTTGATCCCTCCACAGGACCCAAGCGTGGCAGCAGCCTTGCCACAGTTGGGGACTGGGCAGTGTACCCCCCAGGCTGGTGCTGTAACAATAGGAACACTTGCCCCTGAGAATGTGGCATCTGGGCCTGCCAGGCATACTGAATGCCCTGATTTTCACCTCCAGGTCCTCTGTGGGGTCCTCTTCCTGTCTTTATTGCTCTGGGTTGGGGATCCCCTCGTAGGGTTGAGACCCCGCACTCCTAGGGTAGGGAGTTTTGCAGCTGCACTGTCCCTTTGGCCTCTCAGCCACTGCGCCTGGGTGCAAATGCCCTTTCCATGTCTCCGCTCTTCTTACCCATCTCTAAGTGCCTTCTTCTTTAAATCCTTGGTTATGATACTTCAGTTTAGCTAGGCTTCAGTTTGTTATTCCAAATGATTACAGGTAAAAACCACCATTTTGTAATGGCGATTAATCATATAGGATTAATCATATCCTATATGACTAATGGATTAATCATATAGGCTACAATCATCAGTGGATGCTAAAACAATCAAGTGAAAGTATATAGAATTTTATAGTGAGGAATCAGGTTGTCATAATGTAAAGACACTGGCTCAGTCTTACTACAGATAAGAATTAGGAAAACTGACATGTACTTCCTGTTACAACACAGTGCAAAGTACATGTCACCCATGAAATATTCTTGCCTAAGGAAATTGAACCTGAATATAATCAAGTCTCTAGATCTAAACACTAGGTTACAGGACATAGAGGGGATAGAAAGGAAAATTACATAATACCACAGGAAGTGATTAGCCAGATCCAGAAAGTAAGATGTCTCACAGGATAAATAACCCAGTGTCTCAACAAATTGAAGTCAGGAAAATAAAAGTGGGGGTGGTAGTGGAGGTGGTGGAAGAAATGTTAGATAGTAAGAGAAATTTAAGAAATAAAACAATGAAATACAATGCAATGTGTTGACTCTGGCTTCTGATTCAAACAAATCAACTATAAAAAAAACAGGAAAAATCTGGAAGATTTAATGAACCAAATATTAAATTATATTAAGGAAGATTAATTTTATTAGCCATGAAAATGTCATACTGGTTTTTTTAAACACCTTATTAGATATACTTGAAACTAATACCAAAAACATTGAATGTAAATCATAATTGAAAAATAATTTTTTTAAAAAAGGACCTTATTAGAAATATATACAGAAGTATTTAGAATTGAAATGACATGGTATCTGGGGTTTGCTTGAAAAGAGAAAGAGAAGTTGGAAGGATAAATGAAGTAAAATTGGTGAGTAAATACCTAAGAGGAAAGTACAAGACGATTTATTGATAAGTGAATTATACCTATGCCTTGTCAAAATTTAATGCATGATAATGACCTCTCAAAGCTGATTTATTTAATACATTTAAGTGGATCAGTTTGGCTAACTACTAAAAGTCATACCTAGATTAAAAAGTGAAATGTAAAATATTAAACTATAAAAATATAGAATAATATTTCAGATTGGGAGGTAACCTCTTCTGGAGCATTTGGTGATGTACACCAACAACTTTTTTAAAGTTTATTATCTTTGACTCACTAATTCTGTGAATCTGACTGAAGGAAATAAGCAGCAATGTGAATAGCTAATTAGGTTCAGTATCTTCATCACAGTGGTGAGTTATAAGGGCAAAAACATGTAAAAATGAGAATATTAAATAACTGGTTTACCTGTACAATAAAATTTTAGGTAAACATTTAAAATCATGTTTTATAGAATATTTGATGACCTGGAGAGTTGCTTAGGATATAATGTTAAATGACAAAGAAATCTGTGTGATCCCAGTCTTATGCCATCCATACACACATCTAGACAAAGGACTGGAAATAAAATTCCTGTCCTTCTGGGTATTGAAGCTGTAGGTGTTTTTTTTTCCTTCTCTTTTTCATACCTTTACATATTTTATAAATCCTCTGTAGTAGCATGCGTTTGATGGTGGGGGAAAAAACTGCATATTTTTTTTAAAAAAGAGACATTTACTATATGTAGCTTTCCTTAAGTCTGTAGAAAACTAAATGTTATGCTTGCGGATTAAGTTCAGACAAAGAAGGAAAATATTAAGCCCTGGAGGAGGCAAATAAAGACAAGAGAATGGAGGCAAGAGGACTTGAGCTGACCTTGAAGCATCTATGAGAACTGGCTAGGTGGTGGATGGTGTGGAATTTTATGTGTTTATTGTTATTAGGAGTCATGTCAAGGAGATCTGAAATGGATATCTGATCCATTCATTAACTGTTGGGTCATATATCACTACCTTATTTTGGAATTAATTCAAGAAGTGCTTTAAAAGTATTTTTAAACAACAATAAATAAAATAAAATAAAAGCTATTGAATATTCAAAAATAAAAGTAAAATTAGTTATATGAAAAAATTAAAGGATTTAGAAAACAAAAAGGACTATACGTATAAAAATAGTTAATTCCAAGATAAGACTTTTTGCATGCACTAAAATAGCAATAAAGTTAATCATGAAGAAAGCTAAGAATATCAGTATACAATGAATTAATATGGGTTTTGTGAAAACTAGGACAGAGTAAGGGACATGAGGTAGAGGCCTGCAGTGGACTTTGACAAAATAGAGTAAGTCAAACCCAGAGGAGAATGGGAGCCTTGGATAAGTGTAGAGTCTCTGTTTCCAATATGGTTTCAGTAAAATTTTAGTTGGCTTCTGAATTTTGTAATATGTGATACCAATTAAGAGACATTATTTTGAAACAAATGAAATTTTTATAATCTTGACCTTAATTTAAATCTGTTAACTTTTCAGGAAAATTTGTGTAGCCAGAGAGGTTTGGTTCCCAACACGGAGGGTCAGACTTTTCAGGTGGCCATTTCCAGCCAGATGCGGCAGCACTATGACAGAATCCATGAGACGCTAACAAGGGTTTGTCTAAAATGCAGTGATGATATATTTTGCCAATATTTCATGTTGTTTAAATAGCAAAAATATAAGACACTTGTATTTATTCTTGTCTCTTTTTTCCCATTAGAAAAATGGACCTGCTAGACTACTGAGTTCATCGGCAACTACTTTTGAGCAGAGCATAAAAGCATACCATACTATGAATAAATTTCTTGGCTCCTTCATCGATCATGTATGTATGTCAGCATTTATATAATTTAAGCTAGAATCAAAATGCAGTTGCTTTTTTTTTTTTAAGTTAGCCAGGAATGTCAGTTATTTCTTTAGTCGAGCAAGGTGGCAGGCTTAGGAAACACCCCACTTTCTTTGCTGTCCAAATTAATAACCGTGGCTTAAGAATAGATTTAGGTTATGTAAAAGTAAAATGAAATGTTATATATCTATTAGCATATTGGTGATTACCTCAAAATGTCTCTATACTGGAATTTTGTTAGCCAGTTCCCCAAACCTTACTGTATTACTTATTATAGAAATATGTTATGCTATGGTTACATTCCTGAAAAACTGATTATAAACTAATTGTCAGTATGTCTAGCCCTAAATACTAGTAAGGGCATTTAAATATTAAAATATGCCTGAGAGAAAACTTGTTAATAAAGTCCAGTGGAGTAAATTCAGTCTTTTTGAAGAACAGGTTTTCTTGGTGTACTATTCATTTTTTGTTTTCTTTTGATTTAAAAAAAATTGGGAAACATTGATTTCACTGTTTTGAAATGACTGTGGCTTTCTACATTAGGTTCATAAGGAAATGGACTACTTTATAAAAGATAAATTGCTTCTTGAAAGAATTCTTGGAATGGAATTCATGGAACCAATGGAAAAAAGCATCTTTTACAATGGTATCCCTCGGCTGCCTTTGCTCACCTTGATTACTGTTCTCAAAGTTTGAAAAGAAGTACTTGTAGTTATCAATTTTTCTTTTGATTTTATAATTTTATATAAAAAAGGAAACATAATGAACTTTGTTTGACTTCATGGAATTACAGTAGTTTCTTTGTTCCTTTTTGTTACGTCTTGTAGTGAGAAACAAGTACATAAAAGATAATTCTACAGGAAAGTAAAAAAGCTGAACTTCAAAAGCAATGGCACACATAGAAGAGACAGTCAAACATGTAAAATTCAGATTTTATGGGAATGTTCATTCAATAGCAAACTTATGAGACACTTGGAAGATTAATACTTGTTGACTGATTTTTAACATTTAATTTTCATTTTATCCAAATTTCTAAAAATCACAGCTATCTGTGACAGGACTTGATTAAACATGATTTTTTAAAGGTGATTAATGTATGTGCCACCTTTAAGGTGACCGATAAGCCCCCACATGGCTTAGTAAGAATGGAAATGGCATAACCAGTGTCCTGGCCTAGATGTCACTTAGCCATGGCATCACTGAGTGCCACATGCTGTGCCAGTGCTGGAGTACACAGACCGGTGGTCTCTCCCTTTCTGCACTTTAATGCCCTCTCTATGAAATGAAGTACAACCCTCTAAAGGTTGTTCAGTTTATACACGTTACTTTGTATAAAGAACCTGGTATGTACCAGTATCTGGTATGAGTGGGCACCCATTAAAGTGGCATTATTACTCTTTCTAATAACAATACAGTCATCATCATCTTCTTGATTTTTATCGGGAGATGATGAGAATATGAACTAAGGCGTTAGTAATGGGGATAAAGAAGGAAGATTGCATTTAATGCCAGAGATCTCAGGGAAAAAGGTGTAGAAGAGAGAGTGGTCAAAAATGACCCCAATTTCCAGCTTGTGTGACGAGATGGTTGGTGGTGCCTCTCACTAAGACAAGGGGTGCAGATAAAGGGCCAGGTTGTGAGGGGAAAGGATGAATTTAGTTTTGAATACGTTGTATCCTGAAGTATTTTTGAGACCCTTACAAAGAGATGTCCAGGAAGGCATTAAATGTAAGAGAATGGGTTTTGGAAGGGAGCAGAGGCACCCAGAAGCTGGGGCGTCTCCTCAAATGAGGTTGTTGTTGGAGCCGTGGCAGTGAAAGATCACCAGGGAGAGCGCACACAGACACACATGGCCAGGTGCATGTCTTATAAGGAGACGGCATAAAGGGCAGCGAATTTTCGCAAACTGAACTTATCCCTGGAACTGGCACCCTGAGCAAGAAAGTTACCAGCACGCTACATGTCTCTTGTATGAAAGAGCTCCTAAGTGGGTGTCGTGGGCAGTGTCGGTGGTTCTCTAGGCCCCCTGAATACATATGTGTCCTTGTTTTTCCTCCTCCTGGTGAAACGGTCTGTAGCTTCCACAGAATCTTAAAAGGGTATTTACATCCCCAAAAGGACCAGCCTCTCCTTGTAGAGTGAGAAGAGCTTTCAAAGCAGAACCTTAGAGGACTATATTTGAGACACAAATTATAGCACACTATGTATCATTCTAGTCCTTGATGGTTTTGTTTTGCTTTTTTAACTCTGAGAGGTTATGCTTTAGCTATATTAACAAAAAAGGATATTCATTAACTGGTCTTTGAAACGTATTGACAGTATACTTCCACTGCTAGCAATTACCGATGGAGTTGGTATGAAGTTAAGACTGAATTTTAGCCCTGGCCAGTGTGGCTCAGGGCGCAGATGGCTGGAGCATCATCCCATACAGCGAAATGTAGGTTTGATTCCCGGTTAGGGCATACACCTAGGATGTGGGTTCGATCCCCGACTGGGGCACATACGGGTGGTGGCAACAGATTGAAGTTTCTTCCTCTCTCCCTCCTGCCCTCTCTCTCTCCCCACTCCACCCCTAGCCCCCCTACCACACCTTCTTCCTTTCTTTCTAGAAGCAATGAAAATAATGTCCTCAGATGAGAATTAAAAAATATTTTTAACTGAGTTTTACGAGCAGAGTTCCTTAACTAAACTTTTAGATTCCCAAATTTTAATAGCCTTTGTTTATTTTTGTAAGCCATGAAGTATTATAGATAATAACAAGTTTCTTTTGTGCTGTTTTTAAATTTCTAATATGTATCTTATAAATTGCTTTTTTTTAAATAGATGAAGTTTATTCTTTCAGCAGTGTTCTGTATTATGGAAATGAAGCCACCCTTCTTATTTATGATCTGCTGTTCTTCTGTGTTGTGGACTTGGCTTGCCAAAATTTTATTTTAGCAGCCTTCCTTACATACCTACAGCAAGAGGTAATGCTTTACATTTCTTCTGGGTTTCATTGGAAAGACATGGGTTGAAAGTAGATAGTTATTTTTATAGCACAAAATAACAATGTTGACTTTCTCTAGGAACTTGTAAAGGTCTAGAACCCTGCCAAAAAAAGACTCCAAAACATTTCAACCAGTGTCATTCCACACTCTCCATATCCCGCACTCTCCATCAGGATCAAGGAATTACTGGGGTCTGTGGAGGGCATAAGTTTCTTAGGCAAATGTGAAAGGAATCCAGTAGGAAGACACATTGTTCATCTCCTAGATGCCAGATGTGAGCAGCGATGAGAGTCCCAGGCACCCTCTGTGCCAGATGCTAGCTCACCGAAAAGGCAAACGCTGGAGGTCTAGCTCAGGGCCAGTTTAATTTAGGTATTTTAATTGATTTGCATATTCAATTTATATATTTTTATAATTCTGAATTGTTTTAATTTTTTGCAGATTTTTAGATTTATTCGTAATATAGTAGGACAGAAGAATTTGGCATCCAAAACATTGGTGGATCAACGATTTTTGATTTAATTTATTAAATAGATAACTTAAAGATTCAATATAATCGTGGCCAGAAAAGGGGTCATGATTATCAGGTTAGTTTGCTATATATTTTTAAAACTTGTAATACAAATTGTCCTATTTTTATTTGTTTTTAACTTCCAGAAAGATTTATTTTTATCATTTGTGGATACATTACTTGTTTTGTGAGTATATAATATGATATAATGGAGAATACTGTTTTTTATTATGTATAATATTTCATTCACCAACTTGTAAATTAGCACTGATAATAGGGAAAAAAATCTAAATGTTGCTTGCAGCATAACAGTTTTTAAGGATAATCAAAACAGTCTCCATCATTTGTCTCTGTAGATTATTTTTTAAGCTGGGATTTGCCTGCCTATTTTTCACGTTGAAAAGATTATTTGATTCCAAGTTCAAGCCTAGTTTTCATTTCAGTATTTACTTGTTTTACATATTTTATGGCTAAATAAGTACTGAAAAGTATTTTAAAATTTACTTAGAAATTTAAAATTGTATATTGCTCACCCTCGTTAGCAGTAGACTAATTCACTGTTGGATTACTAGGCGTCTCAAGACATGGTACATATTCCTTCCTTTGTATACTTGTATTATTAGGTTAGTACACTCTTTTCATGAAATGTCGTCTCCCTTTATTAGGCTGTAATGTGTGACATTATTCCCAATGTAGTTTTTTATGCATTTTAAAGTATTTAACATTTTAAAAGCATTATCAAAGTTTTGCTCCTCTACTATGTTTAAAGATTGTAAATAACAAACTGTAAATGTATTGTTATGTTGATGAGGTGATTTATTGAAAGGAAACTTAGGCTTCCTAAGTCAGTAGGCTTATATATTTTTTAATTAAGGGGAAACTATTAGGACCCAAAATATACTTAATGTAAATTCTGAGCCAATTTTTTATTATATGATTTTTTCTCCATGATGCGCTTTAATAATCCTTTTTATTGTATACTGTGTACTTGAAAGGCACCTCATATCAGTATTTCAAGTATAATGATCATTAAACCCCAAACCAACATTTCTTACTGTCTTCTATAGTAATACTATGTAAATACTTTAATGTCATGTAAATATTGTTTCTATTTTTTAATTTAAAATATAGAATAAAACATTTAGTGTTTCTGTTTCCTGTTTGGTTAATGTGCGTTTCCTGAATCGCATTTACAAAGAAATGCAGCATACTGGGGCATCAGCCTCTGCCAAAGTTGAATCGTACACATTTCCCTGGATCTTGGGAACTGCGAAGGAGAAAGAGGGAGAGCTAGTGAGTCAAGTATTTGAAACTCTAGTTCCTGAAAGGTCACATCATAGGAAACCCTTTATGAAAGTTGCAGACGTAATGTACTAGCATGGATTTTTTTAAAGCCACCTGCACAGAAGCATATGAAAAATATTCAGCTCTTATTTCACATATAAGAAGTTCATATTACAGTGACTGTTTTTTTTAAGTGGACATTTCAAAAACAATAGGATCAGTTGACTCACCTGCTGATAAAACAGAAAAGACATTTAAAAATCATTCTGCACTTTTTTTTGACAGTATTTTATTTGACAGTATTTTATTTGGTTAGGTACAAAAAATTGTGTTCATCTGCTGTTGACTCCTTTTGTTCACCTTGCCGTAATTTAAATTTTATGATCACACGACTAATGTCCACAGAGTTTTCCACAGAGTTTTAATCTTTTGTCTATTTCTGTAGCACCAACTTATTGTACTTCTTTTATCTTGTGTTCTCAATTTTACTGATCAGTTAGAACTCTTTGATAAGTCTCTCCATCATTTCATGATGAAACATGCTCTAGATTCACCTCTAAATTCACCTACAGGTTCTTTTTTTTTTTTTTAGATTTTATTTATTTATTTTTAGAGGGGAAGGGAAGCAGACAGGGAGAGCAATATCAATGTATTGTTGTGTCTCGTGCGTCCCCTGCTGGGAACTGGCCTGCAACCCAGGCATGCCCTGACTGGGTATCGAACCTCGATCCTTTGGTTCACAGGCCTGTGCTCAGTCCACTGAGCTACACCAGCCAGGGCTCACCTACAGGTTCTTTACAAGTTGCCTTGTGCTTGGTGTCCTCCCTAGAAGCACAGGCTCCTAAAATAATTTTCACTCAGTCCCTCCGTTACGAGATATTTATATTTGTTTACTTGTATTCTACTGCTTTCTTAACAAACTGCTTTTGTTCTCAAAACAAAAGGCTCTACTGGTTACCTAGATTGAGAAGTATTCAGAATGAACATTAACTCAGTGCTTATAAACCTGAAACCTGTAACTGGATGAGTAAAAGCTGAAAGAAAATAAATGTAAGTTGAGCAATGTGGCTTGCTAGAAAATGCTCCAGATTTAGTAACAGAAGCCCTGGATTCAAATTAGAATTTTGCTCCTGTTACTTTCTAGCTCTGGACCCTTAAACGAAGTCATTTGGCATCTTTGAGCTTTATTCGGCATCTTTACAATGGAAATAGTAGCCTGTGCTCATCACTTCATTAGGCAGACGTATAATAGTGAGTAAACTTTGGACACTGGAGTTCTTATAATTTTCAGTCTAAAATGTCTGCCTCCAACTATGTTTGTATTTTGCTCATATATTAACTCTATGATGCCAAAACTCAGACTACTGCTGTGCTATCTGAGCCTTTTCCTTCATCCACTCCAGCCTCTCCAGCAAGGAGCCCTGGCAGAAGTAACAGCCGCGGGTGAAAGGAGGCACCAGGGGGCTGTCAGCACACCACGCGTAATGTGGTCCCTGGTGCAGCTTAGAAAGAAGAGGGAAGAGAACGGAATGTTTTCTTTGGAAGGGAGAGTTTGATGTGCTTATTCATTGAAGCAATAATGCGCCCTCTTCCCACTCCCCAGTTACTTAGAAGGTTCTTACAGTTAGTAGAGGAAACAGGTATATTAACCAATAATTAACAGGAACCTGAAAAGGGCTACAACCACCGGGGTGTGAGATGTTGAAAG
The DNA here is from genome assembly GCF_014824575.4 of Sturnira hondurensis. Lineage (NCBI taxonomy): Eukaryota > Metazoa > Chordata > Mammalia > Chiroptera > Phyllostomidae > Sturnira > Sturnira hondurensis. Next base: position 39,984,436 of record NW_028082759.1, read on the forward strand.
CTCTTAACTGCATCTGTGGTCATCAGGGCTTTGACCTGTGTGTGAAAGGTGGTATTTGAGCTAACATTTTGAAGTGTGGTCAAAGCAGGAAACAGTATAGAGTCTGAGATGAAACACGTGTACTTCAGGTAGTCTGCACACAGAATGCATGTACAGGGTGGGCAAAAATACGCTTACAGTTTACTGTCTATTTATTATCGTGTGTATTGTCTTTCCATATCAACTGTAAACCTACTTTTGCCCATCCCTGTATTTATGGCTTTTAATTTTTTTAATATATGACGATGTTTTCACATCTTAAAATTCTTTTCGCGCTGCCTTCCTGAGACTAGCCAGGTTTTAGAGTTAGCAAAAAGCCTAGCCTGGAGCACGCTGTTGATGCAAACTAACCAATCCAAAGCCGTACCTGCTCCCTCTGGCCCCTACATGCAGGAGGCAATATTCCTCCGCCGTTATCATCCCGGGACCAGTGCCTGGCAATCAGGGAACTCTCCTATAGCTTAGAGCCTGCCGTAATTATTCGAGACAGCCAATTCTAAACTGGTCACCTCGGGCCTGCCTGGCCTTGCCTTCTCTGCGAAGTGCAGAAACTGAGTAACGCTGTGGCCTAGGCCCTCCCTCCCCTCACTCCTGTCCCTCTGCTTCCTGACCAGAACTGGTGCTTCTCCGGGTGGGTGGCTCTGTGGCACAGGTGCCTGTGTGGCATGGCGTGCCTCCTGTTGCCAGGATCTGTGAGTGTAATAAACTTGGTCTCTTCTTGTGGCCCCACCTGACTGACCACATAAAAAAAAAAACAGAATACTTTTCGCGGGGGGCGGGGCGTTGGACAAAGATGAGGTTGGAAAGAAACAGCTGTACCATGAAAGGTTTTTACATCAAGCCACAGTGTATGGAAAGTTTAACCAAGCTGAGCTCACTGGTCTACCTTAAAAAAAAAACTTCTGCCCTGGCTGGTGTAGCTCAGTGGATTGAGCGCGGGCCTGCGAACCAGAGGATAGAGGTTCGATTCCCAGCCAGGACACATGCCTGGGTTGCAGGCCAGTTCCCAGCAGGGAATGCACGAGAGGCAGCCATACATTGATATTTCTCTCCCTCTCTCCTTCCCTTCCCCTCTAAAGATAAATACTTTTTTTAATCTTAAAAAAATATCCCTTTAAAAAAAACTTCAGCACCCCAAAGAGTGAGTGAATGGATGGGGTGAGAAGAGGGATCTTCCATGGTCAAATTTCTCTGAAATGATTGATGGCCCGTGATCTCGGAGACTGGTGTGTTCCCAGCTCCCACCCATTGGCCGGTTGCACTGCCCGTGAGAGAGGTAGCAAAGGGGAGTGGCTGAGAGCACAGAGTCTGGACCAGAAGGCCTGTTTTCAAGTACGAGCTTCACCAGATGCTGTGAGAGCCAGATGATGTGGAGCAAGTCACTTACCTCCCTGTGACTAAATTTCCTCATCTGTAAAGGGGAATAAATAATAGTACCTACCATACAGAGTTATTGGGAAGATTAAATGAGTTAATGAGTATCTAGTGCTTAGAAGAGTGCCTGCCTGGCACATGGTAAATGCCACGTGTTAGTGTAGTAATAGTGGTGATAGTAGTAATAGCAGTAAGTTCCATTCATACTTCATTCTGAGGGAGACCCATTCCCCAGAGCCTGCGTTAGGGCATTGCTGGGAGTACTAGGAGAACGATACACAAACAGCCCAGCACAAAGCAATCTGTGGGCTTAAAAAATAGCTTTGCTTCTAGTATAATTACTATTACCAAAAAAACATATGGCTGTGGCCCAAGGATAAACAGTGACTCCTGGAACTGAGTCTAGAAACAGACCCACAGGCCTGAGACAAGGGTGACATGCAGAGCAGTCAGGCAAGGGCCGTGTTCCAACGGTCCGTGGACTATCACAGTGGAAGAACCTCTGCCCCGTCACACACAAAGGTCAATTCCAGGCAGATGGAGGATACAAATGTGAAAGGTTAAATGGCACAGCTTCTACAAGATAACATAGGAGAATATATTTATGACTTGTATTGGCCGAGGTTTCTTAAATAAGACCCAAAAAGACCAACCCGAAAGGAAAACATTGGTAAATTGAAGTTTACATTCTAAATTTACATTTATGTGTATTCACATTGAATGTAAGTTTTCTGTTTATGCTGAAATTAGGGACTGTATTAATCAAAATACACCTATATAAGAATGAAAAGGCAAACCTCAATATGAGAAAAAATATTTAAAAACATCTGACAATCACTTCCATCTACAATAATGAATTAGTCAAATCAGTAAGGATTTGACTAGTAGACAAAGGGTTTGTCTACAAAAGATTTGACTACTAAGAAAGCCTAGTAGAAAAATGGGCAAAGGACTGAAGACACATGTCTCAAAAAATAAAAGGGTTTCCAAGTGACCCATAAGCACATGTAAGTGCTCAGCCTTAGTCATGAGAATGCACAATAAAATCAAGATACCACTTGCTGCACAGCGTCACAATTTAAAAACGTAGAATACCAACTGTTGATAAGGATGTGGATGGAGCACGTGACTTTCATAGTACATTTATTATATAAAGTGAGGTGTTTCGTCTTAAGCTGTAACTTTCAAGTGGACTACTTCATAATTATCTTGAGGACAGGAAGACGTCTTTGCTCTGCGTCTGATGGAAGCCACAGTGACAGCAGATGGCAGTAGAGGGCACACTAAGCTCTTCAGAATGCTTTCCCCCAGGCAGTGAGCTCAGGACTGCGGAGCCCGGAGAACTGCTCCCTCCCCCCGACCCCCCTCACTACCTTCACCACTGCCGCTCGTGCGCTGTCCTTCCCGACAGGCACTAGAGCACCGGGCAGTTCAGGTGATAAGGTGTACTGCTCTATACGTGGTGCTGAGGTTTCTCAGTTCGGGTTTGGGAACTGAATGCTAAAGATAGAAATATACTTTCATCCATCTCTCAGGGACCGAGTCGCAAAACAGATCACATCTCAGGGAATAACAAAAAGAGCTGATTATCCATGATTGTGGAATCCCCTTCCCTTGTCTGAATGCAACGCACATTTACGTTAAAGCTTTTTAGAAAGCAAACCATTACCCAAAGCATGTAGTGCCTCTTTGCAATAAATACAGTCTCTCCAAATGGGAGTCTGTGATATTTTCCTTTATACCGTGATACACATTACATCATCTGTGACATATTGAGGAGGGTACTGGATGGAGGGGGGCAAAGGGGAAAATTGGGACAACTGAAATAGCGAAATAATAAATTATAAATTAAAAAAACAAAATATCTCCTTCCTCTTAAAAAAGTTATGATAGATGCTATGCCTCAGAGTATCAAACCTGAACAGTAACCAAATGGAAACTCCAAACCCATTTCATTTATTCTGTCCACTTCCCTTGGTTCTTACAAAGCTGCAGTAAGAGTCCTTATTTAATCCTTTTTTGGTTTTGTTTGGTTATTTTGTTTGTTTGTTTTCTGTATGCTTAGAATAAAGAGACAGAGTAGAATTATAGCTAAGAGCAAAAACTTTCAATTCTGAGAGACCCAGATCTGAATTCCCATAAGCAGATTCTTCCACTCAATGGGCCTGTCCTTCATCTGTAAAACGAGAAAAATATTTGTCTTGAGGGAGTCCTTTTGAAGACTGAAGGAGATGATAGACATAAAATTGTTCCTGCAGTACCTGAAATAGGTAAGGCAAGTGCACAATAAATGTAATACATCATTGTCCGTGAATTATTATTTTGACAACCACAAAACCAGTCAATGTGACATGCTTACCCAGGGGACATTCTGCAGCATTCCTGATGGCAATCCAGAGGACGAGCCCTGGCCCAACAGCAGGGCTCCAGAAAAGGCAATAGCTCCAACGGACCAAACAAGCTCATCATGGAACAACACGGGGATGCAGTTGTCAATGAAATTTAAGGCCACATTAGTTGAGCATCCAAAATAAAGGAGGAAATGGCTCTATTATGTGCTGTTCACATCTTAGCTACAGTCTTGTGTCTAGTTCTGCATGTACCTGGTTCTAAGGGGCCTTGATAAATTGGATTGTATTTGGAAAGTAGTGATTAGGAGGGGGAAGGATCTAGCAATGCCCCAGGAAGAAGAATAGAAGGAAATAAGTGTGGGGGCGGGAGGGACCAGGACCATGATGGCTTTCTTCAAATATTTGTCCCATGAAAGATGGAGTTAACATCCATATAGTTCCCAAGCACCGAACTAGGGTAAGTGGAAGCTATGACACAGTGGATTCCAGACAAAGAGAGGGAATAAATCTCAAATGATTTAGAGCTGCCTAAACAGTAATGGCTCCTTCATTCAGGTCTTCCTACAAAATCTTATGACGATGAGTGTGGAATGCAAAGACGGGTTACCTGCCTTGGAGGAAAGGACGGACCACATGAATTCCATGGTTCTTTCTTAGTCTGCCACTTATGTGTTCACACAAAGCCTTCCCAGATAAATCCTCAGTGTCAAAGGAGGGTATCTATTGGGTCTCCAAGACAGTGAGCCTTGAAGACTGAAGTACTGCAAATCCCTTAAAGCATTTTCTTGCACACAGAATAAATTCCAGGATCAGAAATTAACTGGATCACAAAAAGCTCTTATTTATATGGTTCAGCCATTTTGGCAAATATAATTTATTCCACAATGTGTGTGTCTAAGTCCATAAGGGTGGTTCTGAGGGGCCCTATTAATAAGAAGTAGTGCCCTAGCCAGTGTGGCTCAATTGGTATGAGCGTTGTGCTGTGAGCAAAGGGTTGCCTGTTCAGTTCCCGGTCAGGGCACATACCTAGGTTGAGGGTCCTATTCCTGGTCCAAGCCCTTATGATCCCCCATGGGATGCATAAAGGAGGCAACCAATCGATGCTTCTCTCCATCCCTTCCTCTCTCCTTTCCCCTCTCTCTAAAAGCAATGAAAAAATATCCTTGAGTAAGATTAGGGGAAAAAAAACCCAAAGAGTTAACCTTGAAAATGCATATAATGAAGCCAGTGAATAGACTATTGATAAATAGTCAAATTTATAGAAACCTATCAGGACTTAATAGAAGAAAAACCAATGTATAGGTGAAGTGCTTTTATATCTTAATGGGGGAAAAACCATGTATGACCATGGTTGTGTGTACTTCCCACTGATCTGAATATGGTTGAATAGAGGGGTTTGGGGAGAACTTACAGAGCATAAGCCCTCAAAACTCACACCTACTTGTTTGGGAAATAATAGTCTATTCAATTAACAAGCACTTAGTAAGGATTTTAAAATAACAACCAGGTGACGTGGAGGACCTGTGAAGAGCAAAAGCAAGACCACTCCGCTCTAGACGAGTTCAGTGCAATGGACAAAACAACCATGATGTAAAAATGTGATAAAATCCAAGGTCTTCCTATCTGAACCATTGCTGGTCAGTCTCTGGGAGTTGCCAGCCTCAGGAAAGCTAGAAACAGAGACAAGTCAGATGCCAGAGAGAGCACAGTCAAGGTGAGGAGCACAGCACTGGCGGGAAGCCGAGGTCAGGCCGCCATCAGACTGCGGGGCCCCAGCAATAGGCCTGGCAAGTTGGAGCGAGCTCAAGGCTGGAGGACAGATTTGACATCAGAAGTGCCAGGACTTGGGGGGGGAGGTAGGGCAAGGGGAGGAGAGCCCTGAAGCAGGAGACGTGAAACAGCTTGTTGGAAGAACATTCTGTTGCACTGGGGATTTTCTCCAAGACCTAGTGACCAGTTCCACAGGACATTCCACTGCCGGTCTTAAGGGCTGTATTACCCAACCAAGTCTAGCTATAGAGACACACAGAGAATGGTGGGGGAGCTGTCCGTTGGGTTTCCTGAGGCTTCCCAGCAGAGGTAGCAGAGTTTTGGTTACATGAGGGGTAGAAAATGGAAAGCAAAGGGTCCAAGATGAGACTGGAAATGGCTACCCACAGCCAACATTCATCAAGTACTTTCTTTAAAAAAAAAAAGATTTTGTTTATTTTTAGAGAAAGGGGAATGGAGAGAGAATGAGAGGAAGAGAAACATCAATGTGTGGTTGCCTCTGGCGTGTTCCCAACCAAGGACCCGGCCCTCCACCCAGGCCTGTGCCCTGACTGGGAATCTAACAGGTGACCCTTCGGTTCGCAGACAGGAGCTCAATCCACTGAGCCACACCAGCCAGGGCTTGCTTTCTTTTTTGTTCTTTTTATGTATTTTAGGTGTTTTAAAAATGAAATGTGTGATCCTTTCCTAAAAGAAAGACACGTAAATACATTTAAGTGTGGTAGGCATGGTGTCTGCATGTGGCTGGCCCCGGGCCTTCCGTGCTTCTGCCTGCAGCCAGAGAGAGGCCCGGAGTGAGCCTCCCGCCCAGGGTGGAGCCACCACAGGCGGACTCACCTTTTGCTTTCAGAACCACCAAGTCCTTTTTTTAACAAGAAGAGCAATGTGTCTTACAATGTAAAAAACTCTTTGTACTGGAAAAAATTGAGGTTTAGAGAGGTTATATAATCTTACCCAAGGTTTTACACCAAAAAAGTGGGTTATATTTCTAGTAGAAATATAATAGTTAATAGTAGCAGTACTATTAACTATTACTATTAACTACTAACATTCAATTTATTACACAAGTATAGGGAGACTTTTTCAACGTGCTAAAAGGTCTCAGCTTTCTCTTGTAGACAGTGGTAATAAATTGAAGGTCTTCAAGCCAAAGACAGACACGGGTGTGGAGACATGGTGACTGCCATCAGCATAAACTTTAGAGACCCCGAGTGCAAACACCAGCTATCTGACTTTTTGAGGATGCCTGAAGAAAATAATTTTCTGAGTTCTCAAATTCCTGTTCTCAGTTAAGAATAATAACGATGTCTTCTTGTTGGGAGGCTGGGATGCTTAGGTATAACAACACATATGAAGGCGATTTGGTGACTACCACGCTGAGAGTAAATATTAGCTATTATGATTTCTACTGTAGTTTAGAAACACCCAGCAGCCATGGGGCCGAGCCCCTGGGGATCAGTGTAACCATCCAGGTGAAGAGGGGCCCACACGAAGGCAGTGGCAATGAGGATGGAGTGGGAGTACCTGCGTAATAGGTAATTAGGCCAGTTTTCAAACGGGACTGTGTGACTGATCAGATATGGAAGGGGAAGGAAAGGGGGTCAGGACGGTGCAGAGTTTTCTGCTGCGTAATCAGGTGGATGCTGATGTCAGTAAGGCAGGAACAGAGGTGGGCAGGACCACAGTTCTTTTTCAGGACCATTGTGAGGAGGTGGCTACGAGGTGATCAGGAAGAGGGGGTGGTGAAGGGAGTGGGACTGAGAGTGGACGGCTCAGAAGAGCAGTGAGCTGTAGATTCAGACCTGGACACTCTGGGTGCATGTGTGACTGAAACTATGAGAGTAAAGCAATGTAGAGAGATGGTCTGCAACCCTGCACAGCCAAGGGGCCTTCCCTGCTCTCGCACGGAAATAAATGGCTGATGAAGAAACCCAGCTGTAAAAGAGATCAAAAGACAGCTATTCCGGTCAAAGCTGGAATGAGTTGCCTGAAGCCCCCACTGCTTGGTACAGTCCCTGAACCGGCTTCACTGAGCCCAGTTTGAGAGCCACCAACTTGAAGCAAAACGAGTAAGAGGACAGTTAATTGCTATAGAGTCTCCAAGAAAATAGCTTACACAGAACCAGATTGGAATTCCATTTTGGATTTTTTTATGCTGTTGTGAAACGCTTAATTCCTTTGGAATCCTCCCCCCGTCATAGGCTGTACTAATTTCTTTCTGGCCAGCTCTCACAGAGGTGTGACCGGGACAGTGTTCCGGCTTGCACACTGCAAGCCACAGTGCCATTCCAGTCAAGAGAGCTGCTGGGAGTGCAGACTAAGGCCTGTGGTCAGGCCTGTGCACATGGCCTTCCTCACCAGAGGATGGTGGTTGTGTGCGCGTCTGCTGGATCCCCTGCACGGAGGTGGCTGCGTTTGCCACAGTTACCTCGAGGCTGGCTCTTCTGTGACCTTGAAACTAGATCAATGTTACCCATTTATGTAGAAAGCTGTTTAATAAAAAAATTATCCTAGATATTTCACATGCAAGCTTTTTAAAAAGTCAAATTGCTCGGACTTTTTCTCCTAATTAAATTCATTGAATCTGCTTATTTCAACACGGTTAAGGCCTTAATCCCCAAACCAGTAAAAGTAGTTTGGTTTGGTTATTGAGTCAGAAAGACATAACCACATGATAAAGACAATAGGAACAAAGAAATGAGAGCAGGAGACAAAGAGAAGAAAGGACAAGTAGGTGACGTAGCAGCAGTTACTGCTAAAAGCAACCACAAAAAGGAAAATCTCTAAAATCTCAGTGACTGAACACAATGGAAGGTCATTTCTCGCTCAAAGCTCAGTGTTGCGGACGTTTATGATTGGTGCGCGGGCATTCATCTGGCGACTCGGCCTCAGTGTCCTCGCCTGGATCCTCTGCGGCTCGGTTGGTGAGTGCAGGAGGGGGCAGATTCCATGGGCCGGGCCTGAAGGGGAGCGCATCCCTTCTGAACGCTTTCCCTCCACCGGAACTAGTCACAAGGCCCCCGGCAATCTGCCTGAGGGCCTGGGATAAGTAGTCCGGCCAGTAGGCGCTCGGAAGGTGGAAGTGGGAATGCTGAACAGTCTCTGCTACAGATTTAAAAAGTACCTACGTCCGGTTTTGTAAAATTTAGGAAAAATTAATTCCTTGCATATAAAAAGATTTCACACTGATTCATCCTCTACTGTGGAAGCCTTAATTTAAGGACTGATGAAGTGAACATTGAATCCTCTCCACTCTGCCATAAACATCAGTTTATTCTTAGGTGGGAGTACATTACCACTTTCTCAAATGCACCCAAAAAGGAAATGGTCATCACTTTTATAGGTAAGGCTCCACACAACAACACAGTTTTTAAAACAATGTATTGCAAATAATGAAATAAAAGTGCATTTTTATTTGATGCAGAGCACCATTGTTATATAAATGTTTTCTTTACAAACCTCCTAAGAAAAAATAACTTCTTCATATTCTAACCCCTACAAAAAAGATTTTTTTAAAAAGCTAGACATATACCCACTGAGTCATAGAATAATTGGAATTCTAACAGGAATATCACTGTAAAGCAATTTTCAAAGAAAAAGAACACCATTCTGCTTTTTAAAAACTCCACAAAGCAGGTAAGCATTGTATGGGTCAAGAGTTTAATACAGAGTGTTATGCAACGGCTCAGCTTAGAATAGTGTCCTCCTTTGTTCTTCTTGCACACCATGCACATGACATTCGGTGACATCCTGAGGGTTGGGAGGCTATTGAATAAGGCCTTCTGAAAAGAAACGGTTATTCTACATCATGTATAAGAAAAGCTTTGATGATTCATAAAGTTAAAGCCTTTTAGTTCCTTTCAGGGGAGAATTCCCAGCAGATGTGTTCAAAAGGAAGTGGCTAAATTATAGCTCACCCCTGTGGTAGAACCACAGACTCCAGCTGGCTTTTTGCAGGAAGGACTAAGCATGAAGCCAACTTTGATCACACCATTTTAAACAGAACTAAGAAGGCAAAGACATTTTTAGCCTACAAAAAAGAAATGGATGAGTTCCCATAAGTCTGTGTATGATAGAAAGAATACAAATTGTTCCAGCAAACGTTTCCTTGTGAGGAAACCTACAGCAGGCATGTGTCCCTACTAACTTGTCCTATACCACTGGTTCACGCCACTGAGGTGTGCCTGCTTAGATGACTTTTGCCTCGGAAAATAACGATCTGCATTCGGAAATGTGGTCTCATCAAACTGGACTTAGCTGAAGGGTCCCAGGCCAGTCTTCCATCCCCTCATCTTCTATTTTCATTCCATCCCTTGGTTTTGCTTTTTCTGCCTTGGAGAGAGGACTTAGTAACTGTGCATTGGTCTGTAACCAGCATCAGAACCTGATAACGCAATAGTTTGTAAACATCCTTTAACTCAAAAGAAGTTCTTAGTGAGTTCTTCCCTTTTTTTTATAGCATACCCAAAGAAAGTTCTGCGTTTTTCTTTTCTTATCCATTATTTACAGTTCTTCTGCAGGAATTCTACCCTTAATGTATTTTGATCTTTAACCCTTCTCATTAGATGGCTATTGCACAGAAAACAGTGAAACAGCTGCACCTCCGATTGTGCATGCAGCCAGCAGCTCACAGAGCACTGAGCGGACCGCCTGGCACTCCGGACCGTCTTAGGTGCTCCTCGTGTTGAAGGGAAAACCTTCAGTTCATGAGAGCTACATGGTTATTCCTCTCTATCACTTGCTGTTCTTTTTAAGGAGAGTAAGTTTCAGGTTCAGTCTTCAGCAGGCAGTTTTATCTAAAAAAAATGTTAAATGTTAAAAAGCAAGTTTCTTTAAAGAAAAATGCTGAATTGACAGAGTGTTTTGTGAATGAGTCAAGATTGAAAAACACAGTATGGTAGGAAGAACGCTGGCCCCAGAGCCAGAAAACCTGGGTTTCTGTCCTTTGCCACCAATTAGCTGTGTGACACGGGGCAATTAACTTCTTTGGGCCTCAACTTCCTTATTCATAAAAGGTTGTTTTTTTAACTTTGGCTGCACATTAAAATCACCCAAGGTGTTTTAATGACTCCCAGAGCTCGGGTCACATCCCAGATGAATTGCATCAGAATCTCTGGGGGCGACCCAGACATCAATATTTTGTAAGTCTCCCAGACAAAACATCTAAGGTTGGAAACCACTGCACTAAATGACTTACAAGGCCTTTAAAGCTTCAATTTCTTTGATTCTAAAATAAAACAATAGGTGACACAAAAGATTATAATCAAGAAATACATCTTTGCCTTTCATGTAACTGGTAGAATGAACCGGCTCATAGCCATCATTCATGGATCCACACAGTCACATGTGTACTGCATACAGTTACAATGTAACACAAGAACTATACTGGGGATGCGGTGGTGAACGAGGCAGACTGGCCTCTTCTTCCTAGAACTGACCATTTAATGGACTAGGGGCTGAATGGACACATCTCAGGGTTCCCATGTTACAGAGTGTTAGGGGAAATGGGAGCACAGAGGAGGGGCATCATCAGTAAATCTTACACTTTATTCTTTAAATCCTATAATAAAAATCAAAACACCCTTGCATATGGTTGGTGTTTATTTTACTAGGTTACCAGCTCGTAATAATATACCCTGCTAAACAGAAAAGTCACTGGTGTGAAAATTTCAGGTTTGGGGTTTGCTGTCTGCATATACAAACTCTCAAGTTGACACATGCATTCATTTACACTCATTGAACAAACTTTTTTTTCTATGTACAAGGTGGATATCGTGTTAGGCACTGTAGATCCAAAACTAAGAAGCATTTCTGTCCTTCCAGTGCACATGGTCTAGGTCAAGGAAACTCAGGTTGTATAGTGCAGGAGTTAAGAGCGCAGGCTTAGGAGTCCAACGACTTGGCTTTGAATTCCATCTCTCTTACTAGTTGCAGCCTTGGTGGTAACCACCAACGGTTGTGGCGAGGATTCCATGAGCTGATGCATGTACAGCATTTAGCAGGGAGCCTGGCAGATGGTGAATATTCAAAACCAGTGAGCAGTTTCTGTTATTATCACATTACAGTGGGAAAAAAGCCAAAGAGCAGCAAACTAGGGGATGATTTGGAGCATACGGCTGCTATTCTTAAGCTGGATCGAGGAGGTAGGCCAAGTCAGGAAAGACTTTCTGAAACAGAGGAAAGGCCTAAAATGAGTCTCGAAGATTAATTAGGAGTTAGCCAAGGGAGGGAGTAGGGAGAGGAAAGCAAGGCTGAAGGTGTTCAGGTAGAGGGCGCTGCCAGAGGAAAGGAGGAGAGCACATCACCTCTTCTGGGTTAACCATGTAGTGTGGCTAGGACGCCGGTGAGGAGAAATGGACCTGTGGGAACTGGAGAGGAGGCCCCTCACCCGCAAGGGCCTGCCCTGGCCGGAAAGCTCACCTTATACCCTGAAGGGAGCAAGGGACTTCAAGGGGGCTGGTTGCAGACACAGACTGGCTTTAGGGGAAGGCCATTCTGGAAACAGAGGAACAAGGAAACTAGTGACTGAGGGTGTTGGTGGTTAATTTAATGTGCCAACATGCCTACCTAGATTTTTGGTTAAACATTATTCTGCATGAGCCCATGGGGATGTTTCTGGATAAGATCAGCATTTGAAGGTGCGGACTGAGTAAAGCAGATTGCCATTCCAGCATGGGGGGCATCATCCAATCCGCTGATGGCCTGACCAGAAGAACAGGCTGTGTAAGATAGAATTCTCTCTCTGCCTGTCTCTGAGTGGGGACATGGGTCTTCTCCTGCTTTTGGACTTGGACCTGGACAGGAACTTACATCATTGGCTCTCCTGGTTCTCATGCCTTTGGACTTGGACTGGAACTATACCATCAATTCTGGGTCTGGATTGCTCAGTCTACATAGTCACATGAGCCAATTCCTGCTAATAAATCTGTTCACACACACACACACACCCCACCAGGTTCTGTTTCCTTGGAGAACCCTGACTTATACACCAGGGTAGCCCTGCAAGCCCATGATCCTCATTGGTTTTTGTTTCTAGGCTTCCCTCCTTCCCACTTACCCTTGGTATTTCTAGCCAAGCTCTCTTTATAACATATATCTGCAGGGCAGGGCATCCCTTGATATTCTTCTCGAGTTCCCAGTTACCTAAAACTCCTAATTCCTAGCCTGGAATAAAAAGTCCTTCAGAATCTGCCTCCAGCCTTCCTGTCTCTCTTTTCTCGGTACCAATACCACCATCTTTCATGCACCTGTGGCACCTGTACCCACTGTTCCCATCATCTGGAGTGCCCCTCTCCCTTCCTCTCTCTGGCTGGCTAACTGCTGCTTAGCATTTAAGCTCCAGCTCAGGTGTCACCTCCTTGGTAAATCCATCCCCAATTCCCCAAAGGCACACAGCCTGAGCCCCATTCCATTCTGTGCCTGTCTCCATCGTGGCAGGCATTACAGCTTATCATAGTTATTTGTGTAGTGTCTATTTCCACCAGCTGACAGAGCAGTTCTCAAGGGTGTAGACAATGACAGTTTTGGTTTGGATCTCAAGAATGTAGAATGTAGTAGGAACGCCAGTGTCTGAGTGTTGAAATGCTGGGCATGGACAGATATGTGATCACGTGATAAATGAATGGAGGAGACAGAGTGAGCAAGAGTGATGATGTGGACCCACTGATGGCAGGTCACTCTGCTCCTTAATGTCCTGTTAAATGAACATCACAATCCTCTTTCCCGTGAATGTCACATACCGCATTCCGATAGCATCAATAATCAACCATGGAAGTTTTTATATTTTTAAAGTTCTTATCATATTTTGTACAATTTCTATTGGGGCTTGAAGAGCCTGGGCTGATTTGGGGGATGGCTGTTCTCTCTTCCTTATTATGCTTTTATTTTGTACTGGAGAAATTTCAGAAATTTATGCTGATGCTTTTAAGACATTCATTCATAGCATTTTTTAAAGACGGTAATTAGCATTTTAGGGAGGACAGAGTTTCTGAAAAATGTTCTTTGATCTTTTGTGTTATAATTAAATAGACTTCAGAGTTTTCAAATTCAAGCTCTCTAACTCATGACAGAGTGGGGAAAGGCTTCAGGGAGGAACTATACCTTGTAACAAAAGTTGGAGACATACTGAGATGTTGGAGCAGGCAAAGTGATGGTGGCGACCGCTGCCTGTAGGCCTGGTGAGTTTCTCCTCACAACGCCCATAAAAAAAAAAAAGAGGAGAAAAAGCCCAAGCATAGGATCTTTAAAAGGAAACCTTAGCAGGGGCAGCAGAGGTTGGTTTAATTCTTTTTAAGCAACATTAAGGCTGGAAAATGCTTTTAACAGTCTTAGCACACGGACTAGTTGGCCCTGATGTTTTGCTGTTGAGCACTCGGAGAAACGAGCATTTTCACGGAGGCCAAAAGCCCGCCATTTCTCTTCTGATTCATCTTGTGTTTGAATCTCAGCAGCTTGGCATGGGAAGAACAGGGGAAGCGCCACACCCTCTATGTGAGGTTGGGCTGCATTGGCGGAGGTGGGGGGGGAGGGGTTGTGTGACAGTTCAATTCAGAGTATATTTTCTAGGTGCCCTTGATATTTGGGGTGAGGAATGATTTTTCATCTCTAACTTTTTAAAAAAATGTAAACACAGTGTTACACGTAAATAGCAGCAGCAACCATAAAACACGTTCCCCTTCCCTTGTTGCAGTATGAACTCATGGACACATCAGCGCCCCGACTCTGGGCAGGTAATTGCTATTTCTGAGCTTCATTTTCCTCATCTGTAAAGTAGGAACAATGTCTGCCACACAAGTTTCTCCAGCAGATAAATGAGTGAATATATGAGTAGATACATAACTTAGTACAATGTCAAGTACATACTCCCTGTTCAGTAAACAGTAGCTGATGTGGTGGCTGTTGATGTTGACCACAGTATTAATGATGTGGTAGGAAGAACACTGGCCTGAAAATCAGAAAATCAAATTTTTTCAAAAAGAACTGCTTAACCTGTTAGTAAACCTATTTTACTTCCTTAATTTATTTGGAGTCATAATTTTCTCATCTTAAAACAAGGAGTTTGGTCCAGATAACTTTCCAACATTAGTATTTATGACCCTGTGAGTAGACTGATCAGCACAGTGAGGTCCTCTCAGCTCCATCCCCTGAAGTCCCTGCATCTTTCTGAAATAGCCTCCGAACACCAGCTAGGCTTTCTAAGATGGCCAGCTCTGTGTGGTGCAGAATAGCTCTCCAGAATCGCAGAGCCAAAGACTCTTGTGGGTAATGACTTTGGGGTCCAAGGACATAACATCTAGAAACGTTTTTTTTGTGCCGGTGGGTACAGAGATAACATTTAGACTTGCCTCCAAGAGATACTGTATTCCCGTGAGTGAGAACAGAAGATCAAGGCCAAGTCCTGTTTTGAGAAAATTTAACCATTGTAACTTGCAAACGAAGAAGTTTTTACCTAGGGAAATAAAATTCTCCAGACTGGTTCCAGTTAAGGGCAGGCAGCCATAACAGCACAGTAATTATCCTTTGCATGTGTATGGCTTGTTGCCTGTACAAAGCCTGTTGCTGTTCACTGCGCCGTTTCACCCCATGACACACAACATCAGGCAGGTAGGGCAGCTGTGAACATTCCTATTACTGATGTAAGGGAGCTGCCCTCCGGGGAGGCGGTGTGACTTGCCTCAGACTGCACAGCTCCCAGGGGCATGTGCTATGCCAGAGAGAACCATGGCTGACCGGCCTTGTGGGCCACCTAGACACCTCCTTACAACTGAGCAGCAGTAACTCTGTTTCCCCCCACTGCTTTCTTTGGGACGTGACAAAACATTTCCAAATTTCCATCAGATAATTAAGCGGGGAAAAGTTTTCAAAGAAGGATCTCCAGATCAGCTTCCAGGCATGCCTGCTGGATAAGCATGAGGGATAAAGGGACAGGGAGGTTCAATGCTCATTCTCTACCAAGAGATCCCATACATTGATAATCAGAGCCCCCCTGATTGGTCAGTGAAAATGCTGATGGGGGTGGGGAGATATAACTGTGCAGCACTGATTAAACGAGAAAGCCTGAGGCCTATGGAGTGAAGTATACTGTTCCTGGAAGTCCTTCATGAGGGCTGGCTCAGATGGCAGAAGCACAGTGCAGGCAGGCGGTTTGGTGCAGGCTTCTCCTGAAGTGCAATTTGCATGAGGACTCTGTGTACAAATGGCTGCTAGGCTCTGCTTTTAAATTTGAGCCCAGTTAGCCACTTGGAGCCGTTTCCTGTAGGTATGTTCTTTCTCAGCGTCCAGAGGTTGCAGACAAGCAAAGCTGGACACAAGCCTTTGAGAGGCTGGACTGGATGACTCTAGAGGGCTCTTCCAGCTGGAAGGCCAGAGATGTCCCTTTTTTCTTCCTGGAATCAGCTGTCCAGGAGTGCCCAGTACCGTTCTTTGGCTTGCAGCAGGCACTGTATTAAGTTCCCCAGATAAGGAGGAGAAAGAGGAAACCCTCAGGGACTTTCACCCTATTTCCTCCTTACTTTCTCCCAAGCAGGTCCACAGCGTGTATACTTCTGCTGGGAGAGAGAGCTACGCCAGTCTGAGTAGCATTCCCAAGCCCTAGGAGGTATGGCAGGCAGCTGGGGCCTGATGCAGAAGTACCCCAGAGGTACCCAGAGGTATGGCTCTATAGCCCGTGTATCCCTCAACCCATCCCACCAAAGGTTGGGATCGGTTTTTTAAAGCTTTAGAAGAAAGCAATCACACTTTGTTGTTGTTGTTTTGTTTTGTTTTTCAATCTATCAATCTTTGCAAAGCCTGGCTTGTCCAAATCCAAAAGCATCTGAATGAGAAGTTTACAGACAAATTGTGCATGTACCACTCTTAATCCCTGAGCAGATTTAAAGAATATAATGATGCCTGCCTACGAAGGACCTGCTTTGCACAGGAGCAGCCTTTTCTGCTTCACCTTCCCCTCAACCCTGTGAGGTAGGAGCTCTTACTATTCCATCTCACAGCTGAGGAAATAGACTCAGAGATTGCAGAATAATTCATTTCACTTAGATAGTATAAGGTGAAGACACAGGTAAACCCAGGTCTTACCTTTAACCATTAAGTAACATTTCTCCTAGATGGACTAGAACAGCGATTTTCAACCTTTTCCATCTCATGTCACACCTAAACTAATTGCTAAAATTCTGCAGCACAGAATTTGGCAAAAATTATAATATTTTTGCCAATCTGATGAAAAATAATAGGCACAATTTTGATTCATTCACACCAGGGGGGCTCTTGCTGTGTTGGCTGTTGTCATTTTTCTATTTGACAATCTAAAGGAAAAGAGGTCAGTGCCCTTGACTACACAGTCAGGTATTGTGTGTGTTGAAAATTCTTGTGGCAGACCAGTGGAAATTCACTGGACTGAAAAGATCAGAGCTTCTGACCGAAGAACTAGCACATCAATGTGGCTAAGTGCTCCGACATTCGGTCCCTTCCCTGTTTCCTCCCCATCCACTCAAACCTGTACCCCAGTCTAGAAATGCAGCTTCTCTTAGAGACATTAGGAAATATGGAGGCAAAACTTGGAAACAAAGTTAAAAAGATTCATGGGTGTGATGGGGCTGAGTATCAAAGTGTGTGTGTGTGTGTGTCTGTGTGTGTGTGTGCGCGCGCGCTCACATTCACACTGACCCCGAGTATGGACTCCCCTCTGTGAACACGAAAAGAGAGCGGACCCCTGCGTGCTTCACTGCAGTGAGTGCTGCCCACCACAGCCTTGGCCTCGCTCTGCCTCATCTCATTACACAGCAGCATCTCTTTTCAGCAGCCCACCTCGCTGCGCTTCTGCCGCCCAGCTCTCCTTCCTTTCTCTCCTGTCCTCTCTCCTCGCTGTGGATCAGCTAGCTCCCTGTGGGAAATTTGGTTTGCACTTCCCCAAACCGAATCCCAGTTCCTCTCTCCTGCTCCGCACCAGCTCCTTTGTAAGACTACTTTGGTTTCCTCCTCTGGTCTTTGTAGCATGCTGTGCCTGCTCTCTTCCAACTTATTCAGGATAAACGTGAAATGAGGACAGCCCAGGCCAGGTCTTCTGCTCCACACCTCCCTGGAGCCAGT
Source organism: Sturnira hondurensis (assembly GCF_014824575.4). Classification (NCBI taxonomy): domain Eukaryota; kingdom Metazoa; phylum Chordata; class Mammalia; order Chiroptera; family Phyllostomidae; genus Sturnira; species Sturnira hondurensis. The sequence continues at coordinate 40,002,054 of NW_028082759.1, forward strand.
GACCTGCTCTTCCCTAAGACGGGACCCAGAATGGCGGTGCTTAGCTTCTAAGGCACTATCTGAATACCAGCTCTACCGCTTGGCTAGCCCTCCACTTCCTCAGGCTCAGTTTTGTTATCTGTATGATAGGTACAATAATCCCTTCCTCAAAGAGCTGGGAGTAGTTAATGATGTAATGGTCTAAGACATGGTATGGGACAGCTATTGGGAAAATTGCAGGCCCTGGCTGGGTGGCTCCATTGGTTGGAGCATCTCCCCACACATCAAAAGCTTGCAGGTTTGATTCCTGGTCAGGGCACATAACAAGGTTGAAAAAATATAGTTGTAGCTATTATTAAAATGACCATTATCACGAGTCTTGTTCCTTATCACTTATGTGACGTACATCTTCCCTCATGGTCACTCTCCCACCCTAGCATTTACAATTAAAAAAATACATTATCTCAATCAACTTTACAAACAGATGTTATTACCCCAATTTATAAGTAAGGAAACAACATTAGAGACTGGTTACATAACTTTCTCAAGGTCACACTGTTTGGCAAAAGAGCAACTGGGATTAATTAGTTCTGTCTTTGGCTCCTTCAGAAAACGTTTACTGGGGCTTTTAATGCCCTGAACTCAGCTAAGGGCCAAGGAGACCCTGGTATCGGACACAGGCCTGGGGGTATGGGGTGCACAGTCAAACGGGGAAAGAGGCAGGTAAGTGGAGAGCAGGTTATGCAATACTGGGGTAAAGGAATTCAAACAGGCAGCCAGGTGGCAGGACTCCAGGCCTGTGTGGTGACTCCATCACCACAGAGCTAAATACAATGTGAGCTGGACTGAGTTGAGTCCTGCTGTCCGGCAGCAGGGGGCGCACTGGAGGGGAGAGTAATTCTGATGGGAGAGAGGGGGCAGTGAAGGAGACCAGCAGCCAGCCTTATGAGAGAAGGTTTCAGAGGAAGGGACATAGGTAGAGGTGTGAGGAAATGTATCCAGGTCGTAGGACAAACACAGCAGAGGCTGAAGAACAGAGGATTCAGGGCAGGGAGAAATGCTGATGACAAGGGTGGGGCCATACCACGAAGAGCCTCCAGTGCCGGGCTGAGTCAATTGGCAGCTACGGAAGGCGGCTGTCTGGGGTGGCAGCATGCCTGCGGAGGCTCAGCTGGAGAGAATAAAGTTTCTGGCTGGAAGATCCAGAAGGTCTATCACTTTGATCCAGTTTAGATGGTGATGGTAGCAAAAAAAAAAAAATCCCAGGATTTAGATAAAATATGAGAAGAGAAGGGAAGATAGAGTGTGGCTGAGCAGAGCTCTGCTACTCCGACTAGTCAAGCCAACCCCCGTGGAAGAGTGCAGTAAATCAATCAACTTAAACACAAAGTATCTCTAGACTCCGAACAGGAAGATCGAGAACAAGACTGAAGATCTTACACTGTCAAAGAAGGGCTGTGTTAATGACAGTGAAGCTGCCATTCTGAACAAAATTATAAAGAAAAGTGTTACGAAGGAAGAAAATAAACACAAGCACAGGAAGGCAGAAGTTGGCAGCATCCAGGGGAAGGGGTTCCACGACTCCCCAAATTCAATTGCCTTATCACGGCAGTGGGTGTATTTTCACAGTGCTGCATGTCTTAATGCCATTAGCCTTTCAATTTACGTCGCCGACTCTCCTTGCTCTGCCTTTGTAACTCACTATTTCCTAATTATAATTCTGCTTTGCGTGTAGATCCTTCTACAGAGGAACAGAAACCACTGAGTAGCCAGCACGAACATCCAGTACATTTGGCAAGAGGCAACAGATGGTTAAGAGCATGGTTACTGAGTTTGAAACGTTGCAGCTGTGTGGCCTTGGGCAAATTATTTCAAAGCTCTGCAACTCAATTTCCTTATCTGTAAAATGGGGATGATAATAGTACTTTATCTCAAAGGGTCATTGCGAGGACTAAATCACATAATGCCTAAAACTGTGCCCCTATATAGTAGGGTGCTCAAGAAATCATAGCTGTTGTTACCACAGGTCTCACTGGAAACTGAAAACGGTGGCACCAGGGTTATACATCAGTCTCTCATGAGGATGGTTACTGTGAGTCTTTCAGGGTACTGTTTCCTTTGGAACTAGTAAGGTTGAGCTTATGAACATACAAAGCTAAGAACAAGCTCCTGTATCATAGTGAATATGTTTACTTGCCTCTTTTCCACAAAGTATTTGTAACTCCTTGAGAGGAGAGTGAGTGCCTCACTGGCTCAATATTCCTAGTGCCTAGAATGGCACCTGGCACATTAGATGTGCTCAATACACTTTTATAGAATTTACAGCTATGATTCCAATACTGCCACTGATCTATTTTGGTGTTGCCTGATGGAAGAATAAGGTGAGTCACGTGCATGATTTGATTTGATTTGTTTGGATTTGAACAGTCACCCAGAAATGTCTCTCTGGCTCCAGGCTTGAATGCTTTGTGGAAATGCCAGTTCCCTCAGTGTCCTTCAGTTCATCTGCGAGACCTGAATGTCTTGTGTGTGCATGAAAATGAAACTTTTCTCCTGCCTGGACTTGCTGGGGCTGCAAGTTCCTCTTGGACATTCCATCAGAGCAGGCGTCAACCCCCTGGATGGCTGCCCGAGCTGATTTCCTCTCCCGAGTCAATGCTAGTCAGAAGTAGGCTGGGTCCAGCCCACCCACTGCCCTCCCTACCAGAGGAGACCCAGATAAAGAATTTTTCCATCACCCTCTTAAATCCCCATGTCTTCTCTAGAAACTTCACTGAAACCCTATTCTGTTCTTTTTATTGCAACCTCTTCTCAGGTCTTGGGTACTGACCATGGGTGCAGGGCGGGGACCAGGCGAGGGACAGACAAGAGCTGTGTTGGGGTACGCCCACCCCTGTTACTGACTCAGTGCCCTTGAATGATCTTGTGGCTCTCAATCTCTCTTCCCTTAGGATGAATTCTCCCTTCCTTTAGGAGGCTTTTTGGTCCTTTATGCACATAGGCCCATAACTATCCCTCCTTCTACTTTCAGGCACTACTGAATGCTAAGGGGATCTGGGCTGAAGCTATCAGGGTGGAACCCTCATTTCCAAATAAAAACAAATGGATGCATATTTCTATTTAGGTTGCTGTTCTTTCTGAGAGATGGAATCTTATCTCTTCACCTCTGCATGAGAGCTTGGCCGTGTGCTTCACTTTGGCCAGGGACACATTAGCAAATGAGACACAAACAGGACCAAAAAGAATTTGTTCGATGGGGTCTGCTCTTTTTTGCTGCATTTGGAACCCAGTGGTCAGCGAAAAGCCTGGGGTGACCTGCTAGGTGCTGCAGACATGTGGCATAGTTACCTCTGCACCACAGCCCACCACAGACACGTGAGTGAGGCTGTCTGTGTTCAATCAGCTCCTGACTGAACTGCTGGCTGGCTGTAGCCACATGAGTGGGCTCGAGCGCGGGACCAGCAGCAGAACCACCTCACTGAGCTTAGATCGAAATGTCAATACCCAGAGTTTTGAGTTACTAGTCATTGTTTTTTTTTAAGTCACTAAATTTGGGGGTTGTTTGCTACACAGGAAAAAATTGAGATATTATTAGGATAGAAGAGGGAATGTGGAATTGATAAAATAAGTATCTGTAACTGATATGTAAGGTCTTCTTCAGATACTGAAATTCTATGATTTGGTGAGTAGATCCCAATGTCTATAACAAGTGCAATACATATAATTTACATTTGTTTCTCTTCCACTCTGCTTTACATTGTAAACCTCAGAGACAAACAATGTGTGGCCATAAAGAATGATGACTGTCACCACATCCATCTCATTCCTTCCCGGCTGGACCTTGTTCTGTGACTGCCAAAGTGGTATCTTTCTTGAATTGTGTTCTGTTTGTAAATGTTGACTCCATGTGATTCACATTGCAATCTTGGAAAAGATATATATTTTAAAGAGTTGAGACTTGACCCTGGCCAAATTACTCAGTGGGTTAGAGAGTCATTCTGATGTGCCTAGGTTGCAGGTTTGATCCCCGGTCAGGGCACTTACAAGAATCCACCAATGAATGCATAAATAAATAGAACAACAAATTGATGTCTCTGTCTCTCTCGTCCTTATTCCTCTCTCTTAAATCAATTAAAAAAGAGTTGAGACTTATGTATGAACTATGTTTTTAAATGAAAAGATATCGAAATCACTTGCAAAGTCACATAGAGCCACAGAAGAATGCAGCTGCTGTGACACTAAAGGAAATCACGTCTAGGCTTCCATCCTGCACAGGGCAATTTTCAGCAACTAAGACACAGGCCTTGAAAATAAGAGCCATTAATGGAAAGGTTGACGAACTCATAATCCCCACTGTTGAATGAATGACTGAGAAAGACAAGAATAATAGCAACACTGTGTGAATTCTCAGTGTCTTTGGCAATAAGTGACTAAGCAGGCTTTCACAATGACAGCATAATTGAATTACTAATTGTTTATCTAAGTAATTTCTGAAAGTCAGGAAAAAATGGCACTACTTACTTTTGGAGATTTCATTTTGCTAAAGTTTTTGGCGCCAGACCACAGGTCAGAGATTTCCCAGATGGGCCACCACCCTGTCCTGGTTTATAGACCTGGTGTCCACCTTGGGTCACACGGAGGGAGGTGCGGGAGGGGAGCAGATGCATCTTTGTGCCCATGATGCACTGAGGACTTCGGGCCTGGGGTTCTGGGAACAAGTCCTCTTTCAACTCACTGCTCAGTGCTTTCTCCTTCCCTGGCTCCTACGCAGTTTTCTCTGTGAAGCACAAGGACATCAGGAAAGAGTGTGTACAGTTCTCATCTCCATTTATGCGGCTCCCTGCCTCCTCTCCCCCGCCAGGGCCTCAAAGGGTCTCCACCTCCAGGTACCCAGAGCTGACCCAGCAGGAGGGGCAGGATGGTTTGAAAGTGCAGCTGCCCTCATTCATTGCAGAACACCCTTTCTTCTTTTCTTTTTTTTTTTTTTTTAGCCTGAAGGACAAAGACAGAGAAGAGTCTTGATTTTCCTCATTTATCTGCTCCAGCTTGTGGCCTATCCAACTTCTGAAATCACCTGTGATCTGACATTTTTAAAAAATGCTGGCATCTTATTTTATGTCATTTTATGGGTAACAGTTTTTAAAACTCTGACCAACAATTGATCATTCAAATAAAAATAAGGAGGACAAAGAGAATAACTGTGATGAGCAAGTACGATAGCCTGCTACACCAAGAATGTACATGAGTCATGTTTTCCAAAGGCCATATTCCTCCTGTTTTGGAATGACCTGCAACTTCCTCCTGACCGAGTCTCTCTCGAGTTCCTTAGGGACACGTAGAGCCTCAGACTCTCAGAGCAGAAGGGACCTCAGATGTCCTCTTCGTTCCTCAGCTCTAATGTATCCCCCATTCTTGTTTGGGGGTTGGAGAGACAAGGAGAGAGAGTGTTATGGGTTGAATTCTTCCTCTGAAGAGGTATGTCAAAGCCTTAACCCCTAGTACATAAAAGTGCAATCTTATGTAAAAATAGGGTCTTTGCAGATGTAATCAAACTTAAAATGAGGTGGTTGGGGAGGGCCCTAATCCAACATAACTGCTGTCCTCACTGGAGGAGAAGACACACTGGGACAGACACGGGAGGCAGAAGTCTAGGTAAAGACAAAGGAAGACACTGAACGGCTCCAGCCATGAGCCAGGGATCTCCAAGGGCCACTGGCAAATCACCAGAAGCAGGGAAGAGGCAAGGCAGGATTCTTCTCCCCTACCGATTTCAGAGGGAACGTGGCTAGCCAATGACACCTGAATTTCGGCATTCAAAACTGTGAGGCAATACATTTCTGTTCTTTTAAGCCACACAGTTTGTTATGGGAAGCCTAGCAAACGAATACAGAGAGTTTAGGCAGATTCCCCAGTCACATGGCTGGTGACAGCAGAGGATGCACCAGAACAAAACACTCCTGAGTCCCATCGCAGAGTCTCATCCATTGTCGTTTATACCTGTGAAGTGTGGCAGCACAATTGTGTGCATGTGATTTCTTACATCTGTTGTTTTTGCAAAAAATAATAAATGGAGATACTCTAAAATGGAGCCAGGACTGTTCTGCCAAGGAACTTCCTTGCATGTCTTATGTCTCAGAAGTTCGGAATGTCTAAAACTGGGCACGATAACTTCAGCAACATTGTGTCTGAAAGAAGTGTTTTGCAAGGACAACAAGAAAGCACATATTATGACTACCAAACTGATGTCTACCAGACTAAAAAATAAAAACATTCTTTAGAATAAACATCATTGTTGCATTATCTGCATCAACAGAAATGCCTTCCTTCTACTGATGTAACTGTTCCCCTTCCCCTTCTCACACATACCCGTTGCCTTCGCCCCCTAATCAGAACAGTGTTTGGGTTTCTGCCTGAACCAACGCTTCTCAAATAGTTACTCTGATCTCAAATAAATGCTTGCTGCCTCTCACTTGGAAAGGCCTTTTTAGATTCATGTTTTCATTTCAGAATTCTATAGTAATTACCCTCAAATAGACATTCCTTTCTCCCCGCTCTTTATTTTGAAAAATTTGGAACCTATGGATAAGTTGAAAGAATAACACAACCAACACACATATTTCCTTCATCTAGATCCAACAATTCATATATTGCAACATTCGTTTCTCTCCATGTTCACTTTGGTCTTGAACCGCTTGACAGTTGCAAACCTCATGGCATTTAACACCTGAAAATTTCAGCGTGTGGAGACTTCCGCCAAGATGGAGGCATAGGTGGAAACACTGTGCCTTCTCCCACAACCAAGTTTGACTACAACAAAAGTTTTGGAGAACTAGAACACACCCAAAGACCAGAACACGGAATTATACGGAAGTCCGACAGCTATGAACCGTTCAACGGGGACGGTAAGAGAGGTGGAGTCAGCAGCGGAGCTGGGTCGGGCAGGACAGATCCCCCGACCTAGGCGCTAGGCGTGCGGGCAGCCCAAAGCCAGTCGGGGTGCGGGGCAGACTGACCAAGGTCGCACATTCGTGCACAGTGAGACGGACCACGCAGGCCCCAGGAGACGAACCCAGTGGTGGAGGGCTGATGGCGGTGGCACACTTGAGTGCAGTGGGATGAAACGCGTGGGCCTGGTGACAGTGGTGGCTGCGATGCCGGTGGGGGTCACTGCAGTGGGTGGCAGAGGGAAGCCATTGTACCTCTTTGACCCCGCCCCCACATACAGCATCACAACCCAGAGACTGAGTTGCCCTGCTCTGGTGAAAACCTAGGGCTCCGTTCCTGCTAAGGAACAGGCACGAACAGCCCAAAAGATGGTGCAAGAGGAACTCAAAGTCCCAGAGCCAATAACCCTAAGCGACAGGGAAATTGCCAGTCTCTCAGAAGCCCAATTTAAGACACTATTTATCAGGATGCTCACAGAATTGGTAGACTACAGTCACAAATTAGAGGAACATATGAAGGCTAAACTAATTGAAATGAAGGGAGATGCACAGGAAACCAATAGTGATGGAAAGGAAACTGGGACTCAAATCAATGGAATGGACCAGAAGGAAGAACAAAACATCCCACCAGAAAGGAATGAAGAAATGAGAATTCAAAAAAATGAGGAGAGGCTTAGGAACCTCCAGGACATCTTTAAACGTTCCAACATCCGAATTATAGGGGTACCAGAAGGGGGAAAGAAACAGCCACGAGTGGAAAACGTATTTGAACAAATAATAAAGGAGAACTTCCCCAGTCTGGCAAAGGAAATAGACTTCCAGGAAATCCAGGAAGCTCAGAGAGTGCCAAAGAAGTTGGACCCAAGAAGGAACACACCAAGGCACATCATAATTACATTAGCCAAGACCAAAATGAAGGAGAGAATCCTAGAAGCAGCAAGGGATAAGGGGACAGTCACCTACAAAGGAGTACCCATCAGACTGTCAGCGGATTTCTCAAAAGAGACCTTACAGGCAAGAAGGGGCTGGAAAGAAGTATTCCAAGTCATGAAATCCAAAGACCTACAGCCAAGATTGCTTTATCCAGCAAAACTTTCATTTAGAATGGAAGGACAGATAAAGTGCTTCTCAGATAAGGTCAAGTTCAAGGAGTTCATCATCACCAAGCCCTTATTATATGAAATGCTAAAGGGACTTATATAAGGAAAAGATGATGAATAATATTAACAGTGAAAGGACAGCAAACACACAGGTATTAATAACCACACCTAAAACAAAAGCAAACCAAGAGGACAGCTAGATCAGGAGTGGAACCATAGAAATGAAGAACACATGGAGGGTTAGAAACAGGGGGGTGGGAGGAGGAGAAGGGGGGAGAAGGCACAGAAAATAGCATAGATGGTAGGTAGAAAATAGATAGGGGGAGGGCGAGAATAGTGAGGGAACTATAGAATCTAAAGAACTTGAGACACGTGGTTATAAACTAAGGGGGGAGAATGGTGGGGGAGGGAGTGTGCGGGTGGAGGGGAATGAAGGGGGGGAATAGAACAACTGTAATGGTATAATCAATAAAATATTATTTTAAAAAATAATAAAAATAAAAATAAATCCAAAAAAAAATTTCAGCGTGTGTCTCCTAAGAACAAAGGCATTCTACTTCATAACAATTAGATTTAAGGAACTTAATAACAATACAAAAGGATTATCTAATGAAAAGGTTATATTCAAATTTCTCCAATTTGTACCCAAAATATCATTTATAGATATTTTCTCTCTTCTTCTTCTCCCTTCCCCTGTACTTTTGTCCATTTTTAAATTTACTGCCCCGTCACTTAGGGCCACATCTCCTTAATCTCTTTTGAAGGCAGAGCATTTATGCATCTTTTTTTTTTCTTTTTGTCTTTCACCCCATTAATATTTTTGAAGAGACCAAGCCAGTTGCCTAACACAAAGTCCCACAAGCTGGGTGTGTCTCTTCTCCCTCATGATTAGATTCTGGCTGAACATTCTTTGGTAAGAATATTACTGAGCTGTTGCCGTGTACTTCCCATTGCATCTCATCAGGGAGGACATGGCGGTCAATAATCTCCATCGTAGATCATGTCAAGAAATCAACTTAATGCGAAGTTACTACTTTTAACTGGTATAAGAACATAAAATCACATTGGTGACCATAGTTATCTGCAGATATCTCCACTGTGAAGGTACTATTTTTCTTGTAATTAATAAATAATCAGATAAAGTCAAGTTGAAGGAGTTCATCATCACCAAGCTCTTATTTTATGAAATGTTAAAGGGACTTATCTAAGAAAAAGAAGATAAAAAAACATGTATACTAAAATGACAGCAAACTCACAATTACTAATAACCACACCTAAAATAAGAACAAACTAAGAAAACAACTAGAACAGGAATAGAACCACAGAAATAGAGATCACATGGAGGGTTAGCAACAGGGAAGTGGAGGGGGGGAGGTACAGAGAATAAGTAGCATAGATGGTAGGTAGAAAATAGACAGGGGGAGGGCAAGAGTAGTGTGGGAAATGTAGAAGCTAAACAACTTATGACACATGGACGTGAACTAAATGAGGTGAATGTGGGTGGGAGAGGGTGTGCAGGGTGGATGGGGAATGAAGGGGGGAAATGGGACAACTGTAATAACATAATCAATAAAATATATTTTAAAAAATAAATAATCTGTATGAGATATTTGAAAGAAAACTTGTTCTTAACTAATTAGTCCAGTGCATCCAGAGTTAAAAGCAAATGTTGACTTGGTGTTAGATATCACTCCGTAGATGAAATGGAACACCTAGTGTGCCCTGCTTAATTTACTGCATGTTTTTTTTTTACAAGAGTAGCAGTGGAGGTGGGGGTTAAGGTTAAAACTAACTCCCCTCCTTCACAAACCACCAGCCTACAGAAGAAATCTCAAGGTCATTCTTATGGCTTTTCCAGCACATATATATTATGCAGGTTTTGGCCTTAGCCCGGACTTTGACTCATTAAAGTTTATAATGAAACTTAAGAAGGCATGCCAAAAAAAGTTTCTTTTACAAAAGAAAAAAACCCTAGCTAGGTAATCCCAATATTTAAAGCACAAAACTACATTAGCCAAACCAAAGGTTTGCTCTCAGTGTGCCAGAATCACAGATAGCTCAAGTATCATGGGTAAACGTACAGCCAGTACCATTACACTGTGTCAAGGTGGTATTCTCCTTGTTGGCTACCACAAAGGACATAAACTTGAGACAGCAGGGCAAAAATAGACCTGAAAAGCTATGACAACCATTTTTGAGAGGTCAAAAACACCCACAGCTTAAATTGGAAGTCACTACTTTTAAAACTAGTGGAATGCCCTGAAAACACAAACCTAAGTGTCTGAGTGAATATTAAGCATGGCAATTAAGGTACACAAGCCACTAAGCCCAGCCTCAGGGTGCTCCCGTGCCTTGAAGGGGTGCCTCGACCGCGGATGCCTGTAGGCGTTTTCTGCAGTGTTTCCCCACTGGACTGCGATTTCAAGAACAGAGGCTTGGTCCTGTTTGATCTCCAGGGTTCAGAACAGTGCCTGGCACACAATGTGGGTGTGTGCAACAATTATTGCTTGAATGAAATAATGACTCAAAATAGTCATTTGCTCTTCGAGGGGAGGTCAATTCAGCATTTCTAAAAAAAAAAGATGCTTAACTTTGTGACCTCTCCACCCCTTTTTAATTACAAATCTTATTGCTTAAGGGTGTGTGAATAGAGGGGCCTCTGTAGCTTCTCTCAGTCTCCAACAGCTCAGACAGTCATTTCAGGACAGACAGGCTGCCAGGCACACCTGTGTGCGCCAGATCATGCCATGACCCTACCCCTAGAGGTCATGTCTCTCTCTTTTTTTTTTTTTTGCAAAGCAGGAACCAAAAAGGATGTGTACTATTCCATTATCCCACCGTCACTAGTGTTTTATCTCCTTCCAGTATCCTCACTGCTTGAGTCGCTAAAGATCATGGGGAAAAGAAAGTCTGTGGATTGTTAATAGAACATATAATTTGCTTAACTACTTAAGATTTTTCTCCACATGATTTTGTCTGTAAATATTCTGATACAAAATTTTGGTTAATTTGTTTAAATACATGAGTTAACCAAAGTAAATGATCTGCCCTATAAACATTGTTTTTTTGTCATGTAAGGATGCCTTAGTTTCAAGGAAGCTGAAGGAAGAAACCAGTACACGTTCTCTCGATTCAAAGATGGTAGACAGTACAAAATAGAGGAAGAGAGAAGGGACAGGGAGAGGCTGTCTTCCCAGAAGGAAATACCAACAAAAAAATTAAAATATGAGAATAGTAGCAGCTTGTGCTTACTGCACATTTATTACTTTGTTTCCCACAGCCCTACAAAGTTAAGGACTATCATTCCCATTGTAAAGAGGAGAAAATGAGGCTTAGCAAGGTTGTGACTTGACAGTAAGGTGTCAAGCGAAGATTTGAAGGGAGCACATCTGACCTCAGAGCCCTCTTGCTTTACCATACGCAGGGAGAGCTTCCAAGTGCACAGCCTGTTACAATCGTCATCTGGCAAGTGTTCAAGGAAATCTTTGATCATTTCTTAAAGTGCTTATGCTAGGAGGACCTCGGGGCAGATACACCGCACATGGCCCCGGAGTTCAGAGAGCAGAATCCCTATACTCTTGTTCAACATCTACTGATATTATTCAGCCGTTTCATCATCTCTGTCATTCTCCTTCAATCCCTCTTCAAAGGTGAAACATCCCTCAACTTATGGATATAGTTTAATTCCTTAGAGACATCTATTTGCAACTAGATGAAAAGCTTTGCTGATATAAGTGAAATGAAGCAGGGGCCGGCGGCCCAGCCAGTTTCCTGCCTGGCCACAGTAAAGATTTTATCATCACTGCCCTGCTTAGACTCACAGATTTCATGGTTGTTTCTTCCATCTCCTTGGAAAAAAGGGGAAAAAGGCCTGGATATACAAAGGTTCTTATTTTTTAACCTAACACTTAGGAAGAAGTAGAAGGTTTATATTCATCAAGCTTAACATCTAAACTTCATGAGATTTGATGGAGAACAATCCTAAAACCAGTATTCACATTGGCAGTGGTAGTGTTCCAAAGCTATGGTTCAAATTCTGTACCACTGTGGGCACAGGTTTACTCTTAACACTGCCCCCCCCGCACCCCCACATACACATTCCTCCAGACACAGGCTAGAAAAATATTCAAAGCCAGTTGTAATTTCCCCTAAAAGTCGATGCAGGTAAATTCCTGGCAGGCAATGGCAGGAACTTCCTCACGCAGGAGCGTCTCTCTCCCAACCCCAGCTCAACGGAACCATCTGTAACGGTGACTTTCAACCTTGTTCACCTCATGGCACACAGAGATTACTAAAGTTCTGTGGCACACCAAAAAATGTATTTTTTGCTGACCTGACAAAAAAACAGGTATAATTTTGATTGAGTCACACCAGATAGCTATTGTTGTATTGACTGTTATTTTTTAATTTGACAGTCTATGGGAAAAGAGGTCAGTGCCCCTGACTAAATAGTCAGGTATTGCATGTTTTAAACATTCTTGTGATGCACCAGTTGAAAACCAATGATCTATAACAAGGGCTCCTAAACTTTTAGATTTCAATGAGCCATAAATGAATGAATGCATGAAAATGCAGACTGCTATGAGGTTGATAAGTTTTATTTTGCAATTAAAAAATATGAATACATATTATGACTTCATAAAGAACAATGTAACAGAAAAAGCATGCAAGTACAAAATTTCAGACTAGAGAATTATTTTAAATTATAAAGGTAGCTTATGGAATTCAGTTTAGTCACAGAAAAAAATCATTGCCTTGTCCCCCCCCCCCCACATGCAACAAGTCAGTGAAAATTCTAGACATTAGCATATCTCCTCTGTCGACCACTAGGAAAAATTAAATCCCCCCATGTTTCTCAAGTATTTTATGAATATTTCTGTTATATCATGTGGCTTCAAACTTATTCCTGTTAATATTTACCTAGCAGCTAAACAAGTTCTTAAAAGCAAAGAGTTTGTCTTAGCCTTTCATCCATTGACAGAAGATAGCACAGAGCCTAGAACAAAGTAAGTACTGTAGAAAATACTTGCTAATCTGTACATAAGTCAAATGGAAAGAGAAAGTTCTCTCTCTAGATGAAGTTGTTGATCTTATCTGCAAACTGTCATACCACGTCAGACCATGAAGCAAGACCCCAGAGACGTAAGTAAAGTTATAAGAACATTCTAATACCACTGACACACAGCAATGACTTGCAAATTTAAACTTAAATTGACATAATTAGTCAACACCATTGTTCTGAAAAACAATCTCAGTAACGAAATTATTTTTAGCTGAGTTGTGGTTAAACCTTGGGTGTGACATCAATTTATACATATTCAAATGAAAACAGAATTTTCAGATGCAGGGCAGAATGAGAACCATCAAAAAGTAGGGTAATAGCTATTGGGGAATGAGATCCTCTGAGTTCATTCATCCAGGTGGCTTATTGGTGAGCCAGGGATCTGTGACCTAAAGACTGAACATTAGCTGGCAGTTCCCTGAATCCAGGAAAACAATATGTCCTAATTTATTTCCCTGACAAAATCTGGCTACCGTTCAGCAATGCAGTAAAAATACATTCCATAAAAATGTCTTTATGGATTTTCTCATTACATTGACAAATGAGGAATGAAATCATCTTATGAGGCAGAATTAACAAAAACTTTTATCCTTCCTAAACATGTATCTCCCATGAAGAACATAAAAAGTGGAAGGAAATTAAAAGCATAATTGTTTCTTGCACTACCAAATTCAGAGAATGTAAACATATATAGTGTTATGTTAGCTATCATTTTAACTTCTTAGTGGTAGTCAGAAGTTAAATTTATGAAATTACCCAAAAGTTGGTGTTATATTAAGGATCACATTTTATCTGCCTTGAGCAGTGACTATGCAAAGTCAGAGGCCACAGGAAGCTGGAGGATGAAACTGACTGCACCGGCAATTATTACAAGCAGGATCAGAGGAAGAGCCTGAAAACTCAGAACATCACTGCTTGCTGGTGCTCACTCTCCTCCTGGTCTTCAAGATGAAAGGAATAAGCAGTCCGGGGGGGGACAAATTTGAGCGTGCTGGAATTCAACGCTTTTGTAAAAGCATCATCTTGCAGGCTCATCTACATTATTTACTCATCATGGTGGGCAGCCCCAAGATGGCCCCCAGTGGTCCATCCCTGGAGTTCACACCCTAGTGGAGTTCCCTTTCAAATTGCACCAGGGCCGGTTTGTGTGCCCCAAAGACTAATACAGAAGTGACTGCATGTCACTTCCAAGATGAAGGTATAAAAGACATTGTGCCTTCCATCTCAGTGTCTCTCACAGATCACTTGCTCTGAGGGAAGCCAGCTCCTGCGCTGTGAGAAGCCCTACAGAGAGGCTCACGAGGCAAGAAGCCGAACCGTTCTGCCACGCTGCTCCCAGATTCCTGATCCTCGGAAACAGTGAGAAGATAAATGTCCGTTGTTTTAAGTTGCTAATTTTGGCGGTGATTTGTTACCCAGCAGTAGACAACACACCCACTGTGATTCGGCTAAGTTAGAAAAATAGAGCTTCTGCCTCATCTATCAAGTGGGGACTAATGTATTTACACCATTCTCCTTTGTTCCAGAATGAATTTATGACAACTTTCAGGGATATGGAAAACACAGGACAGCCAAAATTAAGAGGTGGGAGGCTAGAAAAACAAGGGTGATGGATATAAAAAAAGATGTGGGAGGCTAAACAAATAACATATTACACAATCTTGTAACTGGGCCACAATGCTGGCTCTAAAACTTTTGGTAACTCCCCCAACCTTGCCCCCCACCACCTCCCCACAGACAGGTATTGATTCAGCTCAGAGTCCAAAGATTAAAAAAAGAAAATCCAACCACTTAAAAGATATATATTATCCTTAGTACGAACATCGGTGAGCACTTCCTTGGGCAGTGTCTTAAAACAGACACCGCACGGAGGACACGCTGAGGCCTTCACATGCACAGATGCATCCAGTGTCTTGTATCGCGCAGGCGCCTACCGGGCTCTCCTGCAAGGGGACCCGCAGTTCACCCCACCATTCCGGGCAAAGTTTTACTAGCGCTATTGCTCACCTCTAAAAAAACACTTGCCCTTCATAGGCTACTGCTCTTGACTTTCCATCCTCACAAATATTAAAAGCAGCCCATTTTCAGCCACAAACATAATGGCTACAGTTTTGGAAAACCCTGGATATTCCAATTATTTTCCCATATTCCTTCTACCTCAATAAAAACCCTGGTAGACACCAATGTCCATTCTCATGGTCACCTGGGCAGAGCTCTGAGCCTCTTTAACACCCTTTCCTTTTTACCCTTTCTTATTTACCTGGCCACCAAGTCCTAGCATTTTTACTAATGTCTCTTCCCTCTGTTCCCTCCTTTACTCTCTTCCTGCCATTGTCTAGCTCTAAGTTTCAACTCCTCACTCCCAGATTTAGGTAACAGCCCTGTCTTTGTTTGGGTTGCCATAACAAAACACCATAGACTAGGTGGCTTGAACAAACTACCAACACTTACTTCTCAGTTTCCAAGCCTGTGAAGTCCAAGAGCAAGGTGTTGTTGGCTGGTTCTGTTCCCTGGTGAGGGTGCTGTTTCCTGTCTTGCGGACAGCCCCCTCCTCTTATGTATCCTCACATGGAGACCGGCAGGGGAACAAGTTTCCTGGCGTCTCTTCTTACAAGAGCAGTAACCCCATCAGGAGGGGCTGGATCCTCAAGACCTCATCTAAACCTAATCACCCCAAATGCCCCACTTCCTAATACCATTACATTGGAGGTTACGCTTTGACGTATGAATTCAGGCGGTACACCCGTGCAGCCCATAGCAAAGTCCCAGTCATTCTCAATCTAGCCTGATGCAAATGATCGGCAGAGCACTTTTTCTTTCATAACAATTTAATCAAGTGTCATCCTGGGTCTAGAACGTAGGAAATCAAAACCCAGCCTTCTGTCCCACCTCTAAATCCTGTTCTTCACCCAACACAGCTCCTCCACCCAGATTTGTTCCCTCTCCTCTCTGGGCTTTGCCATACTGTGAAACCTAGAATGCACCACTACACCTCCACCCCTCTGGATTCCAATTCCATTCTTTAACCCTAGTTCAATCCCTAGCTCAGAGATTGGAGGTCTCAGAGTCAGAGGGACTCTAAAAGGTCACTCTGCTCAGTCCTCAGCCTCACCCATTCATTGTCCATTCACCCATCAATATTTATCGGGTACTTCCTGGGCCAAGTAAAAATAAGTATGATAGGTTCAGCCCGGAAAGAGGTCTGGTTTACACAGAGAGACTGTAATGCAAATGATTACAATCTAAGTTCAATGTTCAAGACATGAACAAAAGGTTTTGGGAGCACATTTTTTGACATTTGTCGTCTACATTCTGTTTGAATACCTCCAGTAACAGGAAACTCATTACCTAAAGGGGAAAGCTCATTCCATCTTCAGAAATCTATGACCACATGAAGTTATCATATTGAATTTAAATCTAGCTTCTATACATTTATTCTATTTTTTCCAAATTCCAGAGTTTTTAAAGATAAATTTAGCTTTCTTTTCATATGACTGTCATTAATTATTTGAATGACTACACCATGAATATCCCTAAACTTCTCATATGCTCTGATTCTAGGTTCTTCACCTTGCTGGCTGATCTCCCCTGGCTCCACTGGAGATTTTACAGCCTTGTTTGGTAGGGATTCTCCAAGGCAGAGTGGAAGGAGGCTACTACTGTTTGGAGAAATGTACCTTTTGGGGAAAGAATGGGGCACCCTTAGTACATAACTTCTTATAGGCAGTCATAAGTTTTTTTTAAAGATTATTTATTTATTTATTTATCTTTAGAGGGGAAGGGAAGGAGAGAAATATCAATGTATGGTTGCCTCTCATGTGTCCCCTGCTGGGAACTGGCCTGCAACCCAGGCATGTGCCCTGACTGGGAATTGAACCTCGATCCTTTGGCTCACAGGCCCACGCTCAATCCACTGAGCTACACCAGCCAGGGCTTCCAGTGATTCTTTCTCACACTTTAGTAATCTGTTAGTATGAATTTGAACTGCTCACTCTGGGGCTTGTTGCATACTATCTTGAATTGCCCATTAAAAAAATTAATATCTAAGCTCTTAACAGAGTAAGGGACCACAGGTTCCTAGAAGGTACTTTTATTATTCATATTTTCCTTTAATAAGTATTTGAATGAATGAGCAAGTTTTAAGGGATAAAGTGCTGTGGTGTGCAGAATGCCCCTCCCTAAAAGATGTCCAGATCTTAATTTCCAGAGCCTGTGAATATGCTGTTACAGGTGGATTAGGGTTGCTGACTTCAAAATAAAGAGATTATCCTGGATTATCATAGTGGGCCCAAAGCGATCACCAGGGTCCTTAAGAAAGCAAGGCAGAAGAGATCAGAGAGTGATCTGCTACACTGCCAGGTTTAAATATGGAGAACAACACCATGAGTGAGGAAAGCAGGCAGCTTCTCATGCTGGATAAGGCAAGAAAGCAGATTCTCCCCTATAGTCTTTCAGAAAGGGATGCAGCTTTGCTGACACCTTGAATTTAGCCCACTGAGACCTACATCAGACTTCTGACCCCTTGAAACTGTATATGTGTGCTGTTTGGAGGAGCCACTCAATTTGTGCTGTTATGGCAGCCGTACAGGACTCATTTAAGTGCTACCACTTGGTACCATTTACTAGCCATCACTCGGTATTTTCATTTAATTATTATTAATCCTTAAAACACACCTTTGATTTTCATAAAGTTGAAGCTACTGGGCAAATCTGAAAAGATTACCTAAACTTAGGTCTCTCTGATTCCAGCTTATACCCATTTCAAAAAATCATGATGCCTTCAGAGGGTATAAAATCACAACCCACATTTTGTGCCTGAGTAACCTGCTATTCTGATTAGACTTCAAGATGCCATTTTTCCTAGCAAAAACTAGATATATAATTCAATAGCTATTATTAGCATTTGTCTTTTACTTGTCTTCTTTCTGTCTTTGAACTATTCTTACTGATACTCTTAAAAATAAAACATTTTAAGCTGAACATAACTGTTAGCTTTATGCAGATTAAATTGTTCCATACCACAGAATCAACTAAAGTTTATTACTAGGATATAAATTGACTATATTAGGTATTCATCTACATATACTCAAAATATCTGGTTTCTAAGGAAAATAAGCTTATATAGCCACAATTGGTTTTCCTGAAAAAACATAACCAACCAGCCCTGGCTGTTGGCTCAGTTGGCTGTAGCATCATCTGTGCACTAGAAGGTTGCAGGTTCGATCCCCAGTTGGGGCACACACCTAGATGGACAATTCAATCCTGGTGGGGGCACAGGAGAGGCAACTGAAAGATGCTTCTCTTTCACATCAATGTTTCTCTCTCTCTCTCTTTCTCCCTTCCTCTCTCTCTCTGAAATCAATGAATATATCCTTGGATGAGGATTTAAAAAAATAAAACACAACCACCAATGAAACCATGCAGCACTCTGACAAGAGTGGTCATTCAGTAGTGATACACTGAGCTGTGAAAAATTTATTGCTGGTCACAGACACAGCAAGCATAGGTGAAAATCCTGCAATCCCAAGGATACAGTTTGCTGTCAAATCCATAAAGCATAGGTGAAAATGTGAAAAAGCTTTTAGTTCTTTAATCCCAAAGCGCTCACCTGTTGCAACAGGGCCCCCTTTTCATTTGAAATGAATTTGTTCATTCCTTATTGGGCACCTATTGTGTTACAGGTGGAATTAGCAGTCACTATAACATAGCAATGCAGAATGCTGCAGGTAAATGATTCTTCTGCTTCCTACTTATGTGACCCTGAGACACATCACCAACATCAAGACACAGTTTCCTCTCCTGTGAAATGGATATAACATCTACCCCACAAATATTATGAAGATACACTAAGGCAGTGCAGGGGTAGCTAATTTTCACTACGTGCCAGGCCATAGGTTTCTAATCAGTGCATAAGAGACAAGGTCCCTGCTCTTGAGAAACCTATGTGCTAGCAGCGAAAGTGTACAGGGAAGCAAAAGAGTTTTAGTTTTTTTTAAAAGATTTTATTTATTTATCTATAGAGGGGAAGGGAAGGAGAGAAGGAGAGAAGCACCAATGTGTGGCTGACTCTCTCGAGTCCCCCGCTGGGAACTGGCCCGCAATCCAGGCATGTGCCCTGACTGGGAATTGAACCGCGATCGTGTGGTTTGCAGGCCCGCGCTCAATCCACTGAGCTACACCAGCCAGGGCAGAGTTTTACTTTTTACGACGTGTCAAACCAGCAGCTATTTTTGAGTCTTTGCATAGGGATTCCTCCTGAAGTCTATAGATTGGTATAACTCGATTCAGAGGTGCCCATGACCTGGCAATTACTGTAAAAAGTGTTTTAGACCCACCCCAACATCTCAGTTCTCCTTAAGTCCTTCTTTTACCTTTCACCCTTTACCATTCTGGGGAACTCTATAGAACTACACTGAAAGAAAAATTCATCTTGCCAGACTGCCTTGCCAGTGGTGGTTGGCTAGGTAACACCACCACTGCCTCCCCCACCCCATACATGTATCCTCAGCAGAGATACCCCCACTAACAGGGATTTTCAAATTATTCACCTTTTGCAGGTCCAGAGACCTGCTGCAGTTCTTACAAAAAGCACCTAACCCTGTAATTAAGCTACCTCAAATCCTTATTTTTTCATCTTCTTTGTCATGTTAAATTAGTGCTCAGAAACTTCTGGCCTACTAGCCAGAAGACTTATGCCTAATTTCACAACAGAATAAAGCTTTATTTTTCCCTTTGAACATACAATTGTCTTATGAATTCTGATGAGGACAGAATGCTTTTAAAATATTAAATGTGAAAGCACTCACTACCGCATCTGGCCCACAAGAGATGAGCCAGTGCCTGTTGATTCTTTCCTACAGATGATTTGCCATTCTCCGGGCATTGCTCTAAATAACTTAAGTCTCTTTTTTTTTTTTTTAAATTTGGTTAGAGGTAATTTTATTTTCATTTATTTAAAATTTTTTAAAGATTTTATTTATTTATTTATCTTTAGAGGGGAAGGAGAGAGGGAGAGAAACATCAAAGTATGGTTGCCTTTTGTGTGTTCCCTGCTGGGAGTTGGCCTGCAGGGAACTGGTCTGCAACCCAGGCATGTGCCCTGACTGGGAATCGAACCCCGATCCTCTGGTTCGCAGGCCTGTGCTCAATCCACTGAGCTACGCCAGCCAGGGCTAAATAACTTAAGTTTCAAAGAAGCAACTCTCAACACTAGGATGGTAATAAAACAGGTACCTATCACTAAACATACTCTGAAATTATGTTGATTTCCTATCCACGACCTGTAGGGAAGTAGGAGCTACAGAGGAGTGTGGTAGGCCAGCCTCTCTTTCTTCTAATTGCTGATTATAGCAAAGGAGACAGTTAAGTCATTAACCAGCAGACCAACAGCACCTCAAACCCACGTGCAGGTCTTTTTTAAGCTTCCTGGCTGGCACCCCTTAGACTCTGCTGAGCCATCTCTATGTTGCCACAGTTAACCTCCAGTAACCCCAAGGGTTTTATCACTCACCCACAAGAACACCAGGTCAAACTGGTTAAGCACTTGCTCATTTCCAGGTTTATTCCAGGGCAAGAAAATGACCAAGTGTTAAGGATCTCAATCAGGCACTGTCTGCATTTTTGTTGTAACAAAAAGCATGTGTGTGGACAACATTGGTGCTTTTACATGGTGTTTTTTCTGCACCACACTATTTTTTTAAGCTCCTTCCTCTCTCCTTGCATGTCTTTCTCTACAATAATCCTGTGTTGTTTCAGTGCTACCTTCTTACACCTTCCAAGTGTCAACAGATATCAACAGGTGTTTTGGTGGCTAAAACCATCTGTGGGGTCAGAGCACCAAACTCAAGGACCTACCATAGCCCTGGCCAGATAGCCATGTGTTGATGCCAAACAGTACTTTTAAAGCAAACCTACTGAGTAGCCAAACAGAGCTCCAGGAGACAAGAAAGGCAGGCCAGAAGGGAGAGCAAGCTGAGTATGCTAAAGAATCATGCCTTTCACCCTCAGTGGTATAAGCAGTTACTTCTTCTGCAGAAGGACTGGGATTTTTTTAAATAACATACATATATAAAACCATACAAGTTTGCAGGTATAAAAACTGACACCTGTAAATGAGTATTTTAAAACTATTTTAAAATACTCTAAATGAGTATTTTAAACCCATTTCTTCGGGGAACCTTTATTCTGATTCCACAAATACCCTGGCATTGCCTTCAATACTCATGACAAATTCTTTTGACTATATTTAGTGGTGGCAAATACCAGTTATTTGAGATTGGGTGTCATTTTCAGAAACAGCCAGGTCATTCAGAACTAAGAATCACAAGTTGGGGAAATCAAAATTATTTTGGTATAAAAACCAAGGTTCTGGTTATAGTGAAACAAGTTGGAGTTTCCTGTGATCTAAAAACAATTTGGAAAGGTAATTTTAAAAGTGCTCTGAATAATGGCAATGTTGGTGTCAAATACAGTAGGTATATGCTACTATGATGACATAAACTTCAAAGAGGTTATTAACTTGGATGCAGTTGGCCCTCCCATATCCACTGGTTTTGTGTTCACAGATTCAACCAATTGTGGATTGAAAACAGTTACTTTTGACCTGCGGTTGGGAATCTGTGGATGTAGAGGGCTGACTGTATGCCTTGTTGAATGCCATTTCATATATGGGACTTGAGCATCTGTGGATTTGGGGATCCATGGGGAGAGGGGTGTCTGGAACCACTCTCGCCATGCCAAGGAATGACATTCTGGAGTCTCAGTACTCTACTTTCACAATTATTAGAAAAACATTTACAGAAAACAGACACACCTAGTATAAATCTCATTTCTGAGTCTCAGGAAGACACTTAAAATAAAACTGCATTCTTAGCTTCAGCTAACTGGTCTTCATGTCTGCAAAGTAGGGGCTAAGAGCTAGTGACCCTTTTTTACATAAGACTCTCCACTCTATTAATAACATCTGCCAATACATAATCTAACTGTAGAACATTGTGCACTTGGGGGTGAGTCTCCTTCTCTCTAGGAGTCTTTAATGTAAAACAGACATACTGACCTGGACACATGTCTGTAATATTAATACGAGCCCTACTTACCTAGCTCTTCTGCTGCTTTGAATTTTCTTAGTATGATACACATTTACATCAACTCAATGACAATTTATTTTTTACTTTTTATGACTATTTTTATTCCTATCTCCTTCCATATGAGAGAACTGAGCCAAAAAGACATTGCCCAAGACCCCAAACAGTAAACTGCAGAGGTGGTGGGATTGGAAACCTGGCCATCTGGCTCCAGCTGTGTTCTAACACACTATACCACACAATACTGCCTCTGTGAGACAAGAGAAAACCTGATACATTAATCAGATAATCAATAGGAAAAAGGACAATGAGGAATACTTCAAATTTATGGGAAGCTCCTTTAGAAAGCAGAAAGGAAGGGGTGAAGTGAGGCCAGGACAAAAGCCACATAGAACAGCCACAAGAGCTCATGGGCAGCCTAGGAATGGGCAAGAAGGCTTGGCTCTAATTTATTTAGAGAAAACAGGAGGCAGCTGGAAAGATCCGGGGCGGGGGGGGGTGCCGGATAAGTTATGAAGAACCTGTTTCCTGTATATCAGGTCCTTCCTTGGTTACATAAAACCCACGTAATTCAAGATTAATAAAAATAAAACTCCACAATACTGTGAACGTGAGTTTTTATATCCAGTCCACCTCACTTTGTGGACTTTGTTGGCTAATAAATAGATGTGCTTAAAAAATCAAAGTAAACTGTTTAACACTAGGCAGGATAAGTGGAATGGTCTACCTGGTGTCTTCAAGGAAGCTTTCAGAACGCACTACCCTTAAAGAGGGGATCTGTGTGGAAGGAAACCAGTGAAGAAGCCCCTGACAAGTCTTCCCTCTATCAGACAATCCCAGTGCCACCCCAAACCTCACCTAACAGAAGCGGAAACTAAGTCTCATAAATCGAAAATGACCTGAAGGTTCTCTTGACTCCAAGTCGAGTGTTCTTCCCACTTGTGCAGACTGATTCTACCCTCTTCCTTGTAACCATTCAAGGCAAGAAACACAATACTGATTTCAAAGCCATTCACAGAACCTGAGCACTCACCAACCCAAAAAGGGAAAGAATTCCTTCATCGGAACTTCCTCATGCTTTAGTTTAGACCAGTTTCCTCTCCCTGGGCCCTTGAGAGTGTCCAGAAAACATCCGAGTTAATACTCCTAAAATCTGCAAAGTATCAAATGAATGAGGCAACAGACACTCTCAGGGTACTGTGCTTTATATTCCAGGGTGGAATATAAAGGACAAGGACTTTAGGTCCCTGTTAAGCAGGGAGTCGTCCCCGGACTCTACCTATCCCAAGAAGCCTGAGTCCACCAGCGAGGCGCACGGGGAAGCTCGGCCGCTAGGCCGGCCATACCTACTACAGGTCCCCCGCCGAGGTGAGAGAGATTCGCAGAAGCACCCCCGGCAGGGAGCAGCCGATCCCTTGGGCCCTACGCGCGTGGGGATGCTGGGGTCGGCCCAAGTACGTCCTCTCTTCCCGGCCCACCGCCAACCTTGTCACCACCACCCACCCTCTCCGATGCACAGCCCCGCAGGTCGCTGTTCCCCTGCAGGACACCGCCCCACCTTCGACGGCCCGCGGGGGCGCGGTCACGTGAGGCGGGCTGGTAGAACCAATGGGCAGCAGGGGCCCAATGGAAAAGATTGTCTGACCCCCATTACGTCACAAGGCTGGCTGGGCGCGCACAGCTTTTTCGCCCTCCCGCTTCGGCCCGCTCTCCTCGTCCCCGCCCACTCGCCGTTGCGCAGCCAATCGCGAGCTGGGAAGCCGCCCCGCCGGAATGCGCGGGCGGGGCGCGGCTGGGTGGCGGCCCGCTGTGCAGGGGCGGGGGCGGGGGCGCAAAGTGGGCCTGCCCGGGGCGAGGAGCCGCGCTAGCGAGAGTTGCATCCGCCGGTGTGGAAGGAGCGACGGATGGTGCCGCCGCCGCGGCCGTCTCCTCTGGAAGAAGCGGCTCTCCTGCCGTGTCCGGTTCGTATTCCCTAGCCTGGCCCCGCCACTTCGTCTGAATCCTCCACCCGCCGAGTTGTGAAGGGGGTGCCGGTGTGTGGGGCGCGGCGGCCACGAGCGTGCGGTGGGAAGACGGGCGGCCGGGAGGGACAGGCCTCGGAGCGCCAGGTGCGCGCGGGGCGGTGGAGCGGCGAGCGGGCTGGCGTGGCGGCGCTGGGGGGCGCCACGGACTCGGGATGGGGGCGGCCGCGCGTGTCCGCTGTTTGTATTGAGACACTGTGGGGACCCTCGGAAGGGTGAGCTCCGGGGAGGTGCTCGCGGGCAATGCGTTGTCTGTGCCCGAGGGTTTCCCTTACACGCCACGGGATCCAGGGTGACTCCATGGGAAGCCCGCCGCGGGCTTTCTGTAGTCTGGACCGAAGCCGTGGCCGCGTGGGGCCGGGCGGGTAGCGGACAGAGGCTACAACGCTCCTGTGGGCTCCGCGCCCGGATTGGATAGAGGGGCTGGTCCCGGGGCGCGCCTCTGCTCGCGTTTGGGCTTCCGCTGCCTTGGGCTGTGGCTCTACTTTTCCCGCGGGGTGGGTAGGTTTATTTGGTTTCCGTTTTGTCCCCACCCCTTTCTCCATCCATCCTCTTCCACCCCCACCCCCTCCCAGCCCTGCCCCTTTCACCAGGCTAGAACTAGACCTCGCCCCTNCCCCCCCGGTTTCCTCCTCCCCCGCCGCCGCCGCCTCCTCCTCTAATATGCATCTCTGCCTTGCTTTCAATGGGCCGGTGCTGCTGTCGCTGCTGCTGTCCGCGCGGGTTGTGGATGTTGTCGGCTCCGTGTTGTGATGACAGGAGAATGTGTGTGTGTCCCGGGCCCAGACGAATTGGTAGGTATTCACTTTACCTGCGTTGGGTACCCAGGAAGGATGGTGACTGATTCCGTGTGTGGAATCAAAGGGCGAGGTGGATAGAAGAGAAGACAAAGGTTTCCTGGACCAGATAGCTTTGATGCTTCGATGACTGCTATTTTCAGTTGGGGACAAAAGGACCTAATCAAACAAGTGCTGGCTTGGGGCTTTGTGTCTTCTGAAGGAAACTGGTTTCTTCATTCTTGGAGAGATAACAGTAACCGGAGCTGTGAAATGGCTGGGCAGTTCCAGAAAATACTGAAAAATCGCAGTCTTTTTGCAGGATGTTTAATGCAATCGGATTACATAAACTGGGGTTCTGACACACTTAATAACTAGTGTAGCATCTTTTTTTCACTTAAACCAAAAGCCTTGCAACGGTAAAGAGCTCCAGAGTCGGAGCAATGACAGCATTTTCTAATTGATTTGTTTGGTGGGATTATTGAAGTGGAATCATTTCTTGGCACACGCTGTGCTGAGCACATCAGTAAGAATGGGTCTCTTTCCAGTTTCTGGTTGCAGCGCATCTTTTCTTATTAATATTGGCAAAATCAGTCTAAGACGAAGATGCTGCATATTGGCTCAGTCTGAATCATAGGGCAGGAACTTTTCAGTGAAAACATAGTCAGAAATAATTTGAAA
The DNA here is from genome assembly GCF_014824575.4 of Sturnira hondurensis. Classification (NCBI taxonomy): domain Eukaryota; kingdom Metazoa; phylum Chordata; class Mammalia; order Chiroptera; family Phyllostomidae; genus Sturnira; species Sturnira hondurensis. The sequence goes on from NW_028082759.1 coordinate 40,027,700, forward strand.
ATTCGACACTGCTCCAGTTTACCAGTAACTGTACCTTGTTGCTATTCTTGGCTTATTAAGAGCTTTCTATTTTTGTTTGTTTAGTTCAACAAAAGTTGTTTTGATGGGGTTTTTGTTGTCGTTGAGTCACCTAATGTTTAGAAAGATACTCAGTGTTTGCTCACTTATAGTTTCTGAAAACATTTGAGGTACTTTGACTTCTAAGGGTATCTGGTCTGATGGGAGAATGTATTATCACTTGTACTAGTGATGACAGGATGCTTATTAATTACAGAGCCAGGTTTTCATGAATTTCAACTTCCCTAAGAATATCTTTTTTTGTTTTTAAGAATGTGTCTTTTGAAGGCATGCTTGGAGTTGGTGGCTTGGGATGCAATCTCAGTCCATATGCTAAACTGAATAAGTGAAAGATACAATTGATAAAATTCACCCTCTGCTTTTTTGTTTTCAATCTTGAGAACATTTGCTTCAAAGAAAAAGTGTAGTATGTTACTTGAGCTTTTCATTGCTTTCGGTTTGAATGTACGGGGCATTTGGATTAGTCTGGGCATTTGCTGCATGACTCAGTTCTTTTGCAATAATATTTCATTCATTTTGCAATCAACTAAAAAATCATACATTTTTTCAAGACAAAGCAACGTAAGGAAAGTGCAGGTTTGCTGGAACTTCTTATTCCTTGATTAGATATCATACAGAGTAGGACAAAAGTAGGTTTACAGTGAGTATGTAAAACAGTTTTTTCAGAGTTTATTACTAATTATTGTATTATTTCCCATATGAGCAACTGTTCACCTACTTTTACCCCACCCTTCATAATGAAATCCTGTTACCTATCAATCCATCAGAAATACTCATGTTTTTCCCTGTAGGATTCTTAAATTTTAAAGTAAACACAAACACAAACTTATATAAAGTTATGGAGAAACTTTCTTTTCATTAAGATTGGCATCTGTTTACATTTTTAATAGTAGAAAATCTTTATACAGAGCAGGCTATGAGTTAATGTGCTTTTTTGTGTGCAAACCTAACAGGAGATATGGTTTGTTTGCAAAACAATGTCACGTGGCTCAACATTTTAGCACATCTCCTGGCTCAGTCATGTATACTTAACCTCTGGATGACTTTCAGATATTCAGTCTGAAGTACTATTACTTAAGTGGTTAGTGTTGATAGATTACTCTTCTTGTGGCATTTCTGTTTTTTATTGCTGCATTTCAGAATGCCTATTTAGTTCCGGATCTTATTTCCAAAATTCTAATCATTACCCTTTTGTTGCTTAATCTTGTCTTTAACTTGGTAAACAAATCCCTACTTAAAGAGTGCAGTTAAAATGATACTTTCTATCACTTGCAAAAGGGGTTCTGTGTGACTGGCTTATATGGTGCTTATTTCAGAAGCAAATAAGGAGCAATTATTCAGTGTTTGTTTTTTTTCTCTGCCCCCCAACCCACTTACCACTTTTTCTCTAATTACTGCTCAAAAGAGGGGACACAAAAAACAAAATGTAATGTATAGTTAACACTGTGATATTTGTAATTCTTTTTTTCTTAATAGGTTTAACCTTTGGAATAGCTGATACTAAGATTAAGTTGATTTGATTTCTCTTTGTGTGTGTATTTCCTTACTTAAAGCATTTTGTTTATAGACCTATTTCTTTATAGGCCAAGTGCATACTTTGAGGCAATACCCTAAGAATTCAGGGGAAATACTGAGGAAGAAAGGAGCTATATTTCTTGCATAAATTATCTTAAACTTTTTTTGTCATGAAAGACACAACAGTACAGTTGAACAGTGAATAAATGAAACATGCGTTTGATTTTAAAGCCTGACTTCAACACTTATAAAGTGATCCTTAGTTAGAATCTGTTCTGGTGTGTTCAATTACATCTTAGGTTAACGAGACCCAAGGAGGTGAGCCAGCTTTTACACGATTAATCTGGCAAGTTGGTGGAAGAACTAAGTCCCTAAGCTCACCAGATTGGTGCAGTGGTCTAGGAAACATTGTTTGCAAGACTGTTCACTGGGTTGTGGGAAGGTAATATTGACATTTGTCCTTACTCATTATGTATGATTTTTGTGTATATTATCATGAACATTATATTAATACAGTAGTATATGTGTATAACTCAAGTGTATGAATATACTTATGTTGGGGATGCATCCTAACACTTTCTTGGTCATAGCCAGGTATAATTTAATGCTGCCAATTGACCACAAGTCTAGAAATAGGATGTTCATAAACGGGAAAAATCCCTGAGCAATATGAGAGATCCAAGGCATTTTTTAAAGATACAGAGGGAGAAGGGTGATTGACCAGGTAGACTGCTACTATATAATGTTATATAACACTCATCTTCTCATCTCTTCCCAGCTAAATCTATTATATACTGTGCACAGTTTGTGCTTCACAAAGAAATAATGAAAACAGAAAAGAAAAGGTGAACGACCATTCAATCCTGGGTCTGTAAAGGATTGGGAAGAGCTCAGCAGAATATACCCTGTAGCAATAGTACATAATGTGAGTGCAAAATAGAGTGCCTCCCAGCACAGGGCTTAGTAAGTAGAGTCAGCTGTTAAATATTTGCTGTAAAAGCAAAGATAGGTTAAGTAATCTGAAATATAACTTTTTCTTTGTGTGTACCTCTGTTATTTGCATTGTAGGAATCCCAGTCCGAAGTTCCAGCCTGCCACTCTTGTCTGATGCCATGCCAGCACCAACTCAAATGCTTTTTCCTATGATTCGTAACTGTGAACTGAGCAGAATCTATGGCACTGCGTGTTACTGCCACCACAAACACCTCTGCTGCTCATCCCCTTACGTTTCTCAGAGTCGCCTGAGGTATGCACCCCATCCAGCATATGCTACCTTTTCCAGGCCAAAGGAGAACTGGTGGCAATACACCCAAGGAAGGAGATATGTTTCTACACCACAGAAATTTTACCTCACGCCTCCACAAGTCAACAGCATCCTGAAAGCTAATGAATACAGTTTCAAAGTGCCAGAATTTGATGGCAAAAATGTCAGTTCTGTCCTTGGATTTGACAGCAATCAGCTACCTGCAAACGCACCCATCGAGGACCGGAGAAGTGCAGCAACCTGCTTGCAGACTAGAGGGATGCTTTTGGGGGTTTTCGATGGCCATGCAGGCTGTGCTTGTTCCCAAGCAGTCAGTGAAAGACTCTTTTATTATATTGCTGTCTCTTTGTTACCCCACGAGACTTTGCTGGAGATTGAAAATGCCGTGGAGAGTGGTCGGGCACTGCTTCCCATTCTCCAGTGGCACAAACACCCCAATGATTACTTCAGTAAGGAGGCATCCAAATTGTACTTCAACAGCTTGAGGACTTACTGGCAAGAGCTTATAGACCTCAACACTGGGGAGTCAGCTGATATTGATGTTAAGGAGGCTTTAATTAATGCTTTCAAGAGGCTTGATAATGACATCTCCTTGGAAGCTCAGGTTGGTGATCCCAATTCTTTCCTCAACTACCTGGTGCTTCGTGTCGCGTTTTCCGGGGCCACCGCTTGTGTGGCCCATGTAGATGGTGTCGACCTTCATGTGGCCAATACTGGAGATAGCAGAGCCATGCTGGGTGTGCAGGAAGAGGATGGCTCTTGGTCAGCAGTCACTCTCTCTAATGACCACAATGCTCAGAATGAAAGGGAAGTGGAACGGCTGAAATTGGAACATCCAAAGAATGAGGCCAAGAGTGTGGTGAAACAAGATCGGCTGCTTGGCTTGCTGATGCCTTTTAGGGCTTTTGGAGATGTAAAATTCAAATGGAGCATTGACCTTCAAAAGAGAGTGATAGAATCTGGCCCAGACCAGTTGAATGACAATGAGTATACCAAGTTTATCCCTCCTAATTATTACACACCTCCTTATCTCACTGCTGAGCCAGAGGTAACCTACCACCGATTAAGGCCACAGGATAAGTTTCTAGTGTTGGCAACTGATGGATTGTGGGAGACGATGCATAGGCAGGATGTGGTTCGGATTGTGGGTGAGTATCTAACAGGCATGCACCACCAACAGCCAATAGCTGTTGGTGGCTACAAGGTGACTCTGGGCCAGATGCATAGCCTGTTAACAGAAAGGAGAGCCAAGATGTCCTCAGTATTTGAGGATCAAAATGCAGCAACCCATCTTATTCGCCATGCTGTCGGCAACAACGAGTTTGGGAGCGTTGATCACGAGCGCCTCTCCAAAATGCTGAGTCTTCCTGAAGAGCTTGCTCGGATGTACAGAGATGACATTACAATTATTGTAGTTCAGTTTAATTCTCATGTTGTAGGGGCATATCAAAACCAGGAATAGTGGATGAATCTTACCCTGGTGATTCTCAAGTGAAATAGATTTAAAGGACAGGTAGAATTTTATTTATTTTTTTTGTTTTCATTTTTATCCTCACCCAAGGACATTTTTTTCATTGCTTTTAGAGATAGAGGAAGAGGAGAGGGGTGAGAGAGAGGAACATTGATTGGTTGCCTTCTTGTATGAGCCTGGACCAGGGATCAAATCCGCAACCTGGGTACGTACCTGGACCGGGGAATCAAATCTGCAACCTTTTGGTCAGTGGTACGACACTCCAGCCAACTGAGTCACACTGGCCAGGGCAAGACAGATAGATTTTTTTTAAAGATACTAAAATAATAAACATTTCCAGTGGGCCATTCTAAGCATGTACCCATTTGATCTTCCAACTAGTCAAGAAACCAATTGATTTGGCAGTAGGGTGGTAGGATAATGAGTGTTCTGCCTGTTTCAAACCTCACAGTGCCTGCACTTGAGGCAAGTCTGTTAAATAAGGCAAGTTCCTTATTGCAGATGTCATGTGACATTGGCTTCTTGTATCGGTCTGAGAAAATCAGGACTTGGCAAGTAGGATCTTGAATAGGTCAAAAGCAAGGATCTTGCTGAGCATATTTTCTCGGTGAAAGAAACATTACTGTTTACACTTGGAGACTAATTTTATCACTTAAGATTCCAGTGTACATGAGAATATTTATTGCATGATTTCCTAGATATACAATCTGCATTCGTATAGATTTGTTTTATCCTGAGGTTTTCACATGCAGTACTTTAAGCCATAAATGACCAAGAACCAAGCAATCTGAATTTGTGTTTGATTATTTGGAATGCTATTGAAATGGAAAAACAAACTACTCCCTCCTTTATCCGATTACTTAATGTCATTGAAACATTCTACAAACTTGAAGACAATAAAGGTTTTTAGTTCTATGTAGTCTTATATTGATGTTAAATAAAGAAAAAAGAATGATCTTAGTTTGTATTAATGAAAATCTTTATTTAGTTTAAAATAAAAAGATCTAGAATTAAAAGATGGATATGTTTAACTCGTGTCCTCTCTAGCCACCAGCACATCATTCTTATGTAATTCCTGAGGGCTTGTCATCTGTGTGGGTGGTAGACTGCTGCTGGTACATCATACTTCTCATTTCATAGTGGCAAGGAATTTCATCACTTGGGGTTTTAAGGGTAACAAGATAATTTAAACTATCAATTTGGGGAGTAAGCCTTACCTTTGGGTATTAAGGGAGGAAGTTTTTGTTTTTCCCCACTTAGACATAGGTCAGTTAAAATATTTGGTTTAAGAATTACTAAATGCTTTAAACATAATGTAGCTTATAAATAGGAATGTTGAGCTATACATGTGAGAAATTTTAAGAGGTAACTATTTTGCATGCCTGGTGCTTAATAGATCACTTAGTAGCATCAAGTGTTATTTGCAGCAGTCTCCATAATGACGTGCAGTCTCTTCTAATACCATATCAAAATAAACATTCAAATTGGCTTTTTGGGATCTTATTTGATTTGCATCTAATGGTGTTTTGTTCTTGTATTTAATGGTGATCTGTGTACAGCTGTGCATATATTTTCATTATTCTAGCAACACTGTTAAATGACTAAGACTGTTCATAGAGATTTTAATATAAAACATGATCAGCTTTCCCCTGTGTAATTAGTTGAGGGGTGTTTAGTAGTCCTTTCAGATTTCTGTAGAATATGAACTAGATATTCAAGAACTCCCAATGGACTGGACCCTAAAACACCGTAGAACTGACTGCAAAACTTTCCCAGTTGAAAAACAAACTCAGGAAGATTGTAGCTCAGAACATCATATGTTTGTTTTCTGAGATCTTTTGCTCCTAATTTTTTGTTTGTAGGATTTTTTTTGTTGTTTTGTTCTTTTTCCCCATCAGCTTGGAACTTTTTTTATAGGCCGCATTTTCGAAGGGGGAAAGGCTGTACTACATATTTATTTCCAAATGCTTTGACAGAGACTTCTTAAAATGAAACATTGACTGCAGTAGCAATTAAAAGCCATTTCAGGCTACCATTTGAATTTCTCTTGAACACCACCCTGAAGAGTTCCATGTTATACTTACAAGTTTCATCTCTATATAGTGCAATAAATATAGTTACCTGTGGTCATGATCAACACAGTAATTATCACTACACAAGCAACTTGGTCTGTACGCCAAAAGCTGGTCTGTCTACTCCAAAATGAAAATGCAGTGTGGAGTGCAAATTGCTGAAATGAAAGTAATTGGATGTTAGAAATCTTAATGTACTATCATCTGAAAGCACTTACAATTTTGTTGTAATTTGTCGTCACGGTGATGTCATGTGGAATTAAAGAAGACATGTAATCTTTCGTTGTTTAGCCTTAATTTTTCTTTAAACTTTCTAACATGTATTGACTTCTCTGTTTATATTTAACCAATGGCTCGTGATATTTATAATACACCATTAACTAGTTAAATGGAATGGTGGTGTGGTATGCAGTACTTGATAGAAAAACTGTCTTATAAAAAATGTATCTGTGTGAAGACATATGAAAAGTTCATAATATAGAGAATGGCCAGAGAAATACCCACAGTGAATTAAAATTTCATATCTGCTTTCCAAATGGCCTGTGTTGGTTTTTTAAATTAAATTTATTGGGGTAACCTTGGTTAATAGTAATGTATAATTTTCACATATAAGGTTTTAACTTGACATCTGTGTACTATTGCATGCTCACCACTCAAAATCTTAGTTTTTCTTCTCTTACCATGTATTTGACCCCCTTTAACCACTTTGCCCTCTCCCCACCCCCATTTCTTTCTGGTAACCATTCAATTGTATGTGCTGGTTTTTAATGATAGTAAGATGCATTAGATTTGCTCTGTAGTGGTATATTATACTTAATTTTAAAATCCAGTAGATAGATAGAATCCTCTTAAAAACAGGTATAATTTTCATTCAATAAAATGCACAGATTTTAAGTATCATTTGAGATTTGCTGACCACAATTCCAATAAGGATAAAACTTGTATTACTTAGAAAACTCTCATGCCCCTTTCCAGTTCATCCTTCTCCCCAGAACTTGTTCTGATTTGTATTACCATAGATTAATATTGCTTGTTCTAGAAATTAATATAAGTGAAATCATAAATATGCATGTAATCTTGTAACTGACTCAAATTTTTGAGATTCGTTCTTGTTGGCATGTATTCATAGTCTCTTACCAAGTTGCATCTCATAGTCTGAATATATTATAATGTATCCATTGTTGAGAAGCATTGTTGTTCCCCTCCTCCCCTTTTGAAGCTAACTTTTAGATCAGCAATTCTCAGAAATACTATTTGGTTGGAGTGTAGATTTAACTTTGCAAATACAATTACAGGTGAGTTTTCTCTACGTTAAAGAGAGGACTTTTTTTATGCCATTTAAGCAAGTGATGAAATTTTTTCATGGTGAAAAGTTTGGGAGGATTAGAGAGTGGTCCTTTGCTACATAGATCTCTCTGCCTCTCCTGCTGAGAATTTTGCTGAGAATTTTTGTTGAGTCAGTTAAATGTATTCAATGATTGAGCTGATGTCTTCCTACAGGAAAAAGGGCAAGCTACACCTTTTTTGGTGGTCGTGGTTTATCCCTCTATTGCTTTATGATTAGGGATGAGGAAGCGGCTTAATGCTGTTAAATTAGGACTGGGATGGCATGACTGACTTGAGTATTTCTGCTTTTATTAAACAAGATTCACACTATGGGGAATGAGCTTACCTGTTCTCTAGTCAAATATACCTAAATATGGATTATTGTTAGCTTTGTCCTTGGGTGTAACAAGAGCGTCTAGGTAACTGTGTATCCTTAGTCTATAGGTTAACATACCTTAATTCTCTGACTTTTTCATAAATAATGAAACAATTGCTGTTTCTTACAGAGTTTTTTAGGTTTTCAAAAGCTTGAGTCCCGGACAAACTGGGCGAATGACATATTGATGGCATGTGAACTGACTTGCTACTGTATGAAGGTCATTTCCTTTGTTCCTTTCAGAATTTACTTGGGAAGTCAAGCTTAATCCTATTATTGTATTTTGAGGGGAAAATAAGGATGCACATTACATGGGCAGCACCAATTCCCATGTATAATGATTATGTATAATGATTATACATGGGAATTAGCACTAAAATGTAGGTGCATATTATACACAGGAGCACATTATACACAGCAAAATGTGGCTAACTCTGCCCGATCCTTATGACAACATTTATACCTTGGGTCAAATCCTAACAATATACAGCATTCTTTTCTAAATATCTCTCAAATTATACGCCTTCAAAGTGAATGTATTAATGAGGAAATTCATGCATTTCATGTACCATGATTATCCACTGCACATATTTTAAGGATTTATGCTCAAGTCAATTAGGTTCATAAAATATGCAAGTACCTGGTTTTAAATAGTTCTAATAAGTTTTGAAATTTATCTTGTTTATCCAAGATTCTCACTTTTTTAGGGGAAAGTCCCTTGGGTTTTGTTTCTTTGATCAAATACAGTATTGAATGAAATATGTTCAGCATTATTTTACATTAGAAGTATACAGTAACTTAAGAAACTGCCTTGGCTGGTGTGGCTCAGTAGATTGAGTGCCAGCCTGCGAACCAAAGGCTCACTGGTTTGATTCCAAGTCAGGGCACATGCTTGGGTTGTGGGCCAGGTCCGAAGAAGGGGTCGTGCAAGAGGTAACAACACATTGATGTTTCTCTAAAAATAAATAAAATAAACTAAGTGAACTTTAAGAAATCTTCATTAGAAATTAACATCTTAATCCAGATGCAGAGAAATGAACTTATTCCTGTAGCTATAGTTTTGTTCTATAGTTAAGATTTTATGAACTAGTTTTTTGTTGCAAAGATCTCATAGTTAAAATATAGAAGTGCCAATATGAAAATTTGCCCCTTCACAGGTTTAGCCCCTCCCCAGGGGAAATGGCTTCCTATGTTCCTTGTCTCAGTTGTCAAGTGAGTGAATTTGACACAAGCAAATTCAAGTCCCCCAGTAAAACTTAGCTAAGTGATCCCCATCCAACTCTTGACACCCCCCACACCCTGCCCTGAAGCTCCTAATGCGTAGAATGGGAAAAATGTTCTTTGAGGGCCCATGAAGAACTGTAGCAGCCATTTGGAAGTATCTGGCACCTAGCTCCAGAAGGACAGTACTTCATAGAATCTAAAGAACCTGAGACACGTGGTTATAAACTAAGGGGGGAGAATGGTGGGGGAGGGAGTGTGGGTGGAGGGGCATGAAGGGGGGGGAATAGAACAACTGTAATGGTATAATCAATAAAATATATATTTTTTTTTAAATGCAAAAAAAAAGGTAACAAAGCCTAGGTTGGTCTGGGGATGGATATGCATGATTTAGGTCATTTTGTTACTTCTGGGATTTTATGATATTTACGTTCCTAATAAACCTGATATGACTGAAAAAAAAAAGGACAGTACTTCATCTTGGTTCACTTGACTACCTCCAATGGGTAGTAGAGAGTTTTCCATTTAGACCCCACTTTACAGGCAGGCTTCTCTGCTTTTCTAAGCCATGCCCAGTTCACTGACTTTTCTGCCAGCACACAGACTGGACCAGACTGCACAGTCAAATTTTACTACCGTGCAAGGAGGTCAGTGATCACATTCAGCCTTGTGGAAACTGCAAACCTTGGGTGCTGAGCAACAAGTAGCCAAGAAGAGTCAAAGAACCAAAGATTTTATCTGATCAGTCCGTTTGTCTCCGTGGACAGGAAGAGTTTGGTTAGCAGTGTTGACTGGCCAGCCTTCTGGCATAAAGCTGTGAAGAATGAGAAATGTGAAACCTGAGGAGGGGTGGGAGGAAGAAAAGCTAGAGGAGGAAAAGAACGGTGTTGGCAACGTCGGTAACAATTAAAGTCAGTAATGGGGGCAGGGAGCATCAGATTTTCTAACTCCTTGGACCAGCGACAGGAATGAGAGCAAAGCAGAGGAAAGAAAAGTAGCAAGCTGAATGGTGGTGACGTACAGCATTTTAGAAAACATTTTTGAACTCTTAAGACATCGTGTACTTAAGTTAGGGCTGCAGCAGTGGGAATGCAAGACGGTTTCCATCAGTGTGGACATTTTGTCTCAGCTCACTAGATAAGAGGGAGAAGAGGAGCCTTTGAAACTGACTATATGGAAGGGGATCTGTGGTGCCTAGAGGGACAGGTTAAAGAGTTTGGCTTAGAAATTATTTTTTCTGACTTCAAACCTGGGGACAGGTTAAGCAATCTGGCTTGACAAAAACAGGTTGCATCACTGAAGCCCGGGTATTAAAAGAAACAGCAGTGAGACTAAGCAGAGCAGAGAGAGCGCATTTCTAAAGGCCTTGCAACCCTATGAAGTCAGTTTTCCCTGTAGCTCCTGCTCAGAGGGGCTAGGATGGCATCCAGGTGTAACCAGACCCTGCAGCCATTGTAATACTAATAATAACCACAACTACTGTTTCTTAAGCTCTTAACTACATGCCAGGTCCCGTGGAAAGTGCGCCATATACATTTTCTCATTTAATTCTTGTCCTGGCTAGTCCGGTCCCTCAACCCCTTCTTCAAGCTATCCCTGCCCCGCTCTGTGTCAGGAGGCTGAACCCTTGCAGGCTGCACCTTTCAGGTTCACTTTCCTCCTCACTGCCTTTCCGTTCAAGCACTGGGTAACACCAGCAGGCAATGGGAGGGCGGGATGGAAGCAACACCAGTAAATTCCTTTCCATTCCCTCCACGCTCTGGCACCATCTCCATCTGTGTCTCTCCACACTGGTGGGGGACACCAATGCCTTGGTGGTGGGGGAGCCTCTTCCCCATTCCAGTTCTCAGTTGCTTGGGTAATACTATTCCTCCCTCTGTCCTTCCAGCCTTCAGGATGGCAGTGGCTTCCTACTGTTGCTTCTGTCTGGGTGCTTCAACAACCCTCGTTTGTTCCCCCATCCTCACTCCAACCTCTGTAAGGAATCCATTTATTTGAACAGTCTGGTCTAAATCAGTTTCCTGCCAGGAGCCTACCAATGTAATGCTCAAAACAAATGGAGTATTATCTCCCCTGTTTTACCCAGAACACAGAGGTGGGGTCACCTATGCAGTGTCACACGCCGAACAAACCCCTGTCTGTGTGTCAAAGCCTGCGTGTTTCATCACCACGCCTCACTGCCTGGCCTTTCCATGTAACCGGAATGATCCCTTTGGAATCTAGATGACCTGAGGACTATCAAGTGGCCAATAAAAAAGGGAGCCCTAAGAAGTAGCAAAGGTTAGCAGTTAGTCTAGCACAAAGGACATGGAGCTGCTTACAGATTCAGGGAGTGCGTCAAGTGAGGACGTAAATGGAATTGGAGTTTTGCAGATTAGAGCCAGCGGTATCTAGCTTAGCAGTGCATTGCAATGTCCAGATGCGCATTTTCTCAGTTCCCCAGTTCCTTTGTCGAAATGTTTATTGAAAATTGACTATAGTCTCCACACTGAGGCTGTTGGGAGTAAAAAGCACAAGCTGCCTTCAAGGAGTTCACAGTTTGTTTGGGAAGACATGTAAAAAACAGACTCTTAAGGAATTAAGAATAGTTCAGAAACTGAAATAAGTTCCAACAGTAATCCAGAAAAGAGTGGTTAACTCTTCCCTTGTGTGACACAGGGACAAGGCAGACCCTGGGAAGTCCAGGAAATTCCACCAGAAGAAGCAGCACATGAGCAGAGATTTGAAGGGTGCAAAGTTTGCTAGGCAGAAAAGGACCCAGGAATGGCATTCCCGGAAGAAGGACAGCATGTGTCGAGGCATAGAAACATGGAACTGTACTGTGTGTTTCAAGACCTCCGAGTATCTTTTACGTGATCAGAACACGCACTGTGGGGTAGAAAGACAGGGACAGGCAGAAAGAGCCTTAAGTAAAATACATGGCTGCAGTACCCCTGTACCCAGTGTACCTTGAAAGACAATTATTTCGGGAGGCAAAGACCAGCCAAGACAGTTGTGGGATGTAGGAGTTGGGGACAGGGGTGGATGGAACAAGTACAAAACAAAGTCAGACAGAACCACGTCAGGCTGAGATCTGGCTTCTAGCCACTCCTAGGTGAGAGAGTTGATAATTCTAAATAAGGAGGATTAGTGGTTAAGCAAGAGAACATCTGTGTGATTTACATATTGCTATTAGTCATTCATGTGGCTACAGTCACATTTAGGAACCTGGTATGTAAACCTACTGTGTTTAGTTCAATATGGTCATATTTTTATTTCTCTTCATTTCTTGGTTACCACCACATAGCATACAACTGCTGAACTCTACTCAGATATGGGGGCAACCTGACAACGGCACTTGGGGAACCTAGCCAGTTACCCCTCAAAGTCTTGGACAACGATACCTCAATCAGACTGTTGGCCACTGGTTGGTTCAGTCGAATCTAGCAAGTGTTTATTGGGCTTTATCATTTTACATTCTTGGGATATGTGGTAACCATTCAAATACAACAGATGCGATGAGCTGTCCCTCCTGAGATTAGATCATAAAATACACTGCAGCTTCTTTCGTGGTCACCGTCCCTCTCTTTCTCTAGGATCACTCACTTGGGGAGGAGCCATGCTATGAGCAGCTTTAAATTGTAGAGAGGCCCCGAGGAAAGAGACTATTGGCCTCCTGCCAACAGTCATCTGAGTGAACTTGGAAGTAGATTTTGCAGCTCCAGTCATCTCGTAATGCTGCAGCTGTGGCCAACAGCTTTGAACTACAACCTCATGTGAGACCCAGAGCTGTCCTGAACTTCTAATCCTCAACAGTGTGAGGACTGTTTTAGACACCAAGATTTGAAGTAATTTTTTATACTCTAAAGAATCTTGTTTGTCATACAGACATTCATTATCAGACTGTTTCCTGAACAAGTGATGTCTTGAACATTATCTGCCAAACAAGATGTGCAATGACCAGAGAGGTCATATGTTTAAAAGCCACCTAGATTAAAAAAAGAAAAAGGAGATACATCTAAATGCAGTCTTATGAAAGGATTTTTGACATGTGAGTGAAAAAAATCTTAAGTTATATAATGTGATCTCTTTGTGTTTGATTATTCTAAGCATAATTTAAAATAAATTTAAGCCCTGGCTGGTGTAGTTCAGTGGGTTGAGCACGGGTCTGCAAATTGAAGGATCATGGTTCGATTCCCAGTCAGGGCACATACCTGGGCTGTAGGCCAGTTCCTAGCAGGGGACTCATGAGAGGCAACCATACATTGAGATTTCTCTCCTTCTCTCTTTTCCTTCCCCTCTAAAGTTAAATAAATAAAATCTCAAAAATAAATAAATTTAAGACTTTATATCATATAAACAATAAATTCTCATTGTAGAAAATTAAGAACTACATATCAGGAGACATAATAGATAATCACAACCACCATTTTCATGCTATTCAATGATAACTATTATTAACAATTTAGTGTATATCAGGAGATGATGTAATTTAGTGGAACCAACACTGGTTTAAACACAGCTTGGCCTGGGCATGTTTCTCAAGTTGACTACTTCCTAGAAATTATTTTACCTCAGACTTTGCATTTGTAAAATGGGGAAAAAAGTGGTACTTTCTTCATATGTTTTTTTTATAAGGGTCATATAGGATAATGTATATAAAGTGCTTCTAGGAGCCATTTTTATTATTATCCTTCCAGATATTTTGATTATATATACATATATGTATATCTCAAAATATATCCAATAAAATCAGATTGAATTGTACATATTGACTTGTAACATATTTGTCTATTTAATAATATGTGACAAATATCTTTTTAGGTATCCCATGTTCATGGATTGAAAGACTTAATCTTTTAAAATCTCCATCCTACCCAAAGCCATCTACAGATAAATGCAATCTGTATCAAAATTCCAATGATGTTTTTCACAGAAGTAGAAAAAAATCCTAAAATACATATGGAATCACAAAAGATCCCAAACTGAGCAAGAATAAAGCTGGAAGCATCATTTTTATATATATATATATATATATATAGATATATATATATAGACATATATACATACACACATACATACAGACATATATATATACACACATACATACACACATACACACACACACACACACACACATACATATCACAGCTGTAGTAACCAAAAGAATATGGTACTACCATAGAAACACATACAGTCCAATGGAACAGAAGAGAAAGCTCAGAAATAAACCCATGCATTTATGATCTTCAGCAGGGGTGCCAAGAACACCTAATTTGAAAAGGATAGTCTCTTCAATAAATGCTGCTGAGAAAATTGGATAGTTGGACTATTATCTCACATCATATATGAAAATCAACTAAAATTAAAAATTTATAACAGTTTTAATTGTAAAACTAAAGAAGAAAACATAAGGAAAAACTACTCTTGACTTTATTCTGAGCAATGATTTTTTTTGGATATGATCCTAAAAGCACAGAAAACAAAACAATATTTATTGCAGCATTATTCACAATAGCCAAGATACAGAAACAACCTTAGTGTCTGCCAACAGATGACTGGATAAAGAAAATGTGACTATATATGTACACACAAACACACACACACACACATATACATATGGAATATTACTCAATTTTTAAAAAGCCATTATGCCATTTGTGACAACATGGATGAACCTGGAGGACATTACGCTAAGTGAAATAAGCCAGATACAAAAAGGCAAATAACGAATGATTTCTCATATGGTATCTGAAAAAGTCGAATTCATAGAAGCAGAGGGGAGAGTGGTGGTTACCTAGGGATGGAGGGGTGGAGAAAATAGGGAAATGTTGGTCAAAGGGTACAAAATTTCAGTTCTGCAGGATAAATAAATTAGGGGGATTGAATGTACAAAGTGATGAGCTAAAGTAGGTTTGCAGTCATGAAACAGTTTATTCTTGTGTTACAATTTATTAATTATTGAGGTATGTCTTTTCACACATGAATAACTCTCACCCTACTTTTGCCTCTCTCTGTACAGCATGGTGACTGTAGACAATAATGCTGTATGGTGCACTTGAAATTTGCTAAGAGAGTAGATTTTAAGTGTTCTCACTATCAAACAAATCTTAACTGTGGGAGGTGATAAATATGCTAATTATCTTGATGGTGGTGGTCATTTCACAATGTATATCAAGTTATAACTTTGAATACCTCAAATATAATTATTCTTTGTCAAAAATACATTGAAGTTAATATGTGACAAATATCATTTTAAAATTAAAAAAATAAAAATAATCACATAGTACTTTATTTTTGGACATGACAAATATATTGAACCCATATCTTATTTTTTCCTTTCTTATTATAGTACAAATAACTAATATTTTAATTATCTTGTTTCTTCTTTACTAGATTAATTTCCATAATTAGAAAATAGTAACTTGGTGAAGGTTTGGTATACATACAATGGAATACTACTTAGCCATAAAAAAGATGGGATGTTACCATCTGCAACAACATGGATGGATTTTGAGATTATTATGCTAAGTGAAATAAGTCATATCGCAAAAGACAAAAACTATAATTTCACTCCTATGAGGAATATTAAAAAAGAACAAATGAAAAAACAAAAAATAAAACTCATACAGACAACAGATTGGTACTTGTCAGAGGAGTCTCTGGAGGGCAAACTAGGTTAAGGGGATCAAATGGGTGATAGTGAGGATGGAAACGGGATGTTCAGTGGTGAGCACATTCTATTGCATACAGTTATTGAATTATAATATTGTACACCCAAAACTTATATGTTATTAACCAATGCTACCTTAATAAAAAATAATAGCGATAACTTACATGGCTAGATTTAGGCTGGTTCTTCTCTTTATTCCACCTTTGACTTAGCAGCAGAGAGCATTTTCATTCCATGGTGGGAGTCTGTAGAATGGGACTAAGTGATGCTACTGCTTTATAGTCCTTAAGTAGGGAGGTGAACATTGGACAAACAAAAACTACCTGCTTGATACCCAGTCCCTAATTTTCCCAAGTTCACCTCCTACTTCTTTGTTTCCTTCCCTGCTGAGGCTCCCACCCCACCCAACTTTTGCCTTATTTCTCTATCCCTCCTTTCTGGTCTCTGGTTAGAAGTGCAACTTGGTTGTACCATCACATGTCTCACAAAGGTGCTAGACCATCGTCGCCCATTGCTGCCTCCAGCTTTGCTGGTATTGGTTCAGCCAAGAAATGGCTTAACTCCAGAGTGAGCTGGACCACAAAAATTTTTCAAGAGGTAAGTAACCACGACCACCTGATTCTTCACGACTCCCAAGTTCTCACTTCTTTCCCCCCTGCTCCTGACCTGACTTGAACTATGGTATTCTCAGCCCCTCAGGTCTGGCTGGAGGGGCCAAATTCCAGGTGAGTGCAGCCAAGAGTCTGGCAGCCCCCTTCATTCACCCAACCCCTCTCTACCCTAAACATGGCGGGTGAGGACCTTTGGGCCCAAATTGTCCAGTCCCAACTGGCCGAGATGGCAAAATTCCACTCTGGGTGGCCTGGGGTGGCAGAGAAAGTACTTGAAATAGTCAAAAAGAATAACTCCTCACTCCAACCTGCTCACAAAAGGGCAAAAAGACAGCTTCACATTACCCTGTCTGGAGTGTACTTAACAGACTCACAACCCACACAGTGCACTTTCAAAATGGATTCATATTTGAAGATGCAGTGCTCAGCCAGGCAGTTCTGTCTCACCGCCTCCTCTAAACATTTGAAGGAATCTGTCGTGATTAACCTTTCAACCCTTTGCCCTCAACTCCTTTCTAGCACCCACTAAATCCTCAGGGCTTCACACTCCCCCCTCCTGCTCACCCATCTTCCCTTTCGCCTCTTCTCTAGTGAGTGTGACCCATCCCTTCGCACCCTATCTTCTTCCCCTCCCCCAGCCATGCACTGGGCAGCAGAGGCCAATGAGAAGGTCAACAGGGCAACACCCACATGATTTTGTCCCGCTTGCATTTCAGTCACATTGAGCTTCTGAGGGTTTGGATTTTAGCATAGTGTTTTATTGTGTATTTTTTAAAAACAGGATTTAAAATTTCTTTAACAATGTTATTTATTTATTTTTTTAGCAAGTTCACTTTCTATGGACCGTGGCTTTGTTATCTAACTCACAGGGTTCACCACTTGGGGGTGTTCTATTCAAAAAAGAGAATTGGTTGCTGCAAGGTAGTTTTATTTACTTGCCGCATAAGTAAAGGAGAGAGAGGAATCACATCCAAAGCCAGACCTTGCCAAGGGAAGCTTAGCTACTGCTTGTATACACGCTTCCGTCAATTACATGTTACTTTCTTCTTTGCAGTTGGCTACTTTTATCCCTTGAGTTCCTGTCAGCTCACCCCATTTACTGCTGCATCTGCAGGATACTGTGCTACATTTTAACGTTTAGCAAGAATAGCATTTAGTAAATAAATATTACCCAGATCTCGAGACCCTTGTTCTACATAACAGCTTGTTTTCTCACCCAGGACCGGTTATTGCACTCCTCATCTGCACGTGACATTTGGGGCTGGGACGGAGAAGTCCCGGTGGTTGGAGATTGCTGACAGGATATAGTTACTCTGCAATGTGGCAGATTTCATTCCATTTCAAAGGCTGCCTCATTGTTTTCTCTTATACTTCTTTGAAAAACGAACACACTACCAAGGAACAGTTTCTGACTGAGTACATCACTCACGATATTCAGGGCAGGGGGAGCTTTGGGGGTACCCAAAACTTTTCTTTCATCCATTCCTCCTAGGTTTTGGGGGACGTACATGGAGGTAAGAACGAAAGCTTGGAACCTGAGTAAGTAAGCATCATCCATCACATGTTACATCTGAAGAGCCTCTCCAGCAGGGAGAAGACACAGCTGGAGTTTGTTTGCAAATTTGGGACCAATAAGCTAAATCTGGCCCTCAGACACATGGTGTTTGGTTTTAATGTTTTAAATGCAGTATTTAAAAAGGAGATTTCATATAAAAATCCAGGCTTCTGGCTTATTGATATTGTATTCCTCTGTTGCAGCAATTGGTTAGAACTCAGTAGTTGCTCTTACCTTGAGGTGGAGTTTCCTGTGAGCTTTGTCACAGTCCTCAGTTTCCCCTATTACACAGCCGGCTGTGTCCCTCATTTACAATACTTGCTGTGGCCTGTAGGCAGGTGAGTTTGGGATCCCTGTGGCTAATAGCCAGAGACAGGGAAGGAGTCAGGGATACACTGGAAGACTTCACACAAGAGGAGAACTGAAGCTGGTCCTTGAAAACGGAATGTCTTGGTATAGATGGGAAGGAAGGACACTCTGGCTAGAACAAACCGGGCAGAGGGAAGACGAAGTAATGAAAGTTATTAGAAGGGGTCACACAGAACCCAAAGAAATGCTAGAGTAATCTTTCCGCGCATCCTGGAATTGAAACAGACTTCAGTTCCAGTTCAGCTTCTACCACATACTGTCTGTAGATTATATTTCTCTGGGCCTCAATTTGTTCATCTGTATAGTGGACGTAATAGTAGCTCCACCATATAGTTGCGACTACAGAACAGGTCCCATAGACTTTTATATAAAAAGTATTTCCTGAACTACACTGTATATACTCAAAAATGCACATATCATAGATATACAGCCATTGGATTGTAACGAATGGAACACATCCATGTAACCGGCACCCAGATCAAAAAACTGGAAGATACCAGCACTCTGGGGAGGGGGGTCCTCCTCATGCTCCTGTACAGTCACTGACCATCCTGCTAGAGTCACCACTCTCCTGACTCTAGGGGATCAGGAGAGTGTATTTATGTATTATTATTTATGTATTTATGTATTATTTTATTATGTATTTATTTATGATGTAATCTGTATTGTATTTTTTCCATTACCATTTAGTCCCCTTATACCCTTCTATCCATAGCGATTGACACACTGTTGTCCATGTCCATGGATAGATTTTCCTTTTTGTTGTACCTACATTTTTATTTTATATAAATGAAATCATATTAGCAGATATGATTTTTTCCCAGCTCCTACTCAATATGCTTATGAGATTCTGTTGCAGGTAGCTGTAAAATAGATCGTTCATTTTTATTGCCTTGTAACATACCATTGCACAAATACCCCACTGTTAGACTTCCGCCAAGATGGAGGCATAGGTGGAAACACTGTGCCTTCTCCCGCAACCAAATTTGAATACAACAAAGGTTTAGTAAACAAAGACGCAGCCAAACAACAGAAAACTGAACTATACGGAAGTCTGACAACAATGAACCATTCAACTGGGACCGATAAGAGGGGCGGAGCCAGCAGCGGAGCAGGGTCGGTGGGAAGGATTCCCCAACCCAGGGGACCCAGGCAACCTAGGTGACCCAGGCAGCCGGGGTAGCATCGTGGACCCAGTGAGGGTGCAGGGCAGGCTGAGGGTGGTCACACATTTGCGCGCAGATAAACCAGCAGAGGTGTGAGCAGTGAGACAGACTGTGGGAGCCCCAGCGGTGAACCCAGTGAGGGTGCTGGGCAGGCTGACCTCGGGTGCACATTCTCCAGCACAGATAAACCAGCAAAGGAGTGAGTAGTAAGATGGACCACGTGGGCCGGCCGGCGGGAGGAGGCAGACCGGACTGCCATTGATTTCCTTTGACCCCGCCCCCACATACAGCATCACAACCCAGAGACTGAGTTGCCCTGCTCTGGTGAACACCTAGGGCTCTGATCCTGATACCTAACAGGCATGAACAGCCCAAAAGATGGCTCAAGAAGAACTCAAATCCCCAGAGCCAATAACTCTAAGTGACCGAGAAATAGCGAACCTCTCAGATGCACAGTTCAAAATACTGGTGATCAGGATGCTCACAGAACTGGTTGATTATAGTCACAAATTAGAGGAACATATGAAGGCTAAACTAATTGAAATGAAGGGAAATGCACAGGAAATCAATAGTGATGGAAAGGAAACTGGGACTCAAATCAATGGAGTGGACCAGAAGGAAGAACGAAATATCGAACTAGAAAAGAATAAAGAAACAAGAATTCAAAAAAATGAGGAGAGGCTTAGAAACCTCCAGGACACCTTTAAACGTTCCAACATCCGAATTATAGGGGCACCAGAAGGGGAAAAGAAACAGCCATGAGTGGAAAACTTATTTGAACAAATAATAAAGGAGAACTTCCCCAGTCTGGCAAAGGAAATAGACTTCCAGGAAATCCAGGAAGCTCAGAGAGTCCCAAAGAAGGTGGACCCAAGGAGGAACACACCGAGGCACATCATAAGTACATTGCCCAAGATTCAAATGAAGGAGAGAATCCTAGAAGCAGCAAGAGATAAGGGGACAGTCACCTACAAAGGAGTACCCATCAGACTGTCAGCGGATTTCTCAAAAGAGACCTTACAGGCAAGAAGGGGCTGGAAAGAAGTATTCCAAGTCATGAACTCCAAAGACCTACAGCCAAGATTGCTTTATCTAGCAAAGTTTTCATTTAGAATGGAAGGGCAGATAAAGTGCTTCTCAGATAAGGTCAAATTCAAGGAGTTCATCATTACAAAGCCCTTATTATATGAAATGTTAAAGGGACTTATCTAAGAAAAAGAAGATAAAAAATATGAACAGTGAAAGGACAGCAAACTCACAATTTTCAACAACCACACCTAAAACAAAAGCAAACCAAGAGGACAGCTAGATCAGGAGTGGAACCATAGAAACGAAGAACACATGGAGGGTTAGCAACAGGGGAGTGGGAGGAGAAGAAGAGGGGAGAAGGTGCAGAAAATAGCATAGACAGTAGGTAGAAAATAGATAGGGGGGAGGGCAAGAATAGTAGGGGAAATATAGAATCTAAAGAACTTGAGACATGTGGTTATAAACTAAAGGGGGGAGTGGTGGGGGAGGGGGTGTGCAGGGTGGAGGAGAATGAAGGGGGGAATAGAACAACAAGTGTAGTGGTATAATCAATAAAATATATTTAAAAAAAACAAATACCCCACTGTTGATCTGTTCTTGGTTGATGAATGTAGAGGGAATTTTCTGGTTTGGGCTCTTACGAATAGTATGCTTTATCTAGGAGTGGAATTAGAAGGTCATAGGCTACACACATGTTAGGTTTTAGTCGATACTACAGTGCCAAATCATCTCCCAAAGTGGTTAGAACCAATTTAATACAAACAACAATAGTCTATGAGAGTTCTGGTTGCTCCATACCCTTTTCAGTACTTGATATTTTCATTTTCATTTTGCCATTAGATGGCTATATAGTGGTATCCCATGATGGCTTTAAAGTACATCTCCTTGATGACTGAGAACAGCAAGCACCTCCTCATAGATTTATTGGACATTTAGATATTCTCTTTGTGAATGTCAAAATGTTTTGCCCACTTTTTTAAATTGGATCATCCGTGTTTTTTGTATTCACTTGTTCAATTCTTTAGGTATTTGGATATAAGTTCTTGTGGGATATATGTATTGCAAATATCTTTTTCTACCCGGTGGTTACTTTTTCATTTTATTAAGGATATCTTTTGATGAACAGAAGTTCTTAATTTTAACAGTACCATTTTTCAATTTTTCATTTTATGGTGAGTGCCTTTTTTATCTTGTTTATGAAATTATTGCCTATGTTATCTTCTCAAAGCCTTTCTATTTTATCTTTCATATTTAGATCTGTGATTCATCTGAAGTTAATTTTTATTTATGATTTGAGGTAGAACTCAAGATACACTTCTTTCCTATCAGATATACCATTGACCCAGCACTATTTATTGAAAGTTCCTGTGAATGTATGTTTCACTTTCCCCTTTGTCATAAATAAGGCATCTGTTCGTGTATGAGTCCATTTCTGCTCATGTGTAAGTCTGTATTCTGCTTCATCAGTCTACTTGTCCATTCTTGTGGATATACCACGCTGTCTTAATTACTATGGTTTTATATTGAAAAATTAGGCTTTGATGTCTAGGTTTAAGTCTTAAGTCTTGCTGACTTGGTCTTTTCTTTAAGGTTGCTTTTGCTATTTCTGATCTTTTCTATTGCCGCATGAATTTTAGAACCAAGGCATCGGTTTCCTCCGTCTCTGAAGTACAAGAAATTAGTGCATCACGTTGATTTCTGGGAATCCGAAAGGGCAGGGCTCGTATGAATTTCCAAATCAGATGGTCTCCCGTGGCAACCATCCAGTGTCTTCTCACGTTTCTTCTCTGACCCCCACCTGTCCCAGTTCACAGCCTGCAAAAGTCACTTGTCAGAAAGCCCTTCCGGCTCACAACAATGCCAGTGTCCACCTCAAGGTTTTCCCTTTAGATGTGCACCAAGTTTCCATTCTTGGTAGACACCAGAGCAATGCTGAATTCCAAGAAGGAGGAGAAAATAGCTTCCACTCCAGTTCTTGCCCCTTTATTACCTGAGATCCAAAATACCTCAGACTGTGCCCAGAACATCAAAAATAAGAGTAATTTCTTCACCTCTGGGCATAACCCTTCCAAAAGCACACCAGGTGCCTCAAGAAATATAATTCAGTTTCTGGCCTTAAGCCCTGTCTAAGGGATTGTGGGGCGGGGACCCTGCTTATCTTTTCCCTTCAACCCAATTTCCTCTTTCAACCATTAGCTACACAAATAATGCTCCAGGCAGATAAGTGAGCACACAAACCTGAGGGTGAAGATGTTTTCTCCAGTCAGGTTGTCTGAATCCCATCTCAGCCAGTAAAAAATGCCAACCCTCATAAAAAGTTCATAAGACAATTCTTGGCTCATAAAATGCACTCAGTAAATGACCCCTGAAGAGCACCTTCTATTACTGAATTATACCTCCTACAGTGGAAACACATTTACATTTAGAGTTTGGTGTTTATGACAAGGCAGAGCCAACAATTTCTTTCTTTTCCTTGTTTTTTTTTTTACTTTCTTTGCCAGCCCCTGCCCTTCTCTCTATCATTTTCTTCTGTTCTCTATTCTTGACTGATGTTGGTTATTAATTATAATAGTTTAAATTAATTCTCTGAGTTCTGTAGATAGAAAATTATATAATCTGAAAATAATGATACCTTTGTCCCTTTTCCAACTACTCTTTTTTATTCCACTGGCCTTTCTGATTATACTTACTGTCAAGTTAATGATTTATAAGAGGAATGATAATGAAGACTTCCATTTTATTCCTTATTTCAAAGGAAATGTTTCCAGTGTGCATTAAGTGTGATATTTTTAAAAATTTTTTTTTAGATTTTATTTATTTATCTTTAGAGGGGAAGGGAAGGAGAGAGGGAGAGAAATATCAATGTATGGTTGCCTTTCATGTATCCCCTGCTGGGAACTGGCCTGCAACCCAGGCATGTGCCCTGACTGGGAATCTAACCGCGATTGTGTGGATCGCAGGCCCGTGCTCAACCCACTGAGCTATACCAGCCAGGGCTTAAGTG
The DNA here is from genome assembly GCF_014824575.4 of Sturnira hondurensis. Lineage (NCBI taxonomy): Eukaryota > Metazoa > Chordata > Mammalia > Chiroptera > Phyllostomidae > Sturnira > Sturnira hondurensis. Next base: position 40,051,409 of record NW_028082759.1, read on the forward strand.
TGATCTTGGCTGTTGATTTGATATACTATATTTGCTATATATGCTCTGCTTTCTGTACCATATTTAGTGAATGCTCTTTTTTTTCTATTTTATCAAGATGTTTTTGTAAACCAGCATCAATTAGGTTTTAAGTATTATCAAATGTCATTTTGACATATATTGATCTCTTTTTCTTTTTGAAAAGTATTATGGCATAGGTTTTTTAAAAAACTAAAATAGCTTTTAAAAATAAAAATATATAGTTGAGTTTGATTAGCTGGTATTTTGTTTGTAATTTTTGCACATTTTTAATATATAAATTGGCATATATATATATATATATATATATATATTTGGTTTTCTTGATCAGACCTTGGTGTTTTACGGTAAAGCTGAACTTACAAAAGAGTTTGAGAAAGTTTTTAGCCTTTTCTGTTTTCTGAGGCAAATCACATGGCATGGGGTTGGTATCATCTCTCTGGCTCTGAACCCTATTTTGAAATTAATTCTTTGAAAAAGTTTTCAATTTCCCAGTCAGGGCACATACCCAGGTTGCAGGAACAATTTCTGGTCTGGGCACGTGTGGCAGGCAACCCACTGATGCTTCTCTCTCACATAGAGGTTTCTCTCTCTCTTACCCTTCGTCTTTCTTTAAAATAAGTAAAAATATCTTTGGGGGAGGATTTTTTAAAAATGTCATCCATATTAATTATAGAATTAAAAGGTGAAAAGATAAAGAAGAAATGACTTTTACAATATGATTTGATTGATCCCAATGTTTGACATTTAGGCTGTTTTTAACGCGTTCCTCTCATAATTAATATTAAGATGAGCCACACATTCTTAGTTATTCATTTAGGATAAATCCTGGAAGTGAAGTTTATATTTTGCAACCCCTGTTACGTGTTCCCCAATTGCTTTCCAAAAAGTTGCATCAGTTAACTTTCTCAAAAGCAGCATGTGAGAATACCTCCCTGTTTCCTGCACCCTTACTAACATTAGGTACTGGGATGTCTTAAATACCATTAAAAGAAATAGCAGGTCACTCTTACCTAAGCAGGTCACCCTCAGCTCTCACCTGGATGACTTACAACACAGCCCCTCAATTGTCCTCAACGATCACTATCCCCATTCCAATCACCTTTCTGTAGTCCACCCAGAGTGATTCTTCTAACGTGTAAATCTGATTACATCATTTCCCTGCTAAAAATCTCTTCCACAGCCCATGGAACGAGCCCAAAACATTCTATGGCTCATAAGGTTCTTTACGTTCCGATTTTCACCTGTCCCTTCCAAATCTTTATCATCTCATCATCTGTTTGTATGCCTCACACATACTTAACTCATTTCTGTTTTTAGGTGTTATTCACATTTCGCTCTCACTCCCGATCTCTGTCTCTTACCCTCTCTCTGCCTTCTAGTCTCTGTAAGTGCAGCTTCCTCAGGTTGGAAGGCTCTTCTCTTAGTCCAGCTAACTGCCTCCTCTTCCATCAGAGAGGAGAGCACCTGGGCTTTTTCAGATCTGAGATGCTGAGACTGGTGTTTGCCATTAGGTAACAACGCCCCCTAGAGGACCTGTGTGTGCCCCGGGCCAGCCAGGTGCTTACCCGTATTTTTGTCGGGTATACTGAACATCCACGTTTTTGGCCATGACCTTCAGGAGAAAAAAAAAATCTTTCGTTTTAATTTTTAATTAATTAATTAATTAATTAATTAATATTTAGATACTTGTTTTTGTCTAAAGGAATTTCAGCATTTACTTTTGAACATATGGTAAAAGAAATTGTATGTAACAAATAATTACAAAACACAAGAACAGATAGATATAAGGTATGTTAGATACTACCCATGTATAGTGCGCTTTATTTTTCCCTCAAAAGTTTGGGCAAAAAAGTGTGCGTTATACACGGCAAAATACAGTAACTCCACGAATGCAGCCGGAGGTGGAAACATTCCTCTGATGGAATATTCAGGGATACCAGTTCCAGCTACATCACGACGATTTCTTCAGATATTGCCACTATCCCTTTATTTCCCCTCTTTTCTTCTGGAACTTGGAAAAAACCCTGTTAGAACTTTCACCGCATTCGCGGGGTCTCTTATTCTCCTTGTATTTTCTATCTTTGTTTCTCTGTGCTGCATTCCAATAGTTTTTCTCTCCCAGTTTCCAGTTTGCCAGTTGTCTCTCCAGCCATGTATAATATGCTATTAAACCTATTAATTTTGTTTATTTCATTTAAAAATTATAGAATTTTTATTTGGTTCTCTTCAATTCTGCTGTGTTACTTTTAAATATAATTTCCAGATCCCAGCCAGAAATTTTAAGCCTGTATTTTACTTCTGTAAACATTATATACATAGTTTGTTTTATGCACCCTATAGTTTTATAGGTTGCATATAACTCCAATAGTTAGGTCTTCATGTATCTATTTCTGTTGTATGATCCACCCGGGTGGAGCCTGTTGCGATGCGGACGCCAAGTTAGGGGGAGGGTCGGTGGGCTCAGATTGCCTTCGCTTCGATGCCCCACCCCCACACCCAGTGGGGGCGCCTAGGGGAGCAGGCCCCACCCAGTTTGGGTTGTCGAACTCCAGCGACCCACAAGGGGTCGAGGATGGGCACCCACGAGGTAGGTTTGGGGAAGGGAGAAAAAGCAGGAACGACTATAATAGCATAAACAATTTAAAAAGACAGGTTGTGAAAGGGAATTGGGAGAACGCAGCACTCTGGCGGGCAGCAGACAAACACCCTCCCCGCCCTGCTGTGACTTGTGCAGCTCTGAGCAAGCCAGTCCTTCTCCCCGGGTTCCAGCTTTTCTCTCAGAAAACAATGATTATTTTTAAATGCATTTTACATTTAATCTCTTTTACATAAATTTGAAGCTATAAAAATAAAGAAGGCACTGTGTTTACTCTTGAGTTCTCCAGGGGACTTGACGAGCTCAACAAACAACAACGCAATATGATAATTGCTATGGGACAAGGAAGAGATGAGCAAGTAAAGGAAGAAAATGGTAGAGGTATCCATTAACTAATTAATTAATTCAGGCTGCTACATGCAAGCACTGTGTTAGATGCTGGATAATCACCTGGAGAATAATAAAACGCTGCGGAAAGAAATGGGTTGGTGACCCGAGGCCACATTTCTGCCCCACTTCTGCCCCCATGATGTCAATACTGGTTTTGAGGCAAGACACCTACACAAGGTAGACAGGCCTCCAGGTGTGGGGCAACCAGAGCCGTGCACTTAGGAAAGACCCTCCACCTCTCCCTCGGAGGCCTTACAGTCTTCTGCTCAAACGTTGTACCCTTTTCCTAGTCTGCCCAGACTCAATGCTGGGGTTGGGGTGACCATCTGTTTAACATGTCATCCAGGACAGATGTGGCATATGTGTCTCTGCGGTTCAAACCCTGCTCGCCTTTTCATGCTCTTGCTTTGGTTTCTCCCGTCTTATCCTAAGTAGGCAGGTTCAGCTTCATAGTCACAAAGTCTGATGCTTCCAAATCCATCTTTGTCTTCTTGTACTTGAACTTAACTTAGTTCTCAAACACCCCTTTCTAAGGCTGTGGTAGAAAAGCTAATCTTGCCAATTCCGGGTGATTTCACCACTTCCCTAGCCCCTGGTTAAATTGAGTGACTCCCCATGTCCAAGGGATCCAGCTCTAACTCCCTCACAGAGTATATTGCATACAGTTCTTGCCCAATTCTCCCACCTCATTTCTAGTTGCACTCCCTTCAAATTCTCTGTTTCAGCCATACTTTAGCTTATTAAAAATTTAAAAAGTAATAGTAATAACCTAAGATGTATCTTATTCTCTTTGAAGATAATGTCTTCTGCCTGGAAATGGCTTCTGCCTCCTACAACTCCACACAGTGTCCCACACTCCAAACTCCTCTTCGCCCTGTTACTTCCATCTTTTCACTCAGATTTCAGCTTAGCCATCACACCCGTCAGGAAGACTTCCCCACCTCCAGGGTGCCAGGATCCCAGCAGCACCTGGGACAGCTGTAATATGCTCCTTATCATACTGTCTTGCAATTGTTTATTTTTCGCAAGCCAGCTTATACCAGGGCTTTGCACAGGTGCCTGGCACTTACAAGGAATGCAGTAACTATCTGTAGAACAAATGAATGAATAACTGTCTGAGGCAGGTTTGGCTAAGCCCATTTGCAGAGCAGTTTGTGGCAAAGTCAGTCACAAAACAGGGAACAGGGTTGAGATTCAAATCCAGGCCCACCAGGTTCTCATCCAATGCTCTTCTTAGTATTATTTTTTTAAATGTAAAACTTATAATAGCTTGTTGTTTTTTTAAAAAAAGATTTTATTTATTTACTTTTAGAGAGAGGGGAAGGGAGGGAGAAGGAGAGGGAGAGACACAGCCGTGTGTGGAAGACACATCGCTTGGTTGCCTCTCACATGACCTCATCAGGGCATGCGACCAGCAACCCACCATGTAACATGGCTGGGAGTTAAAATGGTGACCTTTCAGTTCACAGGTTGGCACTCAATCCACTGAGCCACACCAGCCAGGGCGTAACCTGTTCTATTTTTAAATTAAATTTATGGAGTGACATTTGTCAATAAATCTTTCTAGTATTTCATAAGGTCTGACATAGGCCTGGCTTTTCAGAAAGGTGTAAAGGAAACATGCCCTTCAGGTGGAGTATCATCACCTACATAAATAATTAGGAAAAGTCTGGAAGAAAACACACTAGTAGGAAATCATGATTATCTCTAGGCAGATAGGAGGCAATGGGGGTCTTGAAACATACCTGTAATTTCTTTTTCTTTTTTAAACACAGAGAACTTATTCATGTATTATTTGTCTAGTTAAAAGGTACACCCAGGCAAAGAAATACGGCCCAGAGGAAAGAACATATCAGAACTCTAGAAAGAGAACTAGGCAACAGAGATAGACAACCTATCAGATGCAGAGTTCAAAATACTGGTGATCAGGATGCTCGCAGAAATGATTGAGTTTGGTCACAAAATGAAGGAAGCAATGAAGGCTATACAAAGTGAAATAAAGGAAAATATACTGGGAACCAACAGTGAAGGGAAGGAAACGGACTCAAATCAATGATTTCAAACAAAAGGAAGAAATAAACATTCAACCAGAACAGAATGGAGAAACAAGAATTCAAAAAAATGAGGAGGAGCTTAGGAACTTCTGGGACAACTTTAAATGTTCCAACATCCAAATCATAGGAGTGCCAGAAGAAGAAGAAGAAGAAGAAGAAGAGGAGGAGGAGGAAGAAGAGGAAGAAGAGGAAGAAGAAGAAGAGGAAGAAGAGGAAGAAGAGGAAGAGGAAGAAGAAATTGAAAATTTGAACAAATAATGAAGGAAAAATTTGCCAATCTGGCAAAGGAAAGCAACTTCCAGGAAATTTAGGAAGCACAGAGAGTCCCAAAGAAATTGGATCCAAGAAGAAACACACCAAGACACATCATAAGTAAGTTACCCAAGATTAAAGATGAAGAGAGAATCTTAAAAGCAGCAAGAGAAAAAAAGACAGTTACCTACAAAGACTATCAGCTGATTTCTCAAAAAAAAACGTACAGGCAAGAAGGGGCCGGAAAGAAGTACTTGAAAGTCATGAAAGGCAAGGACCTACATCCAAAATTACTCTATCCAGCAAAGCTTCCATTTAGAATAGAAGGGCAGATAAATGCTTCCCAGATAAGGTCAAGTTCAAGGAGTTTATCATCACCAACTCCTTATTATATGAAATATTAAAGGAAATTATCTAAGAAAAAGGTAAAAAACTATGAAAAGTAAAATGACAACAAACTCACAACTATCAACAACTGAAGCTAAAAAGCAAAAACAAAAACTAAGCAAACAACTAGAACAGGAACAGAATCACAGAAATGGAGATCACATAGAGGGTTATCAGTGGGGAGGGGGAGGGGAAGCATGGAGGAAAAGGTACAGAGAATAAGAAGCATAAATGGTAGGTACAAAATAGACAGGGGGAGGTTAAGAATGGTATAGGAAATGGAGAAGCCAAAGAATTTATATGTACAACTCATGGACGTGAACTGAAATGGGGGTTATGCTGAAGGCTGAGGGGGTGCCAAGTGAAGAGGGAGGAAGGGGAGGAAAAAATGGGACAACTGTAATAGCATAATCCATAAAATATATTTTTAAAAAATTAAATTTAAGAAATGAGTACTACCAGAGGATTTTCTGTACCATGTTCTCTAATAGATGAATTTTTCCACTCAAGGATTTGGAATTAGTATTGGTGTTTCCTTTGCTGATTATTCAAAAGAGAAAAAGGAAAAGAAAACCACCAACATGCTTAGGCCCCCAGCTTGTTAAATGTCACCATCACACGCAGCACTGGAACTAATTGAATGGGGAAGATGGACTGTGGCAGGTGAAGTGTGACAGTGACTAGACTCCTTAATTTGTTGACTTCTTTCAGTTTATGACTTTTTGTCACAGACAATTTGTCTTGAATGCTTTTTCTTTTTTGTGTGTTTATTTCTAGTCATAAAGCATCTGGTCTGTATAATTAAGGGGAGCTGAGGAAATATAATTAGCCAAACATGCAGGAAATAGATGGCAAATCTTTACGACAGAAGTGTTGTCCAAGACCACATTCCTTCGTGGACGAGGGCCTTGTTCGTGGACTCCTGTGGGATTGTGCAGACAGCGACCTTCTCCAGTCCCCGAGGGCATTATCATTTCTATACAGCTCTCTGCTGGTTGATCTGCTTAAAAACCCATCTGCACAAGCTACTTCTCTGCCCTGCAGCCGTATTCCTGATTCTGGATGCACATCTAAAATTTCATAATGGTTGATTTAGGTGTGCCCTTAGGGGACGTGTGTAAGTATGGCTTAAGGTCTAGTTTGAAAGTAAATGCCCTTTGGACCAGTAAGAAGAAGAAAACCTCGAAGCAACAGAAGCAGCAACTCCCAGATAACCACAACACCCGTCAGGGCCAGGCCGTTCCACCTTACAGAAAGGGGCCACTGTGAGCACACAAGTCCAGACTGTGGACCCTTTGCAGAAGCTCTATGCCCAGATGACACAGTTGAGGATCCATGCTTGGATCAGGCTGATGGCAGGTTATAGGACGTAATTGGTATTATCACTATGGAGTTCTAATAGAGAAAGGTTGTTAGAGCCACAAGGATGTGGACAGTTTCATGTGAGATATATGTGGGGCCTGAAGGATTCCTAAGTAATTCTGTTTACACTACTCATTGGATGTGCTTTGTCGAGTGGTGAATAAGGCTGGTCTAAAACAACAACAAAACACAAACCAAATGCCCCCCCACAGGCCTGACTGGAACCTGTGAGTGCAGATGGGTCCTCATTAAGAGCAATGACCCCTGTTTCATTATCCCAGTTATTAAGTAAACTATTGGGAAGACACAGGCCTCTGGAGTCAAAGCATCTGTGTTTGAAGCCAAGACATCTCTCTCCCCTGCATGTAACCTTGCCCAAGTTGCTCAGTCTCCACACCCCTAGTTTACTCACTTGTACAATGCTGTGGTGCCTGTTACATTGGGTGGTGGTGAGGATTAAATGAGTTAGGGGGAGTGAAGAGCCTAGGACAGGACTACACACACGCAGGCTGAGCAAGTGATAACCACTACTGTTCATTTTCACCACCATAGCTCCCTCATCCTTCATCCCCCTGGATTCCCAGGTGTGTCTCACACTTGCTCACAAACAAATATCATCTGTCATGAATTCATGGTCCTCCTGTGGCCATTTCCACAGATCTAGGTGACAGTGCCTTGTCACTACCTCCAGGTCCCACCATCACATAGCAATGGACATCTCTTGGGATGACTGCTTGCTTGACGCACCACCACCCTCTCTCCTCTGGCCCCCATGGTCCTAGCTGACCTATGTGAACCTGGTTCCTCTGTGGGCAAGTAGTTTAGGAGTTGTCCCTTGAGTTGTGCTATGCCAAGCAGTGTCTGTGCTCTGCAAATCTGGAACTTGCCGCAAAGAGGCTCAGAGGTCGTCTGTTGCTGTAGCTGAGGCATGCTAAGAAGGTTTCGTGACTTTATGCAATGGCTACATTCCCAGACACACCTTCCACTTCTTTGAGAGTTGGAGGAGAGCAGTCACCTGCCCCGTTCAGAGCACCTTTCCCCTTTCTACCACCTCGTTTTGAAAAGTGAGCAGATCTCCTGTTTTCCATGGCAATGGGCATTGAACAAACATCTCAGACAGCTTCACTAGAGGACTGTGGACCATGTGCCGAACTCCAAACACATCTGTGTATCTGCCTCTTCTCTGGAGTGCCACAGTTGTGAGACTGGTCTAGAGGCAACATGGTATAAAGAAAAGAAGACTGGCCTTGGGGTCCAGTCAGACTCAGGTCAAAATCTTATAGCCTAACGTGTGTTCTTGTGATCACAAGGGATTTAGCTAACTTCTCTGAGTATCATCAGTTCCCTTGTCTGTAAAATCAATATGCAAGACAATACCATTAAGGACTCCTTTAGTTGCAAGTGATAGAGACCTAACTGGAACTCCCTTAATCCAAAAAAGGAGACTCTATTAGCTCATGTAACCCAGCCAAGGAAAGGCCTGGCCTCAGTGCTGGCTGGATTCACAGACAGAATCACCACCAGGATTCTTGGTTGGGTTCTCATCTTTGCTTACCTTTGAAAATTGGTTTCATTCTTACCTTCTGAAGATGGGTGGCATTCTGTGGCACAGCACATGTTCTAGACTCAGATCTTTCCAGAGAAAGACCTTTGTTCTTTGAGCTTCCACTGAAGACTTTTGGGAGGGATTTGATTCCTTAGCTAAGGACCAATCATGGAGCCAGTAGGAGAAGGTGCTATACTTCACTCAGCCGGAGTCATGGGACAGACCTGTGGGCGGGTGGTGGCATAGTGGAGCGTTTGAAGAAATCACTGAGAGCTGTCCCAGCGTGTCCACTCTCTCACAGTATCTTTGTGATTTGAAGGAAGTCACCTAGTGACGCACCTACTCCTGGAATAGCTCCTCTCGTGACAGGCCTCCTAGAGGATACTTTGGAGACAATGTGGGCTTCTTGGCTTCTCTATACCCCTGACACTTCAGACTCATTATGTCCAGCCTGGTACTTACAGTTCTGTTCCTGACCTGCTGCTTCTGCAGATGACCTCACCCCCAGGCTGTAAGTGATGCCAGCACCTTGGTAGCTCCAGGGCCTCATAGCCTGACACTGCTTCTACTGCAGCCACATGGCTCTTCTCTGTGCCCTCGTTACCATTCTCGTGATCATCCTTGCAGTCTGTTACTGTACGTCCCTCTACTTTGATTCAAAATTAACAGTGGCTGCCCTCACCTACCAAATAAGGGAGAGACTCCCCAGCTTGGCATTCAAGGACTGCTGTGATATAATCCCAAGCAATTTCTAAGCCACCTTTTCAGGTATGAGGTGTGCAGATCCTGCTATTGCAGGGCAAACAGCAAGGAAAAAACCTATGAGGACCCATGTAAGGAAATGAGCAGAAAGAAGTATGGGACTGACTGCTGGCAGGTTGCTAGGCAACTGTGCAGCGATGAAAGCAACCTGTGCTGAGGCAGATGATGACAGAAACCAAGGAAAAGTCCAGCATTCTTTGATTTACACTTCAGTAGGAAAGACTCATCAATTTAGGGTGGTATCTGTAGAATCTTGCGAAGGCATTTGCCTCTGATACTTAGTCAGGGCTCAAGGAATTTTTCCCTCTTTGGTGGTGAAAAAGCCTATAAAGTGCTATTCTTTTTGTTGGGGATTGTGGCTGGGGGCAGTTGGTGGGTGTGAAGTGGAAGAGATTTTCTTTTTCTAAGTCACAAAAAAAGAGGGATAAAGTGAAAGTCACTCTCTGCTTTCAAAACTTGTTACTATTATTGGACGTGGCTTCTTAGAGACTCTGTTTATACGTATTTATAAAGAAATAAGTGCTGAACTCGGGCCTAGAAATCCAAATGAAAAATATGCCACTCTCAGCTCTGAGATGGTGAGTGTTTGGTCTGTGAAGCTAAGATGCCATACTAGCCTGCGCTCTTCTATTTCAAGACTCTCTTTGCAATCTGCTGAAAGCGTTTTATATGCACACACATATATGTATACAAATGTGTATATGGTTAATAAAAATTCAAAGCAACTCAGGGTTTTTATTTACTAAGCTCCTCTAAAAATTACAGTGAAGAATTATTTTCCACGGGCATACATTTACTCTTAGAAATGTTTGAAAATACTCCTGGCCCCTGAGCATAATTAATATGGGGAGGAGCATATGAGACACAATGCAGGGGTGGCTGAGAATCCGATTTCTGCTTGTCATTGCCTTGGCCCAGCTTAGCTGCTCATGCGGATGAAGGCCAAGGCCGTGGGCAGTGACCAGCGAGGCTCCAGATTTGGCATCTGTGCATCAGATGACTCATAGGTCAAAACCAGATTTTTCAAGCCCTGCTCTGGCTGGAAAGCTCCAGTTTCTCTGTGCTTCACATCCTGTTCTGTTTTCATGGAAAAGAACAGTGAAAGAAATACACGTTGATCGAGTTCCCTGACTGACTCTTTTTTCTTTCTGGTCCTAAGTTTCTCTTTCTCATAAACCTGTAGTTAATTTAGCATTTGAAATGTGAGTTTCTAAAACAAACTCCCATGAATACTGCATAGCCATGTTTGGTTTTGCTGTCCTCTTGAAATCCCCTTTTGGTTTTCGGTAATATCATACCAAAAAAAAAGGGGGGAGATGGGGGCCGAGAGGAGGGATTTTGTAATGTGTTTCTGAAATAGCCACTTCTGGACAAACATCAGAAAGGCCAGATGTTCTAATGTTGCATCTTTCCAGGCACCGAAAACACAAGTCATGCTACAATAAGTTTGAGAAAGACTGCTGACAATGTAGTCACTGCCTCTTCCTCCTAGAGAAGTCAGGATTGTCCCAGCAACTGTCATAAAGACTGTAGACTTTTCTGTGCCCTTAGAGACCACCCAATTTCAAATGTTCATGAAATGCATGTCAATATTTCTAGAGGAGAAAAATTGCCACATGTGTTCAAATGCAAAGCTTATGATTACTGAGAAAGGAAACCTGTATTTATTACAGGTGAGATAACTGCTTTGTACTGTGTGCCTGGACTAGTCTGCTCATTCATTCACTCATTCACTCACTCACTCACTCACTCTGTATTTATACTTAGCAATGAACATGACAAGCAGGTTCCTGTTCTAATAGATTTTACAGGCTACTGGGGGAGGTGATGGGAGATGTGGATGGACATTGAATAAGTGCTTACAAGTGCACTTTATTTTATAGAGAAGGAGGTAGTGCTCTATGTAATAGAACTAACTACCCTGGAGTGTGTGGAAGATTGAGGCAAAGATGGCTACCAGCTTTTCCTTCCAAACCTCTAAGCACTTGCCACTCCAAGAGATGGAGTCTGTTTTTCCTCCTTTTAGTCTCGGCTGGCCTTGTGATTTGCTTTGATTAGGAGAATGTATCAGAAGGAACTTTCGAGCATAGTTCTTAAGGTGCCTTGTAGCTTTCATTTTCACCCTCTTGGAAGCCAACCACCATGTAAATAAGGCCAGGTAGAGAAATCTCAGGGAGAGAATGCCATCCCAGCTGAGGTGCCAGAAATGAGGGTGAAGTCATCTTGGATCCTCCAGCCTCAGCCAAGCTAGTCCAGCCAATGCCACGTGAGCAGAAATGAGCTGTCCTCACCAAGCCCAACTCCATCACAGGTCCATGAACGAGTAAATGGTAGTCGTTTTAGGCCCTTACATCTGAGGAGGTTTGCACTACGTAACTGAAACAGAGGGTTTCCCGAAGGAAGTTTTACATAAGATTTAAAGAGTGGGTAGGATTTGACTCTTCGGGAAGGAGTGGGTATTCTAGGCAGATGGAATACCACATGAAGACCCCGTGGCTGGAGAAGCGTGTTGTGGTCCAGGACGAAAAGAAGCCCAGTAAGGCTGCCTGTAGGAAATCTGGGGAGAGGAGTGAGTGTGAAGGCTCGGGGGGTAGACAAGGGCCAGGCCATACAAAGCTTGTATGTAAGAAAAGAATGTATAGGCTCCTTTCCTTCATTCACCATGGCTAGCTTAGCAAAAATTAAAGTAAGATCTTTGCCCAGAGGGGAAAGTTCAATTCCCTGGACCTTCTTAGCTCTGACACAGAGACACATGGATGATTACAAGGAAGGTCTGATAAAAAAAAGAGAAGATTCATTCATCCACGATGTATCTGTTAGTATTGATCACCTTCGTCATGGGAAAAAGAACGCTTGGAGCATGCCTGTAAACATCAGTTAGTGATGTGCACACAAACCCCCACGTTTCAGAGGTCCACATTACTGCCAAAACCCAGAGGGGTTTAGTGTCACTTAATTACACTGAGATTTACCTGTAATATTTCAATAATAACACTCCCTCTCTAGGATTATCGGGAGTCTTAAATGGGAAAAATGTATGTAAAGCATACATTTATCTAATGAAGTGCATGAGTTACTCAAAAATTGGTAGCAAATTACAAGGGAAAATATCATGCAAATATAGTTCAGAGCAAGGTAAGGCATATCTAACTCACAGTAAAAGTGGCATTCAATCATTTCAGACAAGAGAAAAGTATTATTCTATTGCCTTCTTTATTGTATTTCTCAGAAAGTCTATTTCTGTCAGTGAACATGGATTGTCCTGAAAAAAAATTACAGTTTGTGTTGCTGGCAAAGCCTTCTTCTGAACCCTACTCCACTCTCAGTGACACGATAGGTAATCACCAACATATCTTTGGAGACTGTCTGAGACACTGATGTTCAAATGTGCAAAAAGGAATACTAACAAATGGTAATTGGTGCTTCTCAGGAGCCAGGTATATTGTATGCATAAAGTCATTTAAGTTCCCCAGCAATCTCCAGTGACAGGTAGGCATCTTCTCATTTTGCAGATGAGGAGAATGAAGGTCAGAGAAGTTACCGGCTTCCCTGGCCCTAGGTCCCACAATCAGAAAGTGCCAGGCCCGCACTCAGCCCCAGGTGTGCCTGATCCCAAAGCCTGTGCTCTTTGCCCAGGTGCCTCCATTTCACATTCCTGTGTTTTGAGGCACTGTAATTTCTGAAGAAAGTCACCTTAATTCAAACGTTATAGGACCTCACAGGGGGTCTGCAGTGTCTGTTTAAGAACCACCCTAAGTCAGTCAGTGGCTATGTTTTAAAGCAAGTGTCCTACCAGAGTAGACGAACCCAGGGGAAGTGGAGTATTTCTAAGGAGAAGTAACGCAATGAGCCAGTAGAGTCAGCTGACTGGAGACTGTGCTCAAGGCTAAAGCACAACAAAATAAAAGGAACCAGAGCCTTGGGAGCACTAACGCAGGCTCTTGGAGAGCACAGGACCTGTGTGTAGCAGGGAGCACGGAGTTTGAGCAGAGAAATCCGCTTCTGGCTAGATGCAAGTGGGATCTTCCCGAAATGACCATCATCTTGTCGCCGGCTTACTTTCAAATTCACCCACCTATTTAAAACCTGTCAGATTTGCCTGGGAGTTGATAGAAATTATCTTGAAGGGCTGTTTTAGCCCCAGGATTCTGTGACACACGGAGTCTGCCAGATTAGCTTGCGTTGGAAATGTCTGTGAGCAGAACTCTGATTCTTCTCATCGTGGGGACAGGCTCACAGATACCTAAGAGTGGAGACTCTCTAAGACCATCCAGGCTGAATGACTTCTTTCAAGGAAGGAAGAAAAAAACACATTTGTTAAATCTTGTTGTGTGCCAGGAAAGTAGGCTAGGAATTTTCCCTTGTGTTATCAAGCCTAAATCTGGCAACCCGGTCCATCAAGGCTAAATCTGGCCTGAAATCAGTTTAGGAAATATTCCGTCTCTCTCACTGGCACCTCACGGTTTGTTATGAACTACCAGTGGCTGAGGCAGGGGACATCCAGGCATCCAGGCGTCAGAATATTGATTAACTTGATGTGCAGAGCAAAAACTAGGAGAATTACAGAGAAGAGCTGGGTAAACAGCAAATAGAACATTCCAGAGGCATGGTAAGACATCCCAGACAAACTCTAGACGAGGAAGGAATATCCAGCCATCACTGGGGATGGAGGGTGGTATGTATGGGCTTTCCTGAGACATCAGAAAAGTGAGTAAAGCCAGCAGAAAGGGCAACGACAGATGCCACAAGACGCAGCCAGCAGAGGTGACAAAAGGAATAGGAAGGATAATGACTGCAGTGTTCCTCTCAGGAGCCTGAATCACAGAAACACCTGGCCACTTCTCTGATATGACCAGGGGATAATGGCAGTAACACTTTCTTTTCTCAATACCGAGGACAAATATGAAATTACACTGTCTTGATGCAACGGTGAGTCGCACACAATTGAATCCTAAAACTAATCCTGAAGTCAAAAGGCTTTTTAATGGAATGAAAAGAACCAGAGCCGCGAGGGCACTGAAGAAAGCTCTTGGAGAGGAGACGACAGTTGCCCGAAGCAGTCACCAGGTGGAGCTGGGGGGCTGCTGGCGTCTCTGTTTGCAGCGGGGAGCAGGGCGTGTGAGGGGAGAAATTCGCTCCCGGCTAGCAGCAGGGATCAATGCCACCTTTTGCACGCTCATCAAATTTATGGCGCACATAATCCTGGCAACTTGGTCGGAGAAACATGATTCCCACCCAAGTAAGGCGTGGGCAGCCGGCGGCACAGGGGCGTGTGTGAATCCTACGGAGGCTCTGACGTAGCCAAGGACAAAGCCTGCCATTTCAGTACCTTTAGTCCTTAAGAAGAATCTGTCATGAAGACCTCAAGGGGTACCTGCTCAGGAAAACGGTCCCTTTAATTAACTTAATTTAATTTGTTTACTTATATTAGTCCCATTGATAAATGATCTCATCTAACCAGAATTGACATTTTCTCTAACAACAACAACAAAAAAATGGTTTTGCCCATAAATGGAAGAAAAATCAGCTAGAAGTGTCCCCGATGTGGTGCCTGATGTAACCAGTGTGAACTAGGGCCTTGGTGAACCAGCCCAAAATGAGTGATTGAGCTCCTGCGGAGAGGAGAGCCAGCCACCCCTCCCTGGCTCGGCCCCAGGGTATAAGCTCCATGTAGACATGAGCCGACTGTGCCTGATTGGACCCCTCACTTTGCCCATCCTCTCCCTGGTATTATGCTTGGCACAGAGTAGGTGCTTACTACTTTCCTGTGGACTGAATGAATGAGAAAAAATGAATGGATTCAAGTCATTGTGGCCTTGAAAGCCAGACAGAAAGACTTTAAGCTGAACAGATCCATATTTAAATCCTGGCTCTTAAGTTTTGTCAGCAGCAACATGCTCAGCAAGTTATTTGATCTCCTCTTAGCCATTAGTTCTTCAACAATAATGAATGTATTCATTGCTGTATTAGCAATGCCTGAAAAAAATAATAGGTGCTCAATAAACATTTTGTGTAAATGAGACTCTATGCCTCAGGTTACTGATCTATAAAAGGGGCGCCATAATATCTACTTGGTAGGACTAACTGTCATCCAGACTAAATGAGATAATGTATTTAGAATTCCTGGAACACAAGAAGTGTTGAGTAAATGTATGGTAATGATTATTTTCGTTGGCAAACATTGCCACTGACCTCTGTTGCCATACTCTAGGTAATCCTCCAATGTGAACCTAAGGTCTAACACTATGGGCTTCTCCAAGGACTTCATGGTGGCTATTTGTCCTCCTCCTGCCCTCTCCTGCTCACCATCTAAGTGTGTAAGTTTGCAGTCAGAGCCATTCATGGGGCATCCTGACTGGGGAGGCCCTGATCGGAGATCATTATCCCCTTTAGCATAAGGCTCGAGATCAGGCTTCTTAGCAACAGGAGAGACAGCAGCCTCAGTGCTCAGCCAGTGAGAAGGCAACTGGCCTCCCGGGAGTGAGGCCTGTTTCCAGCTGTCTCCTGCACCCCACTGGGCACAGTGGGAAGACAGTGCTGTGGAGGCCCATCTCTCTGAAAGGAGCCCCAGGCCAGACTCTGGGGTTCAGAGGCCTTCCTGGTTGGGAAGATGCTCCCAGAACTAATCCTCACATTGGTTTCCTTGCATTTTATTTTGGGGAACATACCAATGGAGGTTTGCACCTCAGGTTTAGGGAATCATGTACTTAAATCTACAGGGGATCAATGATTTTAGCAGTCTAAGGGGGGTTCAAAACCTCAGGAACATCTAGAAGCTCCCAGAAAGCAGACACCTGCAATTCTAGAGCTTTATGGAATGCATGAAGACCATTATCTTTCCAGGGTGCTTAAGGACAGCATGGCCGGGAAACTTCTCGAAGAGCCACCCAGTTCTGTATGTCAGGGATGTGATGACACAAGTAAAACCCAGTGGCACCCTGACCACTTGAAGACTGTCCTTCTGTTTGGGTGGGGACGGATTAGAAGTATCTTTCAGGAAAGAGGCAGTAGTGAGGATGCTGCATTTGTGCAGTGCTTTGGAATTTGTCATCAATTTTATATTCATGTTCCCTGCTTTTATCTTGAAAACAACTATGTAAATCAGGAAGACTAGCCACTTTTAATCCCATATTGCAAATGAAAAAACTGATATTTAAAATGGTCTAATTGACTATCCAGACTTGCATTTAATTACAGGTAGACCTGAAATTTGTTTCCATCTACAATGCTTTTTAATGCACCATCCAGCCTCTCAGCTCCCAGCTGAGTCTGGACTAAGTAGAAGTCAAAAATGAGTATGAGGCCAACCTCCCATAACAGAAGCAAATAGATTGCTGTGGTTCAAATCTTCCCTCTTAGAAAATGCCTCCTCCACGTGTTTTCATTAAGAGGAGTCAAAATTTATATCCTACAGAATTTAAGTTTGAATCTCTTGTCTTTCAGATTCTAATATTTAGTTTCAAATATATGACCACTATTTTTATGAATTTTCCTTCTGAAATATATACAAAGGAATGTCACCTTAGGAAAATAATTCTCACTAAAAATATATAGGAAAAGTTGTTTCCTATAATTTAAAACAATTTGGCCCATGATTAATTCTTGGGATTCTTCCTTCCTGAAACATGTTTCTTAAATTTCATACATATTTACTTGCTTGTCAGCATTGGCTTACACATGATCTAGAAAGCAAAACAGCTTTAAGATAAATTTAGCTGTGATTGACTTGATTGTTTGATTTAATAGCTGGGTAATTTGCAAAGTGAAGTCATAATCACATACTTTTACTCAGAAATAACATGTCGCAAAGTAAATTGCTTCACTCTAGTATCTAAAGAAAATTTTTGAAAAAAAAATTGGCAATAGGGCCATCCCTCTGTTAGAATAAATGTGACAAACAGCAGGTTATATCTGGAAGGCTTGTGGATGTTGGAGTTAATTTTAATGCCCAACTTCATTCATTCACTCATTCATTTATCAAAAAAAATCACCCTGTAAGCTAAGTATTGCTATGTAGACATAGATGATGGTCAATAGAGCACGTGGTTCCTCCTCTTGCAGAACTGACAAGTCTAGCGGCTTCACTCACTATGCGTCCTTAGGGAAGATAAGGCTCTTTCCGGGTTTTGTTTTTAACTGTAAACTATGTAATAATGGATATTAAAATACTAAGATGAGTGAAGAGTTCTTCACTAGCCTGTGGTAAAAGTAACTAAAATAGCATAAAGTATCTTATTCATGGCAGGTGGTCAGTAAATACTGGTATTAATTGAATCAAGTTCAGCAGCAGAGGGCAGTAGAAGGTCTGATGACCTCTGCAGTCTTAATAAAATCCCCACAATTTAGCCTTTACTCTCAAAACTCTATTCACTGAGCCTGCTCTCTCAGACCTCCCATAACTGGAGATTTCTATGGGCTTTTCTCGGGTGTCATCTTCTTCCAGCTCACAGCAGAGCACTTCGCATTACTGATCTTGGCCTCCCACTTGAACTCCCTTCTCCTTTGGCCTTCCTAGTTCTATGCTCTCTCTGGAAGCTCGTTCACTTTCCAGCTCCTTTTCTCCTTCTCCTCCCACCACCTTATGCGTGAGTGCCATCTCAGTGCACGCAACACCATATCTTCCTCCCTGGCCATGACCTTTCTCCCTCACTTCAGTCCCGCATGTTCAACGCCCAGTCACGCCTCCAGCCGAAAAATTCCAGAACTTACTCTCTCATTGGATTCTCAAAGGGGCTTGCTCCTCTAACCTCCCTATTTCGATTCATGAAGTCACTTAAGCTCTGACCCCTTGATTGGAAAACCTGGAATCTTTTTGGACTCCCTGCCCCTCAGTTCCCACATCCAAACAAAGATCACACACTGATCTGGCCAAATCTCCTGACCATCCACTCCTTCCCCTCCCCACTCCCGCTGTGCAACCTCTCATGCCTCTCACTCAGACTACCGCCAACAGCCTCTTGGCAGGTCCCTGCTCTGTCCTTCTGCAGCCCATCTTGCTTATTGCTACTGGACTCTTCTCCTAAAGCACCCCTCTGGTCACCTTGCTTCATTGCTCAAAAGCTGTTAATGACTCCCCAAAGCACACAAAGTCATGTCCAGTGTCCTCAGCCTGGCACCTCAGCAAATCTTCACAACCTGACCTCGGCTGACATTTTCCTGTCTTATCTCTTTGGGGGACCCCTAGCCTCTGCCCCACAGTCCGGCAACGTCCAGTCCAGTGGGAAAATGAACACTAACTGATCAGCACAGGAGCACACATCTATGAATCACGACAAGGGTTCTAGATGGTGAAAGAGGATGTTTTCAGACAATAAAACTGAGAGGCAGGTTTGGCACGTTCAAGGAGCTGACAAAAGGTCAGAAAGCCGTGAACAAAAGGGATAGTGCATGAGATGCTGAGGCTGGAGAGAAGGCAGGGCTGTGTCCACTCAGGGCTTCAGGGAGGGCCTGTGTAGATTTTGTTCATCATCGGATGCTTTTCAATGTAATGAGTGGGATCAGATTTGCATGTAAAAAGATGGTCCTGTGGAAGCTCCTTGAGAAGGAGGGCTTTGCCTTTAGTTGTTACTGGTCCTCAGAGTGTGTGGAACAGTGTGTTCTTAAGACGTCCTCCCGTAAAAGCTGCAAATGAGTATCTGGACAAAAGGTACAAACACAGCTGTAAAGGAATAAGAGGATATAGGGAGAGCCAGTTAAACTGACTGGAGAGGTGAAAGCCATTTGATATTCAAGGTGCATGTGTGAAATAACGGAATTCGTTCACACAGATACTCCAAGAGGCCGCTGTCATTTCACAGCTGTCACCACCAGTGGGCAGAAACCCTGTGGCATTTGGCTCTGGAATTGCTGTCAGAGGCTGCTTATCAGCTACACAGCTCAAATTTCATGGCTTTATTGTCAGACTTGGTTCCAACTTTGCTGTCTGCCCGTCTCTCTCTCTCTCTTTTTCATGTTTCTCCTCCATGGCTAAATAAATGTTCTTGTCACATGCCTCTATACAGTTTCCGTGGATTATAAATTATACGACTGTTTATATTGTTTAGTTGGATTATAAACTGCTAGAAGACTGAGACCAGATGTTTAAACAAGCTTTAATAGGAAAGGCAGCTGCTATGGCATTGGATGCCCTACAAGGGACTTCTATTTACAGTGAAGCTGGAGGAGGAAGGGGGAGGAGGTCAGGGTTGGAGAGTGGAAAGGAAGACCAGGATCAGGGCAAGAACATGAGGTTCCTGCCTTTCTTCTTTCTCCTTTATCTTGTGCATAGGATATTAAACTTTTTGGAGAAATACATGTGAATGTAGAGAAATAGCTTTCATAACAAGAGGATGGCGTAGTGATTCAAGCACAGGCTCTGGAGTCAGAGTGCCTGGGTTCAAATTCAGGCTGCATTCCTTATTGCTTGAAACGCCATGGATAAGTAGCTTAACCTCTCTGGGCCTCAATTTTCTTACCTGTAAAATGGGCTGATGTTGCCTATCTCATATGGTTATTTACAAATTAGATACCGAAGCTTCTCTGAGCAGGCTGGGCCCACCAGGAGCTCACCCTTCTCGGCTGTTTTCACTATCACTGTTCACAACCAACAGGATGCCTGTATTTGTGCTACCTCCAATTTTGAGATCCTTAGTTGCAAAAGACTTGAAATTGCAGTGATAAAATTTGATGCACATTTTCCATTTACTCTTCCACAGACTTTGTTTTGATGGTTTACAGAAATGTAATTAGCATCGTGCAATTATTTTGGTTAGGACCGAAAGCTGCCTCCGCCATTTAGCAGAAAAAGCAAAATGTAAGAGTCATCACGTGAATGGGAGAGATAACTGGGTAAGTCCCCGAACAAGTGAGAGATTTTGAGTAAAGAGAAGTTATGTAGCAAAGACTTAAGGAACAGCTGAAGGGAGTATTGAGACAAACAGAGCCTAGGGCAGATTTGTTTAAATGAAGGATATAACCTGGAAGAATAATTTATTATCTGGGGCAAGTGAAATAGCAACTGTATGTGTATCATCTGGATAGGAAATTTAAAAAATGAAAATACTTCCATGTCATCTTAGAACATTTATTGCCACAATGTTTACTTTTCAGAAGTAGGGGTGATGTTAGCCAGCTGTGGTTTACTGGCATGATGTACAGTAATAGTAAAACATATGTATATTTATTTGATATTGTCAGAATTTCCAGTCATTTCCTAGCCTGAGTGTGGCAGCAATTTTCCATTTCCTCATTGTTTTAATTTAACAGCAATTTTTAAAAGAATCTCGTTGTTTAATGTAAATGATGAGAGAACAAAGAATTCTGGAGAGAGGGAGAGGAGAGAGTAGGCAAACGGACAAAAGAGGAAAAAAACAGTTAAGAGCCAATAAGTATACAGATGAAGTAAACAATCTTGCATATTGTGTCTATTGTGAATTTTAGGTCAAATCTTTTCTTATTAAAAATTCACCCAGGAAGGCATCAGGATAACCTCTGGCCAGAGGTTAAGTCATCTTTGGTTGGCATCAGCAGGCCCACTGGCGAGGCCCTCGGGGAACAGAGCAGAGCCTCCATTCCAGACCAAGAGGTCAGTCAGTCCGGGTACCTTCTCCATCCAAGTGCGTAAGGATCTGGATGTGGAAAGAGAATATATGGCCTTCCTCCCAACCAAGTTCGTCCTGGTCATTCCCCCTCCTAGGAGTGGGAGTTTGTAATCTGCTTTAATAATTCCTTTCTAATTGCTGTTTGTAGAAATATATTGGTTGGAGTCCAGCAGAACACAGACAGTATGAAGATTGGGTAGGGTGTCCAGTGGAGGAGGATCACAGAAATCCCCCAAATGGGGATATTGTAAGATTTGACACACGACTCCTTTTCTTTAAGAGCCCGTTCCCTGTGTGTGTCTCTGCTTTGGAAGGAAATTCCAACCCCCCCGCCCCCCACCCCAACATACTCATTCACTAAGGACTTAAACAGGAAGAGATGGATGATCCTTCTACATCAATCCAATTAACCCTTAAGGAATTTTTTTAACTTGACTATGGTAGCCCCTAATAAATTTTTACAGAAAAAGAAATAAAAGAATGGTTTCCATTTTTCCTTAAGTTGTAGTAGAGTAAGACTATGTAATATTTTTTCTTCTGATGTAATCAGTATGATAGAGTTCATTTTTGCACCATCTTAGAGATGAGTAAAAACAAGACTCAGTTAAAAGATTTCCAGAAAAATCAGAAACAAAACTTTCCATTCTTACCCTATTGCTTTATGTTGTAAATCACCCCGCATTTGAACTTTAACTGAAATTGCCTCATTCTTAGAAAAGCCCCATACCCTCTAGATGTAAGAGATAAAAAGAAGAAAAATAACAACAGCATTGTCCTTCTCTGTCTTAGTTCAGTTTTCCCAATTCAAAGCCAGACTTTGGTATTCCAAGTGGAAGGTACATGCAGGACAAACCTGTACCCTCCGAGCTCAACATATTAACTAAAGGGTATTTGCCCTGAGCTTTCACTGTGCTGAACAGAAACTAACCACAGACCAGGCTGGGAGGAAGGGTGGGTTTAACTTATTCACGGTTTAAAACAACAAAAACAAGTTGAGTAAAACTAAGGCAGACTTATTGTTTGCAGGGTTCTTGGCCAGCAGAATCTAGTACCTGTCATTTTTACTCAGCTTTTATTACTGAAATTGCACCAAAGTTTAGACAGTCTAAGGTGTTTTTAAATTTTCCCCAAACTAATAAACTCTAGACATGCTTAGGTTTCAGTGCACTTGAATAGCAGATTTCAAATACAAGTACAAGAGGAAACCCAGACAACTGGTTTTTTAATGAAAATAAAATTGCGATTAGCAACAGATAGAACTAGCCTTGTTGTTTTTAAAAAATCTTTTTTTCTTTGGTGTTATGTAGTTTCATTATAATATGAAACTACAGAGGGTGAGTTCATTGTTATCTATTCTATTTGCAAATGGTTGTGCTTCTTGAATCTGAAGACTCACAGCTTTCATCAATTTTGTAAAACTCTCAGTCTTTACCTATTCCAATATTCTCATTCCTTCTTTTTGTATATTTTTTCTCTCTGCAACCCCTATTAGATTTACGTGAGACATATTATTTTGTCCTCCATGTCTCTTAATGTTTCTTTTAAGATTTTATTTATTTTTAGAGACAAGGAAGGGAGGGAGAAAGACAGGGAAAGAAATATCAATGTGTGATTGTCTCTCATGTGGCCACAACCCAGGCATGTGCCCTGACTGGGAATCAAACCGGCAACCCCTTGTTTCACAGGCCGCACTCAATCCACTGAGCTACACCAGCCAGGCCTCTGTTAATGTTTTTATATTTTTCATTTTTCTGGGCTGCTTGACTTTGGACGATTTCCTCAGGTCAGTCTTCTTGTTCATTAATTCTCCTTTTTCTGTGACTTATCTGCTGTTAATATGTCCACTGAGTTTTTAAATATGTGTGTTTCATAGCTTTAAGATTTTGAAGTAGGGACTTCCGCCAAGATGGAGGCATAGGTGGAAACACTGTGCCTTCTCCCACAACCAAGTTTGAATACAACAAAGGTTTGGAGAACAAAGACACAGCCAAAGAACAGAAAATTGAATTATACGGAAGTCTGACAACAACGAACCGTTCAACCAGGACCGGTAAGAGGGGCGGAGCAGGTTTGCGCAGGAAAGATCCCCTGACCCAGGCACACAGGCAGCCTGGACCCAGTCGGGGTGTGGAGTAGACTGACAGCGGGCGCACATTCTCGCACAATGAGACGGACCACGCTGGCCCCAGGGGGCGAACCCAGTGGTGGAGGGCTGACGGCGGTGGCACATTCGAGTGCAGTGGGACGAAATGCTTGGGCCCTGGTGATGGTGGCAGCTGCGGCACCTGCAGCAGCAGTGGCGGGAGGCGGCAGACGGGACCGCCATTGCTCCTCTTTGACCCCGCCCCCACATACAGCATCACAACCCAGTGACTGAGTTGCCCTGCTCTGGTGAACACCTAGGGCTCCGATCCCTGATACATAACAGGCACGAACAGTTCAAACAATGGCTCAAGAAGAACTCAAAGCCCCAGAGCCCATAACTCTAAGCGACCAAGAGATTGCCAGCCTCTCAGATGCATAGTTCAAAACACTGGTCATCAGGATGCTCACAGAACTGGTTGATTATAGTCACAAATTAGAGGAACATATGAAGGCTAAACTAATTGAAATGAAGGGAAATGCACAGGAAACCAATAGTGATGGAAAGGAAACTGGGACTCAAATCAATGGAATGGACCAGAAGGAAGAAGGAAATATCCAACCAGAAAAGAATGAAGAAATGAGAATTCAAAAAAATGAGAAGAGGCTTAGGAACCTCCAGGACATCTTTAAACATTCCAACATCCGAATTATAGGGGTACCAGAAGGGGGAAAGGAACAGCCACGAGTGGAAAACATATTTGAACAAATAATAAAGGAGAACTTCCCCAGTCTGGCAAAGGAAATAGACTTCCAGGAAATCCAGGAAGCTCAGAGAGTCCCAAAGAAGTTGGACCCAAGAAGGAACACACCAAGGCACATCATAATTACATTAGCCAAGACCAAAATGAAGGAGAGAATCCTAGAAGCAGCAAGGGATAAGGGGACAGTCACCTACAAAGGAGTACCCATCAGACTGTCAGCGGATTTCTCAAAAGAGACCTTACAGGCAAGAAGGGGCTGGAAAGAAGTATTCCAAGTCATGAAATCCAAAGACCTACAGCCAAGATTGCTTTATCCAGCAAAGTTTTCATTTAGAATAGGACAGATAAAGTGCTTCTCAGATAAGGTCAAGTTCAAGGAGTTCATCATCACCAAGCCCTTATTATATGAAATGCTAAAGGGACTTATATAAAAAAAGAAGATGAGAAATATGAACAGTGAAAGGACAGCAAACTTACAGTTATTAACAACCACACCTAAAACAAAAGCAAACCAAGAGGACAGCTAGATCAGGAGTGGAACCATAGAAACGAAGAACACATGGAGGGTTAGCAACAGGGGAGTGGGAGGAGGAGAAGGTGCAGAAAATAGCATAGACAGTAGGTAGAAAATAGATAGGGGGAGGGCAAGGATAGTAGGGGAAATATAGAATCTAAAGAACTTGAGACATGTGGTTATAAACTAAGGGGGGGGAGAATGGTGGGGGAGGGGGTGTGCAGGGTGGAGGGGAATGAAGGGGGGGAATAGAACAACTGTAATGGTATAATCAATAAAATATATATATTAAAAAATAAATTAAATTAAATTTTAAAAAGATTTCAAAGTGACTTTTATGTTTAAATAATTGTAGAGTCATAGGAAGTTGAAAAATTTAGACAATTCGTGTGTGTTCATTATGCTGTTTTCCCCAAGGTAAAGAATTAACTAGAGTGCGTTACCAAAGCCAAGAAATCGATTGGCACAATACCATCAACTAGACTACAGATTTCACAAGTTCTTGCACATATTTAATGTCTTTCTGTATAATTCCATGACATATTATCACAAGTATGGATTCATATAACCTACACCATGATTAACATAAACAAGAGTTCTGTCACTACAGAGGAGCTCCCTCGTAGTACCTCTCTACAATCACACCCTCCTTCCCCCTTCTCTTTACCCTGGACAACCACTGCCTGTTATCTAGTTCTCTAATTTCATTATTTGGAGAATTTTATGTAAATAGAGCTGAATAATTTGTAACCCTTTCAGATTATCTTTTTAAAATTCAGTTAATGACTTTATGATCCATCCAAATTGTTGTGTGTATCGATAGTTTATTGGAACGTTCTTTATTTATTCCAGATACAAGTCCTTTGTTACATATGTGACATGCAAATGTTTTTCCTTCAATAAATTTTAACTTTCATTGCCATACTTTTTATTTCTAAAAGGTCTATTTGGTTCTATTTTCAGAGTCTAAGTGACCTTTTTTTCAGAAACTTTTTTCTTAAAAACTTTAAAAATATATTTTATCCTTTTAATCCTTCTTTATAGTTTATATTCAATATTTATAGTATTTAAACCTTTAATTCTGCCTCCGTCACTGTTTGCTATGTCTTTTGTATAGTATTATTTCCTTATATGTTTTACACTTTGGGATTGTGAACTTGCCTTCATTGGCGTTTAATCTTTGGAACCCCCTAAAGAGACTGTGGTAAGAAGATATTCTTCAAGAGAGGTTTTGCATTTGCTTTTGTAAGGCTCTCCAGGAGAATCACCAGCTAAACACTAATTTTTAGGCTATTATCTTGACTTGAAGTTTCCTAGATTTTTCCCACAGCATGAATTTGAACACTAGATAGTTATGTGGCTGTAAATCTTCAGGGATATCTCTTTTTAAAATCCCTTACACAAAGCTAATAGATGGTTTAAAATCCCACCACCACCACCCCCCCACCTCTAACTGGGTAGCTCAGTTAGTTACAGCATCATCCTAACACACCAGGGTTGCAGGTTTGATCCCTGGTCAGGGAACATACAAGAATTAACCAATGAATGCATAATTAATTGGAACAACAAACTGATGTTCCACTCTCTCTCTTTCTCTTAATCTTCCTTCCTCCCTTCCTCTATCTCTATAAAAAGTCAATTAAAAAAATTTTAA
This sequence comes from Sturnira hondurensis, assembly GCF_014824575.4. Classification (NCBI taxonomy): domain Eukaryota; kingdom Metazoa; phylum Chordata; class Mammalia; order Chiroptera; family Phyllostomidae; genus Sturnira; species Sturnira hondurensis. Next base: position 40,077,372 of record NW_028082759.1, read on the forward strand.
AACATTTTTGTGCTGCTTCATTCTGGCTTCATGTTGTGGTTTCAGTTCTAACTCTCTTGGGCTTTTTTTTTTTTTTTTAATCTCCAGTCCTATACAGGGATTAGTATCCAAACTCCCTTCTTATAGCAGCTAAAGCTTCAGTGCTCATATTGACCTCACTGGGTTTCATATCCCTCATTATTTTTGGTGACTGGGTATTTCTCTTTATTGTGAACTCATCTCTTCATTTAAAAATGTTTCACTTAAAATAGCATATTTATAAATATTTCACATATTTCATCTAGCATTCCTTGTGTTTAATAGTGGAAGAGTTTTCAAATTATTTAAATGAGTATTTTCCCCATTGACTATTCATAACAAATTTGACAGAAATATATACTGATTCCTTTAGCTAAACAATGTCTGTATTTATAAGGCAGATACAAGGTTCTGCATTACTTTAGCAATAAAAACGTGTTGTGAGCATAATTACAAGGTTCTAGGCCTCAACTCAGACATCACATCTTCAGAGAACCCTTTCTTTTTTTTTTTTTAAAGATTTTATTTATTTATTTATCTTTTAGAGGGGAAGGAGAGAGGGAGAGAAACATCAATGTATGGTTGCCTTTCGTGCATCCCCTGCTGGGAGTTGGCCTGCAGGGAACCGGCCTGCAACCCAGGCATGTGCCCTGACTAGGAATTGAACTTCGATCCTCTGGTTCCCAGACCTACACTCAATCCACTGAACTACATCAGCCAGGGCCAGAGAACCCTTTCTTAACCAATGCCTAGACCAAGTCACTTTCTGCCATTGCTTTAGATTTGTTTCTGTAAAGCACTTACACTTTTTCTTTTTACTTTTTGATTTTTGAAATATATTAATATATGTCTCCTCCTCACCAAAATATATATTCCACAAGGTCAAACACCAGATCACAACAGATGGATACAAAATAAGTTTACTCATCTAAGGAGTCACCAAGATATTGGTGGTGTGGACACATGGAGTGAGACTAGGTGGCCAGAGAGTGATTGACTTCATAGATTCTAAGAGCAGAATGTCTGAGGGAAAGCATTTGGCAGTTTCCCCAGCTCTAGCCAAGGTTAAGGAGATCTAGTCTGAGGCACGTAGCACAAGGACTATTCACCATGCTTCCTGTGGCCTGCATGAAAAGGCCTTTGAACTCAGCACCCTTTGACCTGAGTTCATGTATCAATCACAGGCAACCCTCTGATTAAAAGTGTGGTTGTCCAGGTATTTTGCATGGCAAACATTAGCATTTTGACCTAGGAGAAGGACGGCTCCTCTTTGTAATTGGTGAGCTGGCCTTCTGGTTTATACATAAATTTCTTAAGAACTTTGTAAGTATATTAGTCCCAATCAACCCTAGTGCAACGTCAAGTTCAATGTCAAACTTGATCAGGGCAATAAACCAGCCTCCAAGACCTGGGCTCCCTCAAAGTTCATTCCTGGCCGACAGCATCAGATGACCCAGGAAGCTTTTAAAAATATCAGCACCTCCCCCTTGATTCAGAAAGGGAATGAGGTGGGAAGAAGGGGGGGAGATCTGTGTTTTCAGTAAGCTTCTCTGATGCTTCTTATAGAAAGCAGATTTGGGAAATACTATTCTAGATTATTTTCCTTTTCGTTCCTCCTTAACTGAAATGCACATATTTTTTTTCTTTCCCTATCCCCAAATAATGACTCCTATTGCAGAGGGCTTAACTGAGTTTAATGCGATCTCCAGTGCTGTGGGCTTAATGATCCCACGTGTAATTGCATTTTGAAATAAGAGCTTCTTATTGTAAATAAATCTCTGCAGCCAGCCTTCTCGTCACTGGAGGAAGGAGGAATGTCAGGTTCAGTTTTGATGCCCTTTCCCCTACCTTTCTACATCCCACTCCCATATCTGGTATCTCTTTCCTACCCACCCAGGCTACAAAATGTGTGCAACTATCAGAAAATAGGTGTCTCTTTGCATGATTTCATTGGCCTGGGAGGGTTTTATTCAGGATCCATGCCTCTTCTAGCCACTGTTGCTGCAGGGAGCATCTACTTCTTTGGGAGGGGGAGAAGTAACCAGATTTAGTATATGGACCTTGCAGTGCTGTGATTCTGGATTCCTGTTATTGTGGTGGGGAAGCCAGGGGGTGGGACTTGGATATATTACCTTCTACTATTATTCAAGTGGGGAAGAGAAAAAGAAGTTGCAAGGGATGGAGAAACTAAACAAGTAATCAAATATGGCTTTCATGAAAGAAAATGAGTTGGTATTCTTTTTGAAATGGCTGCTTTAGAAACTATTTTTCCCTCCAAAGTAACCTACTTCTTGAAATTCATATGCTGATAGGGTTTGATTCTATCTTGAAATAAGCAAAACGGGAAGATTTAAAGAGAAGCATAAATTACTGACAATCCATAGGACCCAAGGTCTCTTTCCCCAAGACCAGTGCTAGGATTTAAAAGTACAATTCTCATCATTTAATCTCATTATCTTTTAAATATGAGGATGTTAGCAATCCGTGGGCTACAAAGGGTCTGATTTCATTCATTCAATTCTTTAATTCTTTTATTCAACAAATATTTATGGGTTGCCCAATTTATGCAAAAGATTTTTGAGAATGAAGACAGCAGATACTACAAGAGTTAGGATTATCTTGTGAATACACCTATTCAATGTCCTTTAGGACAAAGCCTAAGAATGTACATGAGAGCTCACATCATCTACGGTCATATGGACTTGATTATCAAATCCGTATGTCTTGGCATCTTGCAGGATTTTCAGTGGTACTCCCGTGCCTTATGATGGATCAGCAATAAGTATTTTTTTCTCAATGCCTCTGATAAAGTTGTAGAGACGACAATGCAATGAGTTGGAAAGTGCTGCACATTTTTTTCCACCAAGGAGCTTACATGCAATTGAAAAAGTGTCCTATAAGCCTTAGAAAGGAAGGCTTACTCCTGTGGGGGTTTTGCAAGAAAGCACCTACATGCATAGAGGGCCACCTAACAGGCAAGGGGCAGCAGATTTCTCTCTATTGAATTGGCACCTTTCAAGGTAGATCAAATATATATTCAGATAGAGCATCAACAGAAGAGTTTAAACAGCTCATTAAACAGAGTGTACAGTGGAGTTGGAAGTGAAGGTTTGAGGCTAGTATTTCTCTTTTCCTCTTAACTTCAAAATTGTCATGAACAAATTCGTAACAATCTATTCATTGAAACTGCATTAGACATATTACACATATCTATATACCTATTTCTGTTTAGAACTAGCTTCTAATCTCTAACATGCCTCAGTATGGCAGACATATGTAACAACTATCTACAAAGATTTTGCAAATGCAAATGACTACAAAGCAATCTATGTGAGAATGACACTCAAAATCATAACATCTATGCCACCGGGACACACATCCTCCCAATTACACTCTGGTGGGTGCAGGCTTAAGTATAATCCTGGAATATATGGGGGCCAGATGCTGCGATTTGTGGACTTTAAGCTATGAGAATAAAATGTTCTAAGTGCATCAGAGTAGTCTTCTTGGAAAAAATATGGCCTGAATTGGGTGGTGCATAATAAGAACGTGTTTCTGCAGAGAATAATTAAGGGGTGGACAATCAGGGTGATAAACTAAGGCATTGCTGAAATATAAAGAACTGGAGAAATTTGTATTGTACTTTCAGGGAAAAAACTACAGATGTTTAAGAGGAATATTTTGATAAATTACTTGGGTTGGTGGTGACAGGATTAAGGGCTTTGTAAGCATGTTCACATACAAATAACAACACCTGGTCTTCGAAAATCTGGGTTAGCGGTGGGGGAGGGGGCAGGGGCTTTTATTTTGCTCATTGGACACTGTCTCCAGCAGGCCTGTTCCCCATTCCCCCTCCCCACTACCAGCCTCTGCCCAGATTGGGCAGGTTTTTGCCAAATAGGTATCGAAGAACGTTTTGACTTTGATGTCTTAGTCCACAAATCAAGATTAAAGCATTTGCAGATGGAGTTACCTTTTATCGTTCTTCACCATTTTCAATTCAGGCTAGTGTGTGGGTAGATGTTTGCATCAACCTCAAGTCCCTTGTCCTCAGATCATTTTTAGAGCGTTCCATTATTTCCAGTTCTTAGGCTCCTGACTTTCCTTTACGGTAGTTAGTCTCTTCATGTGATTTGCAATTTTGGATTACAGGCTCATTCCTAGAAAAGTTTCCCCATGTTTGAGGAGGTTTTATGAAGGCTGTGAATTCTCCTGACAGGACAGTTTGACATTTGCATGCTCCTCTACTGCATCTCATATTAATTTCTTAGCTCAGGGATTCTGGGGCCACAGAGAGAGTAGAGATTTGGGTTCTAATGGGCATGGACACACTGCTGGGTTCTCAACTTTCCTTAACCAGCTTCCGCCTGCTTTGGGTCAGACAGCCGGCCCAAAGCTTTCCTGGGCTACCCTGTGACTTCTCACGTGTTATTTTTATATGCCCTTTTGTCACCATTGAGCTGCCATTTATTGAGTGCTTACTACATGCCAGATCTTTTGCAGACGCCATTCTATAAGGGCCTCTCTACTCTATCCACTGGGCAAATATTAATGGGCTCTACCTGTTTCTTATACCTTTCCTTATCAATCCTTGAAGGCTATGTTTACCTGAAGTCATCACAAGCATAACAAAATAATTTGCTGAGAATATTTGAATTTGCATTTTGGAATTAATATATAAATCATAATAGCATACTTATTTACAAATATTATATACTGTGATTCTAACAGTAACATCCACTGATTTTGCTATGAACTGTAGGGAAAACTCATTGTCCAAGGTCCCTGGAATCACATGTCATAATATGAATTCAGATCATCTCTTTTTTTTTGGTCTTAATCTATCTCTGGCCCTATTTCCACGATCCATGCTGCTCCACTGAAATCTGCTTCAGACTGATAATTTTATAATCAAAGTGTATGTGATTTGCAGAAGAATTTTACTTCTTCTCACTACAATTGCTCAAAATTTAGGTACTAGAGTACATTACATGACTTGTCAATTTCCAAACTTACCACTCCCCTCTGCAGTCCTTGCCTTCGAACGTGGAATTCCTCTGTCTGAAATCCCACCTTAACTTTCCTGTCTGACAAACTCTTACATGACTTTCCAGACCCAGTTCAAATGCGATGCCCACCCTGAGCCTCCCAGCTAATCCATGCTTCCTCTATGCTACCAAGGCACCTTCTGCATCACTGGGACTGAAGAGTAATTATCTGCACATGTGCTTTTTCTCCCATTAAATGTGACTTCCTTGAAAGAAGGGTGTTTATCATTTCTACATTTTTAGGAAGAAAGAGATCCTGGCACATAACAGAGGAAGGTGATCAAGAAATAATTGGGGAGGCTGGCTGGGTGGTTCAGCTGGTTGGAGCATCACCCCCACATACTAAAATGTTGCAGGTTCAATTCCAGGTCAGGGCACATACCTAGGCTGCGGGCTCAATCCCTGGGCAGGGCATGTCCGAGAGCCAGCTGATCAATGTTTCTCTCTCTGTCTCTCTCCTTTCCTCTCTCTCTAAAGGCAATAAACATGTCCTAGAATGAGGATTAAACAACAATTAGGGAATAATTGGGGCAGCTTTTTACTTAATGCATCTGTATTTCTATTCACTAGTTGTTTCCATCCTTTTTGCTACTATACAAATACGTGTAATGCAGGAAATACTAAGAGTATGTTTATTCTACCACTTCAGTGGTAATGACTTTTACAAAATGTCTGTGAATGCCTACTACAAAGCTATCTTCTGAGACTATAGTGGAGAGAGTTTTCTAGAATTATCAATCTGGATGAAAGCCCCAATTTTTCTGTTTAACAGTCTCATACTCACACAGGTAAACATACAAAAACTCATGTGATCCCAGCCGAAGTAAGAGGAGCAGAAATCCACACCATACCTTATCAAGAGCCCCTGGGTTATTATACATGTCATTCCCAGATGCTCTGGACCATAGCTGCACTTTCAGTTTGCAAGTACATCCCCACTTTGAAAATGTTTACAGTTCTAAGACCGAGCCACTGCCCACAGCTCTCCAGCTCTCCAGTACGTGGGGCACAGGGGAAAAACTGTCAAACTAGCAGAATGACAGCCTGGAGCTCTGCCACCCAGAGGTTTGGGTCATGCAGACAGCCTCACAGACATAGATGACTAGACATGGAAAAAGGCTTGCTTTTAATTTTTGCTTTCTAAATTCAGCAAATTGGGCACAGCAGCAAAAATTGGGTTCTATCTGGTTTGCTCTCGGCAGACCTGGGTTTTGCAGTTCTGCACTGTTTGTTTCACATGGCTTTATTTCTTTCCCAAGATAATGTCACCTTGTGCTTTCATCCTGATTTGGCAGCACAATGTTTGCCTACAAGAATATGAATCAGGGCTCTATGTCTTCCTTACATTTATCTTTGTTTTGGATTATTGAATGCTGAGTCCTTGCCTTGGCCACTTTCTCCCTCCACTGTTCTGTCTGTTCTTGATAAGAAGACAGTCGAAGGTAGACAGGTTATGAGTTATGTTGTTAATAATACAGGCCTGTCTACATTGTTTTCTCTCTCTTCTTGTTTACTGCTTGGTCTTATATTCCCAGTCATTAGGCAGAATCATAAACTCGTAGTTTCAAGGGACTTGTACAACTTTTCTCTCAGGCTGTCTTCTCACCTCTGATGGAGTGCTTCCAGACAGGAGACGAACTATTGAGAAAGGCAACACAGCCTGTGATCTGTTGCTGGCTTTGGAGGCAGAAGATCTAAGCTTCAGTTCAGTCGATGCTATGATTAACTGTTATATGTTTTTGCCCTCTCTAAAGCTAATTTTTCTGACTTGTGAAATGGGGCCAATAAAATATTCAATTTAGGCCAAAGTTCAGCTAGAATAGCACATGGACACCATGTCAGTAAGGAGCAAGGTGGGGCTGGGATGCTGCTCTCGAACCCATCACCCCTGACTCTCGAAGGAAGGCAAGCCCCAGAGGGGCAGTCTAATGTATCTGTGAGGAGCACAGAGGTGCTGGGGCTGAGATGTCCTATCAGGCCGGGGTTGGGGGTGAGGTTCAGGGAACTAGGAGGTCCCTTTCTCAGTGGCTGCTTAGGAAGCAGGAGTCAATAACACACAAGTGTTGAAAGGAGGGCTTACCTTTTGGACCTGCCATGTACTATTTGTGTGTGGACAAGTTATTTAACATCTTTATGCCCTATTTTCTTCATATGTGAGTTGAAGAAATACAGCCTGTTTGTGGAGTTGCTGGGATGCTTAAAGTAATGGAGTTGAAACCCAGCAAGCAATAGACTTGATATGTAGCAAATGCTTAAAATTGACAGCTCAGAGTAAACAAGTAGCTGGAAGGCAACATAGTCCAGGGAAATGTGCCCATATTTGGTAGCATATCTGTCCATAGAGGACAGACGAGAAGGGGACAGGCTCTTCACTTGAGACAGGTACTGGTAAGAGCCAAGAAATTCAACTATAGCTCGGAGTGGTGGGCCAGGCTCTGCCCTGAAGGTGGCCATGTTGTCAGACAGAACTGAAGAGCAGATGCCAGGTTTCATCTGGGAATTCTGGGAGATCTGTGCCTCTCATTCTGCATGACAGGGTGCCCCAAACTTGGCAATGCACTGAGTCATGCCAAGTGGGCCTGTTGGAGGATCTATTATGCATCCCCATCTCCCAGGCCCAAGGTGGGCTTCAGGTTTAAGCCTGCAGTCTGGGCTATAGCTGAATGCAGCTTTCCAGAGCTGACAAAGTTTGGGGAAAAGAGGAGGCAGCTGGCACTTTCCCTGGCTGTTCACAGTGTTCATTCGTTGGCTGCAAAATACTGCCTGGGCTCCTTAACATGGCCTGCAAAGCTCTCTGTGACCTGGCCCCTCCTAATCTCTTTGGCCGCCCACTCCTTCACACTTTATTGATGATTTATGCCTCTGTATCTGTTCTTCCCAAACCTTCAGTCTGAAGTGCTTTCCTTTATTTCTTAATTTGGCCAACTGTCAACATTTTTTCAAGGCTCAGCAGAGGAATTACTAGCTCAGTAGAGGAATTACCTTCTCCAGGATGCCTATCCTGAGTCCCACAGTATAAAAACGGCAACCAGTACTTTTACTGAGTAGCAGGCAAATGTCATATGCATTCCGTACTGTGAGTCATCCTGTAACACTTCAGCACCACTGAGGAGACGGAGCCTCAGAAAGGCGGAGTGGCTTCCTTCTGGTCTGCCCTAACAACTAAAACATGCTTGAGCCTGCATTTTAAACAAGATCCACTTAAACCCAAAGTTAATGGTTTCTAGTCACTATGATACACTGTCTCTCTACCACGTGCCATCTTCAAACTCTCCCACACACTCCTTTGACATTTCTCTCTATTCATGTGAAGTGGAAATTATTTGCATCTATATTAATTTCTACATCAAAAACTCTCCAGGACAAGGGTTCTCTGTGCCCAGCTCCAAGTGTCACGGCCAATACAGTGTCCATTCAAAAAAGGCTAAAGGCTAAAGGCTATATAAAGTGATTCAAATTGTATAAACCTTCTTTTAAGGGGTCATGGAAAAAAACATGAGTTTGGAAAAGCTTCTTATCTGGCATGGAATAGGAAATCACGAACCAGCAAAGTAATTCAATGATGGAAAGGACGTCTTTAAGGCCAGTGGTACTAGAATAACTGGATAAATGTACAGAAAAAATCAAACCTAACCCTTACCTTATACCATTCACAAAAGTTCATTCAACATGGATCATAGATAGCCCTGAGTATAAAAACTTACAATATAAAGCTTCTGGAAGAAACCTAAGAGAATATCTTTGCTACTTTGTATTAGGCAAAAATTTCTTAAGTCAAAAAAAGCACTAAGTATAAAGAAAAAAGTTATATTGGACTTTATAAAAATTAGCCATTTCTGCTCATCAATAGACACTATTAAGAAAAAGAAAAAATAAATTTCACACTGAGGGAGATATTCACAATACATATACTGATACAGGGTTTGTAGTCAGATGATATAAAAATTCGTATAATTCAGTCATAAAAAGACAAACAACCCCATAAAAACAAGCAAAATTCTTGACAAGAAACTTCATAAAAAAAGATATGTGGAAGGCTAATAAGCAGAGGAAAGATGATCAAGTTCATTGAATGAATTCAAATTAAAACAACAGTGATCACTTCACATCCACGAGAATAGCTAAAATGAAAAGAAAAACTGCTAATACTAAATGTTGGCATGAATGTGGAGCAAGGAACTAGAACTCTCACACACTGACGGCACAGCCATTTTGGAAAATTATTTGTCTATTTCTTATAAACTTAAATGTTAACTTGCATTATGATCTCAAAATTGCATTCCTGGTTATATATCCAAGATAAATAAAAACAAAAGTCTATACAAATACTTGTCTATAGGGGCTTTATTCATTATAGCCCCAAACTTAGAACAAACCAAATGGCCCCCAGCAGGAGGGGGGATAAATTGCGGCACATCCATTCAGCGGAGTACTGTTCAGTGACAGACAGAACAAGCTACTGGCACGTGCAACAACACGGATGAGTCTCAAAGGCATAATGTTGATTGAAAGAAGCTGGGCTCCGAAGAGGACATTCTATAGGATTCTATTTCTATCAAATTCTGGTAGAGGCAAAAGTAATCTGTGGTGGCTTACTGTTCGCAGGTCTAAAGTGAGAAAGGGCCAGAAGAAACCTCCTGCAGTGACAGAAATGTTCTCTCTCTTGATTGGACAGTGCCCACACAGCTGTACACATTTGTCAGAACTCAGAACTGCACTCTTAAGATCTATTTTTAAACACAGAGTTAGTTCAAAAGAAGAAATAAGACGACTGTGCTTTCAGACCACATTTGAAATATGTTGTTCAGTTTTGAATACATCTTAAAAACAACAAATTAAACTATTTTTGGATCAGGGTTACCAGAATGAAGAAGGGTCTGGAAGCCTGATGAGGAAAGTAAAGGTGTAGGGGAGATGCAGGCTGGAGAGAAAACAAGAAGGGTACAGTGTCCTGTTCAGTCACTGGGGGTTGGGGGCAATTGTGTGGTAGGATGCCTGCATTTAATAATTACTGAATTTAGAGGGCATAACCAGGACCAGTGGGTAAAAATTACAAAGAGGAAGATTTTTCTAGACACCAGGAGATATAGTTGCAGAGAAAAGCCAGTCTTGGGTAGTCGTCAGGAGGCTAAGGACAGAGCCTGGACAGAAGGTGGTGAAGACCTGGGCTACACATGCTGTCTGGGTGGAGAGGACTTGAAGGGTGAGTGGATTTGAGAAATGGCAGGAAGCAGAGATGACACATGATGTGTGTGTGATATGCAAGAACAATGACTTGAGAATGACTCTCATTTTGCCTAAGAAGACTCCATTGATATTAGTGTGTGTCGTGGGATCTTATGAATCATGAAATTGTTTTTTAAAATGTTAGACCTTAAAATTGTGTGACTGTGCCTGAGTAAGCAATTGAAATGGATTTTAAAGAAAATGTGACTGAGTCACAGACCCACTAAAGACAGCACCCAGGAGACAAACCACCCACCTGCTTAACCTTTCGAGGTAACAGGTGCTACCGGTCAATCTGCAGCACATTACCCTATTTCAGTTTCCTGAACTTTGTGTTGTGTAACGTCTGTCTCTGTCCACTAGAATATAAGCCTCTTAAAAGCAAGGATGTGTGGCCTTACTCACTGCTACATGCCCAGCTCCTAGGATATGGCTGGTCACAAGAAGGTGCTCCATCCATAAGTGAGGGATGAATGGAGCTTCAAGGCAGAGCATACTTGGTGACAGTGTACTCACTGGTGAGTATGAAGAGGAATTGCAGAAACACATGCCAGAATATTTCAGCCATTCGCAGAAGCTATGATAAGCATTTCAGATGTTTGTTTCCTTAAGTCTGACACTCTCCTGATACCCTTGTGGTGATGGCTAAGCCTCGCTGAGAAGCCCAGCTGAGGGTGCACCTGGTAACATACAGGTCCCCTTAGGTTCCCTTCCTGCTCCAGCTGCTGCTACGAGTGCACTTCTCCTTTCCTACCTGGGGCTTCCCTGATGCCAGTGTGAGATGCCACAGGAAATTGCCAGGCTCTCACGAGGGTGCAATTCAGAAACATGAGCACTACAGGGCCACATCTGATCACAGGGGGATGGGAGTCAGTAGACAACTCCTTCTTCCCTTTGGTCATCAGTGTGGCAGCCCTGAGATGACAAATTGCGGGAAGCTCCTCGGAAAGTTCAGGCAAGATCAAGCAGCTGTCACCTGTAGCAGGAGCCAACTTGATAATGCGTCATTATGTTGGATTTCCCTCTTCCCTGGTTCCCAGTTCCACTTTGCCATTCTTTGCTCCTCTCTGGAATCAGTTCAGTTTTCAAACTACCTGGATGTATATATGCTGGTCTTGGGCTCTTGTCTTCTGGGCAACGAAACCTAAGACAATAATCTAATTTTCATTACCTTGAACACAGAAGTGCTTTCTTGTCCTTTGAAAACTGCCTGTTTATAGGCCATAAGATTCTGGCAACAAGAAGAACCCATTAAAATCCTCCCACCCCCTATGACTCTCTGGTCTCTTGGAAGTTGCTGTGGCAAATTGGATGAGCATGTGGCCCTCACATAAAGGCAGCATCCCAGTGGCCTCACAAACTACCAGCTAATGGGTAATGGCTAAGCCTCCCTGAGAAGCCCAGCTGAGGGCAGAAGCCATCAACAGATGTTAAGGGAGAGTGCAAGTCTGGGGTGGCACCAGATGTTACACATCTGTCCTGAGTTGGCTAAGAAAGAATTCAGAGCCAAGACTCAAACACAAGTGAAAGTTGATTTAGAAAGGCACCAAGGTGGAGGAAGTGAGCCATAGGAGAACTGAGCCAGCTGGACTGCGTGGACTCAGGATACAACTTACAGGGGCAAAAGAAGAGCCCTTCAAGCTTAGAAGAAAGAAAGACAAAGAGAATGCACCTGGGAGAAGGAGGCAGGGAAGGCAAGGGCATAATCCAGAGAGAGAGAGAGAAAGAGCATGCACTGTGTGTTTCACCTTGAGGGTTTTTATTTGGAGGTCTTGGGGGAGGATCTCCATGGAATGTTCATCAGCTTTCCAGGTGTGCCCTTCAGGGTCATTGTCTTTACTGATTGGTTGGTGCTAGGGCAGGAGGTCATTAGTCATCACAACTGGTCCTAATGTCAGCCATGGCTTCACTTTGTCTGTTTTTGCTGCTTTTCTGGGCCTGGAGCTGGAACACAACTGAGGCCTAGATGTTATCTCCGGCTTGACCCAAACTCTGTCTCTGGTCAATCTGTTCTTAAGATATTTTGATGCTGATCAGAACTCATTGTCCTGAGGGCTTAATGCTTATGGGAGTGGGTGTGCAAGAGCTAATATGGGAGCCCTATGAGGCTACTCTCTGGCCCCCTTGTTCCTCCTCTAGTGACATGCTAAGGGAGGAACGGTCAAGGCAGGCTCCAAACAGCGTGAACAGCAATACAAAAGGCTAGGAGGTCTGAACTGCGTGACCAGCAACATGCTGGGGAGGAAAGATCCTCCCAGTTTTGCCTGTCACTTAGTTGCCTTCTGTATGAGGCCTACGATTTCTTTTCTGCTCATATCTGTCCTAACTGCCTACTATATCAATACATCATTAATTATATATATGTAAAACATTTGGACATTTGTGTTGTTTCCACCTTTTGACTCTATGGACAGTGCTGCCATGACCGCTTCTGTACAAGCGTGTGTTGAGCTCCTGTGTTCAATTCTTTGTGTGTGTTCCTAGGGGCAGAGTTGCTGTCCATCCACTGTTAGGTAGATGCCCCTGTTGGAGCCCCCGCGTCTCTATCTGCCAGGTGGCTTCCAGAGGAAATCAATAACCACTTTAAAGATCTGTGAAAGGATCTAAAACGATCGCCTACCTTCCACTGGGCCAAAGCGGAAGAACTTGGTTTCTGGGAAGCACAAGGAAGCTGGACTAAGTGGTTCCCTTGCCTCCCGTTCTCCACAACCAGAATCTCGGCCATATGGTGAACTCACACAGATAGGCTGGGTAACCTTGGCAGTGGGTGAGCCCCTGTATGTGCAGAAGTGTGAGCACAAATGCTGGATTTAGGAGCATCTCTGCAACTGTTTCAAAAGGGCTAGCCAGCAGTGTCCTTGTACCNGCCCCTGTTGGAGCCCCCGCGTCTCTATCTGCCAGGTGGCTTCCAGAGGAAATCAATAACCACTTTAAAGATCTGTGAAAGGATCTAAAACGATCGCCTACCTTCCACTGGGCCAAAGCGGAAGAACTTGGTTTCTGGGAAGCACAAGGAAGCTGGACTAAGTGGTTCTCTTGCCTCCCGTTCTTCACAACCAGAATCTCGGCCATATGGTGAACTCACACAGATGGGCTGGGTAACCTTGGCAGTGGGTGAGCCCCTGTATGTGCAGAAGTGTGAGCACAAATGCTGGATTTAGGGGCATCTCTGCAACTGTTTCAAAAGGGCTAGCCAGCAGTGTCCTTGTACCCTTTGTGTGTGTGTGTGTGTGTGTGTGTGTGTGTGTGTGTGTTATCTTGTCAGAAGTCTCCCAGCTGGGTGGCTTGTTGTATATACGGTTGCCATGTAGGCATTATCTAGAATAAATTCTGGAAAATAGAAAAACAGAGGGAAAAACAGAAAGGATTCGATACTACCCAAGCTTAAGGTCCAGCCTCTGAAATAAACATCCTACCGGTTCTGCGATGGTCTGAGTTGTGGTAAGTTTTCTGTTTTCCACTGTGTAAATGCCCCGTGTACTAAATTTGGCAACATCTCATTGTGGTCACTTTAAGACATTAAGTCATCCTTGGCTTCAGTTAGTACTAATTCTAAGAAACGGATGCTGTTTTAAACAACAGATGTCCTGGAGTTCTCTTTTGGCAAACGGTACTATTTTGGAAAAGTTAAGCATGTGCGTATGTATGTTAGTGGGAGAAGAATCTGTGGTCAAGACTGAGACAAGAAATCCTACACCAAGTGGTGAGCATAGGGACATAGAATGCATTAGAAATATTTGTGGGCAGTCGGGAGTCCTTCCTTCACACCTTGACCTTTATTCAAGAGCTGTTACTTCTGATGTGTGCAAAAGGTGCCCAAGCGCCTCTACAAGAGCAAGGTTCTCCACTCTCGCAGCTGTCGTGTCCCAGCTGCTGTGAACCCTCAGAGCTCCCTGCCCCCCACTCTCCCTCTGACTCAGATTTTCCACTGTGGAGGTCACTGACAATGGAGCAATTAAACAGAGGGGGAATCGCTGAGGTATTTAAGTTTCTGTCCATAAATCTTGGTGAGAACCGTGCACAGGCCCCACTTTAATTATTTTCTTTCAGAATCCCAAGGTCAATAGGAAAAACCCTTAGGGAGCCAGCTTGCTATTTTGATTTTTAACTCTCCCCTTCATCAGCCTAACAAAGTGTTTTACCTGGTGGTGGTTTTCATAAGAAAGCTGAATTTGCATCTTGGGATTTCCTGCAGAATTTAATAATGTACATAGAAGAAAAACTGCAAGGAGGCACCTAGTATGTTGGTATCCAGACTTAGAAAAAAAATGAGCAAACAATCCAAAGAAAACTTCGAGCTTTCAATTCTGTGACTCTGAACAAAGCTTCACTTCCTATCTCATCTCCACAGAAAAGTACCTAAGAGTTGGAGAGCACTCTCACCTCCCTGGCGCCATGCTGTAATCTCCCGAACATTGCAACTGGTGCTGAAATCCCCATTTCACAGATGAAAGAACTGAGGATCAGGAGGAAACAGAGCATGGTGATCAGCAGTGTGGGTTCAGAAGTAACCAGAACTAGCATTGCCCCTTGGCTCCCTCTCCATCAAGTGAATTATCTCTCTTGGGTTAGTTTCCACCACTTCAAAATGGACCCAGTGAAACTTAGTAACTAGGTCTTCTGGTTGCCAGGAGGAATAAATGAGTTTATATGTGAGTTTAACTTAGCAAGGAGCAGTCAGACAGGGCCCTTCCGTTCCCTCGGCCACAACAGGCTTTAAATCCTCTGGCTTCTGTTCTTGTAACAGGCTCCCATCTGCTAGTGCCCATTAAAGTGAGGCCACAAAATCGAGTTCAGCCAACCATCCACAATATAGGCCATTTCATTGGAGAATTTTTATAAAACTTAGTTTTCTCTTTGCTGAGACTGTGATAAGAATGGTTTCAATCTCACGGGGCTGTCAAGAGG
The DNA here is from genome assembly GCF_014824575.4 of Sturnira hondurensis. Lineage (NCBI taxonomy): Eukaryota > Metazoa > Chordata > Mammalia > Chiroptera > Phyllostomidae > Sturnira > Sturnira hondurensis. The sequence continues at coordinate 40,092,572 of NW_028082759.1, forward strand.
ATAAAGTGAGGTAATAAGCCCAGTGCCTACTAATAAATAAATATGAGGGTGGCCCCCAAAACATGGAATTTATTTATAAAAATTGTGCATTTATTCTTACATGTTTAAACTTCAGTCACCTTCAAAGCACTCTCCAATGAATGCAAAACACCTATTGAGACTTTTCTTCCACTGCCCAAAAGTGTATGAACTTGTCTATTGCCTTTCAGTGGTTCTGCTGTTTTCTGTTTCGCCTTTTCCACATGGGCAAAATGTTTCCCTTCGAGGAACTCTCTTCATCCAGGAAAACAAGTAAAAGTCACTCAGGGTGAGATTGGGTGGATAGGGAAGGTGGGGCACAGTGGGGGTTATGCTGTTTAGGAATGAATAGAACCCCATGGGGGAAGTCTGCACTATAAGGGGCCCACCCTTCAGAAGGTAATTCTGGGTTTTTGGGGAGGCCTCTCATATATTATTTACTGTCTATTATTATTTTTACTATCACTTAATCTTTAAAATCTATACTAATTTCCTTGCCATTCTACATTCCTCAGGGGAAGGAAAAAATAATCTACTTTTCCCTACTTTTTATAAGAAGAATTTATAATAATTCTTCTTCCACCATATCCATTTATTGTCCATTTTCAGACTCTACCATTGACTTAGTTGTGCTGTGCATATCGCAATCCATGCACCAGCGGGTCAAGCACTCTGGAACAGCATCTCAATGCTGCTCTACTTTCTGCATGACCTTGGGCAAGTTACTTGACCTTCTCGTGCCTCAGTTTCCTCATCTGTTAAGCAAGAGGATTGAACTAAAGTCTATTTTAGCACTAAGATAACATGTTAAAAATCTCACCATGTGTACAGATATAGATGAGCACTATCTCTCAATTATAAGTATTTTTATCATTTAAAAATGATAGCTCAGTCAAACCTTGTGTTTCGAGTAGCTCAGTCAAAACTTCTACTGTTTTGTTTCCCTGTGATGTCGCAGGAAACCTGCTTAGACAAGCATGGACAAGTCAGAAGGACGTGGTCCGTTTGCTGAGCCACTAAGATAAGGGAGGGTGAGCAACTAAGTGACTAAGAAGTAAGAACAAAAGAACATTGTACGACCTATCAGCAGCCCTGCTTTCTTGCTTCTGTAAACCTGCTTCTGTCCCGTAGGCTTAGTAAAATCACTTCCGCATGCCACACTATATAAACAAACCCCTGCCTGAGCTCGGGGCCCAGAATTTGGAGACTGCCTCCTCTGGGTCCAAGCGTGTAAATAAAGTTCCACTCAGTACACCCCAAAGTGGCTGCATTGTTTTCTGTAACAGTGAGACAATGCTCAGAATTCTACAGGAGGGGAACAGCAGAGACAGACTTAGGAGGTGCAGCCCCTGGTCGCCAGCCTCTGGTTCAGCTCCGACAGCATTCCTGCCTCACCATGCAAACATAACCTTCTCCCGGAGAACTCACCATGGCTGTGGGGCCGCTAGAAGGGGGTGGTGTGGGGTGCAATCCTACCTTTCTCACTTCTCAACGATGCTCTTGTCATTCCTTATCCAAAGGGCTCTACGTTTAAATAAATAAATAAATAAATACCAAAACCCCCACAAAGAGCTCTACATCGTTTCACGTGTTTTTCAAAAGTACCTTAAGTTTTCTCAAAAACATTTCCAATAATTCTCAAAGATATATCTCTTAAATACATGTTTATGAGGGTGAAAAAGTTGTTAAGTTCTGTCTGGTTCACAGCAGTTTTATTTTATTTCATTTTATATTTTATTTTATTTTAATTGTTGTTCAAGTACAGTTTTCTGTCTTTTATTCCCATCCCAGCCCACCCTGCAGCCCTCCCCGCAGTGTGACGTTTAATACCTTCGATACCTTTAAAGTGCTTACATTTGGAAGCTACACTCTCCCCAGGTGACTGAAAGGCCAGCTTTCCCTTTCTGCCTCGTGCTCAGATTTTTAGAAGGCTGCTGACTCTCTCTCATCTCTACATTACTAGCAAAGCCTAACAACTTGACCAGAGACTTCTAAGATTTAATGGAGTTTTAAGTAAAAAACAGAATTCTGGCTCAGGAAGCAACTCATTCCTCAGAATCCACTTTCTCCAAAGAGGAATTTTTAGCCTAAACTTCTGCAGAGCCATTTTGAATGAATTTGTGATGGATGGGGACTGGAGAGATGTTACCCATACCCTTGTTGGTCACGTGAGGGTGAACACTTTTTCTGCGAGGGCTCGGGGAGGACTTCTTCGTAACGCACTTGCTTCTCTGTGGCTGTTCCAAACTTTCACAAAAACACCACCCCCACACACCCACAGACATGTCTGAGATGAATTGGCCCGGGAGAGCGGAAATGGTAGAGTATCTTCCTTGGTTGGAGATTAGAAAGAACCAAGAAAAAAGGGAGGTTGGACTTTAAATAAAAGCCATCTTGTTGTGATGATATAAAAATGCAGGTTCCTGGGCCCCTGCCTCAGAGACTCTGACTCAGGAGGCCTAGAGTAGAACCTGAGTGTCCATGTTTGAAAAGTTTCTGGCTGATGCTGTGCTGATGCCACCGGTTCAAAGGCCCCTGTTTGCTAAGCACAGCTTTATGTGAGTTCTGCAGAACTGGCTCGACCGAAGATGACCTGATTTATGAGCATCTTGCTGGTGGCCCCCCAGGCCATGCCAGCGGGGTATAAAACTGGAGAATCAACAGGTATCATCATCATCTTCATCACCATCAGTGATTTGGGTTCTGGCATTGATTCCCCTCCACAGTGGGCTGGCACGGGTGGTCCTTGTTGGCTCCCAACACCTGCGAGTGTCTTCCTTCACCTGTGATTCCAAGGTAACAATGCCTTCCTCATGGGTTGCTATGAGGAGTAAATGAAATAACGTACATCAAGAGCCTTGCAGGGTGTTCAACAATAGTGAATTCCTACCATCTATATGCTACATTTTTAACTCAAAACTAAGTATTTTCCTGGCTGGTGTAGCTCAGTGAATTGAGCGCAGGCCTGCGAACCACATGATCACGGTTCCATTCCCAGTCAGGGCACATGCCTGGGTTGCAGGCCAGTTCCCAGCAGGGGACTCACGAGAGGCAACCATACATTGATATTTCTCTCCCTCTTTCCTTCCCTTCCCCTCTAAAGATAAATAAATAAAATCTTTGTAAAAAATAAGTNAGGCACATGCAGGTATTAGGTTACCACAAGCTCCATTTCCAGACCCTGGGAGGAGGAAGAATTCCCCACAGGTGGGGAGAAGGTGGTCAAGGCTTATCCGTCTGATGAGAATTCTTAGCTGGGAGCATGGCTTGTTCTCCTTATGAAACTAGGAGCTCCCTGTTGGAAGGGGTCATGCCCTACCTAACTCTTTCTTTATCCCAGTCACAAAGCTCGTCACACGTTGGTGGAATGAATTTGGCCGTGTCCTGACTGTACCCCGTTCAGGCCTCATATGTGAGGTGCACAGTACAGAAGTGTTGTGGGCAACACTAAAACAGGAAGAGTGATGAGTTCAGTGAGAGAGGATTGCTCGGGCAGATCCAGAACACAGAGGGGTCTAGAGCTTTAGGCCTAGAGTAGGACCTGTGAACAGTCAACATGTGTGGAGCCATTTTAAGGTGGAGCAGCCATTCCAAAGGGACTTCTGGCATATCTTGCTCCTTGCACTTTTGGAGAGTTTGAACTGGGCAAAGTGACCCTTGGACTGAGCCAAAGCAACATTGTCTTACAGACAACTGTTTAGGAAACTAACAGGAAAGCAGACATTCTGACCACGTAGACTATTGATTATGGATACTCTTTCTGAAGATAAATCGGTAATCAGCCATGGGTATCTAAAGAAGATAACTCAGCTTCTTAGCAGCGACAGAAATTTCTCTCTTCTGCTGATGTAATACTTTCCCTTTCTTTTCTCATAAAAACCCCTTCTCTTCACCCTATAATTGGGACACAATTTGGGTTTCTGCCTGAATCTCTGCCCCTGAATTGCAGTTCTATGACCTCAAATAAACTCTTGTTGCCTCTCACTTGGGCTTTCTATGTTTAGGCTAACAGATCCAAGGAACTTCCTCTAGGCAGTGACATCTAAGCTGAGCCTTGAAGCCTAAGTGATGGCTGGTTGAGGAATGGGTTTGGGTCAGGTGGTCCCCAGCATTCCAGGCTGTGGTATCAGAGCTCCATGCCGCACATAGGGCACTGGGAGCAGCAATAAATGGCTTCAGTGAGTGGGACAGAGGCTGTAGAGAGAAGAAGGGGAGGACTGGACAGGCCACGAAGGACCTGTGTACCGCCAAACGAGCACCCACCTCATTCTGAGAGCGGTGAAGACCTGAGGGGGTTGAAGCAGAGAGTGACACCCACAGCGCCTTGCTGGGCACTGGGAATGCAGCAGGGCAACCGAGTCTTTCCCTTCAGGGGACTCATTTTCTACTGGAGAGTGAGCAGGTAGAAGCTGGCGAAAGCAACTCCAGGTTTTCTAGCCAGGTGACAGGGTAGCTAGCGGTGGCCTTTGTTGCTGGTGGAGTCTGAAAGAGAAGGAGCAGGTTTTGACATGTATTTTGTAAGTATGGTGTTTTGCCACAGGGAATGCATCCTCAACCACTCTGCAAGGGCCTACTGGGACTGACTGCTACATTTCTCTCAGTATTCCTTTCCTCTTTCTCTCAAAATAAAAGAACCCTTTCTTTTCACCTGGGCACATGGCTACCCAGAAAAAAAAAATACCACTCTCCATTCCTTAGCTCTCCCCAGAGCTAGATGTGCCTATATGGCTAGGTTGCAGCCAAACATGAATAAGTGAAAGTAACCTGAACTTCTGGATCTGGTCCCCCACAGCTAGAATGAGGCAGTGGGACGGGAGCACCCATCTGCAACCCAAAAGCAAGTCACATACTGGGGGTGCCAGAGCAAGACAGACGGGTCTGGGTCCCTGCATCTTCACAAGGAAAATCGCCCTCCTGCCCTGTATTTTCACATAAAAGAGAAATAAACTTCCATTCTGATCAAGCCATTTTGTTGAATTTGGGTTTCTTTTATATCAGCCACACCCAGAATCTTAATAACAGCAGATCTGCCTCAAGCAAAGTTGTGGAATAGGCAATTTCTGAGCTGCTTTTCCTTTCTCTCTGCCCTCTTCAGGGTGACCTACTGCACAGGTGTGCTCGGTCTCCACATTGGCCCAGCTCCCCACTGCTCACCTCTTGCCCCAACTCCCCCACCCACTGCCTGTCCAGACTCACCTGTCACATGGCTTTCATTCAGTTACAGGAACCTTTCTTCCTCCCAACTTCCTGGGACAGGAATGGCCCTTTAATCGGAAAATACGAAGTGCCAATAGCTGATTATAGCTTCATATATTACCTAAATTGGGGTGGGGTGATCACACGGACATGAGTTTGAATTTGAGTTTTGCTATTTCCCAGGTGGATCTGCAAGAGGCCTTAGCAACCTCAGCCTCCTCAATTGTAAGACAGTGGTAATATCGACACCGACTTCAAAGCATTGTTATAAGGATAAAATACAGTATTTGGCACAGTTTCTGGAAGAGAAGGAGGGTCGAATTAATTGTGATTCTTCCACACTGTGTATTCTCTTTCCAGATTCAAGCCACACAATTGAGGTGGTCACTGGTCCTGCTTTTGGAGACCTCTGGAGGTAGAACCCCTCAGCCCCCCTTAGCAGGCTTGCTTAATTGTTGTGCTGCTTGGCAATCTTGCCTCACGTCTGCCGAGCCCTATCTCACTGCCTCTAAAGCTTTGTTAACCATGTATGGTGGACATGTGGTCAGCTTCCTCCTGGAGATCTTTGACCTTTTCCTCTGCAGGTTAAAAACCTTTGAGTTCCCATCATTGATTTTAGGATAATTTAAAATTTTTATTATTCTTTATATTAGAGTGAAGTTCTGATGGTATTTATCTAAGGAACACCCAGTTTGTTAATTTTTAAAAAAAAAAGCAAAATGCAACTTTCCCCTAAGCCGGACTTGTGTCTGAAACTCTGGGCCGGTGGTCCTCACAATGTGCCGCTGGGCCAGCAGCACAGGCAGCACCTGGGAATGTGGTGGGAATGCAGGTTCTTAGGTTCCCACCCTAGAACTGCTGAATCAGACCCTCTGATTAGGGCACAGCAGCCTGCATTTTAACAAGCCCATTTTAACAAGCGGGGGATTCTGCTGCTCACTAACGTTGGAGAACCACAGCTCTGTGCAAAATGACAGTGGAAAAGATTGAGACCTTAGGCAGGCAGAGGAGTCCTCAGGTTGTGTCCTCCTGAGTGCAGATCCAAATCTTGGGCTTTCATCACTCTCTAATTAGCAGCAAAGGAGAGAAGCCCCACAACATGGCCCCTATAGGAGAGAAAGGGAGAGGGATGGCTAGGCTCCCTCCTCAGCTGGTTAAGACCTCAGTTCTTGCTCCGCTAAGAAAGGAAAATGGGCAGGTCCGCCCTCGATCAGTTTAATGCTTCAGTTACACACAGAAACTCCCACCATGTTGCAGGAGAGCACGACGCAGTCAGTGTCCCCGAATCAGAACAAGCAGGGTAGCAACCCCCAGGGAGTGAGGAGAGACCAGAGGCAGCAGAAAGGAGAGAGGAGGAACAACTTTCGTTCCGCCCCAGAAACCCACAGCTCTGCTGGGTTCTCCCCGTCTCCATTACTGTGGGAAGCAAACTCCTTCTGTGGTTTTAAATTAATGAATTTATTTTTGGTACGGTGAACTAAAGTATATCCTAAATTATGGGGGTTTACAGTACATGTTGGGAATTATTAAGCAATAGATAGAAAATTTTCCCATACCAAAAGCTTGGGCATACTTCCAGAAGCAGAACTTTCCACAACAAAACTTCATCTGTTTTCCAATTACTCTAGAGGTCAAAGAAAAGTGGTGTGAAAAGCAGTTCGCAGGCACCAGCAAAGGCTCCAAATGGATCCCACAGGTCGGGGCTGGGCACTCACCCAGCCTTCCATCAGATGGTGTCGGCCAGTGTGTGTCTGTGAGCAGTCAGGAAAGCAGCTTTCTAATAAAAGGCACCAGCAAGAGCACTGTATTGTGGGCTTTTTGTTTTATTTTTAATTGCAGATGAAGCTAGAAGGTCTGCTTTTTACCCAGCTCTCTATTTTCTTTCTTTCTTTCTTTCTTTCTTTCTTTCTTTTCTTTCTTTCTTTCTTTCTTTCTTTCTTTCTTTCTTTCTTTCTTTCTTTCTTTCTTTCTCTCTTCCTTTCTACAAATCAATAAATTTTCAACTATTAATTCTGAATAGTTGGTACCCTAAGTCTCTGTACCTTGGATTTCAGCTAAGAAAAAAACTTTAAGGCTATCAAGAGAAAAGTCATAAATGTTATATTAAAAGGCTTATGAATTTTATTATTGTTCTGCTTTTCTTTGCAAAATTATGCCTCTTAAAATTCAGTTCCCATTAGTCACGGACCATATGTGGCAGGTCACTGGTTTCCAGGCGGCTGTCGGCTGGGTGCTCAGGGTAGTCATTTCTCCTACTTCGTCGCAGGACGTGCTCATTCCGACACACAGTCTCTCCAGCTCTGTGGCAGCCTCGGGGTTTCAGAACAGATACCATATGATGGGCCTTGGTGTAAATCTGCTCCCTCTGAAGTGGTACCCGAGGTATCCCCATTCCTGCCTGATTCTGTATCTGCTCATTTGTGGCGAGTCTGTGAAGGGGGATAAGACACAGAGAGTGAGGGGGTTTGAACGCATAGGCACTTAGTTTCTGAAAATGATTCAAAAGCACCAATTTCCAAACCCGCCTGCTACTGAAGTGAAGCAATCTTTTCCCAGTGACTGAGCCGTCTGGTGGGCTAGGCCAGCCCTGGGACAAAGACCAGACCGCTGAAGGTCACAGCAAACAGAAGCCCTGTGTGTGAAGTTAGGCAGTCTGTGTGCAGAGCTTTGTGTCAGGCTCTGCAGGACGTGCCCACATACCGCTGCAGCGTCCCTGCAATCGGGAATTCAAACTAGGTCCACCAGCTGAGCTCATAAACACCCCCCGCCAAGGACGTGCACAGACTGACGCATGACTGCGTCTGACCAGGTCTCACACATTCCAAGAGGGGAGTTTTTCCCCCAGCATGGAGAGGAGGCCTGACCAGGGTGGGTACATACTCCCAATGCCCTCCTTCTTGATTTTTTCGGAGTTCTGTAGGTGTCTGGGCTGATGGTATCTTCTCACTCAGGACCCAAGACTCAGATGAGGGTCACTGTCTCCGACTCACATTGAACTGAGAAGTCATCAAGTCCAGACTCAGCATCTACAGACGATGAAACAAGCCCAGAGCGGGAGGGGATCTGCCTGCAGGGTGAATGCAACTTTATCCTAGACTCCTCCCCTGCCGCCATTCCTCCCGCAGTAGGCGTCCAGGTGACGTGTGTCCTTCCCAAAGGGTTTTCTCTCTGAAATTTGCCCCTGCTGAGGCACGTGATCAGAGGCAGGACAGAAATTCTGAGCTCCCCGCTCGGTGGCCTGCTGGGAACCCACGCATTTTTCATGCATTTCTGTCAGGAAAGCAAAGAGACCCCAACAAGCCAAGGGGGTGTTCTGAGGTCATTTTTAATAGTCTCCAGAAACAAGGAACGATCTTTTAAGCAACAGAGTAGGCATTCAAAGTCTTGGTGGCTGAGCCCCATCCTCGCCTAGGTTCTAGGGATACGGAAACCAGCAGGCCCTAGCCTCAAGGGCTAAGAGTCTAGTGTGGGAGGCAGGAGAGATGAACTGAGACAACATCAGGCTGCAAGAGAGCCCCAGGGCACCAGAGATGGGAGGAGCACTGGATGGGAGGGGCACCTTTCTCATTCTCATGGGGGATCAGACCTGTACTAGAGATTCCTGCTAGACCTTGGAGAAGGTGTAGGTGTGAGTTGGATGGGCAAGAGCAGAGGATTGCTCTCCAGACCAGTTAGGAGAGGCAACCAGTTGGAATTGAGGACAATTTCCGGAGTCATCAGAAATTGGAAAAAGAGTAATAGACACAATCTTGGATTGACCCAGATACGAATTCACTAGTAGTTTCTGATAAATGATATGCAGCTTGCCAACTTCTCTCAAAGGTGAAAAGCTAGAGGAACCACAGGCTTTTCCTAAGGCTTCTGCAGACTGGAGTTTTGATTTCAGAAGCGGCATTAGTTCCGGGGCTACAACACGACATTACATGTAGGAAAGAACCACTGTGGAATATTTGGTGAGTGAACAAATCATGTCTCTGGAATTTCATTTTTTTAAAGATTTTATTTATTTATCTTTAGAGGGGAAGGGAAGGCGAGAAGGAGAGAAACATCAATGTATGGTTGCCTCTCGTGAGTCCCCTGCTGGGAACTGGCCGGCAACCCAGGCATGTGCCCTGACTGGGAATGGAACCGTGATCATGTGGTTCGCAGGCCTGCGCTCAATCCACTGAGCCACACCAGCCAGGGCTGGAATTTCATTTTTTGCTAAAATGTCAATTGGGAATGAGAAAGTAAATAGAGATATTTAGTTTTTAGTTTAAAAACTAAATATATATGTACACTTTTTGTATACAATACTCTTTTGTATATAATATTTTTGTCCATTTCTCTGGCTTAATCATCTAATTTTGTGTTTATGATGAATCCCTAGAGTAGAGCCATTTGATTATAAGATGTGACTATCTTGTAGGTCCTCAATACACAGCCTCAAATTGCCCTCTTGGATGGATGTACCAACAATATATGAAACACTTAATTCATTCCATCCAAGCCATGATTGAATGACATGAATTTTTGTTAACATTTGTAATTTTGATAGGAAAATAGTTTACCACTGAATTTCTTTGGTTACTAATAAGTTTGGATACTTTTTAAAATTTTTGTTACCTCTATGTTTCTTTATTGAATCATAACCTTGAACCATTTTTCCATTGAAAACTTTGTGTTTATATCCTAAACATGATTTCACATTTAATTATAATATTAAATAGCAGTCTAGAGATGACCTTTTAAAAAAGATGTGTTTAAAGGGACTTATCTAAGAAACAGAAGATGATCAAAACTATGAACAGTAAATGACAACAAATTCACAACTATCAACAAGCAAACCTGAAAAAACAAAAACAAACTAAGCAAACTAGAAAAGGAACAGAATCACAGAAACGAAGTGGGGAGAATGGGAGAAAAGGTACAGGGAATAAGAAACATAATTGGTAGGTACAAAATAGGGGAAAGGTAAGAATAGTATAGAAAGTGGAGAAACCAAAGAACTTATATATATGACCCATGGATATGAACTAAGGTAGGGGAATGATGGGGGGTGGGTACAGGATGGAGAGAAATAAAAGGGAAAAAATGGGACAACTCTAATAGCATAATCAATAAAATATATCAAAAAATAAAAACATAATAACTAAAAAGAGGTGTGTTTATTATTTGAAATACTTTTTTATTTTTCAATTACTGTTGACATACAATATTATATTAGTTTCCGGTATACAACCCAGTGATTAGACATTTATATCAACATAACATAAAGTGATCACTCCAATAAACCTAGCACCCATCTGATGCCACCAGGTATTACAATATTATTGACTATATTCCTTATGCTGTACTTCTCATCTCCATGACTGTTCTGTAAATATGCATTTTTACTTCTCAATCCCTTCACCTTTTTTACCCAGCCACCAACTCCCTTCCATCTAGCAACTGTCAGATGTTTTTTGTATCTGTGAGTCTGTTTCTGTTCTGCTTGTTGATTTATTTTGGTTTTTAAACTCCACATGTAAATGAAATCACCTGGCATTTGTTTTTCTCTATCTGATCTATTTCACTCAGCATAATACCCTCTAGGTCCATTGGTATTTTTGCAGATGGCAGGATTTCATTCTTTTTGTATGACTGAGTCATATTGTATTGTATGTATGTAATCTATATCTATTCATCTATTGATGAACACCTAGGCTGCTTCCATATCTTGGCTATTGTAAGTAATGCTGCAATAAACATATGGATGTATATGTCTTTTCAGTTTAGTGTTTTGGGTCCATTCAGATAAATACCCAGAAGTGGAATTGCTGGGTCCTTCCTTGTTTCTTATTACATTCTTCATTTTAAAGTTTTCCCTGTCTGGGGCAGCCAGCAGGCGCCTCCTGCCATGGAGACAGTCCCTTCTTCAGACAGGTCCCCAGCTCTGGAAAATGAGCATCCTCAAGAGACCCCAGAATCCAACAGTAATGTGCATACTTCCCTCATGAAGTCCCATCGCTGCTGTGACCTGATCCCACAAGCTCCAAACTGGTTGTATTTGATATTTCCCTGCAGGTGAATAAGGCTTTCTTTGCTTTGATTCATGTCCAACCCAGAGTTCATGTCTAAGTCTCTGGAAGACCTAGAGACTGGCACCTATGCCAGCACTGGTCTGCACTACTACCCCTGTCTGTGTGGCTTTGGGCATCTTTGTGCAGTACCGAGTCTCAGCCGTGCCTGTGTTGTACAAAAAAGGGAGTGTGGCAGACATCTACTCCAAGTTTGACGTTAACCAATCTGGCAGGAGAAAAAACCTGCAACAACCTAGATGTGTCTGTGGCCAAAGCTCTGCAATGTTGATCACATCGCTTTGAGGGTGTCCTCCAGTGGAGACCATATTCAACAGGCTGGTGGAAGCAGAGGTTCATTGACACGTAGTGGTGGATGAGAATGAAGTGATCAAGAGAACTGTATCACTGTCAGCATCCTGCAGGCCCTGGTGCTCCAAGGCAGAGAAAAGCCCTGAGCTAGGGGAAGGGGTCAGGCCGCATCAGGGGTTATGCCTGCTCACTGCCTGCACAAAGCTCTGGGAACCACAGAAACCTTGAGAGGGCTTGGCTCTGTTCCCTGCCCAAGAGCCCCTACCCTTCTACCTACAAGCTGGGGAAGGTGTGGGGGAAGGAAGGAGAATGGATTTGTAGCCATCCTATTCTCATACATACACTTGAGCAAAACTTTCAGCCTAGCCCATCCTAGGCCTGGTCCTCTTAGACATACCCCCATTCTGGGTGAACTATAGGGCCTGTGCTCCCCCGGGCAACTTCTGATCACTAAGAAACCCCAGACCTGACCCAACCGTTGACTCTATATCTGCCCCTGACTCCCTCCACCCTAAGATAATAGCACAACTCTTTATAAAAATATTTTTATTCATCCTGTTTCATGCTCATGGAGGAGGCTGAGTCCATTTATTGGCATTTCTTCCTATAATGGAGTGGGGAAGACCATGAGGAGGAAGGGCTTTGGGTTCCTGTGCTATATTCGTGTGAAGGGAGGTGGGGTTAGGTGGAGAAGGACAGCGGAGTGGTTAGCTGGGATTGTTGCTTTTCGTGGCAAACCTAATTAAAATGGCAGAAACCTCTTCATGGTAAAAAATAAAATAAAATAAATTAAGGCATTTTTATCTGATATAAATATTGCTACCCTAGGTTTTTTATTTCCATTTTCATGAAATATATTTTTCCATCCCTTTATTTTGAGTCTGTGTGTGTCTTTCAATCTGAAGTGAGTCTCTTGTAGCAGCATATGTAGGCAGCATAAGACAAGATATGTCTTGTTTTGTTACCCATTCAGTCACCATATGTCTTTTGATTGGAGTATTTAATCCATTTGCATTTAAAGTAATTGTCAGTAAGGAAGGAAATGTATTTATTGCCACTTCATATTCATATTTTTATCCTTTTTTCTTTTTCTTCCTAAATAAGACCCTTTAATATTCCTTGTAACTCTGATTTTGTGGGGATGAACTCATTCAGCTTTTTCTTATCTAGGAAGTTCTTTCTCTGTTCTATTCTAAGTGATAGCTTTGCTGGACAGAATAATCTTGGTTGTAGGTTTGTTTTTCATCACTTTGAATATTTCATGCCAATCCCTTCTAGCCTGAGAAGTTTCTGTTGAGAAATCAGCTGGCAGTTTTATGGAAGCTCCCTTGTAGATAATTAACTGCCTTTCTCTTGCTGCTTTTAACATTCTCTCTTCGTCTTTAAGCTTTGGCATTTTAATTATAGCTGTTTTGGTGTGGGCCACTTTGTTTGTTTGTTCATTTTGTTTGAGATTCTCAGTGCTTCCTGAATTTATACATTTATTTCCTTCACCTGGTTAGGGAACTTTTCTGTCATTAGTTTTTCAAATAGGTTTTCATTTTCCTGTCCTCTCTCTTCTCCTTTTAGCACCCCCATGATGCAAATGTTGCTACACTTGAAGTTGTCTCAGATACTCCTTATACTATACTCATTTTTGGATTTTTTGGTGGGTTGTTTTTTTTTTGTTGTTGTTGTTGTTTTTGCTGTTCTGATTGGGTATTTCCTGCTTTCTTATCTGCCAGATCGTTGACTTGATCTTCTGCTTCATCTGCTCTGCTGTAATATATTCTCCATTTCAGTTATGTATTCTTCACTTTTGACTGGCTCTTTAAAAGGTTTTTTAAATTGTTATTTCTTCTAATATTTTCTCTAAGTAGTATGGTTTCTTTGCCCTTTCTAATTGATTGTGCATCTAGCCATACAGTTCAAGAATTTTTTTTAATTTGGTAAAAAAAAAAAACCATAAAATTCACCCTTTCAAGCACTTTTAAACGTACAGTTTGGTGGTGTTAACTGTATTAACATCATTGTGCAACAGATCTCTAGAACTTTTTCATTTTGCAAAACAAACTGTACACCCCTTGAACCACTCTCCATTCCCCCTCTACCCCACTGTTCCTGGAAACCACAAAATTTTACTTTCTGTTTCTTTCTCTCTTTTTAAAAATACCTTTGTCATTGCAAGCCACTGATGTGATTTTGCTTGTTTGTGACTGCAGCATAACCTGGCTTGCATGAACCCACTAATCCAAGCCTTAACTTCGCTTTTTGTGGGGGTATGCCAAGAGCTTGTCTATAAACATGATCAAAAACTGAACCAAATTCTGGTCCAGGTCATATGAGAAGAATCTCAAGAAGGTATATGTGTTTGTCATTTAATAGAAAGAAGCTCAATCAGGTTTGTCAACCAATTATTCTGTATCCTGTCTGGAGAGAGATCCTGTGATCTAAAGGGATTAATTAACCATGATAGCCTAGAACAAGGCAGTCTGTGACTCCTTGACCAGCATCGTGCCTTCAAGCCCTGTCTCAGTCGAACTGACCTGAGCATTAGGGTTTCCATGTCCACGTCATTGCTGTAGTGAGCAAGAATACAATATTTCAGCCTGCCTCAGCTAGGAAGTGCCTTAATGTGCTTTCCTGGTGTGATTCTATGCTCACTCGACATATGTCTTGCCTATAGGGACAGAGTATAATGATATGTCACTTAGAGGATCCAGGATTTTTTCCTAACCCTAGGAAAAGCTCCTGAGTAAAGAAAATGAAACACAGTAAGTGCTATTACATTCATTTTCCCAACTAGAACATTAGATCCCGAAAGCCTTACATAGAAAACTAATTCCTTGGTTCAACACAATTCCTATCAAAATACCAGTGGCATTTTTTCATAGAACTAGAATAACCCTAAAATTTATACAGAATCCCCAAAGTTGGAAGTATCACTCTACCTGATATCAAACTATACAACAAGGCTATCATAATCAAAACAGCATGGTACTTGAATAAAAACAGACACATAGATCTATAGAACAGAATAGAGAGCACAGAAATAAATATAGTCAATTAATGTATGACAAAGGAAGCAAGAACAGACAATGGGGTAATGACAGCCTATTCCATAAATGATGTTGGGATAATTGGACAAACACATGCAAAAAAATGAAGCTATCCTATCATATATAAGAATAAAATCCAAATGGATTAAAGACTTAAATGTAAAACTCAAAACTATAAAACTCCAAAAGGAAACATAGGTGTAAAATCTCTGACATTTCTATTAGCAATATTTTTCTCTGATATATGTCCTCTGGCAAGGGAAGCAGCAACAACAACCACCACAGCCACAACAACAAACAAACAGGGCTACATTAAAGTATAAAGTTTTTGCTCAGGAAAGAAAACTATCAACACAATGAAAAGAAAACCTACTGAACAGGAGAAGATATTCATAGGGTTTATATTTGAATTTAGTTCCTTTTCATGGTGCTTCTCAGGTCTTAGACCCAAACATTTCTGTTAGTGCATTTTTCAGCTCCACCTGGTTCTTTAGTATACTTTCTTATTTTTTAAGTTCTCCATTAAGTTCCTCTATTCCACTCTCAAGTTCGGGGAGCATCCTCATGACCATTTCTTTGCATTCTTTATCAGGAACATTAATTGTTTCCATTTCATTAGCTTTTTAAATCCTCTGGGGATTTTTATTGTTCCTTTATTTGAGAGATATTTTTCTCTTTTTATTTTGCTTGACTTACTGTATTTGTTTACTTGAATTAAGCAAAATAGCTATCTTGCTCTGACTGGTGTGGCTCAGTAGGTTGGGTGTCGTACTGCAAAACGAAAGGTAGCCAGTTCGATTCCCTGTCAGGGTACATGCCTGGGTTGCAGTTTCAGTCCCCAATTGGGGCATGTGTGGGAGGCAACCAAGAGATGTCTCTCTCTCTCTCTTTCTGCCTCCCTTTTTCTCTCTTTAAATATAAATAAACTGTATTTTTAAATACAGTTTAAAAAATAGCCATCTTTCCCAGTCTTGAAAAAGTGGCCTTGTACAGAAGCAATCTCTGTGTAGGCTGTGTGTGCCAGACGGTTTTGGCAAGCCAGTCGGAACCAAGCAGGTGCTTACGGTGTCCAGGGTAATGGCCTACCGAGCTGTAGCAAGTCCAGGTTGGAAGGCCAGATGAATGTAACAATGTCCTATTGATCTTCCATGCTCCCTTTGTCAAAATGGGCCTGTGTTTTCAGGAACATGCTGAGGCAACCTTGCAGGTAGGCCAAAAGCACCTAGATAAAGCTCCCATCCTATCAAAGTGGAGGAGGACATATACAATGGTGTTCACTGGCATCTCTGTCCCCTGAAAATTTTTGCAGTTCTGGGAAGGCTCTAGCCTCCTCCTCCTCTCCCTCCTCCTCCTTCTTAATTCTCACCCAAAGATATTTTTTCATTGCTTTTAGAGAGACATAGAAAGAGAGAGAGGAAGGGAGAGAGAGAAACATTGATGCGAAAGAGCAGCATTGATTGGTTTTCTTCCTGTATGTGCCTGGACCAGGGATTGAATCCACAACCTAGGTATATGCCCTGACCGGGAATCAAACCCATGACAGTTCAGTTATAGAATTATGCTCCCAGTAAGCAAGCCACACCAGAGCTCCCCAGCCTTCTTTACGTGGTCTTTCTCTCATTTGTTGCACAGAAAGTGGTCTTGTGTAGAGGCAACCTGTGTGTAAGCTCTGTGTGCTAGGTTGTTCTGGAGGCTGGTTGGACCCAGACAGGGCTTACAGCTCCTGGGGCACTGGCTTGCCAGGCCGGAGCAGCCCTGGGCAGGGAGGCCAAGAGCATTTTAGTGACACCTTGTTGATCTGCTTGTTCTCCTTTTCAAAGCCAAAGTGGGCTCCAGGCAATGTTGCTGGGATCGTGCTGTGGCAATCTTATGGGTAGACCAGAAAATCTGAATAGAGCTCCTGCAAACCCAGTTGAGGTGGAGGAGGACACAAACAATGGCAATCACTGGCACCTACGATCCCGGGTAGTTCCCACAGATCCTGGAGAATTTCTGCCATTTCCCAGCCTTCTCTCTTCAGTCTTTATCATTTATTGTTCAGAAGTAGTACAGCCCTCAGTTGTCCCTCAGGAGTAATTGCTTTATATACAGATGTATATTGCACTGTGTTTGTGGAAGAGGCGAGTTCAGCATCCTTTTATACCATCATCTTGGATACACCCCTACTTTCTGTTTCTATGAGTTTGACTAGATATTTCATATGCGTGGAATCATATAGTACTTGTCCATCTATATTGATGCAAATGGTAGGATTTCCTTTTTAAAGGCTATGTAATATTACATTGTGTTTATATATGTTACATTTTCTTTAGCCATTCATTTGTTGATGAACACGTGGACTGCTCCCACCTCTTGGCTATTGTGAACAATGTTGCAATAAACTTGAGTGTGCAAGTATCTCTTAGAGATCCTGCCTGCAATTCTTTGCATTTGTGCCCAGAAGTAGGTTCCTGGATCATATGGTAATTTTATTTTTATTTTTTTCCTACTGTCTAAGTAATACGCTTTTACAGATCCTTGTTTTCTTTTCTTTCAATTTTATAGACATTATTTATTGGTTTTATGCTCTGGAAGATAAACTTTATTATGCTTCTTTCCCATCTTAATTTTTCCTTACTACATGAATATTTATATCCTAAGTTTTGGTTAAATTACTATTGTTATTTATATTTTATGACTATGCCAGCATTATTTGTTTAATTTGCTTTCCTGTAGAACTTCTTGTTTTTCCTGGATTTAGGGATTGTGCTATTTTCTATTCCCTTATTTTTTATGTACTTATCATTAATTTATATGCAGACTCACATACAATGCTGTAAAATCCCCTCCACATGGTCAAACACATGAGGAAACCTATGAACTACACTTGTTTCTTGGAGACATCCTCTGTTCTTTTTTTTTTTTAAGATTTTATTTATTTATCTTTAGAGGGGAAGGGAAGGAGGGAGAGAATATCAATGTATGGTTGCCTCTCGTGGGTCCCCTGCTGGGAAATGGCCTGCAACCCAGGCATGTGCCCTGACTGGGAATTGAACCTCAATCGTCTGGTTCGCAGGCCCGTGCTCAATCCACTGAGCCACATCAGCCAGGGCATCCTCCGTTCTTTTGCTCCATCTCCTCTGGGTTCTTTCTACGCCCATGTGAAAGTCTTGGAACTGACTTTCCACCATCATCCTGGTTATTCTCTTCGTTTTGGGGGTTTCCTATTTCTTGGATTCTATGACAGCTTTTTGCAAGTCTGGTGAGTCTTGGCTACCTGTTTATATTTAAATGTGGAAGTGGTGTGTGTGTTTTTTTAAAAACATTGAAAATAAAAAGACTGATCACGTATTCCATCCCAGGCACTACTGAATCCTCGGGGCTTGGAAGAGAACACTCAAAAGGAAATACACATGAACACACAATTATGAATCTAGAACTCTAAATGCGGCTACTGCCTCTATCCAAGGGCTCATGATGGCTCACAGGGGTGACTAGCTCCTCTCAAGCAGACTTCCCTTCTGTGCTAATAGTGGCAAAGGTGTCCACAAGAACACCTAACACTTGGTCGATACCTCTTCTGCACGAGAACTACTAAATATGCATTTAAGACCAAAGTTTTCCTTTGATTCTAAAATGGTGAATGTTCTGAATTTTCTGAGCAGAACTTTATTACCCTGGGAGGAATGAGTCCTACGTCAGGAATGCTTGAAGAGTCAGCGCGGGTTGAAGGTGGTGTTTTGAACGTCTTTGTTTCTTCTACGGTTACTGTTCATCTTTAAAAAAAAATAAATAAAGTCACAGTTTCATTAAAAGAGGTGCCTTTATAGGAACAATATGTGTAATACATCATTTGGGGAGCAAGGATGTACAGGACGTATTTTTACGCACATTTCCTATCCGGCAAGCACTTTTCTTAAAGGACACACAGCAGTGCGGGCACCCTCCAGAAGGAACTGGGAATATGCTGGCGCGTGTCAGAGGAGAGCTGTATTCCATGCTTCTGATCAGTTTGAACTTTTAAACCAGGTATTCGTATTGCTTTTATCATTGAAAACTAATTTAAAATAAGTTAAAATCGAATCATTAAAGATGTAATCATGGTGTGATGTGAGAAGAATGATTAGAATGGAAAGCATTCCACCGCCATAATTCCCCTCTGTGCTGTTTCTGGAGACGTAGCTCAGGGCAGGGAGGGACGGGGAGGAGCAGGATGAACCGCCCCAGGGCCGACTTCTGAAGTCTCTCAGTGTGGATCTGCCCGTCAGCTCCTCGCCCCTCACTGACTTCCAGCCTGTAGGTGGCGCTGTCTTCAGATCAGAGCTGGGTCTGTCCCATTCCCCTCGCTGTCCCCCTCCCTTCTGTTCCTCTGGAGCGGTGGTCACAATCTGGACTGGAGCCCATGAAATCCACGTTGGTTTTAAGGTCAAGGGACAAAGAGAAAAATCGTAAACATACCAGGTAAAAAATCAAACAGTCTGACAGTGAAGCCAGTTGGTCAAAACAAGAAGTCAGCAGTAGTTAGAGCTGAGGTCCTGGCTACACCTGTGAAAAGCAGAAATCCAAACAAGTGTTAGCAGCCAGAAGCAGCAGCAGCACAAGGCCCTCAGAGAGGACTCACTCGCTGAATTATCCCACCCACCCTGTGATACTGATGCCATTGGAAGCCTCATGTTACAGATGCAGAAACTGAGCTTAGAGAGGTGTAGTATTTGTCTATGCCACACAGCTGGTGTGGCTGGAGATGGGATTTATATTTTAAAAGGTCCGCTTCAGAGCCAGGAACTGTGCTAATGATAGTGATAAAACAGTACATTACATTAACCGCTAATAAGCAGGTGATTACAAACTGAGGTAAGAGGTTTGGGGAGAAGAAATCCAACTTGTAACTAAGACACTAGACATACATGTCAGGGTTAGGTAAGGCTTTCCTGATGAGGGGAAATGAGCTGACACCGAAATATTGAGTTAACTAGATGAAACGCTAGAAGGAGGGGAGTCAGAAGAAGAGAGTTCCCAATACAGGGTACAGCCTGTGCAAAGATAATGTGGGGGAAAAACAGAGAGAATGCCAAGTTGGAGAAAAGTCAGCAGTGAATGCTGCCTGGTCTTAGGGACAGCACGAGGCAGTGTCAGAACCTCTGGTTCTGGTTCTACAAACCTGGGAGGCTTGTAGAGACTGATTCGAAGATTTGAGCTCTGACTGGTTGGGCATTGTTTGCACAGCGAAAGGCTGCCGGATCAATTCCCTGTCAGGGCATGTGCCTGGGTTGCAGGTTCAGTCTCTGGTTGGGGCATGTGTGAGGCAACTGATTGATGTTTCACACATTGATGTTTCTCTCCCTCTCTTTCTCCCTCCCTTCCGCTCTCACTAAAAATAAATAAATAAAATCTTTTAAAAAAGAGATTTTGTAATTGCCTTCACACTTAGGTTTCCAGAAGTGCCCTGGCATGAAGGCCTCTCAGGCTTTTTGTGGGAATGAAACATGATCACATGCATCAGCATCTCGTGTCATGCTTGCCCACGAGCTGATATCTGTTCGTTTTGTTCTTCGCCTTCCAGCCCCTATTCTTTCCTTCTGCTACACGCCTGTGTCTGTGGCTTAGAGGGGAGTGAGCAACTATGCCCAGTTTGCACAAAGAACCAGGACGGGGCACGTGTGCCGGTCTCTCGGCACTCTTTGTAAAGAGGCCTCCTTCCCCCATACCCTTCTCCCCCATGTAGAATGACTCACCACTGTGGAGAGGCACACAGCTGAGGCACATTTGGCCAAAGCCAGTAGCACATTGTGTTGCAGAGTCTGTTGGCTTTCCCTACCCTGGGCTTTCAAAAGCAATTCAAATTAGAGATGGACCAGATGCCAGGGTGCATTGATCTGCCTCTGTTAGAATTGAGGTGGACGTCAGCCATGTCCCCATTTGGCATTTCCCTTCCCAACTGTGCCAGGAAGGCACTGGAGAAAGCCTGCTGAGTGTGGACTGGCAACCGGCTGCCAGCTTGCACTTGCTTTGTTTATCTCTGCCCGGCGGCACAGCCTCCATCCACCATAGAACTGCCATGCTCAGACGGTCCGACTTCGACATTTTAACTTGTTTTTATACTGTCATATACGTAAGATTATTCATTTAATAATCAGGGGTCTATTGGCCCTTGAAGAACAACCTGTAAGAGTCACATTTCATTCCTTGACCCTTAGAAAGAAAGGACACGCACGTTCAGAGACTGGTGAAGATCCAGCTTAGGAACTACAATGAAAGGAGGCAAATGTTAGAGCATTTTTAGAGGGTTCTTCTAAAACGTCCTCAAAACCAGCTTTGTAGACTCGGGGCTCTTCCAGCAGAGCTATTTCTTTACCTTTATCGAATTCTAAACACTGAACAACATATAAAACAACACTTACTACCACCTAACACGAGCCCAGCCCGTTCAGGGCCTGGGATCCCAGAAGGAGGGCCTCCCAGTGGAGGGAGGACAAACACTGACCATCAGTTCCTCAGGGGGACCCCAAACACCCAAACAAAGGTTTAAACAGGACATGAGATCAGAGCAAAAGCCAGCCATATTTGCACGGGGAGGTCAAAGAACACCTCAGGAGGCTCTCTCCTTCTTACTCCCTTTCCTTAGAGAACCTTGTATAAGTCCCTCACTTCAAAAAAGAATTTGTTTAAAATACATTATGGTTTAGGGTCCCCTTCCTCCACTTCTATAGCTGTCATCACTGCTATGTGTCCTCACCAGAGAAAGGCTTCTGACTGAGCTCCTGGCCTAGTGGTAATAATGAACATGTACTGAGTTCTCACCAGGAGCAGGCACTGCCCTAAGACCCCCCTCATTCAATCTTAGAACAATCCCATGAGGCAGCTTTTATTCCCAGCCTGATGCATAGAAAAGAAATCTTAGCGTTGCAGGGGTTCAGCTGATTGGCCCAAGTCCCACAGATCAAGGCTGTAAAACGGACAGTCTGACGGCAGGGACTTTGTTCGAAACCAGGAGTTAGCCAACTATCGATAAGTGGGCTGTATCTGGCCCACTGCTTATTTTTGTAAATAAAGTTTTATTGGAACATAGCCATGCCCATTTGTTTATTGCTGTCTGTGGCTGTTGTCAGGCTGCAAAGGCAGAGCTGAGTCGTTGTGACAGAGACTCTGGCTCACGAAGCCTAAATTATCTGAATCTTTCCAGAAAAAGTTTGCCAACCCCTGCTCTCAAGCACGACACTAAACAATCTCCCTTTCCAATTAAATCAAAGTCTCCCAGAGAGCAAAGGCTGCCCCATTCATCCCTGCCAGTCCCTCAGCCTCCATCCCGGGAGATTGCATATCGATCGTTACACTTCAGTGGACCCTAAAATGCTTGCTCAACTAAATAGGTTTAATTCGTTTTTAAACAATCCTAAACTTCCTTCTAAAACTGTAAAAAAATTAGACATGAATTCTATTTGCTGCAACCTTCATTAGGTGAGACAAATCCCAGAGGTCAAGGCTAATGGCTCTAAGAGCAAACAAGGACAACCTTAAAAAGCAGGCTCCGGCTGAAGCAATTTCTTTTTAAAATACGTTATTCTGTGAGCAGCTCTGCAGTAAGCTGACCAGAAAAAAAAAAAAAAACAAGATGATATATCACTCAGCACTTTGGAAACTAGAACAGAGAAGCAAAACCTCAAGGAGACACAAAGAAATGAAAGCCTACACTAAGTCCCTGCCATCTTGCCAGCAGCCCAGGAAGGAGAAGCAAAGAATGAGGGATGGAGTCGGGGCCCTTTGTCAGCTCTGGACAGGATGTGGACAGGGGGCCCTCAGTCAGCTCTGGAAAGGGTGGCCTGTTTTGGGGTGGTGCCTCTGAACCAGGTGAGAGCACACACCCCAACCCCCATCAGTCTTTCCAATGGGGTTTGCACAAGTTGGGGTGACCAGGGCTGCAGGGGTGTGGGAGGAAGAACACTGGATTGGTGTGGGAGATCCGGGGTCATGTCCCAGCTGTTTTGTCCCCCGCTGAATTCCTCTCTGTGTCACCTGGTAAGGTGTGTCAGGCACAGTGAGATGAACACAAGTACTGGAGCCAGAGAGTTCTGTATCTAAATGCCAGCTCTGCCTCGACTTCCAATGTCTTATGCACGCAGCTTATCTCTGAAGGCAGGGACTGCCTCTTATTCATCCTTGTGTCTCCAGTACCCAGGAAACAATAGGAACTCCACGTTGAATGAAGGAATCTCTGTAGACCTCAGAGTTACTGTGAACAGTAAGTGAGTAAGTAAATGTCAAGCCTAAGCATTTAGGAAGTGCTCGGTAAGAATTACAAAGATGATAATGGGAATAATGACAACAATGTTATTAATTTTCTTAACTATAAAATGTAATAATAATAATGGCTTGACAGGATCATGTTTGTGAAAAATTAAGATAAGATGAATATAAAACCATTTTACTTCCAAGGAAATTTTTACCTCTCTTTCTTATATTACATGACAATTACTTTCTCACCCAGCACAGGAGCTGAAAAATACTAGATGCTTAATAAATGTATGCTAAGTTAATAGCCTTTGTAGTACATGCAAGTAGCATAATCATAGAAAATGACACCAGACAAATACAACAGTCAGTTTTGAAGGCACTAAGCATCCCAGCAATGCAATAAAAAATCCTTATGAACAGAAAACAAGTGGTGTACAAATTAAACATTTTATGCCAGTGCATAGGTTTATTAATAGTCTCCTGTAATCACCAATTTCTGGGGGTTTTCTCATCCACAGAGTCAGCATTTCAGATCCATGTGCCTACCAGATAATGGTCCATGTCTTCTTCTGAAGTGCAAAATAATTCTTGATTTTTGTACAGAATTCTTCCATCTTCAATATCATTTGAATCATTTTACCCATGTCACTTACACTTTTCAAATTCGGTTAATTTCATAAATTATGTCAGGGCACTGATATTCCAGGTCCTAAGTAAAGGTGTTTCCCCCACAGAAGCCTACTAAGCACCTCAAGGCAGATAAGTCATTAATATCCATCACCATCACCTTCTCTCCTCACCACCTAGGCATGACCCAGGGTGTATTTTTAGCTGAACCAATTGTATGAGCAAACACATCGAGACTCTGCATAGAATTCAAGATACAGTTAACTTCCTTCGCTGCATTATATATTCTGCTAAAAAGCAACACAGTTAAAGTCCTCCATCTACAGTAAAAGTGGACATTTTCAAAAAATAGGCCTGGCACCCAGCCTAGCAGGAAGTGATGGACATGCTCGGGAGCACCAAGGCAAAGCTTCTCCCCTTGTTGTTGGCGGGCCGGTCAGTTGACTGGTGGACCGCAATTAGACGTGACCAAAGTTCTTGATCTTTGTTTCCCATGTGACATGAAACAAATGGCTCCTGGGCAGCATCGTGCAATACCTGTTGCATTCTCTGCAGCTCTAGACTTCTCCCAAACTCCTGAAAGCACTCCTAGATACAAGCGAGTTAGCATAGCTGCTCTGTTGCGAGAACTGGAGACAGCTTTAATTTTTAAGGTAGCCTTTGGCAGTAAAAGCGTATCCTAGTAACAAGCTTATAGTAATCAGTTACTGTTTGTCCTGCACCCGATTGCAACACACCAAGGTATCCTGACTCTGTAAGGGTCTTCAAAAGTGTTGAGAGAATTGAATAGTCTAGCCAGGCACCTGGGAGGCTCATCTTGCTGCCAGTCCATTTCAACTAAAGGGTGGATGTTTATTTCCCCCAGAGAACTTGTTTTTCTCTCTTAACACAGAGCATTGCTTAAAGGAATAATTTCAAGAAACCATCCACCTTGTATCTTGTTATGCAATCCAACTGCACAAGTGGCTTTCGTCTGCACACTTTTAACCGGATGTGTAAACAGTAATATAAATGGAGTCCCTTTAAAATGGAGACAGAGCTGTCTTGCCAGAGGAACTGCTTGTGTGTCTTACGTCTCAAATGTTGAATGTTAAAACAGAGCAAGATGACCTCACACCATCGTGTCCCAAAAAACGGTCTGCCAGAACAACAAAAATCTGTTACTATGACTGCTGGACTGACGGCTACTAGACTGAAAATTTAAAACATTGTGTAGAACTAACTTTACTATGTTATGTGCACCAATACAAATGCCTTCCTTCTGCTGATGTAACTGTTCCCCTTCCTATTCTCACAAACACCCCCTGTCTTTGTCTCCTACTCGGAGCACCATTTGGGTTTCTGCCTGAACCAGTGCGTTCCAAATAGTTAATCTTACTGATAACAAGCACTTGTCTACCTCTCACTTTGAAAGATCTTTTTTATTTTATGATAACAGATTCTTAGGATCATACAAAATATTATAACCAGTGGAAGGGAGCTATGCATTTAACTTGCTCTATAACTTGAGTTTGCACACATATAAAAACCCCATAATTTTTAAATAGTATTCATTAGCTCTTGTTATGTAACAGACCAGCCCAAAATTTAGAGCATTCATACAACAGATATTTCTTATTCTCAAGTACTCGTGACTGCTTGGGCAGCTCTTCTCATCTGAGCTGGCTCCACTGCGGTTCGATGGTCTCAGTGTCTTTACTCACGGGTCTGGGTCTCTCTGGAATCAAAATGCTTGTAGTTAGCCTCTACTCATACTAATACTGAGAAGGTGTCGGGGGAGGGATGTGACAGAGAAAAGGCTGAGTCTAGCTGCTGCGGTTTGTCTGTGTCTTGAACAAGGCACCGCAGTGTGGTTGGAGTGTGGCTTTCATTCTAGCCCAGGCCTTGCTTGCCAAACCCCAACTTGGCTGAAACTGCATGAGCCTGGGGAAGTGGCACCTCTTTTCAACTGATTGTCCTAAGGGGCTGCTTCTTGCTTTCCCTCTTCCCATAAATGCACCTTCTCCTAATGTTCATGAAAGCACCACCTATGCTAACAGAGGCCCAGGACTAACCTTCTCTACTTCCTCTGGTCCCCTGGTTAGTGTTCCTTAACTAGTTAGTTACAACCTGCCCTTCTGGGCCTTGCGGTGGAAGCCTGCGGCTGAAGAACTCACATATCATACCTGGCCTCTCACAACTTGCTAAGATCCAGTAGCACATGCTAGCAAGGTTGGTCCCCCCATCACATCTTTTGGCAACTAAAGGCCTCTCTGAAGCATGGCTGTGATTCCCAATTAGAACATCCCTTGGGCATTTGCTCAAGGGAGTAATCCTGAGCAATCTTGACCCTGCTATGGTATCAGTTTCTCAGATTCTCCTGGGTCCTGGATATGCCACGGCAGAACTACAAAATAGTTGACGTGGCTCCAAGTTGACATAGCTGCTCCCCAAACTATTCAGTGCACTCCCCTGCGGGTAGGCTCTTCTTAGAGTCTCTTAAAAGCAAGTGTTCCCTGCCTTGAGTACACTCCTCAATTATTCTACACCCTCGGCTAGAGCTCAGAGAGAGGAAATGGAGGGGCACACATTTCTCTAAATATAAATTTTGAGTTGCATTTTAAAGGAAGGGTGAAAATGGTAGTCAAAGAGAAAGCAAGGACGGGTGGGGAGAATAGTAAAGCAAAAGCAATGAGACCAGAGAAAAGGGTGAAGGAATCTAGTGTGGGTGAAGAAGAGGACTCTCACCAGGGAGTTATTATGTGATGCTGTTTTCCTTTACCCCCAACTGGGAAACATGAAGAACGTGTCTTCTTAAGAGCAGGCATTTGAGCCAGATGGCCTTGTAAAAAATAACCCAATCTATGCTTTGGAATGTCCCAATGTGGAAACCCACATCCAAGCATGGGCTATGAAAAATGATATCATTGCTATTTTTAGAAGCAACTGCCCCGTTTCTCTGAGTAACAAGCCCAATTTTCAGTCTTATGACTCAAGCACTATAAGTGAATGAAAACTGTATCAGATTAATATTTTCAAAATATTATCCCTATTGCACTTTCAGTCTAACTCTGCCAAAAGAGATTTATTTGCTGGAGAAAGTTACAAATAAAGAGAAGAGAGGGCTTTGGGGGTGGTGATGAGGACAGAGAGCTCACTGTTGCTGGGCGGAGCTATTACAGCTGTAGAACAGCCCTGCGGACCGGGCCAGGCTCTCTGCGCCAGAACACAGCAACCATGGGGAGAGGCCTGCAGGGCTGTCTCAAGAACACCTGTGGCCAATGTTGTTCCAAAGAAGAATTCTGTTGTGATTTAAAGGATGTTTTTTTGTCCCCTGTGCTGAAAAGTCTTGTCCTAATGCTTCTGTTTGATACCAGAAACTACCACCTTTTCAAAATGTCTCTATGATCACGCATCTGGGTCCTGAGGAAGCTAGATCCAGGATAAAGTGTTTGATGTGAGAAGGAAAACAGAGAACAGTAATGCTAATGGGCATCACTTATCATGTACTTACTACCTGTGATACTGTGATATATATAATAAGAAATACATGTTTGGTCTCTGCCCCATTCTTGGCATATACAACAGTCCCTCCTTATCTATAGGGAATATGTTCCAAGACCCCAGCAGATGCCTGAAATCATGAGTAGTACCGAACCCTAAATATACTACACGCACACACACACCCTTCCACTTCAGGGAAGCTTTTTAGGGCTTCTCTTTGGCATATCCAGATTGCCAGCAGCACAACTTTCGTGCTTTGGGGCCATTGTTAAGTTCAATAAGGGTTACCGGAACACAACTGTTACCAGTCCAAAGTCTGCGTGCCCAGTGCTTCAAAAGACCAAAACTCAAAATGTCAGAGTTTGGAGTAAGGGAATATTTACTGATTGAGACGGTGCCAACTGAAGCCCTAGTGGTACCTCGTATCTATCTTAGGAAAGTACAGAGTTCAGGCTTCTTTCATGTCAAGGGAATGGGAAATAGGAGGGGCAAGAGGTGATTGACATTGCAGACATCTGGGAGTCAGCAGGGGTCTGAAGAAGATCACACACACACATTAGTTGCTGTGTGTCCAGTCATGAGGTTTCTGCAAATCTTTGATAAACAACATGGCATATTTCCCTTATCTCTTTAAGCCATAAGCAAAATTTCTCTAATAATTAGCATGTCTCTATGTGAGACTATGCAAAAGCTATTAGACTGAAGGCCATGGGAACAAAGCGGGCTGGAACAAGATGGAATCAGAGGTAGAGCATTTCACTCTGTTAGACAAGCTCTGTGACACCACAAAAATCAGTCTAATAATTGAGATGGCTACTAAGTGACTAATGGGTGGAAGCATCTGTAGCACAGACACACTGGACAAAGGGATGATTCAAGTCCCAGGCAGCACAGAGCTGGTTAGCCTGACATTTTATCACGCTACTCAGAATGGCACACAATTTAAAACTTGCGAATTGTTTATTTCTGGAAATTCCCATTTAACGGTTTTGGAATGAAGTTGACTGTGGGTAATGGAAACTGTGGAAAGGAAACTGGAGATAACAGGGGGACTATTGTAGCTCCCAACCCTGGCAATTTCCTGAGTGATAAGAATGATAAAAGCTAAAGGGGCATACTTCGTTATTCATAACAAGTTTCTTTCAACTATACCTGAGCTTATGTTACTGGGAGGTAACTTCTGGAAAGCCCTTAAGAATGGGAGATTGGTAGGTAGGCGAATAAACCATATGATTGGAGGGTGGAAATTTCAGCCCCAACCCCCCACTTTCTGGTGGGGGGGGGAGCTGAGGTTGAGTTTAATCACTACTGGCCAATGAATTCATCAACTAAGCCTATGCAAATGACCTCCATAAAAATCCCTAAAGTATAAGGTTCCAAGAGTTTCCAGGTTGCCTAACACATGGAGGTGCTGGGAGGGTGGTGAGTCCTTAACGGAAATGGAGGCTCCACGCTCCTTCCCCCATGCCTTCCCCTTCGCATTCCTTCCACCAGGCTGTTCCTGAGTGGTATCCTTTTACAATAAGCCAATAATCTAGTTAACCCTTTCTTCTAATTGAATCACAGTTTTGTGCTTCCCCAATGCAACCCTAAGAAATCCAAGTGCATTTCCACTCCAGAGATGGGCCTGGTTCATTTCGGGGTAGTTCCCATCTGTGTAATGGTAGGATCCAAGCAAGGCATTCCCCATTTACTCCTGTGAGTGCCCAGAAGGTGCTTCACAAGTGGCCTACAACTAGTTTGTTAATGTGCACACTTGCTCTGTCTCTCTGTCTGCTCCCTGTTATCCACATTGCCTTCAGTGTGGCAAGCCCATCATGAGAAGGTCATCACCCCAGCCAAGACTATGATTTTTCCCACTCCCAAGCCCTCCAAGCTTCTGGGGAAAGAGAGGTGCAGAAGTTCTTCTACTAGTGTCAGCTTTGGGCTCTCCCTCTTCACCACAGGGCACACTCCTGTCATAGGGCCAGACTTTGGGGAATAGATACCATTCCGTCCCTTCTAACCTCTTCTTCCTCCTGTTCTTCCTGTACCCACCAAGGCGCCCTTCCTCCACCATCTACCAGCCAAAAGCTCACTGGCCTATGAACGAAGGGGAATAGACCCCAAGGTGCAATGAGTATGTATGGAGGGGAAGACATTGACAGCAGGCAGCCAAAGTTAAACCATGCGTATACGCATAGCCAGAGTTGACTGGTGTGTGTGTGTGTGTGTGTGTGTGTGTGTGTGTGTGCATTGAGTTTGGGGTGCTGTATTAGCAGAAACACTCTTAGAAGGCCCATGGAGGAAACATTTTCCCTAGGTCCAGGCTAGTTACAGGAAGTTCAGAGATATTTCCAGTTTTCCTTTCCCTTCAAGTTCTTAACAGGTAGCCAGATGACAACGTTTACAGGAATGCTGTTGGGCAAACTGAAGAGTCCATTTTTCCTTGATCCAATCATTTTGGCTCATTTATCCAGAGTTCACAAAACAAAGGTGCCTAGAGGGGCCCCAAAGGAAATGTCAGTGAGTGAAGTGGAAAACGGGGACACATGTCCTACTCAAGGGGACAGTGGATGTTTTGGTTCTGCTGTTTCCATATAAGAATAGAAACCTAGATTATATTAAATTGGATTTGTCAAAGAAAATGATCAAGACATCTGAATTTTTTACGTGAAATATCCCAATTTTTAAATGCTGATTTTTAACTCAAATCTTTTTTAATCACTAAATAGGCCAAATTTAATTCCTCTTTTGGCCACACTCAGCCTGCATCCTGACATTTTGAGACCGTGTTTCTATCTGTACTCAATGTTTGTTAATACCTGCTTTGAGAAAAGCACTATATAAGCTCCAGGTGGTATATGTGCGGGGAGAGTTACAAAAATAATGTCACTGCCCTCAAGGAATTTAAAATCTTTGAGGACAGATATGACAAAGGCACATGCAATTGCAAGGAGGAGGTAGTCATATCTTATTTGGGGAAATCAAAGATAGCTGACTAGAGAAAGCCCCTCTCGCAAGAAGAGGAACAAGAAGAAGAAGAAGAATTTCAGGAAGAATTAAGTGGGCCAGCAGCACCGTATGCTACCCAGAGATTAAGGAGGACAAAACCAGGGAAAGGTTACTGACTTTGACAACTAGGGGGTCATAGGTTGCCAAGATAAGGGATTTTTAGAGGGTAGTAGGACCAGGGCAGTGGCAAAGCTGGCACTACCAGGGATACCACTTGTTGGAAATAATTGAGCGCTGCAGGAAGGATATAGGAAGACAGCTAAAGGTATTAGCAAGAAGGAGAGAGACAGGAAGTCAGTGAGATTGTGGGAAAGGGGGACACAGGAAAGGGAGAGATGGATGACAATGGAAAAGGGGAGAAAGAGCAGACTCAGGGAGAGTAAGGAGAGGATGAGCTGTGGGTGTGGGTAGGGGGATAAGTTGGTCAGAGGAGGAAAGCCTCCACGAAAGGAAGGAATCATTTCTCTGGGACCTCACAGATCACAAGGCAGTTCCCAAAGGTCCCACTTCTTAAAAACATCAGAGCAGAAAGCTGTGCTGGAGAGTTGTGAAAAGGAAAGAAATAAAATTACTTCCATGAGATTTCAGTTAACGAATAAATCTTTTTGATTGCAGGTAACATTTTTTGAGGAAAAAGAAACCCTGTGAAAAGTTTTAAATATGGTTGGAGGCAATACCAGTAAAGATGAATAAAATCCATCTTGGCGCAAGATGAAGTCAAGAGTGGGATTAGCATTAAGTATAATTTGGGGAATGGAAAAAATGTCCTAAGAGTTCATATTAATAGAGTGGGGCTATCTACAGGGCAAAAAGATAGCCAATGACTCCTTAGTTATGCAAGAGAAAAACAGAAGTATTAGACCACTGTAGATTATTTTTACAAGGAGTGGGAAAAGGGCAGGATTGCCCCCTTTACGTTCTCTCGTAACCTCCCTCGGGCCATTGTGAGAATTCAGTGTTTGTTCCTCTCCTGAGCCTGAGGTCAGTTCCCTGGTGGCACAGCCTTTGTATCTGGCTGGTGCTGGCTGCCTCTCCTCAAAGGCTTCCTCAAAACAACGCCTGTAACTGTCTTACTCTTGCAAGTTGCTCTCCTAGTAATTTGGTTTTCAATAGAAGGATTTAATGCTCTTATTTGTACTACTTTCTCCACTCCTGACCCCTAATAGATATCTACGGTTGTTCCTAAAGTGACATCATGGGCAGAAAGTGGAGTAGAAATAGCAAATGGCATTTAGTACGGCTCATATCTATGTGCCAGGCAGGGTTTTACATACATGAATCATCACATTTAATCTTGACGGTGACCCTCAATGTAACCTCTGGTACCAGCTGTGTAACCTCAGAAAAGATTCCTAAACTTTCTTCAATTTCTTCATCTTTTTCTTTATCTTAAAATGCAATCATTATTATAATAAAGTCTACATCATAGAGCTGTGAAGATTGAATAAATTTAATGTGCTTAAAATAGTGTTTTGTATACAGTAAACTCTCAGTAGTTTATTGTTGTTATTATTATTATTATTATCATCATCATCATCAAGAGGCTATTGTTATCTTTACTTTCTAAATGAGGAAATTGAGGTATGTATAGCTCATGCAAGTTATTTTCCCAATCTCAACGCAGACAGATGATAAGTGGTGGAACTGAGTGATGTCAGAGCCATCATTTTATGCAAGAAAACCCAGAACAAAACAAAAAGTGAGTTAAAATAATGAGCGAACAGAGCTCTACATTTGAAGAAAGAAAGGCACTCCAGTTGTGCGGATTCCATCCGCACTGCCTTGCCTTTCCAACGGGAAGTGGTGCGTGACTGTGTCTTGCTCCATTTGCTTACGGAGCCTGGAGGGCTTGCCTGGTTTTAGCTGGGAATTAGCTCTCTTGTGAAATCCTGTGAGCTCTCCACACAGTCCTGGGTTTTGCAAAGTGAATCACAGAGCCAAAAAATTCCTTCATGTGAAGTATTGTCACAGGCTTCTGTTGGAGAAACATTAAATGTGCCTAATTTACTTTCCCTGGTCCTCTCAGGAGTTTACTCCTCAGTGTATGTGACTATAAAATATTTCACAACTCTTCATATTGTCAGTGTAAGAAACATTCACATCTGTAGAGAATTTTTGTGAGTTTATTTGAGCCAAACTGACAATTGCCATGGAGTAAAATCTCAGTGGATTGAGAGATGCTCCGGAAAATGCCAGCTTTGCACCTTATTTTATACATTACAATAAAAAGAGAAGGCCTAAAGGGGTAACATGAAATCCATTGTTATTGATGATAGGTTAGGGAGTCAGGAGAAAGCAAAGGGTAGGGGACAGGGTCGGGGTAGAAGGAATCCCTGGGATTGGATAAAGAGTAAAATGATAGACACATACTTGTATGCAGGTGGGTACAGGATAGTTAACAGTCAGCAATTAACATGATAATAATGACAATGAGGGGATCTGTGGTCTCTGTTCTGGAGTGATGACCACTGTGCTTTTGTTATTGCAAAGGTGGGTTTACCAGGTGCGTTATCCTAGATGCAAAGGGACTACAGACAGGTTTAGCTAAGGTGAAGACTGACCTCTGTTAGGGAAAAATACTGCCTTATGACATGACTACCCGCAGGAACCACTTTTACTTTAAAACTTTTAATTTCAGATCAGCCTATGTGGTTGCTTTAGGTCTCTGAGTTTGTAAGGCCGCTGTGCAGGCCTCCCCTGACCTTGTCAGGTTAATATACGGCTCCTTTTCTTCAACAATATTCATGCTAAACTGATGCTGGATAAAGTTTTATTATGTCACATGGAGAATCATAGCCTAGATTTAAGCACCCTGATGCGTAAAAATACCTGTATTGGAATGTTGTCTTCTTTTCAGCAGCCCAAAGGGATTCTGAACTTTATCAGTTCTCTCTCAGTACTATTTTCACTAGATAGATATTATTGCTGTTAGTATTATTAACCTATTAATGCCAAACAGGTTCATTGGTGCTAAGGGATGGTTCTAAGGTTTTTAAACAGTCAAGGGACGAGCTAAATCGATGCCTCCCCTTTTGCTTTAGCTGTTTCCTTGGTTATGAGGGTATATAAAGGTGTTTCAGTCTTCTGTTAAGATAATATTTTGGTTCAGTGGATTGAGCGTGGGCCTGCAAAACAGAGGATCGCGGTTCGATTCCCAGCCAGGGCACATGCCTGGGTTGCAGGCCAGTTCCCTGCAGGCCAACTCCCAGCAGGGGACACACGAAAGGAACCATACATTGATGTTTCTCTCCCTCTCTCCTTCCCCTCTGAAGATAAATAAATAAATAAAATCTTTAAAAATAAATAAATAAATAAATAAATAAAGATAAAGATAATATTTTGGTGGCAAGTAAACAAAAACTCAACTTTAAGTGTGTAAATAAATAGGGATATTTTCACGCAACAACAAGAAAAACAGAAGGAGACCATCATTGCTATTATTGATTCAATAGCTCAATGATGTTAGAACTACTCTCCCTGAAATTTTATTTGCAAGATGGCTGTCCTTTTATTGAGGTGTCCCCCACCTCCTACCACCTTAGAAGACATCTGTTTATAACATTTGTCAGAATGGTGACATACGAACAACCTCACCTAGCTGCAAGGAAGGCTTAGAAAATAAGCAAGAAAGAAAATGATTGGAAATGGATGTTGAGTAAGCCAACCCACAGTGACTTTACATCTGAATCTTGAAGAATATGTTTATAAAACTCCTAAACAATTGATTCAATTTGTTCAGTCAAGTCAACAAAAAAACTGTTTGGAAATTTCTTTGGTGATGTAGCCATCAACCACAATTATATATTTTATTGTCCGATAGGTCGTTTGACTTTATTTGGACAGTCTAATTCTGCTCACATCTTTTCTGATTTTGATCCACTGATATATTCAGACAAAACCTGATCCAAATCAATAATTGTCAACAGCATTCAATGGATCAGTACCGGGTTGACTTCATACGAATCATCTACTTATTCCCAGGTCAGTTTTGATAATTGGAGTCTTTCAAACACATTAACCTCTCTAATTGTCATAACCACTTAAGAGTTAAATTCCTCTGAATCAGTGCTCTATTCGCATCATACACTGTGAGGGCAGACACACTGGGGTCCCTTCTGACCCCACTTTCCTTGTATCTGAATGACCCGCAAGAGCAGGTGGGGTAAGGGCTGACCCTTCCGCTTCATTGTCCTTCACTTCGCCTTTGGAACACACGATGTAGTTTAAAAAGATGGCAATGTCGGTCCCAAATCAGCACATCTGAAAGTAATTTCATTTGAGTAATTTAATGATTGGAACATTTCAGAGCTCTTTCCAGGGCGTCAAAACTCCTAACATGGTTTGTAAATGCTTCGTCTCTCTCTGGCTCACTCTTCCCAAGTCTGCCTGCAGCGCCGATGATCTGGCCTCACAAAGCTGTTTGCATGCCTTTCATCTCCTTAAAATGTTTTCCAGGTAATCTTATAATCAGGCTCTGGTTGCAGTAGAATATCAGAGACAGGAACAATCCAAGGAGGGTAAATATTAATGTAAACAATAACTTAGGGATGGGATGGGAGTAATAGACAGAAAACTGTACTTGAAAAATAATTAAATAAAAAAAATTGGGAAGAAAACACAATAACTTAATCAATGGGTGGAAGAGTTTCTGAACCTGGCGATCGGTAACATATAAAATTCTTTCTGAACACCTGACGGGATTCTGTTGAGCAGGGTTAACAGAAAGAAAACTGCATGAATAAAGGCTGCAGTGGTTGTTCCGGTACTTCCTGCTTGCTCGTTAGGAATAAAAAACGTAATTAATAGTAATTTGTGGATTAAGTGCACAATGCATTTATCCAGAAAAGCTGATCCTTAGCTAAGTTTAGAGCATCCTAACGTGGGGAACAAATATCCTGTCAAACACCGAGGTGACCCTATGGCCAAGGTTCTCATTCGTGAGCAGGCTTCACTGTGCACCGTCAGGCTGAAGGCTTGCTCACCCTCAGCAAATGCTTTCTTCCTCATTTCCTCTCCTTTCCCTCACTCTCAGGATTCTTCCATGCTTCCTTTATATTCTAAACATGATTTTATAAAAGGGCTATGCAACATTACAAATGTTCAGCTGGGCAGAATGTCAGGAAGAAAACGATTCGAGGCAGAATTCCAGAAAACACAGACCCAGATGACTTCATTCCTAGCTTCATTGCATGGTGTTGTCCTTGGCCAAAATATGCCGATTAATATTCCTTTCAAATTCTGAAATAGCTAGAAGCTTCCTAAAAGGTTGAGATTTGTGGCAAAGAGTTTTGCTTAGATTTTTAAAATAACTGTTGTTCCATTACAACAGAAAGTTAATTTTAGTTCACTGTTCAGTCTTCTAGTTAAATCATGTCTAATCTTGGGTAAGGAGCAGCTTTCCAAATTAAGTCACAGATCAATTAAGGCTAAATTGAGATATCTGCTCTCTAATAGTCTGACAAGGAGGGTGCTGATTTTGGTTTATATGGTTAACAGGCAAAAATAAGGTTGTGCTCAATTGAATTAAGGCAACCTGCTGTGCTAAAAAGAGCAAAGAACTGAACTTCTAGAAGGTCTTGGACTCTTAAATTTAATTCAACATTTACCAAGAAGCTTTTTTTTTTTAAGATTCTTTGGCGGCAGAGTTACAATGATAACGAGGCTTGGCCTCTTGCCCTTAAGAAGCCCAGACTTCGTGCTTAATGGGGTCAAATGGGAGGAAGCAAATAGATGAATAAATAATGAAAACAAAACTCAACACTATAGAGAAACAAGGATAATAAACATCCTTCCAGACAAGTAAGATAAACAAACGGCTATTGAACAGCAGTAGGCAGAACATGTATAAAATGGTAATAAGACTTGACCTTCAAAGTATATGGTATGGAAATCCATGAAATCCAAACTTGTGCAAGTACATAAAACGGTAAGTGAATCAGACCCCAGGTAGCATGTGCAGTGGTTTGCAGTGTTGTCCAGTAACTGAAAGGCCGTGGGTTTGATTCCTGGTCAGGGCACATGCCTGGGTGGTGGGTTCAATCCACAGTCCAGGCCTGTACAATCCCCAGTCTGGGCACATATGGAGTCAACCAATCGATGTTTCTCTCCCTTCCTCTCTCTCTAAAGCAATGAAAAGAATGTCCTCAGGTGAGGATTTTAAAAAAAAAGTAGGTGATTTGAATGATGTACTCTATTATATCTCTGTGGGGGGGGGGGGAACAGGAACTACTGACTAAAGAGACTATAATTGGTGAGATCTATCTCTAGTCCTAAAATACTTGATGGGATTCTACAATGTGGCCATTTGCAGTGCTTTCTGAACACAGGAAGTTGCTCTGTCACACACAACAAAAGTGAGTTCCGCATCCGTAGTGTTTTCTCTAGAAATCCAAATTCCTAGGCTGAAGAGCCATATGAGATATTGTGTTTGGTCCCCCAGAGAAGCCCACCTAAGTACTCTGGGGAGAGAAGGCTGGACAACGGGTCATCATGGCCTGCACCGATGTTCCAATATGCAGAAGTCGAGCCCAGAAGGCAAAGAAAGTTATGGTGACTCCAGACACTGAAAACAAAGGTGCTTCAGACCTGCAAGGAAAAGAAAACTATGTGTTCCCCTCCCACTGACTGGATTCTTCTCTCTCAGCTGCTTTTTCCTCCTCGATCACCCCTAAGTCCCCGAATTCTTCCCATCCTGTTCAACCCTTATGTCTCCTTGACAGTTTTCACACACATCGATCTCTTCATTCTTTGAGTAGTTCAGCAGCTGACTATTTTCGGTGTCATAGATACACATCTTGGCTCCATAATTAGATTCTAAGCTAAGCCATTTGTCTGTTTGACTATGGAGTATCTACAACATTCTAGGCACCACACACAGTGCGGGGACCCAACAGTGGAGAAGGGCTCTGCCCCTAGAGATGCAAGCTAGTAAAGAGTGTAATTACGCACCATGAAAAGTGCTAGGAAGGAAGTTAACAGGTGCCATGAGGGACAGAGAAAGCAACAGGCGGAACATCTCGGAGGAGGCAGCCTTTACACTGAGAGGGAAGAGGAAAAGCCAGTCACACAGAAGGGGCTGGGGCAGGAGGATGCACCAGGTAAATGGGCGTGTAAAGAAATGGAAGTAGAAGGAGTTCAGCCTCCTCACGGATGGACGTGGCAGATGGTCCAAGTGACTGAAGCATGGTGAGCAAGGCAGAGGAGGCAGGAGAGGAGGTCAGAGAAAACAGGGGCCCGATCAGGCAGGGCTGCGAAGGGACCTGATGTTATACTTCATTCAGTCCACATCTGGGGCTCAGCCCAGGGCTTCCTTCCATAGTTTCCTGGAGGCCCAGCACACACCTTTGCTCAGAGTGAACTTTCAGCATATACCAGGGTTGAAGCGGCTGAGAGGTCCCCGTCTCTCACCGACACTTCCAGGACCTCTCACCCAGGAGTCCTCCAGGTTCTGAGTTGAGACTCCCAAAGGTCTCCCGTCAATTTTTCTGTTTGACAGTGTCTAGCCCTCATTCACGCTTTTCCCAGGAAATGGGAAGAGCTCAGTGGAGGAGAATGGCGTTTTTCAGCTTCATTTAGGTATGATTGACAAATACAATGGTAAAATATTTAACGTGTACAATGTGATGATTCACATATCCATTGTGAAAAGATTCCCCCATCCTGTTAATGACCACACCCATAATCTCACATATTTACCGTTTTTTGTATGTGAGAATGCACAAGTGTCGGGAGCCGACCAGCAGCTGTCCCTTGACACAGCTGGGATGGATGAGATGCATCTGCACAGCAGAGGCAACTGTGGCTGGACTTCCTGTCTATCTCTCCTTGCATGTTTGTTTTTGTAATTAATAGGTGGTGGGATTTCTAGACACCTGCATTTCAGGGTCAATGATCCACATAATTCCAATGAAGTTGTACCAAATAGTTTCTTGGCCAGAGAACAAAGTCCCCTCTTATGAGGTAGCCCCTGAATATCTAAAAGTTGTCAGAGTACCAGCCCCTCCTCTATCTTGGACAGGAATAGAATTAGACAGATAAGAAAAGCAGGACATCAAAAGCTCTATTCATACAGCTAGCTCTAATTGTCTGACTAATGACTCCCCTGGTCAAAATAACCTTTGTTTAACATAACTTCATGCCTTGCACCTGCTCCTTTAATGTTATGTATCAATCTCTATAAAAATGAAGCTTAAATCAAACTCTGGGAGTTCGGTCAGACCCACAGAGGCTGGCATCCACCTGGGTGTCTAACCATTCGTCGCCTGTGCAATCCATCCTTCAGAGACTCAACCCTGCCGAGGCTGGACCCCGGCACATAAGTTCTACTCGCTTAGCAAATTTTTATTATATAACACAGTGCTATCAAAATAATTCACTTCTGAGAGGTGGTCTAGCAGTGTGGGTCAAATCTGGAAGTTGGGAGCCAGGCTGCGGAGATTCTTATCCTGGCTCATTATCCACTCGCTTTTCACTGCAGGGTGGATCAGTTCACCTCCTGAGCTTCAGGTTCCTTTCCCGTAAAATAGGCCTAAACAGAATGCTTTTTTGTAGGGTTTCTGTGAGTAGTAAATGGAATGGCACATGAAAAGACCATAACACAGTTCCCAGGGCTTGGTGAGCCCTTAATAAATGATGATCTATTGGTCTATTACTATTAGCATTACCACTCATGGCCCTGAAGATACTCAGAGTATCCCAATTGCACCCTCCCCTTCTCTATTTGGAGAACCTCCACAAGTGCAGCTGGGCGCCATCCCCTCAGCAGCAGTGTGCATGTCCCCCTCCTTAATACTTGATGCATGTGACCTTCAGCAAGTGACACATGCACCCTCTCTCTATTGCAGTTTCTGATCTGAGCAAGAGACATATGAATAATTATATCTCCTTCATACACTTGTTGCAAGGATTCAATGACAATATATTGTAAGGCATTTAGAAAACTGCCTGACACATTGGAAACCTTTTAGAATCATTAGATACTGTTATCTGTGTTCCCAGTGGCCAACTCAAAATCTGGCCAAGGTGGGGCCCAATAAACGTCTGACAAGAACATCAAAGAGCAAACTATGACAGCCACGGCTCAGATCTGACTTCTCAAGACCCTGCCAATGGAGCTAGCCGATCGCCCTCTCCTCGTGGGTGGTGCCCCAGCCAGAGACGGAGCGCAGCTGGGGTTCCGCACCTGGGTGTTTCCTGCCCAACGTGGGCTCCTCCAACAACCAACCTTTGCTTTGGGGCCTGGCATCCGCTCGGCCCAGACTTTCTCAGAGCTAGACGATGGCCTGAGACTCTTCCTAGCCATCCTCCTTCCTTCCTTCTCTGCTTAGCAGCTATCAAACTTCCATTGTGGCTCAGGGCTCGCCTGGATCTTTCACAGGCCTTTCCTCCCATAAATCTCTTCCTTGTCTAATTCTGTTTTCGCCTCCACTGCCTGGGGGATCCTAGAAAACACACCATTGGTCACATGGACCCAGACAACACTTCCCTGTTTCCTGCCTGGACAAGCATCAGCTGTCCAGGCAGGAAAAGCAGCTGAGGAAAAGCAGCTGAGCTGAGAGGTTGTGGGACAGCCCGGGAAGAATTTCAACCTGGTGGGACCCTCACCCCAGTGCCCAGTTTGCCACACACTGTGCCAGAATTCCAGGGAGCCAGGCACCAGGCTACACTTGCTAATTCAAGGAAATCCCTTTCCCATAACAGGCCACAGGAAGACTGTCTGCGATCCCACAGCAGAAAGCCAGACTAAGTGGGGAACCTCAGGCAGGGCCTGTCCCTTCCTGCCCCACAGTGGACCTGGCCACTTGGGGAGGCCTTCCCTGGCTCTTTGCGCCCACTACCAACCAAGGCCAGGCCTGACCACAGTTGTGCCTGAGCACAGCCACAGAACATTCTGCCTTCGGATCTCTCCTTGGTCAGAAGCCAAAGGGGCCCCATTGTAACTTCTGTTACCAAAAATACATTGTTTCCTCCCAGTCCCGTGGTTAATTCGGGAGAGTTAATGAAAAAAAAATGCTGGGTAAACACAGTGCTATTTTTATTCCCACCTTTCACGTGTACACCCCCTTCTCCTTCCAAATGTAGCCTTCCAGATCTGGGACTTGCACAGCAGCTCAGCTCTTGCAAAGGAAAAAATGAGAATACTGCCTCTCAGTCACATGAACACTTGTTTCTATAGCTGCCCCTTCTTCACCTGCCCCGCCTGCCTCACTGCCCACCCAGCAGGCTCTCCCAGGACAAGGATCACATGAAGAAAGTGCAGGGTTTAGCTTCGGTCCAAAGAAACCAATGACAGTTAGAGACAAATAGCTCAGGGAGCCTTCAAGTATGACTGGTGCTTGAGCCTACGTAGACATTATTAGATCTGGACTCCAGGGCAACCCCTTAGCCTTTAGAATTACCTACCATCTCGGGAGGCCATCCTCTGTGACTGAAGGGCCCAGGGGGCTTACAAATGACTAACATATAGCACGGACTAAGAACATCATTTTGAAATGTCACATGGAACGTATAGCATGCTAGGATATAAAAGAAAAAACAATAAAATGTGAGGTAATTGTATTATAAAAATATTTCTTATTTTTTACATTATCAGTAATATTTTTAAATAGCCAACTATCCAAGTACAAGCACAAGTCAGCAATTGTGCTTTACACGAGCATGTATTTTTAGAATAATTTTGAGAGATGCATTTGTGATGAAAAGTGAAGGATTGCTGCTCATTGCTCATCTCTGGCTTACAAGGAGGGGCTGCTGCCCTGCAGGAGAAACCAGCTGCTTTGTTCTCTGCTTCATGGTTGGAGTTCACAGGTTCCAACGTGGTGGCGGAGTGGACTGGGTCTGGGCCCACCAGGCTGAGCTTCACTGGAGGACCTGTGTGAGCAGCACAGTGGCTGCTGACAGTGGGCCCTTGCTCATTTTCTGAGCTCTGGGCCATGGTCCGTATGTGCGTCTGGGCAGGGGCCTGGGCAGGACTGTTTAGGGTGAAGGACGGTCAGGCAGTTGGGAGGACGGGGAGCTGACGTTGCTCTGAAGGAGCACGCTGATTCACGTCCTGAAACAAATCATATTCCACAGCGGCCTGGTACTCACTTGGCCCTGCAGGATTGTGCAGAACAAGAGTCCTTAGCTGTATTGTACGTTAGAATCACTTGCAGGGATTTCTTAAAATTCTAAAGCTAGGGAACTTGACCTAGAGACACTAATTCAGTTGTGGATGGGACCCTAGAATGAGTATGTTTAACCACCTCCCTGCAGGGTGCTTCTAACACACATCGCTGAGGACAGCAGTCGTTCAGCATCTGAGGGGAAATGTCGGGGCGGCGCTAGTGTGTGTTGTTTGGGGAACACACGTGCACTGTGTATACATCGTGTAGATGTCTTCACATGTGTGCAAAATGTACATTTAAGTGCACACAGTGTGTGCGACACACATGAGTACAGACAAAATGAAAAACAGCGTTGGCCTTGAAATAGGCTCCTCCTGAGGTAACTTCCAGGCTGGATTGCTGCTCTTTTTCTCTCTCAGACACGACTTTAAAACCAATTTTAAAACACTGATAGATGGACAAATATTGTAAGATTCCATTTACATGAGGTGTTTAGGGTAGTCAAATTCATACAGGCAGTTCAAACTGTGGTTACCAGAGAGGGGCTGGGGGAGGAAGGGAATGGGAAGTTAATGTTTACTGGGGAGGGTTTCATTTGGGAAGCTGAGAAAGTTCTGGAAATGGATAGTGGTGATGGCTGCCTGGCAATGTGAATGCACTTAATGCCACTGAACTGTGTACTTAAAAATAATTTAAATGGTTTTTCCAAGTTGAATCGTAAGATATTTTATCTTTGGAGGTAACTCTTCAGGTTCCGGGTTTAACAGGCTTCTATGATGCATATAGCACTGAGACAAGTTGTTCCCCTCTTGCATTAGATATCTCAGGGGCAGCCTCAGCTTCCCGCCCGTGGGTTATCTATGCCATGCCAGGACTGACACCCGGCGCTCTCCACTCCTGATCTACTGAGACTTTTCACATGGCTTCTCCAAGGAGTTCCCACCTCCTCCGGCCACCCTGCCCCTGACACCCCCTCTCAGTCTCACAGCTATTTTTTAACCCTCCAGAAATTCTGGGGGCTTTGTCACGCACAGGCCTCAGGTGCCACTTCAGACAGCTGGGAGGAGGTTTGAGTGAGGCACCAGGGTTTGTGTGTAGGGAAATGGGGGGAAAGGAAGGCGGTGAAGTGGGAGTCTGAGAAACCTTGGAGGACATGGTAAAGGAACAGAAAGAATGAGTCAGCACCAGTTTCATCAAATGGGTGGCCCTTAAATGGCAACAGCATAATTGGCCAAAATAAATGAGATTTTTCTTTTATTCATTTTTCCAAAAATGATGGGGGAGCCATTACTTGCCAAAAGTTGTCATAGTGTCACTGAAAGGATGCATTTTTGTCCCCAAGCCTAAACCTAACCTTAAACTAACTCCAACCCTAACTCTAAAAATAATCTGAACTCAAAATGTAAAACCCATCCTGACCCTGTCCTTCAACCTATCCCTTACACTAACCCTAATTTATTTTTTTATTTAATTCTTGTTCAAGTACAGTTTTCTGTTTTATATTCCCTGCCCTGCGCCCCCCCCCCAGTGCTCCCCACCTCCCTCCCATTTCCTCCCCCCACCTTAGTTATCGTCCATGTGTCCTTTATACTTATTCATGTGAGTCCCTCCCCTTTTCCCCTATGATTCTCTCCCCTCTCCTCTCTGGACCCTGTCAGCCTGTTCCATATTTGAGTGTCATTGGTCATATTTTGCTTGCTTGTTTGTTTTGTTGTTTAAATTCCTGTTAAAGGTGAGATCATATGGTATTTGTCTTTCACTACCTGGCTTATTTCGCTCAACATAATGTTCTCCAGTTCCATCCATGACGTTGCAAAAGGTAGGAGCTCCTTCTTCCTTTCTGCAGCATAGAATTCCATTGTGTAAATGTACCATAGCTTTTTGATCCAGTCATTTACTGATGGGCATCTAGGTTGCTTCCAATTCTTGGCTATTGTAAATTGTGCTGCTATGAACATCGGGGTGCATAGGTTCTTTTGGATTGGTGTTTCAGGGTTCTTAGGATATACTCCTAATAGTGGAATTGCTGGGTCAAAAGGCACGTTCATTTTTAGTTTTCTTAGAAAGTTCCATACTGTTTTCCATAGTGGTTGTACCAGTCTGCAATCCCACCAACAGTGAACTAGGGTCCCCTTTTCCCCACAACCTCTCCAGCACTTGTTGTTTGTTTCTTTGTTTATGATAGCCATTCTGACTGGTGTAAAGTGGTATCTCATTGTGGTTTTAATTTGCATCTCTCTGATAGCTAGCGATATGGAGCATCTTTTCATGTGTCTCCGGATCCTCTGTATGTCCTCCTTGGAGAAATGTCTGTTCAAGTCCTTTCCCCATTTTTTTAATAGGGTTGCTCGTCTTCTTTGAGTGGAGTCGAGTGAGTTCTTTGTCTATTTTGGAGATTAAACCTTTGTCTGAAGCATCATTGGCAAATAGGTTTTCCCAAACAGTTGCTTCTCTTTTAATCTTGATACTGTTTTCCTTGGCCATGCAGCTTTTAATTTTGATGAGATCCCATTTGTTTATCTTTCCTTTATGTCCCTTGCTCTAGGGGATGTATCAGTAAAAATATTGCTGCGTGGAATATCTGAGATTTTCCTGCCAATGCTCTCCTCTAGGGCTTTAATGGTTTCACGGCTTATATTTAAGTCTTTTATCCACCTTGAATTTATTTTGGTGTATGGTGTAAGTTGGTGCTCAAGTTTCATTTTTTTGCATGTAGCTGTCCAGTTCTCCCAACACCATTTGTTGAAAAGGCTGTCTTTACTCCATTTTATGTTATTGCCCCCTTTGTCGAATATTAATTGACTGTAGAGAGTTGGGTTTATTTCTGGGCTCTCTGTTCTATTCCATTGGTCTATGTGCCTGTTTTTATGCCAGTACCAGGCTGTTTTGATTACAGTGGCCTTGTAATACAGTTTAATATCAGGTATTGTGATCCCTCCTACTTTGTTCTTCTTTCTCAAAATTGTGGCTGCTATTTGGGGTCTTTTATGGTTCCATGTAAATTTTTGAAGTGTTTGTTCTATGTCTGTGAAATATGACATTGGAACTTTAATAGGTATTGCATTGAATCTGTAAATTGCTTTGGGTAGTATGGACATTTTGATGATGTTAATTCTTCCAATCCATGAGCATGGTATATGTTTCCATTTGTTCATGTCTTCCTTGATTTCTTTCTTCAGTGTTGTATAGTTTTCTGTGTACAGGTCTCTTACCTCCTTGGTTAGATTTATTCCCAGATATTTTATTTTTGTTTTTGCTATATCGAATGGGATTTTTTTCCTGATTTCTGCTTCTTCTGTTTCATTGTTGGTATACAAAAATGCCTTTAATTTCTGGATATCAAAGGCAAATTCATTTTGCCTTTGCTGTTTTGCCAAATTCATTTATTAGTTCGAGCAGTTTTTGGTAGAGTCTATAGGCTTTTCCATGTACACTATCATGTCATC
Organism: Sturnira hondurensis; assembly: GCF_014824575.4. NCBI lineage: Eukaryota > Metazoa > Chordata > Mammalia > Chiroptera > Phyllostomidae > Sturnira > Sturnira hondurensis. The sequence goes on from NW_028082759.1 coordinate 40,137,040, forward strand.
TGCAAACAATACCAGTTTTGTTTCCTCCTTTCTGATTTGAATGCCTTTTATTTCCTTTTCTTGTCTAATCGCTGTGTCTAGAACTTCTAATACTATATTGAATAGAAGTGGTGATAGTGGGCAACCTTGTCTTGTTCCTGATCTTACACTAACCCTAATTTAAACCCAAACCTCAAACATACCTCTAACTCTACCATTGATCGTAACTCTGATTGTAATCTCAACCCCAACCCTAACACTACACCTAACTCTAATTCAAACCCTAAGCCTAAACATAACTCAAGACCTAATGCTAACCCTAGACCTAATCCCATCCCTTACTCTTAACCTAGCACTAACCCTAGAGTTACCCTAATTTAAACCTAAAGCCTACTCTCAAAACCAGCTTTAACTCTAAACTTTATCATAAACTCAACCTTAACCCTAACTCTCATTCTAACCATAACTAACACTGAGGAGATACTGAGAAGTCCCAGACCAGCGGGGGAGATCAAATGGGCACTAATTGTAGAACCTGAGAAGGGCTATAAGCAAGGCACAAAAATGTACTCTTTGGGTTGTAAGGGACAGAAATCCATTAAACTTTAAATAAAAAAAGAATGTGATGACTCACAGGATGGAAAAGTCTAGACACAGTTGAATTCAGGTAAGAATCACATCTTATAAATCTCTCCTCTGATATCTTGACTCTTTGTGGTCCTCATTCTGCAACAGGCTCACCTCTTGCAGTGACTAGGTTGATCTAAGCTGACTTCTTACTAGTTTAGTAAATGCAATGTAAAGAGGCCTCTTTTCCTAAAGTTGTAACTAAAGTTCTAGAAGTGGGTCTCGCTGAGTTAAAGTTCTCATCTTGTGAGCTGAGGAATGGAGAAAAAGAGGGGGTTGGCTCTACCCATGCTATGTAGACGAGTCAGGGTGAAAGAGATGTCACCCAGTGGCAAATAGAAGTGCTCCTACCAGAAGAGAGAATGAATCCCAGCCTGAAACTATTTTCCTCACCACAGTGTGAAAGTTTAGATGAGACAGTGGGCTGGTCTCCTGCAGGAAATTGGAGAAGGCTTCCTAGAGGGAGCAGCATTTAAACTGGTCTTTAAGACCTGAAGAATGGGTAGGATGTGGTCATGGGAGGGAAAGAAGGTTGAGAGGGAGGGCCCAGCCCACCCAAGGGAGAAATAGCACAAGAAGTATGTATTCTAGTCAGCGACTTTAGATGAAAAGGTTCTATGTGATCATCAGCCTCTTATTAGGTGATACAGGTTGGTCCAGAGAAGATGACATTGAGGCTGGAGAGACCTCTCAAGCCCACCTCAGCAGACTTGCCTGGAGACTGCCGGTCTTTAAGCAGTGATTATATGACTTCTTGAAAATAAGCAGGGCAAGCGATAATGCAATTTCTGTGACCTAAATGTCAGGTCCCAGTCATTCTTGGTCAATAACACACAAGCAAAATATCTGTAAAAGCTGCTGAGGATGTTAGGCTATTCCTTAGGTTGGGGTATAATTTGTGAAGGAAGTTTTCTTTTGGTGCTCTTGGATTTTGTTTTCTTTTGTTTTGTCTTTTGATGTGTGGTGATACAGGAGAGAATCTTACCCATTATCAGACTTCCCATGGCCTCATGTGGAAAAAAAAATAAAGGTAAAAGAGTGTTTGGGCCACAGGATCAAAGAAAGCAATACCAAAGTCTTAAAAACGATTTGAATATTTTTCTTTTGTTTCACTTTTTTTGATGTAAAAAGTGTAATAAAATCCCATAAAGAGCTTTATTTATAAAAAATATACCTCTGTGGCCTGATTTCAGCCATCATTGTAAGAGCAACTTTTCAGATATGAGTGCTGCTCAAAAAATTCTTGAAAATTCTGAGAGGTTGTGTAATGTTGAATGCTTTCAAGGCTCAAATTGGGAGTCATACAATAGCTCTGGGCCTAGACATGCTTCCAAATCTCAAAGGTTCTCATTTAAATTTTAAAAAGGTCCCTAGTGTATATGCTCTAAACCCTTCAATCCATGGTCATGTGATCAGTGCATTTTTATTTCATTGTAGACCCCTCCTCTTGGGATAATTCCACATGGAAGACAATTTTGGTAAATAATAGGTAACCATTGTCATCCAGCCCTTTACTCAACAAATGCAAAGAACAAGGAAGGAGAACAAGAGAGATTCGGGAAAACAAAAACAGCCACAGCCAACATTTAATCTTGATTTTTGTCACTATTTCTCTCGCGCTTCCTCCTTTTCCACAACACATTAAATATACAATAACCAAAACTCCGTTAATATACACATAAAGAAAACATGCGCAGCATGTAAGTATGTAAGTGTAGTAGGTATTGTGTAAACCCTGTCAGTGGCTGGTCTCTGTGGAGGGCCCCATGTGGCCTGCAGTGGGTTTGCGACATTCCCGAGGGGAGAATCCTCAAATGTAGAGCAGCATAAGTCACACTGCACTAAGAAAGGCTAAAATGGCACCAAAGTTTCTGTTCAAACTAAGGGGCAAGGGTCCTCTTGTAATTGTTAATAATACTTTACTTTGTCTTTTCTCCAAGAAATATTTCTAAATTTGTGGAATACTGAAGGAGCCAGGAGTGAGACATGGGGTGGATGAAAAGTATAAATGGAATTCAGGAAGTTCTGTGGTGGGTGACTGATAAATCTCCTTGATGAAGAAAAAATGCACAGATTATTTCATCATTGCATCTTTCCCTAAAGGGGAAAAACATATATTTTGTTTTGGCATAAATAGCTAAGACTTTTGCAGAGGAGAAAGGTATCATGGGAAAATGGAAACTATCTCTAATGTCTATTGCACACAAAATAACTAAAAGTAATAAAATATTAAAAGGCAAGAAGGTATATCGATAAAAAATTATGGTGCACATGTTGGATGAAAAGCAAAATTATGGATTAAATGGTTGTGTTACTGAAATAGCACTTGGTACACAAACATCAACATTCCTTTTCAAATTCACGTTCTCAGAGGATTGACTTCAGATGCCTGAGCACTTTCAACATCGTCTTTGCCTTTATTCTTCTTTGGGATAAATGCAAATGCTAAAATTATACCTGAAACAGAAAACTCAGGGTCAGACAGATGGAATCTTGAAATGTACTGTCACATTCATTTAGAAAGTAGCACCATGGTAGGAAAAAAATGACTCATACAATTCCATTTTTGTTTGTGGTTCAACAAAGTCTCGTTGTCCTGGTGAATAAGGGATTCTAGGCCTTGGCCTTCTTGGACAAGTAAGCTTAGCACTTATCTTATTGCTCATAAGTATGGACCAAGTCTCAAATCATTCTAAGCTGTGGCTATTTCTTGGTCTCTATCAAGGAAAATAGAACTTAATGCCTGCATTCCTCTGAAAACTAAGTGCATAATTATGACAGAATTCCCGAATTTTGCACATAGTCAATAAATATTGATTCCAGACCTTTGTCCCTTTCTGTAAAAGACATAGTCTAATCAGAACAACCAGAAAGCTGTTCTCAGACCTGTTCACATACCTAAGCCTATTTTCACTGTGTTCACACCAAATATTATGTTTTCTTGGCACCTTCCTCATGGTTCCAGTTTGAGTAGACTACCTAATATTTCAGATTTCTCCCATCTCTGAACTTCTACAAAATTACACTGTGCATTTGGCACTAAATGTATACTATAAGTCAGAGACCAATATGGAAAAGGGAGTTATTTTTTAAAAAATTAACTCAGCAGTAAGTTCACAGGAGGGTTTTGACAGAAAAGACTGGATGCTCAGAAATGCATCAAGAAATTTAAAGCAAGGACCCTGGTAGGTCACCTCTGGTGGCCCTGGAGTCTCTTCAATCTGGTGGGCTAGTCCACCCACACCAATGCACCCAAAAAAGTGGATAGAGGCTGGGCCTCACAGCCACATGGCACACCAGTGCATCAGCAGTGGTTGTGGCTAAATGTCACAGCCAGTGGAGCCAGGGGTCTCTCCAACATACCAGTGCACTCATGACAATTGTGTCTGGGCCTTGCGGCCAGCAAGGCCAGTGGCTAGCCCTGACCAATGGCATGCATACACAGTAATGTCACAACCACAACAGGAGGGTGCATGCAGCCCACGTGTGATACCCCAGGAATCCCTGGCTCTGGTGCCAGGAGGGATTGTGCCACTGGGCCCCATGGGAAAACTTCTATACAAGGGCACTCTCAACACTGCAAGACACAGCTGATCTACCTAATGTGTAGAACAAACACAGAGACTTAGGCAAAATAAGGAGACTGAGGAATATATTCTAAACAACAACAACAAACAAAAAAAACAGGAAAAGAACTCAATGAAATGGAGATAAGCAATCTCTCAGATAAAGAGTTCAAAGTAAAGATCGTAAAGGTGCTCACTGAACTCAGGAGAAGTATGGATGAACACAGAGAGAACTTCAACAAAAAGATGGAAACTATAAAAAAGAACCAATCAGAACTGAAGAATACAATAACTGAAATGAAAAACACACTAGAGGGAATCAACAGCAGATGAGCTGATGCAAAAGAACAGAGAAGTGATATGGAAGGCAGAGAAGTGAAAATCACCTAATCAAAACAGCAAAAAGAAAAAGAATTAAAAAAATATCAGGCGAGTATAAGAGATCTCTGAGACAATATCAGGTTTATTAACACTTGCATTACAGAGGTCCCAGAAGGAGAAGAAAAAGAGAAAGGAAAAAATACTTATGTAAAGAAATAATGGCTGAAAACTTCATTAACCTGGCAATGGAAACATATATCTGAATACAGAAAGCACAGAGAGTCCCAAACATGATGAACTGAGACTTCCAGCCAAGATGGAGGCATAGGTGGAAACACTGTGCCCCCTCCCACAAATAATTTAAAGACAGCGAAGTTTTAGAAACAAAAACACAGCCAAAGCAGTGAAAATTGAATTGTTCGGAAGTCCAACAACAACAGACCACTCAGCCAGACCGCGTCACAACCCAGCGACTGGGTCACCTGGCCCTGGCAAACACCTAAGGCCCCGCCCCTCAAACATAACAGGTGCAAACAGACCAAACATTATGACTCAAGAACAGCTCAAAGTCCCAGACCCTATAATTCTAAGTGACAAAGAAATAGCCAGCATTTCAGATGCACAGTTCAAAACACTAGTGATAAGGATGCTCACAGAATTGGTTGATTTTTAGCCATAAATTAGAGGAACATATGGAGGCTACACTAAGTGAAATGAAGGGAAATGTACAGGAAACCAATAGTGATGGAAAGGAAACTGGGACTCAAATCAAGGGAGTGGACCAGAAGGAAGAAATAAACAAAACAGAAAAGAAGGAAGAAACAAGATTTCAAAAACAATGAGGAGAGGTTTGGGAACCTCCAGGACATCTTTAAACGTTCCAACATCTGAGTTATAGGGGTACCAGAAGGGGAAGAGGAACAGCCACGAGTGGAAAACTTATTTGAACAAATAATAAAGGAGAACTTCCCCAGTCTGGCAAAGGAAATAGACTTCCAGGAAATCCAGGAAGCTCAGAGAGTCCCAAAGAAGTTGGACCCAAGAAGGGACACACCAAGGCACATCATAATTACATTGCCCCAGATTAAAATGAAGGAGAGAATCCTAGAAGCAGCAAGAGATAAGGGGACAGTCACCTACAAAGGAGTTCCCATCAGACTGTCAGTGGATTTCTCAAAAGAGACCTTCCAGGCAAGAAGGGGCTGGACAGAAGTATTCCAAGTCATGAAATCCAAAGACCTACAGCTTTTCTATCCAGCAAAGCTTTCATTTAGAATGGAAGGTCAGATAAAGTGCTTCTCGGATAAGGTCAAATTCAAGGAGTTCATCATCACCAAGCCCTTATTATATGACATGTTAAAGGGACTTATCTAAGAAAAAGAAGATAAAAAATATGAACAGTGAAAGGACAGCAAACTTACAGTCATTAACAACCACACCTAAAACAAAAGCAAACTAAGAGGACAGCTAGATCGGGAGCAGAACCATAGAAATGGAGATCACATGGAGGGTTAGCAACAGGGGAGTGGGAGGAGAAGGGGGAGAAGGTACAGAGAATAAGTAGCATAGACGGTAGGTAGAAAATAGACAGGGAGAGGACAGGAGTACTATGGGAAATACAGAATCTAAAGAACTTGTGACACATGGACATGAACAAAGGGGGGGGAATGGTGGAGGAGGGGCATGCAGGGTGGAGAGGAGTGAAGGGGGGAATGGGACAACTGTAATGGCATAACCAGTAAAATATATTTAAAAAATCATAATGAACCCAAAGAAACCCCTGCTAAGATACATCATAATTAAAATCTCAAAAGTTAGAGACAAACAGAAACATCTTAAAAGTAGCAAGAGAAAAAATAGTTACATACAGGGGAACTCCCATAAAACCAGCATTACAATAAATATTAAAGAAACTTCTTTGAGCAGAAAAGGAAAAAGCCAACACTAGATATGAGAAGATATATGAAAGGAAAAATTTCACTGGCAAAAGCAAACATGTAGTAAAAGTAGTTGATCACCCACTTACAAAGCTAATATGAGGGTTAAAAACCAAAAGTAGTAAAATCATTTATATCAATAATAATTAGTTAAGAGATAAAAATATACAAAGACATATAGTGTAAGAACATAAAATGGGGGAGGGTAGAAATGTAATGCTTTTGGAATGCATTTAAGCATTGAATGATGAACTTAAGCAATCATCTACTTAAAATAGACTGTTACATATGTAGGCTGTTATATATGACTCTCGTGGCAACCAAAAACCAAACCCCTAATAATAGATACACCAAAAAAATAGAGAAAGAAATCTAAAAATAACACTAAAGAAACTCATCACATCACAAGGGGTGGAAGCATGAGAAAAAGAAAAGAACAGAGAAGAACTTCAAATACAACTAGAAAACAACTAACAAAATGGCAATAAACACATACTATACGACTTCACTTATACGTGGAATCTAAGAACAAAACAAATGAACAAACAAAACAGAAACAGGCTTACAGATATAGAGAACAAACTGTTGGTTGCCAGAGGATAGGAGCATGGGTAAAGGGGCAAAAAAAAGGTAAAGAATGAGAGGTACAACTTCCCAGTTATAAAATAAGTAAGTCACAGGGATGTAATCTACAGCATAGGGAATATAGTCACTAGTAATAACTTTGCATGATGACACATGGTTACTGGATTTATTACAGCGATCACTTTTAAGGTGTAAAATTATTGAATAACCAAATTATACACCTTAAATTCACATAATATTGTATGACAACTATACTTTAATAAACCTTTATTCTATGTTATTTTAAAAAAGAATCTTGCATTAATCTCAACCCTATTTGACAAAGAAATATGAAATAATAAGATTCTATTACTTCTATCTCTCTATATCACCAAACTCACACAATCTTTAACTTGTAGCAAAATTATGAGATTAAATGGTCATATTAGTAAACAGCTGTTTGGTGCATAACCTCAAAAACCCTTTCAAGAAGGGAGGTCAATTACAATAAGAAAAGGAATAGAGGTAGAGGGGATCTTGATAACTGAGAGGGACCTCAAATGCTAGTTCAGCTGGTATAAAAGGTGTGCATCAGATGTCCTCAGGGAAAAATGATGGTCACCATGTACATGTTAAGATGGGTAATGGCCATGTCATGAAGGCCCTTCTATGCCATAATAATGAGGAGTTTGAATGGAAGGGTGTAAGGAAATGAGCTGCCCTTTAGTGCTGTGAATCAGAGTCCAGTGTGACAGATTGGACCATGGCAGAAAAGACCAGATGTTGAGAGAAAGATTAAGAATACTTGAAATAATCTCAGCCCTTCTTTTAAATATAGCCATTTATGTTTTCAAGCCTCTTACGTTATAATATTTCCCAAAGTAACCCACAAGGCAATGAGAGGTGGATGGTGGTACTAAAACAGTACCTTCCAACCAGGAAAGTCTGATATAGTTTACTGGTAATCCATGTTCTTGGCTCTTGTCTAGGTTGCCATTGGAGAAGCCACCACAGCAGCCCATTTAGATGGACCCTTAGGTGAGCTAATGTTTCTGAAGACCAGGACAGAAATCCTGGAATCTGAGATATTCCACTCACCAATGACCAAAAACGTGGTCAGGAGTATGCCAACTGCCGTGCCCACAGTAGGCATTCCCGCTTGGTGACCCGCGGGCTTGAAACAACTTCCTTCCGTGCACGTGCAGAAAGTAACTGAAAAACAGAATGATATTTGGTAGTTTATATTTTTAAGTGAACAGAGGAATCAAAGACAAGAATTCTTTCAAACTACCCATGACAATGCCCCAAATTGCCTGCAGCAAAATACCGACCTGGTAAAGAGACCGTGCTTTCCAAGGGTGGCCGGCCACCATCACTGATGCGGATTGGGATGTTATACACTCTCTCCTCGAAGCTTGTGTGCTTGGTGGAGAGTCTGGCATGAGTTCCTGTCACGACAGGGGTAAAATAAATGACAAGGAACACAACTTCAGACCCTGGATCAGCAGCAATAAATCTCATCTCCATGTCACATACTAAGGGTGACTGGGAACCGGTTAGATATGAGTTAAACGATTGAAGTATCACCACTCTCCCTGTACCTACCATAATGTCAAAAAGGGCTAAAGCATTTTTCAAGTCCTCAATTCATGACTTTTCTGTAGAAACAAATACTAAATATAGTCAGCTATCATTATTCCAAGTAGTGATGTTTTATAAAGTTGCCATTAAACAAATAATTGCTATTTTTTCCAAAGTTAATAAAAACTAAATCCTCAATCTAAGAAGATCAGCAAATTGCAGGGAAAAGAAAATCAGAACCATGACAAAGCATAATAATCAAATTGCTTAAAGCTAGTAATTTAGAGAAAAATCTTAAAAAGCATCCAGGAAAAAAAAAAGAAGCATTACATTCAAAGAAACAAAAACTGCAATCCAGGACATAGTGGAGAAATATCTTTAAAGTACTGAAAGAAAAAAGTTTCAATAAACTGAAAAGTATTTCAGTCAAATGTCCTATGGTCACTATAGAATTAAGTTAAAAATATATAGGTATTTGGAAAGTAAATAATATACTTCTAAATAAGTCATAGGTCACAGAAGAAATCTAAAGAAAAATATGAGGTATTTTGAACTGAATGAAAAGTTCAGTTATACAAAGTTAGTTATACATCTAACTTTGTGGAATGCAGTAAAAGAGATACATTTAAATAAATTTAAATAGATAAATTTATAGCACAAATGCCTACATTAACAGAAAAAAGTTCTCAAATTAATTATCTCAGCTTCCACCAAAATGAAAATAGAACAAGAACAAATTAAATATAGCATAAGAAAAAGAAAGGAAATAATATGTGTCTGATCAATAAAATATAAAATAAAACAAAATAAAAAATAAAAGCAATGAAATCTAAAGCTGGTTCTTTGAGAGTATCAATAAAATTAATAATCTCTCACCAGACTGATCAAGAAAAAAAAGAAGAGACATTATTTTCCAGCATCAGAATGAGGTGATATCACTACATAGTCTGCAGATATTAAGAGGATAATCAAATAATATTATAAATAACATGTGCCAATAAATTAGACAAATCAAATCAAATAGAAAATTATATGAAAGATATAAACTACCAGCTCAACCAAGAAGAATTCTATAATTTGAATAGCCCTATATCTATTAAGAAGTATTTATTGATGAAACTTCCTACAAAGAAATCTGCAGGCCCACATGGCTTCAAACTTTAAGGAAGAAATAAAAAACTTCACAAACTCTTCCAGATAACTGAACAGGACACATTTCCACTCATTCTATGAGGTTAGCAGCACTCTGACATCAAAGCCACACAAAAACACTACAAAAAAGAGAAAAATGTAGATTAATATGTCTCATGAATATAGATGTAAAAATTCTTAAAATTTTATCAAATCCAATCCAACAATATTAAAAAGTGATAATATTTCACAACCAAGTAGACTTTATCCCAGGAACAGAAGACTGGTTTAAGATCCAACATTGATTGGTGTCACTGAAAATTTATGGAATATAAAAAAAGAGAGAGAACTGATGATGAGGTCTGCAATGTTATAGGATGCAAGAGCAACCCTGTGCCTGTTCCCAAAGCATGACGTTCCTTCCTGGAGCATGGGAGAAAGAGACTGTGCTGAGTGCTGCAAGCACATCAAGGCAAATAAAAACTAATTGCAGCAACCAGCCGTGTTTTACTCAATGTACTTTGGACAACTCACCATTGACTTTGGAAACCTCCCAGTCTTTCTGGAAGCTTTCACTGCCAAGGGAAAATGTGAACTGTGGACCCCGAAAGGACCATTGATCATCATCTGTAGCCTCAAACATGAGACTGCCGGGTTCCCTGAGGGGATGGCAGAAGTACAGGCCTGTGTACTCCTTCGCCAGCCGAGGGGGGTTGTCGTTCACATCCGTGAGGGTTAGGTGGAAATCCGCCATGCCGCTCAAGGAGGATCCACCTACGGGATGGAGTGATGGAAACAGGCATCAGCTCTCTCATGTCCTCTTAGTAAGAAAGAATGTTGTCTTTCTTTTTTTAAAATTACAATTCAAGTAGTCGGGTATATTGAGGCCGTAGAAAGGTAACAAACTTTTAGAATCAGACCTGTTTTCATTGCCTGGTTAAATAGTCTTAATAATAATAATGCCTAAGATTTATGTGCTGGCTCTGAGAAGTTCTGTGACTTGCCCAAGGTCATACACAAAGAGAAGTTTTCAACCCAGAAGCTCTGCCATTAGAGCCCGTACCTTCAATTGCTCCTCAACCCTGACTTAGGCATGTTTGTTAGGTTCTCTAAGCCTCACATCTTCAGCTTAATACACGTGGTTTTGTGAGGATTCCACCAGTAATGCTCTTAGAAAATAGTGAAGGGCTACACAAGAGTGGTGAAAAATTTGGACTCGGTAGCCTGAATAGTTGGTAACTATGTGAACATAAGCAAGCTACTTAACTGTTCAGTGCCTTGGTTTCCTCATCTGTAAAATATGGTCAATAAAAGTACCTACCCCATAGCGTTGTATGAGGAGTAAGTCATTACACCAAGTGCTTAAATGGGGCTGTCAGTACAACGCAGAAACACTGTTCCCATTCTCCCTGACCTCAATCACAGATACCGTTTCTACAATTCCTGGCTCCAACCCGCTTCAACTGCAGTGAACTCTGTTTTCTGTTTTTTCTTTTTAACTGTCTTCCATGCCCCTAACCACACTTAATCAAAGGAGGAAAAGCCACTGTGCTCTTGAGGTCGTTTCACCTATTTGCACCATTTCAGGGCGGACAACTGCAAAATGGAGCAGGGTTTTGAACCCTGGTTTTCATTCATAAATTTGCTAAATGTGAATGGTCTTCAGAAAGCATGGGAAGTGACGTTTGACCCCCCACAGTGTGTCATAGTGGAACGCACAGCATGAAGGCCCAGCCAGAAGCTCCTCCTGATTAACTGGGAGCTGTTAAAGCTGTTAAATCAAGAATGTACCTAAATGTGTACAATGTGACAGTGGAACGTGCTAACTAGAAACAAGCAAGAGAGACCCAGTGACTGGCCTGCCTTGGTGTGGCCGGTCCACTCACACACGTGCCTTCAAAACTTGGCACACGCTTCTGTGTTTCTACCTCCATTGGTTTCATCTGACCCTGGTACTTTGTTTTCATTCATCTTTCACATGTGGGTAACATTTTTGTGATTCCTACCTACTGAAATGCTCCCCATTCCAGCTCCTAACCCTGGGGCACACATTTTGAAAGTCTATATTTTGGTCTAACACTGTATGTATTTAGTCATAATTTGTTCAATTCTCATTTTTTGGTACGAACAGAATTCTGACTCAAAGTTGAAAAGTTCCATTTAAATGCAAAGAAGCTCCATACTTTAATTACCAGTCTTGTCACTGGTAAGGATACAACTTCTGCGAGTTTATTTTCATTTTAATTTTTTTAATTCTCTGGAACTCCACATTTAGAACCAGTGGGTGAAATGTATCACCCACAGTCAAATTAAGGGGGATGAAAAGGTTACATAAAGATAAACATCATTGTCTTATTTAAATAATAAGTGTTTTCCAAAGTTCACCTCACTTCATCAAAACACAGATACCCTGGGCCACCCAAACAGACTGGATGAAAATCAGTAGGTGAACTCCCAGAGTATGTACTGAGCAAGCTCCTCAGGTGATTCTGGCATATATCAAAGTGAGAACATCACATAAAGCCTTTTGTTTCAAAAAGGATGAGTTCTGAGCTGTTGAGATTTAAGGCTAAAGGAGGAATTAACAGTACATAGGTCAGCTAGACAGTAGTTTGACCCCATTTCAGGAGAAACCCCCAACCACTTTGGAGAAGCTGGGCAGTTCAGCAGGCACAAGGGGACCTCCCTAGAGCTGTAGCCCCTTCAGGGAACCAGAGTGAGCAGCATCCACGAACCCTAGCCAGACTCTAGGGACAACCCTGAAGGTGCTCAGGGCACAGGTAATTCTCTTGAACAAAATCAGGAAGTAGTTCCCTCCACTTTGGTACCCTTCTTGTCCTTCCACTATAAGATAGTCTGACAATCTGACCCTGTGAACTTCTCCACCCACTTTCTCTCCCTCCTATTTCTATTGATGTATCCCCTAACAACTTATTACTTTTTATTTTTGCTCACCTACTTCAGTTGCCACCACTTTTACCCGATACAGACTTTCAGCTTCTCTGTCCAGTGCAGCCGCACTAAAGATCTCGCCAGTGACAGGGTCAATTTTGAGCCAACCTCTCCTGTCGCCTCTCAGTGAATAACTTCATAAGGTGAGAAGAGCAAAAGAAAGCCCACATTACTTTATGCAAAACATGAAGGTAATTTATGCATAACTATGCTATTATGTCAACACTATCCCTTGCATAATATTCATGGCATATTTAAAAGATCATTATTAATGCTTTTATTTGTATACCACCTATCTTCAAAACAAGGATTTGATCATCTTTACCAAGTGGTAGCTGTGCTTGTTTTATTTGAAAAGGTATAGTCACAAACTGTGGGGAGGGAAATGTTTAACCTTTCTGTCCATCAAAGAATTCCAATGAAAACAATCTGGAAGTACCTATTAAAACTGATTAGCAAACCACCCTTCTAAGAAAACTTGAACTCCCAGTGGTGGAGGCATTGTGTGAAGGCGTGGATACTCAGAGGCTGCTGGTGGCTGGGTGAACACTCATTCAACAAACATCTGTTGAGTGCTTAGCAAATACCAGGTGGTGGACCAAGACAGGAGATTAGAAAAAGGGGTTCTTAGGCCCATAGAGGAGACAGACACAGAGATAGATAATTCCAATAAAATGTGGCAAAGACAACAGGAGGGGCCCAGTGGAATCCCAGAGAGGTTCATGGGACTCAGAGCAGTCTTTCCGAAGAAGTAGATATTAACTAAGGTAAGGAAAAGGAGGCAGCCTTAAGCAGAAGAGACTGCACAAGCTCACGCAGAAAGACCGAGGAATAGCTGTATCTTTTCCTTGATCTAGCTGAGAAATTTTGTTAAGCGAATTTGTTTTCCCACTCATAAACTCAAACAAACTTTTATTCACTTGTTTTTGACTAATGATTTTTAAATTTTTTTCCGTTTTATTGAATTTATTGGAATGACACTGGTCAACAAAATCATACAGATTTCAAGTATACACTTCTGCAACACATCATCTGTACACTGTATTGTGTGTTCACCACCCCAAGTCAAGTCTCTGCTCATCGCCATTTATCCCTGCCCTTACCCTCCTCCACCTCCCTTCACTCCCCACCCCTCGGCAATCACCACACTGTTGTCCATGCCCATGAGTACTGGTTTTTCTAAAAATAATTTTAAAATAGATTTTGAGAGAGAGAGAGGAAAGGAGAGAAAGAGAGAGAAACATCAATTGTTGTTCCAATCGTTGTTCCAGTCATTTACACTTATTTATGCACTCATTGGTTCATTCTTGTATGTGCCTGACCTGGGATCAAACCCACAACCTTGGTGTATCAGGATGATACTCTAACTGACTAAGCTTCCTGGCCAGGGAAAAACTAGTAATTTTTATAGCATTCTCATGAAGGAGTCAGAAGCATATGTTAAAAAATAAATGGCTGTAAAATTACAAACATATGCCCCCCATCAGAATTTGTGAGCCGTATGTATGGAGTGTATCTCTACTAAATCAAATAGCATAGCCCCTCACTGGCCTTTCCCTCTTTACAAAACTACAGAAGGGGTAAACTAGAAGAGTAAAACCACTGGTGATAACTTTACCTTTTGACAGTCAGAAAAAGGTCTTAGAATTGATTCCAAGTGCCTAAATTGCAGCTCTTCGGGAGGCAAGACTTCCCACGAATGTTTAAAGAAACTTAAGGAATTATCACCATAACCACATGCATTGGTTTACATCATGCTGAAATATTTGTCATATCTTAGACAGTGGCACTATTATACAATAGAAGGAAAAGATCTGGGCTCAACTCCTGTCCATATGCTCATTAACTATGCAACCTTACAGAGGTTAGAGAGGTTGTAGAGACAGATGCAGGTACACACACACACACACACACACACACACATATTTCTTGGGCAAATCAATTATCACTGTACATTTTTAAGGCAAATCTGTGTGAATCCTATTACACTGAAAAAATGATTAAGAATTGATAAGATGGAAAGATGTATACATTTGTTTAGCCCCCTCACCCTGAGCACTGGCCCCCACAGGGGTATGCTATAGAATGAATCTTGTTGCCCCATATCTGCCCTCCAGAGGGCAAAGGAACCCATACACTCTACAACCAGAAGATTCCTTCAACTTGGCAGGTGGCTGAGTCTTTCCAGTTGGGCTTTTGCTTCATCCTCTCTATCTAGACCTCCAGTCTGCTTTAGGGGCTGGGCTGGAACCCTTCCCCAACCCCGAGCCTCTGGGACTAGTTCAGACACAGGACCTGGGTTTGGGCTGCCCTGTCTTTAGATTTCCATCTCCTGAACTTACCAGTTCTCAGTGGTGTTGGGAACCGCTCTGCCTGGTTTCAGGAGTTGTAAATACCTCCCATGGCTAAGGATGAGTGAGCAACCTCCAGGATGCGAGCCACAAGGAGACAAAGCTTGTATCTGGTAGCAAACGCTGCCTCTGCTTACTCCCCTGCCCCCAATGCATGGTTGGTTAGTCCGAGATGGGTACAAGTCCTCAGAGGAGCGGCAAGCTAAGCCAGACACGATCACTTGGGAGGCCATCATGGAAGGACTCAGGGGCTGCGACAAAGAGGGAGTGATGGACCTCGCCCCCTGGCTACTCTGACATAGCCCAACTCCCCATGTCCTCTGGGAGAGGTGCTTCCTAGCTCTAATCCACTTAAGCCTGCAAACCTGTGATGGGGAGGCGGTGCAGCCTCTTGATGGCTAGAGTGGGATTGGGGTAATTGGGCATAAGAAAGAATTCCTAAAAGTCCTGTGAAGCCTGCTTTGCTAAGAGTGTTTTCATTCATATGTTAAGGGTCCGAGCAGAAAATGAGTATGTTGCCCAAAGTTTCTGCAACCCCCTTTCCTGACAGACACTGACTCAGACTAAGCCCTCAGATTTCTTTGAAATGTTATTTACTGTTTGATCCTTGCTGCCTGTATTCCTGTGCATCACAACCCAATAAAAGCCATTGAGAAAAGGGCTCTTGGCCTTTCTCCTCTGAGAGACTGGCCCCCTCTCCTCCCCAAGTGGATCATGTCTTGGTAGTTTTACTTTCATCTGTGGCAGATGGGGGCACTTACAGGCAAAGTCACTCCCACACAGTGGGACTACAGCGAGTGGCCAGATGGGACTTGACATCCTTCCCACTTGCCTGAGACTGTTTTTCCCTCCCACTTCTCCCCGGGAACTGACCCCTTCAGGAACCAAGGTCAAGTTCACCATGTGCATTGGATACGGCTTCAAATCGCTGGCTGCTCCTTTAGGAGAGAACCTTGGAGTTAGGCCCGCTCCTCTGCCCCTCCCAGCCCTTCTTCTCTCCCTGTGTCCTTGGTCACGGCACAGCTCGGATTGCCCAGCCCTGCTCTCTACCTTACATCCAGACCTTCCGGATCCTTGGCAGTCACGTTGCCCACTTTCGTGCCTTTAGTCACATCTTCACTGACTTTTGCTTGGAATACAAATTGGGAAAATTCAGGTGCTTCATTCACATCAGTCACAAAAAGAGTGAGTGTGGCAAAAGAGCTGGCATTGTACTGTACACCAGACACCAGGGGCTCAGGATTCTCCGCTTGGAACACAATGTTATGAATGGCTGCTGTTTCAAAATCAAGAGGCTGTATAGGGCAAACAAATAAACAACAGAAAATTAATTTAAAGATGACTAGCTCCCTTAAAATACCCATGCCCTATTCTCCTGTAAAAAATCTTGCAGAGCAGCACATCTCAGTTCAGTGCCAGCAAACACCTACTGCTCCGAATGATAACAGAGCTACAAGAAAGTCCGTGCTACAGGATTTACCAGTGCTTTCAATGTGCTGATATGCACTAAGGCTCTCCTAGGAGAGCCAATCAGTGTGCACTCCTCAGATTTATTTTACCCTGGGACAGTTCATTCATTCATTCAGCAGAAACTTACTGATTCGCTCAAGCAAATTCCCAGAAGACAGTATGGGAAATGCTTAGATAGATATTTCCATATTATATGGAGAATGATTTTCCAGGAACCTCAGAATCCAAACCCCAAAATAAAAGTCCTTAATCTCAGGGAGGGTGAGAGAGATCAGAAGAGAGGATTGAACACATAGTTGACCTGCTCTTGTTCCAGGTCATTCCAGACAGGGCCAGAAAAGAAAAATCAAGAAACCAATTTCATTTTAATATGAGGAAGAATGTAAGAGTTAGGACTACCCAAGAAAGAAAGAGTTGCTTCCAAAACAATAGGTTCTCAACTCTGGAAGTTCTTCAAGAATGGGCTTAAACAACATGTGACAGGCTAGCATGGAAATGACTTAAATGCCATTTAAGCAATTGGCTCTGTGGGACTTTTAAGGATTCCCTCAAGGCACAGAGTCCACAATTCTGTGAGGAAAACCCCTAGAAGCCAAAATCTAAATATTATGTGCATATGTGAACTTTTTTCTAGGGAGACAATACATTGATTTGTCAGTCTCAGTGGTACCAAGAACCTGAAAAAGATGAAGGAACCAAAGCAAAGCCCAAAATGTACATTATAGATTATAGAACCTGCACTATTTTATTCACTCTTCCATGCCTGGAGGACCTAGGACCTCTTAGAGAGCTGTCAATCCTTTAACTTTAGTTTGTATCTATAGCATTGGTTACACAGAAATGGTAATACCCATTTGTGAAGAGAAAAACTTGTGGAGTGTTCAACACATGATGACATTAGCTCAGCCCACCCTTCCTTAACATCTGAAAAAAATTTTCCTCGAGTCAGAAGTTGGCTCAATGTTGTCTATCAAGATCAGCTTCCCTGACCCTCAGCCTCCATCCCCAAATAGACAAGGTCCACACCCTCTGCTATCTCACAGTACCTGTCTCAGGGTTCTAGTTGGTTCATGATCTGGTTTAGATTCTCACTGACCATAAGCTCTCTGAGGGGAGGAATTGGGTTGTATTCATCACTACTTTTCATATCTTCCTTGGCACTCAGTACCCATATCAGCCAGGAAACATACAGATGAGAAGGTGTTGGTCCTTCCTGAGCCCTGGAGGGCTCCAGAGGAAAAGAGTCCAGGGAAGATCTTTGCCTTCCAGAGACCCCTCTCTCCTATGCGCGCGCGCGCACACACACACACACACTCACATGCACACACAACATCAAAACCCAATTTCTAGTTCAATAGAAAGATTGTTCATATGGAAGAGAAAGAATTGTATATGAAGATACAAAGTCATTTGAGATGGAAAGTAAGAAGCAGTTGACAGAATATAAATATAAAGCATATATAATGTTGTAAGCCAGCTGAGATGTAAAAAGAGAGAGCTTGTTCACAGAGGTAAGCGCCCAGTGTCTGCAGGGTGTGGCCCCACAGTGACCTCTTGATCACTACCACATGGTCTGATAGGGCTCCGCACCTCAGGGTAGGGGTGGGGGCATGGGGAACTAGAGCTTCCAGAGACCCATTCCTCATCTCAAGGATGAAGGCAGAGGCATCAAACTGAGAAAGCTGGCAGATGGAACCGAAAGGCAGCAGCCCCTAGAAGCCCATGATGAAGAGAAAGGCCAGGTGCTTTGTTCCTCGCTGGTCCAGCCACGCCCAGGCTCAGGCAGGCAGCATGGTTACCTATGTGCTCAGTCAGAGGGGGCACACCTCCTCCTCGCCACCACACAGGTCCAAGTCTCTTCCCTGTGGCTTTCCCACCCTGTCACTGTGGCCCCCGGAGGTGAGGGATAAAGAGAGACAGTATATCTACAACTGAGAAGTAGCCTGTGTTACCAGAACAGAACATGTGAGGCTGAGAGTAGAAAGAGGTGATGGGAAGACCACATACATCAAGCTGAAGAGCTGAGACTTTATACTTGAGCAGAGAGGGGTGTTAAGCACCAGACTGACAAGGTCAAGTTAGTGTTTTAGAAAGATAACTCTGGGAGCAGCCATGTGACAGCTTTGAGGTGACCCAGACCCAGACAGGAAGATCAGTTAGGAAAGGGGTCAGCTCCCCTTAAACACTCATTAAAGGGAAGAACAAATGAAAAAAGGAGCAGCCAGCCATGGATCAGTCTGCTTAGCTTTCATTCCAGGATAAAACCCTGAGCCAGATCTCCCAGGGAAAAAACTAGAACTGAAAGACACTAAATTAGCTCATGATAAGCAACAGAGCTTAATCAAGGAAAAGACTTGTCAAACCATGTGTATCATCTTTCATAACATAGGGATGTGCCTTCAGAGCCAAGTCAAGAGACCCATCAGGCCTCTTGGGGCGGCCTCAGGTCCTGTCTGGGAGACACAGTCAACAAATAAGCTAAAAAAATATGCTCATGCCGCAGTTCTTCTTCTGCACACAATTACTTGAAAGGTCAAACCTAGTGATTTAGATTCAGCCTGAAGGCAGAGGTAAAAGTTGCAGTGGGGGATATTTAACATTTTTACCAATGATCGGTGATGAGAAAAAAGTATATGCATTCGTTTTCCAGATGACACTGGGCTGCTTAAAAAATAGGCCATGTACTGAGAAGTCAAAACAACCATTTATAATGGAGAACTGGCAAAATTTGCATTAAAAAAACCCCAAAGCTAAAACAAACCCCATATTCTAAGAAAGGGAGTCCAGGCAAAGTTGTTGATGAGCTGGAAAGCCTCAAAGAAACAGTCTTCCTGCTCCCGACACTCACTTGGCCTCAGGAGTATCATGATCTACCTACCACACTCCAGGCCAGAGCATTCGGTGGCAGTCAATGTTGAGTAGGACAGCATTTCTAATCCTAAGCATCTCTTGAGGCATGTGAAATGATAGAAAACACATATATTGGTATCTGCCCCTAGTCCTTGGTACAGAAGCTCCTAAAACCCTTGCAATTTCCTCAGTGATAAGAACACTAAGAGCATCTTTTGTTCTAATATTTGGTCTTTGACCTCAGTTCCTGAGACTGAGGTCCTAAATTCCTTGGGATTCCCTGAGTAGTAGGAATGTCTTTTGTTCTAATGAGGCAACTCTTGAGCTTCTAGACAGGGCTGGTCACCAGAAAGACCAAGCCAGGATTAGAAGCTTGGAACTTTCAGCCCCATCCCACCATCCCCTCCAGGGAAGTGAAGAGAAGCTATAGACTGAGTTAATAATCAATCCTGTCTACATGATGAAGCCTCCATAAACCCCCCCCCCCCCCAGTGTAGGGCTTGGAGAGCCTGTGGGTTGGTGAACACATGCATGTGCTGGGAGAGCGGTGCACTCCAAGAGAGAGAGAAGCTCCTGCTCTCAGGACCACTGCAGACCTTGTCCTTTGTATCTCTTTGTCTGGCTGTTCACCTGTATCCTTTATCATAACCTTTAACATAGGGAAATGGTCAACGTTAGAGTTTCTGAGTTCTATTCTAGCAAATGATGGAACCTGAGGAGGGAGTCATAAGAACCTCCAATTTATAACCAGCCGGTCAGAAGTAAAGATGACAACCTGGGATTTGCAATCGGCTTCTAAAGGAGGGGCAGTCTTGTGGAACTGAGCCCTTAACCTCCGGGGTCCATGCTATGTGCACATAGAGAATATCGGAACTGAGCTGAATCACAGTGCATCACTGGTGTTAGAGAATTGCTTGATGCGCGGAAAGCCTACCCAGTGCGTGTCAGAAGTGAAGTGTAGTGTGGGAGTCGTATGAGAGTAAAAGAGAAAAACAAAAGTATTTTCTCTTTCCTTTTGCAGGAGTCTTTTTAAAACCACTGATTTCCAGGTCCTTTACTGAGATCTGGGAGAGCCTGAGTCAGCAGTCCCCAGCGGGTACCATCTGACTTCTGGATTAGGCAAGTTTGATCCCCTTGGCAAGAGGGGAAAGCACACCTCTCCACAGGTAGAATCCTGGCTTCTGCTCTAGTTCTAATTAATTAGAATTAAGATAATGATGAACATTTAAGTTTACTATCCACTGGTGCTGTGTTTAGAGCAATACATGTATTTTCACATTTAATCCTCCAATATCCTTATGAAGAAGGTGTAACCATTTTACCCATTTTTACAGAGCAGAAAACTGAGGCCTGAGAGATTCTGTCATGTGGTTATGGTCACAGAACAAGTAAGGACAATACCCAGCCTCCACAGAAATCATTTCCTAAGACAAGCCAGAAGTTCGGGGTCAAGATCTCGGCTGTGCCATCACTGGGGGACCTGACTGACTGTATCTTGCTGTGGACCTGAACCTCATCTGCCCTTGAGATTTACTTCTGCTTCTCTCGTAATCAGTGTGAAAAGTAAAGGACAGCATACGCAGAAGTGCTTCATAAAGCAAAATGAGTTACAGTTGAGGTGTGGGTTTTTCAGTAGATTTTACCTCCAATTAGCATATTTATCATTTAGATGAAGAGTTGCTGGTAGACGTGTGATTAAGACACATAGTTTCTGGATATGATACCAAAAGCAAAGGCAACAAAAGCAAAAAACATAACAGTGAGACCATTATCAAACTAAAAGCACAATGAAAGAAAGAATCAGCAGTGTGAAAAGACAACCTACAGACTGGGAAAAATATTTATAAACCATATATCTGATAAGGGGCTAATATGCAAAACTCAGAAGAAACCCCTACAATTTAACAGCAAAAACAAATATCCTGATTTAAAAATGGGCAAAGGACTTCAATAGACATTTTTCCAAAGAAGATATACTAGCAAACGATACATTAAAAAATGTTCAACAGCACTAATCATCAAGGAAATGCAAGTTAAAACCACCTGTTAGGATGTCCATTGCAAAAATTTTTTTAAAAAAGAAAAAAACCCCAAGTGCTGATGAGAATATGAGAAACTGGAACCCTTATACACTGTTGGTGGGAATGTGAAATATTACAACAGCTATGGAAACCAGTGTGACGTCCCCCCAAGAATTAAAACTAGAACTCCTCTGTGATCCAGCAATCCCACTTCCAGATATGCACCCTAAAGAAATGAGAACAGGAATCTGCACTATCATGTTTGTTGCTGCATTATTCACAACGGCCAAAATGTCCACTGACAGACATACAGATAAATAAAATGTGATATACACATACAATAGAAAATTATGCAGCCTTAAAAAACGAAAAAAGAAGTCCTGTCATAAATGGAAAAACCTTGAAGACATTATAGTAAGTAAAATAAGTCAGTCAGTCATAGACAACAGTGTAGAGATTGATAGGTGGAGAGAATGTAAGGGGACTAAATAGTAATGGAAAAAAAATACATAAAGGTTAAATAAATGAAAACTTAAAAAAAAGAAAAAAGCCAGTCAGAGAACAAATATTGGATGCTTCCTTTGTATGAGGTGCCTAGAACAGCCAAATATATGGAAAAGGAAAGCAGAATGGTAGCTGCCAGGAGCTGTAGACAGAGGGAAATGGGGAGGTGCTTGTTCGAAGGGACAGAGTTTTATTTATGCAAGATAAAAGACTTCTAGAGACCTGGTGCACGACAAGGTACAGAGAGTTAGCAATATTGTACTGCACACTCTAAAATTTAGGCAGGCAGATTTTACATTATGTTTTTTACACAATTTTAAAAAGTGTAGTTTAAAAACTTAAAATGATTAACATGCTGGTTCAGACTCAATGGTAGTCCCCCGGTAGCTAAATGAATAGGCAGTTTATTTAAAACACCCCCCAAAAAACCCAATATAAATACATATGTTTATCATAGTAAGTACATTTATCCTAGGGACAGTTTGTGTACCCGAATCCAAACCTCAGGGGCGGCTGTTGCTTTGCATGTGAAGGTCCTAATCAGATATGCACACTACAGGTCCTGAGTTAGCTCCATCTCCAGCAGCACCCGAGAGTTTGTTCATCGGTAAAGTGGTCTTCCAAAGAGACTTTGTGATTTTAGGGTATTCAAGACATGCAGTTGGGTTCACAGAGTGTATCTCTCAGTCACCACCTGACCAAGGGTGTAAGTATCTGGCTAGTCCGGCAGCTCATACCCTCCAGAGTCCCAGGAGGCCCTTCCTGTCTCGGGGCACCCTTCCCAGAACACTGGAATCACAGTACCCGCGGGACAGAGAGCAGGACTTCACTAGCCTAAAGTGCAGGATTGTGTTTTTGTGACTGCTTGTTAACAATTGTAACCATTGAAAGAATTCAGTTATTTAGTCAATCAAGGTTTATTAACCTTCTGACAGAGAATGCTAACGGTTTGAGTTGGCTCACACACAAACCTCCTGCTAAATCCCAGTGAGGCCTGTGGTTAGAGGTAATAACGGGATCAGAATTCTGACACGGCCCCGGGGGTTGCTTCTACCCATTTCTGTGAAATGAGTCTTTTTTGTCTTTACTTCAGTTTTTTTTCATTCTGGTTCAAAACTTTTCTCAAGCCCTGGCCAGTTTGGCTCAGTTGGTTGGACTGTCATCCTGCTAATCAGAAGGTTTGATCCCTGGTCAGGGCACATATGAGAAGGCAACCAATGGATGTTTCTCTCTCACTCAGTGTTTCTTTCTCTCTGTCTCTGCCTCTGCTTTTCTGTCCCTCTCCCTGCCTCCCTCTCTTCCTCTCTCTCTAAAGGCAAAAAAAAAAAAAAGGTCCTTGGGTGAAGATAAAACAAAACCCTTCCTCAGGAGCCTTTTCTTTTTTTGCAGCCTCCAACCCACTACACTGCAAACTTTCAGCATTCAGCTCTACTTGCAGACTCTCCTTTGCTGTAACTCTGACCCCCTTTAATTCTAAATACATTGGATGACCCTGAGTGCTGCTTCCTATTGACGCATCTGGTAAACCATTTAATGCTCTAAAGTGGGGGTGCCCAACCTGCAGCCCGTGAGCCGCATGCAGCCCAGGATGGCAATGAATGTGGCCCAACACAAAATCATAAAGCTACTTAAAACATGAGGGTTTTTTTGAGATTATGTGTCACAAAGTATTTAATGCATGGCCCAAGACAATTCTTCTTCCAGTGGGATCCAGAGACACCCCTGTGTAAAGCATAAATGAGGCAGCTACAGAGAAAAGGGTCAAGATTTAGATGTACACAGTGGGGAGTGGAAGGGGAGGAATGGTAAGGTCCTGTACAAGGAAGGAGATACTGTGGTATGCAAGGAAGACTTTGGCTCCAGTCTGCCTACTCCTTACAGAGGGAGAGACAAAGTAAGAGCCAGTGGGCTTAGCAATACCATAAAAGATGAAAGTAAGGGGTGGGCAGAGAAGAAAGATAAAATGATAAACTTGTCTTTTAAACCCTGAAAGGACAGCTACCAGTTTCTAGTCATTTTGAAAGAAGTACCTATGGCTGGCACTCTAGAATAAAAAGCCTACAGCCTAAATGGCTCATAGGGTTCCTCCAGTCTAACACCCTACATTTGCAACGGGAGAAGGAAAGCCCTTGGCACACACCCCCCACCCAGATTTAGCAAATAAAAATACAAAATACCTCATTAAATTTGGATTTTAGATAAAAAACAAAGAATTTTTTAGTATAAGTATAACAGTGGGGAGTTATAACCCACCATTCTTTTGAGATTGTTTCCATAAATGCTGGCTCTGACTAATATGCGGCTTGTAGATAAACAGCATGCTTGTCTAAGAATCCTAGGAACTAACTTCAAAAGATACAGGCTCTGACCTTCAGGCATCCCAGCTCTGGTAGATTGGCTGATTTTTAAACGTGGAGTCAGGAGGATGTGAAACCAGGGTGTTGCGCACTGGGCCATCACCTGCTTTATTGGAATGGACTGTGCTCATCTGCGTGTAGAGAACTTTTCAAGCCCCTCCCCTTGATGTCTTTGTTCTTCTTTCCCTCTCCCTCCTTATGAAACCTCTGCCTGCACTGAGATGGGAAATGGATGTTGAGACAAGAGTCGCCCATCTTCCCAAGAAGATGGGATTTGAGACATGAGGCCCCCATCTTCCAGGTGGTTGGCATCTGAATAAACCTCTTTCCTTTACATCAGCACCTGCCTCTCAAGTATTGGCTTTCGAAGCTTCAGGTGGCTGGACCTGCATTGGTTACATAAGTGTGACCCAAATATTACATGGAACATAAATACATATACTAAAAATCATTTATCCTGGTTTTACGTATTTTATACGGTAAAGGGCAGGCCCAGAATGCCTGGCCTGCTGTCTTTCAGGAGGACAGGAGTGACCGAGTACTCCAGGAGTCCATTGCCATACCAGAGAGGTCGCTGCTAATACATCACCTCTGCTTACGGGTCCTTGAAGTCCATGAAAAAAACATTAAAAAACCACAAAAATTCTATTAAAGGGCCACTTACCTTTTTAATTATGACATATCCAGCGTTGGTCTGGGGATCTGTGTCAACCCCCAGGCACCCCTCATCATCTCCTTGTGTAATTCGATACAGGATTTTAGAACTCCCAGTAAAAGGCTCATCCGCATCCGTGGCCTGGATGGTTAGGATGGTGGTACCAGTGGCTGTGTCTTCGGAAAGAGTTAGGTTTCCGTACTAAGAAGGAAACCAGGGAAGGAAACAGTGAGAACATGCATCGTCACAAAGAATTGCCAAAGGGCTGACTTGTCTGTTTAGCTTCAGAATAGACGCAAGTCATACTTTGCACCAATACTCACCAAGCACACTTTTCCTACTGATAAATATGTTGCCATTGACTTTGACATCAGTCATACTCACAGACTGATAACCATTATACCAAGAAACACAACATCTCAAAGAGCTGCTGATAGGACTCTAAAACAGATTCTCCCTCCAACATTCAACCTATTTCATAACTGAAATAGTGATAATATCAATAAATACTATATATTGAGTTATTCTAAGGTGACAGGTACTTTACATACATTATTTTAATTAGTGCATGATCAACAAAGGAGTAGCGGTTAAGAGCCTGAACTTTGGAGTCAAACAACCTTGGTATGAATCCTATGCTTGCCACTCATTACCAGGGTGACTTGAAGCAAATTACCAAACCTCTTTAAGTCTCAGTTTCATCTTCTGTCTAACGGAGATAATAATAACAGAACTACTTCATGTTTGATATGACGATTGTGAGATAATGCATGTAAAACCCCTAGTGCCTGGCACACAAGCCCTCCTAAGTAGCTCTATCATCATCTCCATTTGACAGAGGAGCAAAGGAATGCAGAGGTAAAACTCACCCAAGACCACACAGAATTGGGATTCACACCCATGTTAGTCTAACTCCAAAGCCCGGGCTCTCAGTCACTGGCCTAGACTGCCTCGCCGCCTCCACTGAAAATCCCTCCGATCATCTCTCTGGGCATCACCATTTTAAAGACAGAAATAGCCAGGGTCCAGGAGGAGGACACAGCAATGAAGCGGCCAACTCATCCTCCAGAGCCTGGTTTGCATTTCCAAGCTCTGAAACTCCCAAAGCTGGATTCTCACCTTCAATTTAAAACCACTATTTACAGGTAATACAAGAAACTCCCAATACAAGGAAGGGAACACAGAGGCTGAAGAGCACATGGTTCTATCTCCCGCTTGCTTTGCCTCATGGCCTGATACACACACAACGCATGTCCAGTCGCACCCCTCACTGCCCTGAACCCTCTCATGAACTAATTCCCCTTCTTTGTCACAGCCCTGTCCCTATTTTGATTTATGAACATCATCACAGGGCTCTGGGCTGCCTCATAACTGACTTCAAACAAACTAGTCAAATGGGCTTCTCTCTGCTCCAGAATAAAGAAACGGACACAGCCTTTTAAGGGGAGCAATGATAAAACCACCCCCGAGTTTGAAGTCCACTTTGACAATAAGTAAACAGTTTCCTTGATGTCCTCAACTGATCCTGTTTCTCCTGCTTTTTCTGCCCAATGTTCCTAATTCTTGCAAATGTCTAGAGCACATATTTCTTTGGCTTGAGCCAGAGATGAGGTTTTTTTCTTCTCCTTTTCTCTTACTCAAATATTGCAAATATTAAACTTTTTACTAGAAATGCTTGTTTGAGACCTAGCTTTAATCCATTTTTTGTGCTACTACACACAAAATACATGATGACAAACTGCGAGCAGCAATTAAACTCCTTTCAATTCAATAAAAACTGTGGTGGCAGCTTTGAAGTAGCCCTTGGGATAAGTGAGCCATTGGCAGAAGTTCATAGACAGACGTTCCCAGATACCATAACAGTGAATGTTGTTATTCCCTCAAGAATTTCACTCAAAAAGGTGTCTGAGTGTGTCACCAACATATTCACTAAGGCTACCTGTGAAGTCTGGCATTTCCCCTAACTACTGTCTGCCTGTGTCTTTATTCCAGAAGCCGGGATCAAGGAATGTGAACAAAGAAAAGAAAAAGACAACAGGTGACAACTACTCACATCTGATTTTTCAAAGATGGGGATCTCATCATTGATATCGATGACGTTGATTTGCACATGACAGAGGGTCTTGAAATCTGAAAATCAAAGTCATATCACAAACATTTCTCACGGAAAGATCACGCCTTAAAATCCTAAACCTGTGAGGAAAACACTGGCAAGTGAAGTGGCCGCCGTAGGGACAGCCGTAGCCACGGTTTTGGCGCTGACATGCAGTGCATGCAGAAACAGGACTCTGCTCCCCACCTGCACCCACAAGCTGGTCACCACCCGGAGGCTGCAGAGAGTCCTGGAAGAAGTTCCCTCGGGCTTTCCACTGCCCTCCACCTGCCCCGTCCAGGGTAAAGTTTGTTCCTGAGCAAGACTGTTCATTTCATGTGAAGCAGCCTCTTTTTACTACCTAGTGAAAGTTACGCAGCCTTCAAAGCCCAGAGCAAAACTACCCTTCCAGAAAGTTTTCCCGAGCACCCCAGCCGGCTCTTTCCTTCTCTGAATATCCCAGCACTTACTGTCCTACGTCTCCTCTGCTCCCCGTGGTGGGGAGGGTTATGGTGCCTGCTCCCTTTCCTCCAGGTAGGGGAGGAAGTGGTACAGTCAGTCCCCTTCAACAGGCCTGACTGACCCCCTTGCTGGAGATGAGAAAGGGGCAGAGGGGGCTCATGGAACCCTGGGGAGATGACGCTGGCCTTGAAGGATGGGTTTGCTAGTTCAAAGACCTAGTCAGACACAGCAGTCTCAGCCTGAGTCCAAGATGAGCATGGAAAGTGGGTAGGAATGGGGTGCCCCGGGAAATGCCGAGAATAAGAAACAACATGATAGGTTCTTTGTTGGGGTCAGCATCATTCTACTGTGATAACCATGACTTATTGTATCACATAAACATTAAGAGTCTGGAATCCCACTGTTCAAATTCTGCCTCTGCCACTTATCAGATGTGTGAGAGCTCGATTGTGTCACTCCAGGTTTTTGGGTCAGTTTAGGTGTAAAATTTGCATAACAAAAAAAACTGAGGTTCTTGACATAATGCAAATTGTTAGCACTCCCCAGGCACCAAGCACTATTTGAGTGCTTTACCTTCACTACTCATTTTATCTTCATACTAACTTCATGATGTAGGTACTGTTATCATTCTCATTTAACTCACAAATGAGGAAGCCAAGGGATAGAGAAGTTAGGTAACCCAACTAAGTGATGGAGCCAGAATTCAAAGTCAGATTTTAAATCCCTTTATCCTCTCCATGTGCTTCCCAGCCATCTCCCTGCTCTGTGTCTGGGAGGCCCACCCTATGGACTGCATCAGTGGGTGTCTGGCCCTTTGGGGAGCAGTTAGGCTCTGCCAATAGGAGCACCAGCAGGAAGTAGGAGGAAGGGCAGGGGTGAAAGGTCTGGTGGGGCCCCTGTTGCCACAGCCTTGTGCATAGTCCCAGGCACAGGGCTTGCCTCTTCCAGGAATGCTCCCCTCCCTCAACCCTTCACGACTGTAAGGTGCTTTGCACTGCCTGTTGGTTGCCCACAACCCTTAGAAATAATTCCTCCTTTAAACTCTTGTGGTTACTCCTTTTGAGGGGGTGCCTCTATTTCCTGCTGGGACCCTAAGGAATAAACTCAGGCAGTCGTACGTACTCCAGAGCTCCCACTCAGGGCCCTGGGCATGTAAGATCATTATAAGTGAGGTGTAAATAAATGAATGATGATTAGAGCGGGGGCTAGTCCCCAGAATATTTGTAGACAACGAGATGGCCAAAGATTGGGGGGCGGGTCCCAGGTCCTGCACACACTGGCTGCCTGCTTTGCACCAACCTCATTGGGACTAGCAGGGGTCTCCAGGGTAACAAGCACTCCCTGGTGTTATGTAAAACCATTACAGCCTCGTCTCTAATTTTCTCTGTTTAATTCTACCAACACACACATATATACGTATGTCTAAATATGTTTTCTTATCTGGCCCAAATTTTCTGCAGATGTACTCATGTACCTAGACAATACGTTATCTGATTTCCACTTCACCCCCTTATAGCCTTAAATTGCTTCAAGGCCCCTTGATTTGTACATGGGATTTCTTTTACCTCTTCCAGAAAGCCTATTCTTTCTCTCCCTCCACTGAATGACTCATTTCCTTCCCACACAACCTTGTACATGTTTCTTGCAATTTATTTATTCACATGTCCAGCTCCTCTGTCATGAGGACTCCTTCAGAACAGACAATGAGTCTTATTCACAGAGCTATCCAATCCCTTAAAGGTGCCTCAGATGAGGTAAATGCTCATTAACTATTTGCTTTAAGAATGGGTGGCTATTCGTGTGAGATTGTTAATTTATCCAGATTTATTATATTCATGATCACTTTTGCTGCATCTCTTAACATAATGCTATACAAATACTAGACACTCCCCCCAATATTTTCCAGATTACTTTCAAACATTCTATACTGGGGGCCTGTTAAACCCCAGTTTTCTTCAGTATATCAACATCTGTATAAAGGAAAAAACACGTGAAGCACAGAGTGAAATGGTGCCATTTCTTCCGCATACCTACATAGTCCGTGCCTGCTGGCACTCCTAGCATAACACTTACTGAGCTATTTGTTAATCCAAGATTCAGTGTTAACTCAAAGAACGACTCTTAACCTAGGAGTGTGTATGCCCTTGAAATAAGCCTATCTCTGAATATGTCTATTTTCTGTGTCTGTCCACTTTTGCTTGAGAATGAGCGCATTTTTTTCTGAGAATGCATAGATCTCATCAGATTCTCAAAGGTTCTTGTGACTCAACAAAAATAACCACTGGCTTTGACATTGTACAAGGAATAGGGAAGAATGTCTTCTGATATTGTTGAATGGCTGACCAGGTGCTAATAGGAGAAGGCAGAGCTCCCCAGAAGATGCATTTTTCCTCCACTTTCATATGGTAGAATCCTTTGAGTCCGAAAGGAAGAATTGGGAAATGCCATTTTTTTGTTTATGATTATGGTGGCCATGACAACACACCTTGCCAACAACAGGGACATTCAGTGATGACGGTCACACTGCTGCACTCTGAAACCCATCGCCACAGTTGCACTGAGGCCGTGCTTCCCTTGGCTGCCCCAGCCAGTGACTACAGGAGGCAGGCACGCTAAGGTAGGCCCATTCTCGAGTATCATGGACTCCTTCAGCATCCAATTTTGGACTCCTCAATGACCTTGCCAAACTTTTCTTGGACTGCTCAGTAGTCTGTGATACTCCCATCAGCCTGCCTTCCCTGTCTACTTCTCTCTGGGGTCAGGCTTGTATTATAGTCTAATGGCTCTCCCAGCTTTCTCTGTATCTCTCTCCATTTTTTTCTCATAGGCATTTCCCCTAATAAAATCCTTGTACTTTTAATCCCCTTTACCAATATAATAATGCTGCCCAAGCTGCCACTTTGGACCAGCTGCCTCTGTGGTGCATGTGTGGTTCACAGAGGAAGCATCCTTCTGTAATATGCCCAGGCATTAGGACAGCCTAACACATCATAAGGAAAACACGTACTTTCACCCTTGACAGTGACTGTGACACTGACCTTTATCAGACACCTCTACTGTCAGGTTGTAGTGAGAGGAGTCTTGCTTCTTCAAGGACTGCTTGGCTAACTGGAACACCCCTGTGTAGGTCTGGACCAGGAAGAGCCCATCTTTGGGATACTTAGGGATTTGATCGACAATTCTGTACTGTAAAACGCTGTTAACAGTGTTTGCTTCATCCATGTCGTGGGCAGTCAGAGTCCCAATATCGCTAACTGTGAAGAAGGAAAGAAAGAAATTTATCTACTGCAGGCTCTATTTAATGTATGTAAAATGGTGCCACTGGATACCCAGGTTCCTAGAAAGCTCTGAAATAACTTTGAACAGTTGACTAAAGTTTTTAGATTTATTTTGGTTCTTCTCACCCTCTCCATGGTATAGTGGGTTCAGTAGTATATTAGCTTGATATGGTCGCCCTTGCAAACTACCACAGACTGGGCAGCTTTAACAACAGCAATTTACTCTCTCACAGTTTCTGGAAGCCAGATGTCTGAGATCAATGTGTCAGCAAGGCTGGTTTCTTCTGAGACCTCTCTCCTTGGCTTGTACTTAGCTGTCGGACCCATGTGTCTTCACATGGCCATTCCTCTACATGTCTGTGTCCTGATTTTCTCTTCTTGGAAGAACATATCAGTGATGAAGTCAGAGTGTTGTGTTCTATAGAATGTCTATCCTACTCATGTAGGGTAAAAGAGGTACAAAACAACACCCCTGCAGTTTGGGAGGCTTATGGTCTAGCTTGGTAAAATACTAAATGTTATATATATACATGTATATATGTATAAGTGATACTAAAATATATTTATATTTTTTCTCCTCTTTGATGTCCTGTTTTAGCCAGAACCTGTGGGACTTACATCCCAAGACTTAGGAATACCAACATTAATTCATATTAGATTAAGATGCACACTAAAAGACATCATTTTAACTTTATTTCTTTAAAGACCCTACCTTGAAATAATAGTCAGCTTCTGAGTTACTGGACATTAGGATTTTACCATATGAATCTGGGGGAGAGGGTCACAATTCAGCCCATACCAAATAATGTCCCACAAAAATTCAGGCTCACTCAGAACACAGATGTGACCGTATTTGGAAAGAGGATCTTTGCAGATATAAATGGTTAAGGGTCTTGAGATAAAATTATCATGGATTTAGAGTGGGCCTTGAAACTAGAGATTAGTGTTTTTATAAGAAGACACAAAGATGCACACACACGGAGGAGGGGGCCGTGCGAAGGAGACAGTGACTGGAGTCATGCCGCCCCAGGCAGGCCAGGAAAGGCAAGAGCCACCCGAAGCCAGAAGAGGCACGGAAGAATGCTCCCCCGGCCGGCACTCTGATTTCAGACTTGGGCCTCCACAACTGTGAGAGAACAAGTTTCTGTGGTTTTAAGCTACTGACTTTGCGGTACTTTGTTACAACCACCCTTGGATGCTAATGTGCAAGGCAAATGGTGCAACTAAAGAAAGGCCCACTGCGGGTCACTTCTCGGCCACTTTTCGGAACAATTGCGGAGGCTGACTCCACCCCAGAGATAACAGGGGCAAAGGGCAGGCGTGCACCCTCTCTGCCTCCCACAGTTTATAGTCCTCTGTATTTATTCTTGCGAGTGTGTCAGCCCAGGGAGGTCCCAGCTCTGTATGAGGTCTGATAGGTTCTGGATCTTCTTGCTTTATGAAACGGGAATTAAGGGCTTCTCTGCATGCAGCCGCAACTCCACCACAGGACTCAAACTTGAAAATATCCCATTCATGGAGCTAGGCTTTACCCTCTCTCCTATATCGATTAGCATCTACTGACTTATATGGAAACTTGGAGGATTTTCATGTGGGGGAGAAACTTCCTGTGGCTGTCTATAATGGAGCTGGGCCCATGTGGACATGGTCATTGATGGGCCTACGAAGGGAGCACTATGAGCCATAGAGCAAATACATATTTGGTACAGTAGCAGCTGCTATTTCTGACTCTATCACAACCAAGTCACTTTTGTGACATGCATCTGCACTTGTCAAAAAAAAAAAAAAAGAATCTGTGTGCTGGGATGAAAGAGCGTCTCACTAAATTCTGCGACCCTTTGGTGTTGGAGCTGCCCTGCTTTGGACTTTTCGCCAAAACAAGAGCATAACACACAGGGCACTGTGCTTCTCCCATTGCACAGTAAATCCTTCCTGTCAGAGGAACTATGAGGCTGTTGACATAAGTGGCCAGGGAAATTCCAGTAGCAGGTGCTACTCAGTGTGAGTATAGTATGTTGTGGATAAGTCAGAAGTGAAAGGAGTGCCATGTCTCCAAGTGACAAAGGCCAGGAACAAGCAGGGACAAGGAATGGTGGTAGTGGCGTTGGTAGTCACAAAAGCTTCAATTTAAGGACACTACCCAGGTAGTAACTGAGCCAGCATACTGTACCTGTGCAAGTCTCAAGGAGCACTCAACCTCTATACTGTCCTAGATGGGACAGTTGTTTCCTAGACGGGAACAACTGATCACTGATCAGATTTACCTGTCCACTTGTTACAAGCCAGGGAGGAGAAATGGATTACAGAATTATAAGAAAGATGGTTACATAGCTTCAAATAGCTCTCCTTTCTTACCTATTCCCTCATTCTCCTGGACCTCAAATACAGTTGCTGTGGGTGGACACGTAGGTGGATTATCATTAATGTCTTTAACTTTCACAGAAATTTCCAGTGGTAATGCAAGTGGTTTCCCAAGCTCATCCTTTGCAACTGCATAGAAAACATACTACGACAGGAAGATCAGAGTTAAGACACGACTCCATTGCTGCCTTGAAAAGGCAGAGAAAATGACTGTTTTAATTTTACTTCATGTACCCCCTTATTTTTCAATTTACTTAGAACTGGGAAGTGAGAAAAAAATAAAATGGGTCAAATTTGTGGGGATATTATCATATATTTGAGAGCAATAGTGTACTGGGGTCAGAATCCTGTTTTGGGATTTCTGTTACTGTTTTTCAGTAAAATCTTTTTTGCTCTCAGCTCTCTATGAGCACAGGAGTTGGTCTTGTCCCCTGTGAAACTCCTCCCAGTTTTACTCACCGAATCCTTTTCTTCTCTGTCCAAGGGCTGAGTTACATAAATATCTCCTTCCTGGTCAATCGAAAATGGGAATCTTGGCCGCTTCTCCTTTTCAACTAAGGAGTAGTGTGCACCTGGCTCATTCCACCGCACCTGCAGGGCCAACGTGAGTCATAAGGAGAGAGACATCTGCACCCAGAGAACTGGAGAAGGAATCGACAATTTTCTGGTTCTCAGTTTGAAGCTTCTGACGACCTTGTTTATATGTCTGTGGTTTTTTATAACTATTGAATTACATTTTTTCACTTTTAACGTAAAGTAAGCCTTTCCCCCCTGTTTTACTAAGTTATGTTGCTCCAAAAAAAGCACGTATGAGATGTTTTTCTTCTCTAAAGCAATTTTTTGTGTGCGTGAACCCTCTAAAGAGTTTGTGTGGTCACTATTTTGGAAGTCTGACTGGGGAAGCTTCATATCTATAAAACATCAATATAAGTAACAAAGTCTACTTTGTAGCTGCCATTGTCTGAGGACTAAGCCATGATACATGATGAGCTTCGAAAACTCACCAATGAAGAGAAGAGCAAAGAAGACACTTTAAACTCTTCTCTGTACTAGTATTTCAGCAAGATGAATGATACACAAATAGAGCACATTCCTTCCCTAAATATTTAGTCTTAAAGACTTCAGGGATTAAGAATAATTGCCAACTCCTTGTGTTGTTCTGTAAACAACAGGGCAAAATAAATCAAGTCAATACTAAGTCCACTCTACTTTCTACAGACTAAGAGTTTGGTCTCTCTAATATTCTAATACTAACACTTATTGAGGGTTCACCACATGCCATACCCAATTCTAAACACTTTTATCCACTATCTCATTAAATGCTCAAAAGCCCTATGATGTAGATACTACCATAACCCCATTCTACTAATGAGGAAGCTAGGACACAAAAAATTTAAGTGACTTGCCCAAATCGCTTAAGGTCCTACTGCCATTTGAAATTGCCGCACTGAACTATTCTCTCAGACCAGCCTGGGAAGGGTGTCAAGGAAGCACCACTGCCCCACACTAGTTATTTAAGCACTACCCTCCATCCAAGCCAAAAACCATGTTCCTGGGTCGGAGTGAGTGCACCTTCTGCCCTAAAAACTCAGTCTGAGTTCTCCCTTCCCGAGCTGTCCTCCTCCGCCCCTCTTCCTGTGTTTCCAGACACCCAAACCATTTTCCCCAGGCCTGGGTATTGGAGGTGGCACCCCAGAATTTCTTTTCTTTGACCGGCCCAAGAGCAAGCAAGCATATTCTTTCTTTTTAGCATTTACAGATCCTTATGGGGATGACCTAAATAATAAACAGGAAGACTGCAGTAAAGGCCCCAGATCCCCACTTGTCATGGTAGTGAGTCCTGACACAACTTCTCAGCTGGCAAAGCAGAATAACTGTTGCTTTTATTCTTTTTTTCCCCTAATGGTGAAGTTCATTAATTCAACATTCAAAAGATAAAAATTATTTTAGGTTATACAATAGATACGGCATGGACTATTTCAGGGTCCCTTAATACCAATGGTGTTATTTACAAATTATCTTAGAGGAACCACAGACTGGGACTTAATCATAACATGAATACCCATTATCTGCTTTCACAGACAAGGCCTCTTAGCTAATCTCCACAACAATCCTTAGAGGTGTTATAATCTCCATTTTACTATTGAGGGGTTGGGGTACAGAATAGTTAAATGACTTATTCTATGATCAATTATTAAAGTAAAGGAGCAAGGACATGGTTTTGGTCACCTGCTTCCAAATCCAATGTTCTCTCACTAGCTTTCATGTCAAGGAATCTTCTGATCTTCTAGATCTGGGTGGAGCTTAAAGTGTATTTACAGGAGCTAAGGGAGGAGGTGAGAGCACCAGCCACAGAGGTGGGAAGGGGGAGCTTGTGAATGGAAAGCAGAGGCACGCAGGGGAGGGTGGTCTCCAAAGGTGAACATTATCTACTCAACTCTTACTCTTGGCCAGTTCTGTCTATGTCCCTCAGCCTATGATGAGATGAGTCTTCTGGAAAGGGATTCCTCCCACAAGAATAAGAATACGTGTATATGATGTGTACACCATATGCAACCCACTCTAGTGCAGCCATGTTCCATACTACTGACAGGGAACAGCAAACAGCAATTGTGTCTAAGGAATCTTGAATCTTGCACAAAGTTCTCTTTTTTTAAAGATACACACACACACACACACACACACACACACACAATTTGGTGAAGCCCAGAGTTTACCCATGATGGTAAACTCCAGAGACTTGGAGCCAGAGACTTTGTTGATTTAGTTTGCTTTATAATTGTGCTGTGTAAAGATGTATACAATAAACATATCTGTGAAGACCATGAGGGTGAGCTCCTACAAAGTGAGGCCATTTATCTAGTGGGCTTTGGGCATTCCTTAGGCACTACCTGAGTGATTTTGATGGGGTGAGGATCCGTCGAGTTTTCTACAATCTCAACAGGTTGTGGTCTTTTCCAAATATTCTCCTTCACCGTAATAATGACA
The DNA here is from genome assembly GCF_014824575.4 of Sturnira hondurensis. Taxonomy (NCBI): domain Eukaryota; kingdom Metazoa; phylum Chordata; class Mammalia; order Chiroptera; family Phyllostomidae; genus Sturnira; species Sturnira hondurensis. The sequence goes on from NW_028082759.1 coordinate 40,173,087, forward strand.
GGTACACTGTCACTGAAGGAATTTCCAATCTGGTCTCCCATGTCCTTCGCTGAGACCACCAGATTATAGGAAGGATTCTTAATGGGATCCAATTCCTGAGATCCTATGGAAAGTGAGAAGAACAGAAAAGGAAATGTCTCTGAAGCTGACACAGATCTAGGTCCCTTTTTTGACTCAGTTGGTCCTATGAGGGCATCACCTGACTTACCTTCACGGGTAAGTGATATTCCCCCTGTTTTGTTGTTTATCTGAAAGTACATGACCTCATTGACCTTGGGAAGCTGCATGACAATCTGATAAGTAAGTTGGCCGTTGGGAGTGGCTGGATCATCCAGGTCTGTAGCATTGACATACATAAAAGGCTTTCCTATTTAACAAAACATACCCAGAAAAAAAAGACGTTAATTGAAACTCAAATCAACCATAGCCACTTTGGCCTTCTAAGAGCCAGAGGTAGAATGGGGAAGATGCCATAATTCGTATCAGTAGGGAAATAAATCTTTATTCTGCTTCCTTCCCCTAGGATGGGGTTTCTCAAAGTATGGACCAGGGACTTCTAGGGATCTCTGAGACTGATTTTAGGGTCAGTTGAGTCTAAACTCATACACATGTAAAAAAAATCCACTCAAAGCATTAGTTCAATGGATTTCGGTGTAAAGGAGTACCAAAATAAGGCGGGGCAAGGGGCATTGATGTGGTTCTGGATTCCATATTGTAACCAGCCTTTAAGAAACTACCACTTGCTGTAGTTTAGGTATAGTATCAAAGAATAACCATAGTTATCTGAAAATGTGATAACAATGTTCCTCCCTTTTCCAACTACATATCTGTGTGAGGCAAATTTTTCTTCATATGCTTCAACCGAAACAGCAACACAAGTACAGAAACAGACAGGAGAATCCAATGGTTTTCAATTACTTCAGACAGTAAAGAGATTTGCAAATATTAAAACAATGCCATTATTTTTTAAAGATTTTATTTATTTATCATTAGAGGGGAAGGAGAGAGGGAGAGAAATATCAATGTATGGTTGCCTCTCATGAGTCCCCTGCTGGGAACTGGCCTGCCACCCAGGTATGTGCCCCAAATGGGAATTGAACCGCAGTCATTTGGTTCGCAGGTCCGTGCTCAATCCACTGAGCTACACCAGCCAGGGCACAATGCCATTATTCCTAATAATTCTTTTTGTCCTTAAAATTATAGACTTTATTAAAATGCTTATTATTCTAAATTAATAAATATTTGAAGCCTCTCAGCTGTATTTTCTAATAGGATAAGTATTGGTAGATATAACCAATGGTACACTGGAGCCATTTTGCGAGAGCCAATTGTTGAACCTCCAGAAGTGTGGTGAGCCAATCATTAACACCATGGGTAACTTGAAATAGGCCACAGTGGGAATGTTTTTCACCAAAGCTAGAAAATGCTACTAGCAGGGCTTTTCCCCCAGAGAGGCAGCTATTACACATTCATCAGCACCCCTCTGGATGTAACCCACATAATACCACTGGACAGACCCAGAAGTTCTTTGGAGTCCTTAATACTTTTTTTAAATTTAGCCCCTGGCTGTATTTTATTTTTTACTTAATTTTTATTGTATTTTTCCCATTAAATTTATCCCCCTTACACCTCCTTCCCCACCCTGCAATCATCACATCATTGTCCATGTCTGTGAGTCCTTTTTCCTTTTTGCTCAATCCCTCCACCCCCTAACCCTTACCTCCACCCATAGCTGTCAACCTGCTCTTTATCTATGAGTCTGTCTCTATTTTGTCTGTTAGGGAAAGACGAGAGCCCTGAGACCAAAAGGTTTGAGAACAACTCCTCTAGAAGATTTCACTGATGAAGAGAGAAAGGGGAAGACATGGAAAATTCTTGGTTAGCAGAGCTTGTTAGAGAATCTTTGGTATGAAATTTCAGGAACAGTGACAGTGAAATTGCTCTACATAGTAAAGTAGAAGGAATACTTTTCCTGAGTTATTGAAAGTGGGCATTAAAGAATGAAAGATAAGATTCAGTAGTAGAGGGAAACTGACAGTGAGTTGATGGAAATGGCCAAGAGTCTTAAGTCTAATATTCATGTTTATTTTGTGCACTGTTATAATGTAATACTCCTTCAACTGCTCAAATCTTTAGCAAAGCCTGTGGCATATACCCATGCTTTGGTGAGACGCTTTTGTGGAAGTAAAGGGCAGGAATGTAGCAAATGCATAAGTCATAGCTAGGATTAGAAGTAAGAGAAGAACAAGATATGGGAGCCAGAAATCAATGGAATGCACCAGAAGGAAGAACAAAACATCCAACCAGAAAGGAATGAAGAAATGAGAATTCAAAAAAATGAGGAGAGGCTTAGGAACCTCCAGGACATCTTTAAACGTTCCAACATATGAATTATAGGGGTACCAGAAGAGGAAGAGGAACAGCCACAAGTGGAAAACTTATTTGAACAAATAATAAAGGAGAACTTCCCCAGTCTGGCAAAGGAAATAGACTTCCAGGAAATCCAGGAAGCTCAGAGAGTCCCAAAGAAGTTGGACCCAAGAAGGAACACACCAAGGCACATCAGAATTACATTAGTCAAGATTAAAATAAAGGANTTATCTAAGAAAAAGAAGATGAAAAATATGAACAGTGAAAGGACAGCAAACACACAGTTCTTAACAACCACGCCTAAAACAAAAGCAAACCAAGAGGACAGCTAGATCAGGAGTGGAACCATAGAAATGAAGAACACATGGAGGGTTAGCAACAGGGGAGAGGGAGGAGGAGAATGGGGGAGAAGGTACAGAAAATAGCATAGACAGTAGGTAGAAAATAGATAGGGGGAGGGCAAGAATAGTGGGGGAAATATAGAATCTAAAGAACTTGAGACACGTGGTTATAAAACTAAGGGGGGGGAGAAAGGTGGGGGAGGGAGGGTGCGGGTGGAGGGGAATGAAGGGGGGGAATAGAACAACTGTAATGGTATAATCAATAAAATATATTTTAAAAAAAAAGAAAGAAATGGGAGCCAATAGTGACCATGTAATGTGAGATTCCTGGGAGGATGTGGGAAAGTGAGCTCACCTTCCCAGAGTGTTTTACAATGTATAGAGCTCTAAAGCTCACCCTAGACTAGTGGAGATCATCAGGGGTGATGTCCCCCAACCCCACCCTAGGAACACTTGGCAATGTCTGAAGACATCTTTGTTGTTGCAACTTAGGAGTAGGTGTTGCTACTGGCGTCTGGTGAGTAGCAACAGACGTCTAGTGGCGTCTGGCGTCTGCTAAACCTCCTACAATGCATGTAACAGTACCTGACCCAAATAAATAGATAGATAAATAAATAAATAAATATCAAGCCCAACATCTCAATGAAGACAAGGTTGAGAAGCCATGCTCTAGAGCAATAGGAATAATACAACAACTCCCAGAGTATTTAAACACTGTGAAATTTAAATAACATAGGGTGCTTAATGAATGATAGCTGCAGCTGTTAGGAACACAAATCAGCCCCTTCTGCCTCATACCCTTCTGTCTTTCTATAAATGCTTCCAGGCTCCTGCCTGTTACCTGGGCGAGAATTCTGTCTTACTGAGCCTTCATATTTTGACTGGAGAAACGTGGGTGGATTGTCATTGATATCCTTCACTTCTATTGTGATGGGAACTGGGCCCTCCACTGGAACTCCATTAGCATCCACGGCTGAGACCTGATGCAGAAAGGGAAAAGAAACTGCCTAGGTGAATTTGGACTTCATACCGCACAACAACAGTCATTTGTGGGAAATCAGAGTTCGAAGAACCACTACCTGGTAAGTTAGGGGAGAAACATACCCATAAAAGCCCAAATTGGGAGCTGCTAGAATAGGGGCTCTCTTCATTAAACCTGAACTATCATGACTGTTTTTCCAGTGATGGGGTATGATGGATACTGGACACAATTCTTTTCTTAAAGCTAGAGTCAGTGAAACAAGAACACTTCGAACTTGAGACTACAGAAGTTTCATGTCGTCTTACAGAAGCATTTTAATGGTTGACCTGCAGGTCCAACAGAAGTTACCAGACAGAAAGCTTTTGGCTTGCTCTTTTTTCTCCACAATTATCTGTCTATCATGCCTGCATATTCAAATAAAAAACATGAAAACTGACGATTGGTTACTTCTGCTTCTTGCAAGGGCCAAAGAAGTTCCATCCCAGCACTGCTGCTGCCTCCTGTGTGGATCCAGAGCCCACAGGCAGACACAGGCAGATACCAAAGAAGTGTTGCCTTGGTTTTGATCCAGGTGCCTGAACATGCCATACTTAAATAAGTAATGCTATTTGAGGGCCTTGACAATGTAATCTGGGTTGCTGTGATCAAAAAGCCTAAGGAAGAGGAGACGTTTGTCATACCCCTATGTACTTGATTAAAAATGGACAAATTAGGTTTGCAAAGCATGCCTTTAATGTCAGGAGGGACCTAATAGGCTTTTGTGCACAGGGTGAAAGTGCCAGTGATGCTTCCAGGACAAAGGATGATCAGAAAGGTTGGTAGGTGACTTTTTCTGGTCTCAACTCACCTGAAGCTTGTGCACAGCTCTCGTTTCCCTGTCCAGAGCTTTGGTATGATACAGAAGTCCATCTGGTTGTATCTGAAATATTCCGTCTGTCTCCCCAGTTAGTTTGAAAGTCAAAGCAGGAGTTTGGGCCTTAAACTACGGAAAAGCAAAAGTTAGACGAGGTTGTAAGAAAAAACAATGTTGTACAATCTGTAGAAAGTCACCAATTTCATTTTCATTTGCACAATCACTAATTAAGAAGTTATGAGCTTTTAAAGTGATACAGTCTAAAAGTTTGCTTGAACATTAACTAACGCTCAAAATACTTTTCCTTCAAGGAACAATATATGACATACTTTAATATATTGACAAAAGTTAATGGTTTAAATCATAACAAGCTAGATGAGATTTTTCTGGGAATATATGAAGGCTATAACATTACTTACTAACTTCTAAGAAATATTTAAAGGGTAGCTTTATGGCTATGAAAAAAGATGTCATTTATTACTTCTAAACATTGTGACAATGATTAAGAAATATTTTAAGCCCTGGCTGGTGTAGCTCAGTGGATTGAGCATGGGCCTGTATAGCAAAAGGTTGCCGGTTCGATTCCCAGTCAGGGGACATGCCTGGGTTGCAGGCTGAGTCCCCCAGTGGGGGACACATGAGAGGCAACCACACACTGATGTTTCTCTCCCACTCTTTCTCCTTCCCTTCCCCTCTCTCTAAAAATAAATAAACAAAAATATTTTTTAAAAAGAAATATTTTAATATTAAGGGAAACAATTTAAAAGTGATTGTAATTTCACAATATTCTATATGATAATCTCCTTAATTACTTTTCAGAAGTGAAGAAAATGGCAACTATAGACAAAGCTATAATACTGTTTTAAATTTCAGAGCTTTTTAAATTTTTACTGTTCAGTTGTATTCAGTATTATTTTGTATTGGTTTCAGGTATACAGCCTAGTGGTTAAACAAAGTGTGCCCTTTGTTTATACACTTTACAAAGTGTGCCCCCTAATATTTCCAGTACCCACCTGGCACCATACATAGTTATCACAATATTATGGAAAAGCTACAGCACTTTTAAGACCATAAGAATAGAATATTTCCAGAAAATATTGCAGATATAAAAGCTGTTCAACTTCAATAATAATTGTTAGTACATTTCACATATTTTTATTAACAAATTAAAAAATCAATAACAGCCTATGTTTCATGATGTTATAAAAGATGCAAAGAAACATATATTGTTGGTGGAAATGTAAATTAGCACAATCTTTCTGGAAATAACTTGAGGCATAAAATAAAGTGTTTGTAGCCCATGATAGCAAAAACAACTAAACAAATTATACTAAGGAAATATTTTTAAACAGTAAACTATACTGTTTTAGTATAAGTAGACTTATTTATAACACCAATAAAGTTGACAATGCATAAATGGTGAAAAAGAAAGATGATAAAATTATTATAGTACATAAATTTGATAGAATTTTAATCATTAAATTATTTATTCTACAAATTATGAAGGACCATAAGAAACAATGATATGATGTAAAGTAACAAAAGGGGAATACAAAAATAAATCTAGACTATGATTATAACAGTACCAAAAGTATTCATGTCAGTGGGCAAGAAATGGAACTTTAAAACAGTTGATGTGGTTAAGTGGGTAGGACTGTGGGAGAAGAGAATTTTTTGTGCAATTATTTTCTTATTAATATTATGTTGTTTCTGTAATAAATATAAGTGTTACTATTTTGCATTTTAAGTGAAAGACCTGTGTATCAGTGGGAAATGTGAAGTAAGGATCTGCAAAAAAACTTTCCCCTCATAAAAGCAGTAAAACACTGGCAAGAAATATAAATATCAGAACCAAATGCTTGTAAAATCCAAAAAATTGATTAAGAAAATTACTACTAGTAAGAACTAAGCTTTGTGGTTATTTTGAGTTGTTCTAATTTCATTGCCCTTTCTCAAGGTATGCAGGAGCCTTGAAAACTAACAGTCTTACAACCACAATGCCCGGAGGGGGCAAAGGGATTTGTAGTATCCCAAATTCCCCATCCTCAGACAGCTGGTATTGTCTGGCCTATCTCAAAGTTTTCTGGAAACACTTACAGGACCTTCTTCCCCCACTGCCTAACTCAGAACTACTCACTACAAACAATTTTTTCTCTTGGGGAATTTGCTGAAAGTAATCAGCAGCAATTGTTTAATATTGCAGCTGCCTCAGGCAGTAATAACAGTTGATACAAACAAAAAGCTGTCCAAAAAATTTAAAGGTAAAGCCAGGGAATAGGATGTGCCTCAGGCACATTGAAAATCTTCAATATAGGTTTTCCAGCCAGATAGAGGCATAGGTAGAAACATTTGCTTCCTCGTACAACCAAAAGAAGGATAACAACCAATTTAAAACAGAAAACAACCAGAACTGCCAGAAAATCAAACTGCGTGGAAGTCTGACAACCAAGGACTTAAAAGAAACATTTATCCAGACCAGTAGGAGGGGTGGAGGTGGGCAGCCAAGTGGAGGAACAATATGGTGGACCATATATGGGAGGTGGAAGCTAATGGACCAGGCAGTCTCACATTCATGTGTGGATAAGCCAGGAGGAACAACTGGGGAGCAAGACAAACTGCAAAACACGGGGTTTCAGCACAAGAAACTAATGACGCGAAACCTCTGGCTGGAAAAATCTGTGGGGGGTGTGGTGATGGGAGAAACTCCCAGTCTCGCAGGAGAGACCATGGGAGAGACCCACAGTGTCCTAAAATGTACACACTCACACACCTGTGAATAAGTACCTGAAAGGGCACAATCCACTTGTGGGAAGCAGGGGAAGTGACAGAAAGTAGAGTGAGAGCCAAGCAAGTGGCATTGTTCCCTCTCTGAACCATCCCCAACAGACAACACCACAATGCAGTGAAGAGGGTTGCCCCACCCTGGCAAATACCAAAGGCTCCGCCCCATACAACATAACACTTGTGAGACTAAGAAATATGGCCCCAATGAAAGAACAGATCAAAACCCCAGGAAAAGAACTAAGTGATGAAGAAATAGATAACCTATCAGATACAGAGTTCAAAACACTAGTAATCATGATGCTCACGGAAATGATTGAGTTCGGCCCTGGCTGGTATAGCTCAGTGGATTGAGAACAGGCCTCTGAGCCAAAGAGTTGCTGGTTCCATTCTCAGTCGGGGCACATGTCTTGGTTGTGGGCCAGGTCCCCACTAAGGGGTACACGAGAGGCAACCACACAGTCATGTTTTTCTCCCTCTCTTTCTCCTTGAGTAGTACATTTGAAAAGGATGGATCTTATGGTATGTGAGCTATACATCAATACAAAGAGAAAAGAAAAAAATGACCTATCTCAGATTTGTATCATAGTGTCTTATGATCTGGAAGCCCCTGAGAGTACTAAGCTGGAGCTAGTTGAAAATCTTTAGTGAAAAAAGTTTGTAGCTACCTGTTTCTTCTTCTTTTTTTTTAATGGAGGATATGTTAATAACCCAAGAATCAGCCTCATGGAGCACTGAGCTTGCTTGGTGCCACCCTAACTCCAGGCAAAAATACTGGGATGACCAAAAAGTCTATTATGTTTTTTTTTTCTGTACAATGGCTCTAGCAGTGGTTAGTTGTCTTTAACTTCATTCAAAAATATTTTGTTGGGTTGTATTGTGACAGCTGTCATATCAGCATGCATTTTAAAAAATTCAAAATTGGGCCCTGGCTGGTGTAGCTCAGTGGATTGAGCATGGGCCTGCAAACCAAAGAATCACTGGTTTGATTCCCAGTCAGGGTAAATGCCTGGGTTGTGAGCCAGGTCCTCAGTAGGGAGTGCATGAGAGGCACCCACACATCGATGTTTCTTTCCCTCTTTCTCCTTCTCTTCACCTCTCTCTAAAAATAAATTTTTTTAATCTTTAAAAAATATTCAAAATTGGTAAATTTTTATGTAGCCATTCTAATATTGAAGATGGAAGAAAATGCAACATTTTTAGTATATTATGTTTTACTATTTCAAGAAAGGTGAAAATGCAACCGAAGTACAAAAAAAAAGATTTATGCAGTATATGGAAAAGGTGCTATGACAGATTGAATGTGTCAAAAGTAGTTTGTGAAGTTTCTTGGTACTACTGACATTTCAGCCAAGGAGTTTTTCACTGTGGAGCTGCCTTTGCACTGGAAGATGTTTAGCAGCACCCCTGGCCTCTCCCCATTAGAAGCCAATAGTGGGCGATAGCTGACATACTCAAAATATCCAAATCAATAAAGTTATTAATGAAAAAAATGCATCTTTTACTTCACAGGAAAAACAAAACAGACTTTATGGCCAACCCAATATTTCAAGTGATGCTGAATGAAGACATCTACAACTCTTCCCCAACGCTGTAACAAAGAGTTCAAAGGAACATCTTACCAAAGCAGGGTTTGCTGCATTATCTCCACAGTACAAAGACAGAGAGAGTATACATGCTGACTAGAAGTTAACTGTTTTCTAGTCTCAGCTCTGCCATTAACTTATGTAAGCCTTAGTTTCCCTATATGTGAAACAACCATTTGGTATCAAAGGTCTCTGAGGTCCCTTCTACCACAAAGATCCTGTGATCTTTCCTTCCTGTGATCTCAGGAAGGAAATCCCCTTCATCTCCTGCTTCTCCACCCCAACACACACACACACACACACACACACACACACACAAGAAACTTTCAGCCATGACCACTAAGCCTGATACTCAGATGGCCATCCCACTCCCAAAACTGGTTCTCTTCCAATCCTTGAAGGGGAGGCAGAGCCTACAGGCACCAAGATCCTTTCTCCCAGGATGGGACAACTCACCCCAGACAGAGTGGAGGAAATCCGAATGTGGATGCCAGGTACAACACTTTACAATAACGAGGCTACCCATCTCCCTGATTAACTTAGCTTCTGAAATTATTCTTGATAATGAGGTCTGTCAAGCCTGTATTTTACGTCCTGCTGCAGAGTGATAAGAGTAAAAGTCCACTAAGAGAGCATGAGAAATCAAGCTGACGGTGATCAAAAGTAGTCATTACCTGGAATATGATTTGACTGTGTTCTTGGCCTTCAAAAATAGAAAATGTCATGGGTTTCAGGGGTCCACTAAACCTCCCATCCTGGCCATAGCCAATTCTCTGTTAAAAGAGAAAAAGAAAATTAGCATCACCGTCTATTATGAATATATCACTTGATAATTTTATTATGGCTTTCAGAAGTAATAAATGAAACATAAAACTTTAACCTGGAAGAAAACAATGTAACATCTAGTTAAAACAGGCAGAAAGAGGTCTAATATTTGTTGTGGCTTTACACTGTCAAAATGACTTGCAATGAGCCTTGAATTCCTTTTCTCATGGAACCATACCATTCAAGCGGTGTCATTCTAGGGAGAATAGTAATTCCATGTTACATATGAGGTTCAGAGAGGTTTAGCTACTTGCAAAGTAAAATTTGTAAGTGGTTGACATAGCAGCTATACATGGATCTACCTGAACGAAGGTTCATGATCTTCCCACAGTGCCACTCTGCCTTTTAAATTCTAGATGTTTTTTACACCAGCTTCTTAAAACATCTCCCTTTACGTCTATTCATTTATAAGGAAATTCATGGAAGATTCACAGCACTCTAGAGTTCACAGTCTCCCCAGGCACAACAAAATTTGTCAGGGAAAAAAAAGAATACACAGATGTGTTTAGTTCAATGCTTGCTTGGCACATAGTAACACAGTAAATTTTAGTTAAATTGGATCTGAATTTGAACTGTAACTTTGAGAAAACCTTACTGTTTTAACATTTGATTCGCAATCTATACTCATTTAGAAAACAATAAAAGCACAAATGTTTTCTTCGAGCCCCACAATAGTTCTAAAATCCAAAGACCCTGAACTTGAAAGACAAGCAGCTCCAAACAGGTGCCAAAATCCAGGCTGGGAGAGCAGTAAGTGGTGGCCAGAACAGTGGGTGAGTTAGTGTGTGTTGAGCTCTGTCCTAAACACAGTTAGTTAATCCTGACAGCAACCATAGGGAGGTAAATTGTTATTGTTAGCTCCATTTTAGAGGTGATGAGACTCAGACACAGAAAGGTTAAGTAATTTGCCAGGTAGTGGCAGAAAGCAGAATTAAACTGTGACTTAAACTGGCCTTCTCAGCCACTATAAGCCCACTATACACCACAGGGAGCAAAGCAGAGACAGCCTGGCAGGAAGCCAGCTGCATCCCTGGTATGTGGAAGAATATGGCTCTCACCATTTCCAACCAGGGAGAATGGGGAGCATTCAGCACATGCCCCTGTCATCCCTTTGCTCCTGGGGTGACTGCACTTTTGAAAGGAAACACCAGGCAGAATAGAGCAGGTGGCATGCAGGAAGTGTCAGCCAGCCCAAAACCCACCCATGGAGGTGCATCTTCTGGGAGGAGGGATTTAGCCTCCATACCTAATGCTGGTTTCCCCTCCTTCCTGAGTGGTTCTTCCTACCTACTCATGCTGGAAACCAGGGGTGGAATAGGTTAGGATCCAAAGCATGTGGCAAGTCAATGGTTTGTGAGCTAGACAAGTAAAACCAAAAATGTAAGAAGTGGGTGAAAATGGGAAAGAATGTGTCTTCCAGTCTTTTGGGAAAGCAAGTATAATCTTGCCATGGAAATTCTGGGAATGACCCCCCCCCCCAAAATTAGCAATAGAGTAATGGGGAAAATGATCTCACACAAAATCTCTTGGTTCGTTGAATCTTAAGTTGATACTGCTTGTCTGGTAAAGGAAAAATAACATAGAAGAATGCAAAGGGATTTGGAATTTGGTGTCCTCTCTTCCAGCATTGTAGCAGACTCTTGGATTAGCTGTTTCCAGGCATCAATCTCTCTCCCTTAGGAAGTCGAGTGTTCTCTTTCCCAGACTCCCTTGCAGCTAGAAGAGTGGTCAAGTGAACTATTTCTCGTTCATGAATCAAAAGGGAAAGTCTGCTGGGAGCTTCTGGTCAAGCTATTATTTTCCCAATGGAAAAAAAGACAGACATAGCTGGTATTGCCCTATACACCTCCCTGGTATTGTTGCTTAGACAGTGGACCACCTGTATCTGTAGATGTGATAGACATCATGAAAGCATAAAGGGATAAACCAGATCAGAGAAGGATGGAACAGAGATAAAGAAGCACAAGTCTCTAATAATATCACAGAAGTGCTATACCTGCCCTTGACTGCCACTTTAGGTTTCTTGTTATCTGAGGAAAATAAACCTCCATTTACCGAAGACTTCTAAAGCCAAACTTCCTGTTACTTATAGCTAAAAGTATTCTGTACCAACACAATAATTCTATAGACTTTCAGCTCATCTCTTCCTTTTTAAGTATATCATCCTCGGGGGTCTCTTCCTCACTTTCCACTCCTTTCCTACATCTTCTTTAGCTCCAGTAGCTCCTCTGGGAGGTGGGACACAGAAACTGGGTTCAAATAGACAGGTGCCACCATCGTTGTTCCAAGACCAGGGCAGTGATTTCTGTGGGGCTTCTGCTTAAGAGAAAACTGCCTTCATCAGTATTCCAGTCACATCAGCAAGTGGTCAGCTTTTTAGTTGATAACACCAGTGACAGTATCCAGAGGAAAACGGTATTAGTGAGATAGACTTCACAAACCAGCCTGCATTGTTCCAATGTGGATCAGCTGGCTCACCTATCAGTAAAGCAGGATACATCTCAGTGCAAGGTTCAAAGTCGGGTTCGTATAGCAGGGCAACCACTCCTTCTTCCTGCCCATTAACAAAGCTATTTGGGCTATAAAAATTTCAAATCCATGTACACACCATGAGTCATCAGGCCATACTGCCAGAACTGAGAAGCACAATGTGGTGGAAATATGTGAAAGAACAAAAGGACTCGGAGAGAATAACATCCACTATCTTGTACAAAAAGGTGAAACAAAAGGACGAGAATGAAACTGACATTTTTTAGTGTTTCTGTGTGGCAGCTATGGGACTAGACCCTCCATACACATCATTTCTTCTAGTCCTCAACAGTATCAGGAAATTATCTCCAGAGAAGTCCCACAGCAGGGACACTGATATAGCTACAGTGGGATAGAGCCAGCCCTGTTGGACCACCAAGCCCCATCTCTGAACAACGTAGCTACACTGCCTTCCAGGCCATCAAAGGACATCTGCCTGCCTGGTTGCCACCCTCATTGCACTTTTCAGCAAGAGTTCTCTGCACTGATTACGTAGCATTAATGCCAAATTATTATTCCTCTGGAAGAAGCATAGTCCCAGGCAAAACTAAAATAAGTGGCTTCTCCCTGATTTCCCTGACTCCCTCCCTGTTCAGTGCCCCTCCCAAACCCTGAATCACTTACTTGTTCTCTCTTCAGTGCCCTTGCTGCATATTCATGCAGTGTTTCTAACCTCCTTAGGAAAAACCAGCTCTCAGAAAATAATAAGAGAGCCCTTTGCAGTATAAGGTATGTGACTGGAAACCGTTTTAAATGACTATCTCTGCTGAAGAAAGGCAAGAAGCTTCAACTAAACTTCCATTCCTCATAGGAAAGGTTCTAGGAGTAAAGGTGAGTGGAAACAGGGATTTCAAGGCCCCTAAAAGTCCACCACACAGATAATAGTTTCTTCCTTCAACCACAGACAGCTGTGCTTGTGGCTGTCTCCTGGGCAATACTCTTGCTGTCATCAGTATTTAGGCAGTATTTCTTACTGTGGGCAGATATCCTACTGGACTGAGAGTACAGAGAAGAAAAGCTTATTTTCAACTTTTCTCCAGGAAGAAAAATATATGTCCCCTTCTTATATAAAAAGGGGATAAGCCCACTAAATCAAATTATTGTGTTAGAATCATCTCTCTGTCTTAGATTTTATTGTTGTTTCCTAATATAAGACCATAATTATATATTTAATTTACCTTATTCCTGGCACTGTGCTATGTGCTGAGGCTACAAAGATGACTAAAACACAGTCCCTTCCTCATGGAGGTCAGGGTCCGTATGATTGTAGACACTGAATATTTAAAATCCTGAAGGACTTCCAGTCAAGATGCAAGATGGAAGCTTAGATAGACATACTCCACCTTCTTGTACAACCATGAAAAGATCACAACTAACCTAAAACAATAAACCACCCAGAACTGCCAGAAAATCAAACTGTGTGGATGTGTGACAACCAAGGATTTAAAGAAGCCATATTCAACCAGGGTGTAGGCGGTCCAGAAATGGGGAGTGGGGCCAGAGAGGACACAGTGTGGCCATGGTATCAAGGCAGCAGTGGCAATGGCCAGCAGAATGGGTGGTCTCACATTCATGTGTGGTGGATAAAAAATGGGAGGGATACCTTGGGAGCAAGCAATCTCAGCCCCAGGCTAGACTACGCAGCCCAGGGCTCAAGTGCTAGGAAAATAAAACCTCATAATTTCTGGCTGTAAAACCCAGTAAGGATTGGAGCAGTGGAAGAAACTGTGGGTCTCTCAAGAGAGTCCATTTAAATGGCCCACACAGTCCTAGAACACACGCAAACCCACTTTCTCTGTGTATCACCATAGGGGCGGCAGTGAGAGGAGTGCCAGTAGCATACAGGAAGGGGGGAAAGTGGCTGGAACAGGGTGAATGCCAAGCATGTCTCTAGCAGCCAGGCAGCAGCACTGTCCCCTCTCTAACCCCCCACCACACACACACAGTGGTAAGAGGGTTGCCCTGACCTAGCAAACACCTAAAGTTCTACCCCACACAACATAAGAGGTGCACTAAGACAGGGAATCAAAGCAACTCTACCTAATACACAGAAACAAACATGAGGAGGCTGCCAAATCAAGGAGACAAAGAAATATGGCACAAGTGAAAGAATAGAACAAAACTCCAGAAAAAGAACCAAATGGAGATAGCCAGCCTATCAGATGCAGAGTTCAAACCACTGGTGACAAGGATGCTCAGAGAACTCACTGTATATGGCAAAAGCATAAAGAAAGAAATGAAGGCTACCCTAAGTGAAATAGAGAAAAATCTATAGGGAACCAACAGTGAGGGGAGGGAAGTCAGGGTTCATGTCTACAGTTTGGAATACAAGGAAGAAATAAACAATCAACCAGAACAGAATGAGAAAACAAGAATTGGAAGAAACACGGAGAGTACAAGACGACTCTAGGATATCTCCAAATGTGTCAACATCTGAATCATAGGGATGCCAGAAGGAGAAGAGGAAGAGCAAGAAATGGAAAACTTATTTGAAAAAATAATGTAAGAAAACTTCACTAATTTTGTGAAGGAAATAGATATACAAGTCCAGGAAGCACAAAGTCCCAAACAAGTTGGACCCAAAGAGGACCACACCAAGGCACATCATAATTAAAATGCCAAAGTGTAAAGAGAGAATCTTAACAGCAGAGAGTTACCTACAAAGGAGTTTCCATAAAACTATCGGCAGATTTCTCAAAAGAAACTTTGCAGGCAAGAAGGGACTGGCAAAAAGTATTCAAAGTGATAAAAAGCAAGGACATACAACCAAGATCATTCTATCCAGGAAAGCTATTATTTAGAATTGGAAGGCAGATAAAGTGCTTCCCAGACCAGGTAAAGTTAAAGGAGTTCATCATCACAAGACCTTATTATATGAAACGTTAAAGGGACTTATTTAAGAGGAAGATCAAAACTATGAACAATAAAATGACAACAAACTCACAACTATCAACAATTGAATCAAAACACAATACAAACAGAAATAAAAACAATTTAGGCAAACAACCAGAACAGAAGCAGAATCACAAAAATGGAGATCATTTGAAGGGTTATCAGTGGGCAGGGGAAAGGGGGAGAATAGAGGAAAAGGTACAGGGATTAAGAAGCATAATTGGTAGGTACAAAATAGACAGGGGGATGTCAAGAATAGTATGGGAAATGGAGAAGCCAAAGAACTTATATGCATGACCCATGGACATGATCCAAGGGGGGTATTGCTAGAGGGAAGGGGGTACTGGACACAGGAGGGCAAAGAGGAAAAATTGGGACAACCGTAATAGAATAATCAATAAAATACACTTATAAAACACTATAATAATGATAATAGCTAATGTTTATTAAGTACATAGACTGTACAAGTCACTAATATGAGGACTTTAAAAATGCATTAACTCCTTGAACTGTCACAACATTCTATGAGTCAAGTACTCTTATCAGACTCATTTCCGAGGGAAAAAACTAAGGTTTAATACTTAGGTAACTCACCCAAGTTCCTATCACTGGCAAGTTACAGTGCCAAGTTTAAACCTAGATATGACTTCACCACAACCCTATGATACTAGAGAGAGCAAAGGACGTTTAAGAGAGTAGGAAGAGGACAGAAGTCAAGTGGGGATGTTTGACCCAGACTTGAGGCAGTCCTAGAAACAAGTATTGAGCCTCTGGTCTTTGAGGAACCAGATTGCTCATAAAGTTTTGACAACAGGTTATCCACTCCTTCACCTCCAACCAGGAGAGGATGGCTCTGATGGTTTCACCAGTTCAGTTCTATTTCACTCTGTAAAAATTTTGAACTCCGTGGGCTCTAGGAATCTCTCTAGAACTTGAAATTTGACATGTTTTGTGTGTGTGTGTCACAGAAGAAAAGCATACATGATTTGAGGTATCTGGAAGTGTTTTTCTAAAGAGAAAACAAAGCCGTCCCCATAATCTTGCTCCATAATACAACAAATAGCAAGTATATGACATGCTTGCATCTCATCAGTAAAATCAGGATGGCACCTATCTACCCAAGGTCAAAGATTATATTTCTCCAGGGTTCATCCAGCTCCAACTTCTAGAAGCTTGTCAATCATTAGGATTAGTTCAACAAATGGCTAAAGATAAATTTAGCTAGACAAATTCAAAATAAATAAATAGAAATATATACATAAATATATATGTGTGTGTATTTTTACACGCACACGCAGAACAAGGTTGAAAATAGAAAAAAATGCTTTCATGTGTGCTTCAGTGGTAATTTTTCATGGCCATAGTAAGAAAAAAGTCACAATTAAAGGACTTATACTAATACATGTATTGGTATGTCTTTATTTTTGGATTCCCTGAGTTATACATGGAGGTTTGAACCTGGGTGGAGAGATTTGTTTAAAACCTTGACCATGCACTATTGGCTTTTAAGAGCTGAAGAGAAAGTACAGACACATGACTTATAGTAATTTCATCAAAAACCTCACGTTGGGTCAAACTGTGTGTCCTTTGTATATATTTTAATGTTGATAGACTTTTTAAAAAAGTGATAACTATTGATCTCTTGGTATGCAGTAAAAGGATGGCAGAAAATATTTTTGTAAATAGGAACAATCTCTTCTCTTACCAAATACAGTGTGAGGAGACACAAGCAGTGCAGATGGACTTGTGCCATCGCGGTTTTCTTTTATTCAGTCTCCTGTGAATAAACCAGAGATAAAAGTGATTAGTTACCAGTCTGTTAAAATCATGTCTTTCTAACCAGAAAAGATCATTGGATGATACCCAGTTGTAGAATGGGATCTCTAACAGTCCTGCCTTTATATTGAATAACCCGGTCTTCCAGAAGCTTCACAATACTTCGTCATTCAGAGTAGTGCACAAGTCAACATCCCTGATCAAGCTCACGCTTCTTCCATTTCTTTAACCACTCCACTTTCTTACAATGTTTATTTAAGGATCTTAAATGATAGGCAATCATTCAATTTCCACTCGTCATATGGTTGGAAAAGCTATGTTTTTGCGAATGCCAGTGTAACTAGATACTAAAATGTAAAGTGGTTCAGATTCAAAGCTACAAGTATATGAGATCGGTCCAGGGGCAGGCAATCCACACAGGGGATGCCTCTTGAGTGCCTGGCCCTGGTCACCAGATAGGATTGTATTTCTGAGCCCCACACATCTGAAACAATTAGAAAAACAGTTATTGGCAGTTTACCACCCCCGGCTCCCAAAACAGCAGACTGAAACACATTCTCTGTATTCCTGTGAAAAAAAGACCTATTTGCTTGTCCTGCAGCTTCAGCCTAAAGGGTAGGCTTCAAGTATACCACACATCCAGAGGTCACGGAAGTGTTCTCAGGGTATGTAGGCTGGAGGACATCATCTTTGTTCTCTCCCTTACTTTTCTATAGCTCACCAGTATCTCCCAGGAAGAGATTTGTCTAGAGTCAATAATTAGTTAAGATGTACACACAAAATAAAAGATGTAAAAAATGACATTAAAAACAAACCTGGGCTGGGAGTAAAAGACAGAAAACTGTACTTGAACAACAATTAAAATAAATTTTTTTTAAAATGGGGGGCTGATAAATTTAGTTTGAAACATGCGTTCAAACCTAAGTCTCTATCAACTTAAAATAGACTGCTGTATATACACTACTATCTGTGAACCTCGTGGTAACCACAAAGCAAAAACCTAAGTAGATACACAAAAGATAGTGAAAGGTAAATATTAATATAGCACTACAGAAATTCATCAGGCCACAGGAGGAAAGCAAGAAAAGAAAAAGAGAGCTACAAAAAAAAACCCAGAAAAACAACAAAATGGCAATAGGACATAACTGTCAATAAATAAATGAAGGTGAAGTAAACTCTGCAATCAAAAGATGTAGAGCAGATGAATAAATAAAAACAGTGGGACTCATCCGTATGCTCCCGATAAGAGACTCATTTCAGACCTAGGAGCATACACAGACTGTAAGTGAAGGCATGGAAATAGATATTCCATACAAATGATAATGAAAGAAAGCTGGAGTAGCTATAGTTATCTCAGAAAAAATAGACTCTAAAACAAAGACTGTAATAAAACACACAAAAAAGGACATTACATAATGATGAGTCAATTTGATGAGGATATAACATTTGTAAATGTTTGTGCACCCAACATAAAAGTACCTTAATATGTAAAGCAAATATTAACAGACTTAAAGGGAGAAGTTGACATCAATGCAATAGTATGAGACTTACATCAATGGATAAATCATTCAGACTGAAAATCAAGGAAACAGTAACCTAAAATGACACATTAAACCATATGAACTTGATAGAAATATACAAAACATCCCATCTAAAAGCAGCAGAATACACTCTCCTCAACTTCATATGGAACAGTCTCCAAAATAAATCACATGTTAAGCCACAAAACAAGTTTCAATAAATTTAAGAAGATCGAAATAATATCAAGCAGCTTTTCTGAGCACAATGATACAAAACTAGAAACCAATTACAGGAAGAAAACTGAAAAAATCACAAATGTGTGGAGATTAAACAACATGATACTGAACCACCAAAAGGACAATAAATAAATTAAAGGAGAAATCAAAATACACCTTGAAAAAAATGAAAACAGAAAAACAACATTCCAAAACTAATGGGATGCAGAAAAAGCGGTTCTATGAAGGGAAGTTTGCAGTGATACAGGCCTACCTCAAGAAACAAGAAAAAATCTTAAATAAATGATCTCACTTTACACCTAAATCAATTAGACAAAGAAGAACCAATGAAGTTCAAGGATGGTAGAAGGAAGGAAAGATCAGAGAAAAAATATAATAGAAACTAAAAACAATAGAAAAGATCAATGCAACTATTCTTCAAAAAAATAAATGAAATTGACAACACTTTTAGCTAGACTCACTAAAAAGCAAGAAAGAATGTTCAATATATAAATAAAATCAGAAATGAAACAGTTTTTTGTTGAGGATACTGGCATATAAGGATCATAAGAGAAAATATGATTATATGCCAATAAATTGAACAACTTAGAAAAAAATGGAGAATTCCAAGAAATATTCCATTTTTCAAGACTGAATCAGGAAGAAGTGGGAAATCTAAGTAGACCAATTACTAATAAGGATGCTGAATCAGTAATCAAAAGCCTCGCAAGATACAAAAGTCCAGGACCAGAAATCTTTGCTGGTGAATTCTACCAAATATTCAGAGAAAATTTAATACCTATCCTTTCCAAACTCTTTCAAAAAATTGAAGAGGAAGCAATGCTTACAAATTCATTGTATAAGGTCAGCAATACTCTGGTACAAAATCCAGGCAAAGACATCACAAAAAATGAACATAGATACAAAAACCCTTAACAAAATATTAGCAAACCAAATTCAACAGTATATTAAAAGGATTATACAGCATGATTGAGTAGGATTATATTGCAGGGATTCAAAAACGGTTCAACATTTTTAAATCAGTCAGCATGAACTTCTGGCCAAGATGGAGGCATAGGTGGAAACACTGTGCCTCCTCGAACAACCAAGTTTAAAGACAACAAAGTTTTAGTAACATAACACAACCAAAACACAGAAAATTGAACTGTATGGAAGTCTGACAACAACAAACCATTCATCCAGATCAGTAAGAGGGGTGGAGTCAGTGGCTGGCAGAGCGGGGTCTTGCAGGAAAAAGTGGTTCAGGCATGCAGGTGGCAGTTGGCAGATCCCAGGTGTTGGGTGGCAACAGGTAGACCCAGTGGGGGCACAAGGAGGCTGGCTGACCACAGTCACACATTAGTGTACAAATAAACCAGGCAAAAAAAACCAGCAGTAAGGCAGACTGCACAAACCAGGGCCCCAGCACTAGGAACTAAAGCCTAAAAGCACCAATTGGAAAAACTTTCAGGCTCAAGGTGCCAGGAGAAGCTCCCAGGCTCACAGAAAGTTTGTTGGAGAGACCCACAGGGTCCTGGAGGGTGCACAGGCCCACACACCCAGGAGCCGGCACCAGGGGTCCCCGTTTGCTGGCAGGAAGCAGCAGAGGGGACCAAAATCATCCAAGAGAGAGCATGGAACAAGCGCCATTGTCCCTCTCTGACCCCGCCCCCATATACAGCGTCACAACCCAGAGACCTGGGTTGTCCCGCACTGGTGAACACCTAGGGCTCCGCCCCTCATACGTAACAGGCACAAACAGACCAAAACATTATGGCTCAAGAAGAACAGCTCAAAGTCCCAGAGCCAATACTTCTAACTGGCAAAGAGATAGCCAACCTATCAGATGCACAGTTCAAAACACTGGTGATCAGGATGCTCACAGAACTGGTTGATTATAGTCACAAATTAGAAGAACATGTGAAGGCTAAACTAATTGAAATGAAGGGAAATGCACAGGAAACCAGTAGTGATGGAAAGGAAACTGGGACTCAAATTAAGGGAGTGGACCAGAAGGTAGGAAAAAATGTCCAAACAGAAAAGAATGAAGAAACAAAAATTTTAAAAAATGAGGAGAGGCTTAGGAACCTCCAGGACATCTTTAAACGTTCCAACATCCGGATTATAGGGGTACCAGAAGGGGGAAAGAAACAGCCACGAGTGGAAAACTTATTTGAACAAATAATAAAGGAGAACTTCCCCAGTCTGGCAAAGGAAATAGACTTCCAGGAAATCCAGGAAGCTCAGAGAGTGCCAAAGAAGTTGGACCCAAGAAGGAACACACCAAGGCACATCATAATTACATTAGCCAAGACTAAAATGAAGGAGAGAATCCTAGAAGCAGCAAGGGATAAGGGGACAGTCACCTACAAAGGAGTACCCATCAGACTGTCAGCGGATTTCTCAAAAGAGACCTTACAGGCAAGAAGGGGCTGGAAAGAAGTATTCCAAGTCATGAAATCCAAAGACCTACAGCCAAAATTGCTCTACCCAGCAAAACTTTCATTTAGAATGGAAGGACAGATAAAGTTCTTCTCAGATAAGGGCAAGTTCAAGGAGTTCATCATTACCAAGCCCTTATTATATGAAATGCTAAAGGGACTTATATAAGAAAAAGAAGATGAAAAATATGAACAGTGAAAGGACAGCAAACACACAGTTCTTAACAACCACACCTAAAACAAAAGCAAACTAAGAGAACAGCTAGATCAGGAGCAGAGCCACAGAAATGGAGATCACATGGAGGGTTAGCAACAGGGGAGTGGAAGGAGGAGAAGCGGGGAGAAGGTACAGAAAATAAGTAGCATAGACGGTAGGTAGAAAATAGACAGGGGGGAGGGCAGGAATATAGAATTCTATATTTCTATGGGAAATATAGAATCTAAAGAACTTGTGACACATGGACATAAACTAAAGGGGGGAGGGTGGGGGAGGGGAATGAAGGGGGAAATAGGACAACTGTAATGGCATAATCAATAAAATATATTAAAAAGAAAATAAATAAAAATTAATAGTTTAAAATTATTTCTAGTACTATAATTTGTTCAAAAATAAATGCTCAAATTTCTTTTTTTATTTAATTCTTATTCAAGTACAGTTTTCTGTTTTATATTCCCTGCCCTGCCCCACCCCGTGCTCCCCACCTCCTCAAATTTCTTAATAATACCAAAAGCAAGAATCTAAATACAACTAAATAAATAATTAAATTTAAAATTGAAAAAATAGGCCCTGGCTGGCGTAGCTCAGTGGATTGAGCGCGGGCCTGTGAACCAGACGATCGCAGTTCGATTCCCAGTCAGGGCACATGCCTGGGTTGCAGGCCGGTTCCTTGCAGGCTAACTACCAGCAGGGGATGCACAAAAGGCAACCATACATTGATGTTTCTCTCCCTCTCTCCTTCCCCTCCAAAGATAAATAAATAAATAAAATCTTTAAAAAATAAAAAATAAAAAATAAAAAAATAAAATTGAAAAAATAAATAAATCAGTCAACATGACATACCACATTAATACAATGAAAGATAACAATTATATGATTTTCTCAATAGATGCAGAAAAAGCATTTGACAAAATTCAATATCCGTTTATAATAAAACTCTCAACAATGTTATAAAGGGAACATGCCTCAACATAATAAAGACCATATATGACAAACTCATAACTAACATCATGCTCAATGGTGAAAAGCTTAAAGCTTTTCCTCTAAGATCAGGAACAAGACAAGGCTGTACATTCGAACCACTTTGATTCAACATAGCATTGGAAGTCCTAGCCACAGAAATTAGGCAAGAAAAAAAAATAAAAGGCATCGTAATGGAAAGGAAGGAGTAAAACCATCACCATTTGCAGATTACAAGATACTATATGTAGAAAATCCTTGACTCCACCAAAAAAGTCCCCCCACAAACCTGTTAGAACTAACAAATAAATTCAGTAAAGTTGCAGGATACAAAATTGATATACAGAAATCTGTTCTGTTTCTACACACTAATAACAAACTATCAAAAATAAATTTAAAAAGCAACCCCATTTATAACTGCATCAAAAAATAAAATACCTATAAATTTAACAAAGATGGTGAAAGACCTGTACACTGAAAAGTATTAGATATTAATAAAAGAAGTTGGAGAAGACAAATAAATAGAAAGATATCCTGTAGTCCTGGTCAGGAAGAATTAAAATTGTTAAGTTTCCATGCTACCCAAAGCAATCTAAAAATTCAATGCAATCCCTATTAAAATTCCAGTGGCATTATTCACAGAACTAGAACAAATAATACTAAAATTTATATAAAACTACAAAAGACCCCAACTAGCCAAAGCATTCTTGGGAAAGGAGAACGTAGTTGGCAGTATCACACTATATTACAAAGCTATAGTAATCCCCAAAAAATGGTATTGACATGAATACCAAGACATAGATGAACAAATAAATTAGAGAGAAATAAACCTATAAATATATGGTAAATTAGTTAATGACATTGGAGCCAAAAATATACAAAGGGCAAGGGACAGTCTCTTCAATAAATGTTGAGAAAACTTTGCAAAAGAATGAAATTATACCATTATCTGATGCCATGCACAAAAATTAACTCATAATGGATTAGAGACTTGAATGTAAGACCTGAAGTGATAAAACTAGAAAAAAAACATACACAGTAAGCCCCTTCACACCAATGTTGATGTTGAATGTGTGGATCTGACTCTAAAAGCAAGGGCAACAAAAGCAAAAGTAAACTAGGGGGACTACGTCACCTTAACTTCTGTTTCATCAAAATGAAAAGGAAAGCTACAGAATGGGAAAAATATTTGCAATCTTATGTCTAACAATGGGTTAATATTCAAAATATCAAAGAACTCAATAGCAAAAAAGGAAGGAAGGAAGGAAGGAAGGGAGGGAGGAAGGGAGGAAAAACCCTAAACAATCCAATTAAAAATAGGCAGAGGACCTGAAGAGACATTTTTTCAAAGAAGACATACAGATGGCAGCAGACCCATGAAAAGATATTCGACATCACTAATTTTCAGGGAAAATACAAATCAAACGCACAATGAGATAGTCACTCAACACCTGCTAGCTTGGCTACTGTTGAAAAAGATTCAAAACAACAAGTGTTGTTGAGGATGTGGAGAAAGGGAACACAAATAATGCTGGTGGAAATGGAAATCGGTGCAGCCACTATGAAAAACAGCATGGACGTTCCTCAAAAAATAAAGATAGAACCGCCATATTATCCAGCTTTTCCACTTCTGGGTATTTATTTTTTAAAAACTAATTTGAAAACATATATACATGCCTATGTTTATTGAAGCATTGTTCAAGATAGCCAAGATATGAATACAACCAAAGTGTCCATAGATGGATGATTAGATAGAGAAACTAACATACACAGATACACACACACACACAAAACACACAGAGAATGGACTACTGCTCAGCCATAAAAAAGGAGGAAATTTTGAAATTTGTGGAGATATGAATGGATCTTGAAGGCATTATGCAAAATGAAATAATTCAGAGAAAGACAAATACTACATGATTTCATTTATATGTGGAAACTAATAAATAAAAGAAACACACAAAATAAAATGAAACAAAACTTCCAGATACAGAGACCAGACTGGTGGTTGTAGGGTGGGATGGGGGTGTGGAGGTAGGCAAAATGAGTGAAGGGGCATCTGTCCCCATTGTATGGGGACAGACGCTAACCAGACTTACTGTAGTGATCACTGTGTCATGTATAAAAATATAGAATTATTATGTTGTATACCTGAAACTAATATAATGTTACATACTAATTTATCTCAATTTTTTAAAAACCATTGAACTCACATTTTAATCGCTTTATTACCTTTAAGGATTTTGGATGATCTTGAGTCACTTTTCTTGTGTGTTTTTTTTTTTAAGTTTTTCTACATTGGACATATCACTAATATACTCGGCATAGAAAAATGGTTATTAAAATTCTAACCACTCTAAAAATTTAGACCCTGAAACTTGTATATGCCTTATATTTGGATAGCTTATATTCAAACTTTTAAAAAGTAGGAGTACTATCGCATTTTGCCTCCCAAGTGCTCTGGGAGTTAAGGAGAGAAATGACCACTTACTGAGCACCATCTGTGTGGTAGGTTTATGGAAGGTCCTTTGCAAACCTAATAACATTGGTACAGAAGAGGGACTCGGAGTCAGAGAGCTCTGCCTTTCATTAGCTGTGTGGCCATGGGTGTACAATTTATATCTCTGTGCCTGAGTTTCCTCCCATGGAAAATACACAGCAACTACTCAATAATAAATGCATGCTTTCATGAGCTTTCACAGGCAACAGGAGTTAGAAATTGTTATTCTTATTTTACATATAAGGCCATTGAGTTTCTAAGTTAAGCAATTCACCTAAGGACATGACACCTAAGGATACCTAGGAAGTGACACCACATGCTTCCAATCAGATCCAACTGATTCCAAAGTTCAGCAGCTCTTTTGACTCCTTCTGCTACCCCCTCTGTAGTGTGATACTTGCAGAGAAGTGCATGTAGGCATAGCGAGGCAGAGATACGTAAAATGTACCTATTGTTTATACATGCTATGGAAATTAAGTAGTTTGCCCCATGATTCCACAGTTGTTTTAAGGAAGAGCCTAGACTAAAACCCTTCTGGACAAATTTCTTGAATGTTTATAAATTACCTTTTGCCTCAGAATTAATTCTGCAATGTGTCCAAACATCACTGTAGAATTGGCTTTTATGTTAAACACAAAAGAGACACATTTCTACTGCTTCGGACTGCTTATGTGGTTTAAAAACATAGGAACAAATAATAGTCCCCGGTTCTAGCATATTGCAATTTAAAACATAAGTGATGGAATGAGCTGCTCTTCTTAAGTCTAACTATTTTTTTATATTAGCAAGAGAACATGATCAGCAATCACTGATATTTGCTTAAGAAAGTAAAAATATAGACAACAACAACACATTTGGACATCTTTCTCTTCAAACTCCTCAGTATAAGATTTTTCCAATGCTGGCCCCAACTGACCAGGCTTATCTCCCACTCCCTTCCCACACCCAAGAGGCCACGTACCCAGGTGGACTTTGCACCCTGAGCTTCCCTGCCTCGGTGTGGTTCTCCCCACCTGGCACAAGGCCCAACCTAGAGTCAGTGGACAATTGATACTTGCTTCATGAAGTTAGGTCAAGAGTATCTGTCTTCACCTCTACTTCTACTTCTCATATCTCAGCATCTGGGTCCAAAGTATTCATTTATTTTAAAAGCACTGAATTGTTACAAAAAGCTTCTATACTATTCCAGATCCTGCATTATGAACTCGCAAAATAAGGACAGTGTTAAAAGAATTTAACAAACATCTGGTGAGGGCCTAAAATATGCAAGGCGTACTGTGAAGAGCCCCAAGAGGTTAAGAAATAACAATTTTAAAAATCAAGCCTTTGCCTTGAAGGATTTTGTTTTCCAGTAGAAACATTAACACAGACATGCAAACAAACAATGAAAAATAAGATGTAGGCAGGAGAGCCTTGGAGAAGAAGATACTTCTGGCTGGATATCAGGGGTTAGTTCATGAAGGAGGATTTCAGCCCAAGCTCTGTGGAGAATGACACTGTCCTTATTTTGAGAGTTCATAATGCAGGATCTGGAATAGTATAGAAGCTTTTTGTAACATTTGCGATTGCCTAACATTGATACCCAATTAATTTGTCCAGCTTATACAAGGATAGATTTCGGAATAAACATAAAGTGTTAAAGAAAACTAATTTGAGATGTAAAGTCTTGTTTTGATGCAAAGAAATGAATGTTTAATTGTTGACAAAGGGGCTGGTTTATTTTTAAATACACTAACAAATATCTTCTTGGTAAACAGGTTAAGAACTGGTTAACATATATCACTTCTCCTTGAACTAATTTTCTTTTTAGCACTTTTAATCTTCAAAATACATATAAACTGAATAATAGAAAAGCAAATAAAAATTAAATAAATTCCTTATTTTAGTCAGATGCTTAGACAGGCCACTGGTTGGGATGTGTTGGAGGAATCTAGGAAGTAAGACTAGCAATGTTCATATCCTTTATTTTGTCATTTACATTGTCTTATCCCTCACAAAAGTGTTTTCAGTGAAAAAGAGAAGTCATTTTTCTCTGCCCTGGTGCCTCAGGTGCCATGACTCATTTGCAGACAAATGTCCTGCACAATGATGTAATTGTTAGGGATGCAAACCCCTGGCTTTAGACTGGCTGATTAGGATCCTGGCTCCTCCACGGACTCATGTCTATTCATCTGTAAAGCATGGACAATAGCAGTATCTAGCCCTGGTCAGTGTGGCTCAGTTACTTGGAGTGTTGTCCCATAAACTCAAGCATCTTGGGTTTCATCCCAGTCAGGGCACATGCGTGGGTTGCAGTTTGGGGCCCCGTACAGGCATGTACGAGAGGCAACTGATCAATGTCCCTCTTGCATGTCAATGTTTCTCTCCCTCTCTCTCTTCCTCCCTTCCCCTCTCTCTAAAATCGATGAGCATATTCTCAGGTAAGGATTAAACATAATAATAATAGTATCTACCTTTGAGTGTTATGGGATTCAGTGAATTAACATTTCTAACAATGTTTGTCAAATAAAATTCGCTTTCCACCCAAGTTCACTTAGTCAAAGCCTTAAACATTGTCTACAGGCATCTCCTTGTTCAATCCCCAGCCTTCCATGGCCCCAGTAACGAGAATACTCAAAAGCAGCCTTCACAGCAACATACCACGGCTAACTACATTAATGCCAGGATTACACCAGAAGAGGAATTTGGCCTCGCAAACAGGTCTTGACTGCATTTCCTCTTGCATGAACGTAATTCCACTAATCAGTTTCGCATCCTGGGTCATAAGGATGCTGAACGCACACACACCATACCATAGACACTTGATAGAACTCCTCAAGAACACTACTTGGAAAATGACTGGAGGAGCTTTTAAGATAATTCAGTGACATTTTATCTCAACTACTTGAAATAGTCGATCCAATCATGTGCTTGGAGTTTTTGCTACTTGTCAGGGTTTCCCTCAGATGGAAAGACTAAATTCAGTTTCTATGGCAACTATCTGAGTGGCCAAGCACAGCCTTAGCAACACAGGTCAACAGTTTTGAAGAAAAAAAAAACAAGATGAAAAAGAGTTTTGAAGACCCACCACCACTTATTTTAACCATGGACCACTACAAACATGGGATCAAGGCTGCTGGTCTTGCTGCTCAAGGCTGATGCTTTCGCTTAACTCACCACGGCCCACAAAACACAGAGAGGCCTCCACACCCTAAATCTGTGTTCAGGCAGGATACCAACACAAAGGCAGCTGACTTTTACTGAAGGCCATTTGCCACGTACCTGAGACTTCTATATGAATTGTCTTATTGATTTCTCATAAGAACACTATGAAGCAAGCACTATTAAATTTACCTCTTAGAGATAGAAAATCAAAAGGTGAGGGTCAAAAGAATTTTGCCTTGCCCAAGATCACCTTGCCTGGCTAACTCCACACCTATGCTTTTATTTATAAAAAAGCATGTATTTATTAATAATGTATTTATTTATACATTATTCTCCTTCTGAAGGCACAAACATCCTTCATGTTACCATCTGGTATAACTTCATTTGTTACATGTCTTTCCAAAAATTAAAAAAGTTATTGTTTTTCATTCAATGGCTGTTCTTCCTATGCAGATGCTGACATGACTCTCCCTCCTCAGAGGTCCAGCACCCAGGAGGTTTAGTTCCTTTAGAACATGAGTTTCTGCATTGTACCATCTCTCCTCACTTCCCTTCTGACCTTCACCTCAGCAGTCTCCCATTTTTTAAAAAATCAAGCCAAGTGTTTGGGTTGAATAGTGTCCCTTCTCCTCACCCCTCAAAAAATTCGTATGTTGAAATTCTAACTCCCAAGTACCTCAGAATATGATTGTATTTGGAGATAGGGTCTTTGCAGAGGTGATAAAATTAAAATTAGGGCATCAGGGTGGGCCCTAATCCAATATGACTGGTGTCTTCATAAGAAAGAAAAATTTGGATACAGAAACAGGCATAGAGTGAAGATGATGTCACACCTTCAGTTTTGACTTCCAGCCCCCAGATCAGCCCTGAGAAAATACACTTCTGTTGTTCAAGCCATTTCATCTGTGGTATTTCGTTACAGTAGCCCTAGCAAACTAATACATCAAGAAACTCTAGTTTTCACTGAAAAAGGAGCTGCCATTACAGGATAGAGGTAGTCTCAATGGAGCTTTATTCAGCTGTTACACATGCAGCGCCCCAGCATCCCAGGGGGTCTACTCGAAGGTTGATTGATCCTTCTGCTAGGCTCCAACGCTCCCAAGAGGCATTTTTAGATAGTCCTGTCATTTTCCCGTTTGTCTGAGAAAGGGCAGGGAATTCCTATGTCCTAGATCTCAAAACTTACAAGTAACTCAAGGCACAAGCATCATTTTTTTTCTTCCCCACTTACAAAAAGCTAAGTTATAGGGAAACTTTAAATGGAGTCAGTTACTGCTCATCTTTTTTGTTTAAAAAATCTGCTAACGACTTGGAATTAAATCAATTCATCCTGTCCTAAAGTGGAACCATGCATTTCCAAAGAACAAACAAAGTGAAGAAGTAGAGGACAGCCAAATTTGTTTTCAAATACCATGGGTGATGTGGGCAGGAAAGGACGTGACTGGAATTCATCACACCACCAGGACAAAACACCACCAACTATTCTGTGTGCCATTGTATATTTCACCTTTGCATTGTATATTGCTAAGAGCAGCATAAATTATAAAGCAAGGCCAGATATGAATAAAGGTCAGATTAGAAGCTCACTCACACCTTTGCTCACCAAGTCATGTTCAGACAACCATGCTTCTGATCTCACGCACAAATCTCTGACACCAATGATATCATTGAAGGTTTAGAAAACTCAAAAGGGATCAGACCAATTGGCACTCTTAACAAATTAGGGACCAAATTACAGTGGCCATTAATAAGCTAGGAACAGGCAGGCATAAGATCAGGGCTGCTTGCCTTGCACTTCAGGCTGATTAGGAGGGAGGAAGGAACAAAGAAAAGGAGGGGTAGATATCCCCCCACCCTGCATGCACACATGCACACACATAAATGTGAGCACTTTTCTCTCACTAAACTTTACAATCTAGATATGCCAATTTTTCAGTATATGAAAATCTGGATTTACAAATATGTAAAAGTGGGGATGATTACTTGATGAAATAATTTTATGGATAGATTCATGGTTAGGTAAATGGGCTCATGGGAAGATATAGATGGCTCCCCTACAGGACTTAAAATGTTTTAAATTTATATGATCGATTTAAATACAAATCGCTAGCTCTGGTCAGGTGGCTCAGTTGGTCATAGCATTGTCCCATACACCAAAAGGGTACAGGTTCGAACTCCAGTCCGGCACGTATCTGGGTTGTGGTTTTGATCCCCCGTTGGGGCACCTATGGGAGACAACTAATTGATATTTCTCCCTTACGCTGATCTCTCTCTCTCTCTCTCTCTCTCTCTCCCCCTCCCTCCCTCCTCTCCTTTTCTCTCTCTCAAATCAATAATCACACCCTTGGGTGAGGATTAAAAAATAAATAAATGCAAATCACTGGCATAATTATTATTATCAAATAAAAGAATAATGAGTTGTAAGGAACATTTATTCCTGGCATTTTTGTTCCACACAGCACTCCCCCAGAAGGAGCAAGGGAAGAGGCAGGTGGAGTGAAAGGCCCTCTCCTCAAACTCATGCAGGATACCCAAGCCCTGAATGGAAGGGTCGTCCTGTCTAAGTCAAAGGGAAGGAAAGCACCTGCCTAGGTACAACAGATGGCCATTCTTGTCCCGGTGCTTCCCTAACAGCCTAAGCAGGTTGGCAGTAAGGATGTCAGCATTGAATTCCACACAGTGAGCAGGCTTGTGCCTCAGAAACCCTAGAAGGGAGGCTGGCAAAGGACTTACTTTTCTGTCTATCAAAACATCACAAGTGCTTCCCTGAACTAGAGAGGAGGGTAGGAATTGCTGTTTCTCATAAAAGGTGGCTTAATTATTTTTGACAAAGTGTTTCTTCATGTATTAGACAACATTTCTTTGTGTATTATAAAGCGTACAGATGAACATTTTTTCAAGATAACAAAGTCACATATTTTGGCTTCAGAAATTCAGTATAAGGTAAGTCCAAATTAGATCCCATCCCATTGAGTTTAAACACTAAAATATAAAGAAAAAATGTGCTATATATATACAATGGAATACTACTCAGCCATAAGAAAAGATGAAATACTGCGTTTGCAACAATGTGGATGGATCTTGAGAATCTCATGCTAAGCAAAATCAGTCAGTCAGTAAAAGTTGGAACCATGTGATTTCACTGATATGTAGGATGTAAAACTGAAACTCATAGACACAGACAACAGCATGGAGGTTACCAGTGGGAAGGGGGTGGAGAGTTAGTAAAGGGTAAAGGGAGGCAACAAAACAAATGTTGATGGAAGACGATTTGACTTTGAGTGGTGGGCACACAAAGCAATATACAGATGATGCATCATAGATGTATACCTGAAATGTGCATGACCCTATAAACCAATGTCGCTCAATAAATTTAATTAAGATAAATAAATAAGAGGCTTCTAGTCAAAATAGCCTCACAGGTACACAAAGCTCACCTCCATGTACAACCACATCAAAATTACAACTAAACTATAGAACAACCATCACTCAGAACTATCAGAAATTGAGTTGAAGGGAAGTCTGACAACTATGGAATTAAAGAAAACACATCCAGCCCTGGCTGGTGTGGCTCAGTAGATTGAGTGCTGGCCTGCAAATCTAAGGGTCACTGGTCCAATTCCCAGTCAGAGCACATGCCTGGGTTGCAGGCCAGGTCCTCAGTAGGGGCCATGCAAAAGGCAACCACACACTGATGTTTCTCTCCCCCCTCTTTCTCCTTCCCTTCCCCTCTCTCTAAAAATAAATAAATAAAATCTTCAAAAAAAAAAGAGAAAGAAACCACATCCAACCATACTGATAGGAAAGGTGGAGATTCAGAACAAGCTGACCCCACATCCACATGTGGTGGATAAAAATTCAGAAGGGATATCTCAGGAGCAAGGAGTCCCAGTCCAACACCAGACCCTCCAGCCCAAGTTTCCAGTGCCAGGAAGATAAGTCCCCACAACTTCTGGCTGCAAAAACCAGTGGGGATTGAGTTGGTGGAAGAAGCTGCTGGAATCCCAAGCAGTTCCTCTTAAAGAACTGCACATGGATGTTCTCAGACTCACTCCCTCTGAGCTCTAGCACTGAGGTAGTAGCTTGAAAGGCACCAGTACCATACAGGGAGGAACTGAAGTGTTTGGCATCAAGGTGAGAGCTGGGGGACAGCTTTCTCCCAGACAGAAAGGTGGACAGAGACCATTGTCCCTTTTCTGACCTCCCCCCCACACACACAGAGCCACAGAACTGAAAGATAGGTGCCATATCTGAGACTCCATCAACCTGACTAACACTGTTGCCCTACCCTACAGATCTCCTGAGACTCAGCCCACCCAACTTATGGGCCCACCCAAGCTGTTAACAGTAACATTTCCATATAAATGGCTGGTCTTGGCTCATGTTTCACAACTTCCTAAATCCTTTCAAGCAAGAAACAACCAGCCTCAGTGAGCTCCCAGCCCCTGTACCTCTCGCTAAGGAGCCCCATGCTCAGCACTAGCAGGAGCCAACCCAGATTCACAGCATGGCTTCGCCTGGGAATCTCTAAGCCCAGTAGAAGTAGCAGCCATCTCAGATTGCTTTTTAGCTCAGGCAGCATGGCCCTGCACAGAACACAGGAGGGGACTGATCTTGGCCTGTATTACGCAGGAAATCCAGAGTGTGCACATGCAGTAGACAGCCACAGGCCATATCAGAACACCATCACCCTTCCCCTGCACAGCTGACCCTCCACAGATGACGAAGGTTAGTGGTCAGTAGTCACAGTCCGTCCTTGAAGCTAACTAGTCTGGATAAATCCCTCCTATTGACCTACCAACAGCAATCAAGTCTCAACTGCAAGAGAAGGGTATACTTAGCCCACAGGAAAAGCATGTCTCATGCACCCAGCTTGGGTGGTAGAAAGGCTGTGCCACTGGACCCTACAGGGCACCTACTACATCAGACCATGCTACCAAGACAGGGAGTGATAGCAGTTCTACCTTGAAACAAATACAGAGAGGCTGCTAAAGTGAGGAGCCAAATAAATATGGTCCAAATGAAAGAACAGATCAAACTCCATAAAAATAATTAAATAAGGTGAATATAAGTGATCTATCAGATGCAGAATTCAAAACACTGGTTATAAGAATGCTCAAGGAATTTAGTGAGGACCTCAACAGCATAAAAAAGAGCCAGTCAGAAACAGAGGATACACTAAGTAAAATAAAGAACAATTTACAGGAAAACAACAGTAGAGTGGATGAAGCCAAGAATCAAATCAATGATTTGGAACATAAGGAAGCAAAACATAACCAATCGGAACAACAAGAAGAAATAAAAAAAATTAAAAAATGAGAATACTGTAAGGAGCCTTGGGGACAACCTCCAGCATTCCAACATAGGGGTGCCAGAAGGAGAAGAGAAAGTGCAAGAAATTGGAAATCTATTTGAAAAACTAATGAAAGAAAACTTCCCTGATTGGGTGAAGGAAACAGACATGCAAGTTCAGGAAGCACAGAGAATCCCAAACAAGATGGATGCAAAGAGGCCCACTCCAAGACCCATCATAATTAAAGATGAAGAGAGGTTAAAGGTTAAAGATGAAGAGAGAATCTTAAAAGCAGCAAGAGAAGCAGTTAGTTAGCTACAGGGGAGTTCCCATAAGATTGTCAGCCAATTTCCCAAAAGCAACTGCAGGCTAGAAGGAATTGGCAAGAAATATTCAAAGTCATGAAAAGCAGGGACTTACAGCAAAGACTGCTCTACCCGGCAAAGCTATCATTTAGAATCAAAGGGCAGATAAAAAGCTTCCCAGACCAAAAAAAACCCCAAAAACCTGAAGGAGTTCATCCTCACCAAACCCTTATTATATGAAATGTTGAAGGGACTTATGAAAAAGAATAAGATCAAAATTATGAATAGTAAAATCTTAATCAATATATATCTATCAACAATTGAATCTAAAAAATGAACAAGAAAAACAGGACAGAAAAAAAAAGAAAAACAGGACAGAATCATGGATATGGAAAGTATTTTGATGGTTGCAAGATGGGACATGAGTGTGGGGGAATGGATGAAGAGGTGAGGGGATTAAGAAATACAAATAGGGGACTTCAGCCAAGATGGAGGCATAGGTAGAAACACTGTGCCTTCTCCCACAACCAAGTTTGAATACAACGAAGGTTTGGAGAAACAAAGACACAACCAAAGGACAGAAAATTGAATTATACGGAAGTCCGACTACATCTAACCATTCAATGGGGACCATAAGAGGGGCGGAGCCAGCAGCAAGCAGGGTCAGGCAGGACAGGTCCCCTGACCCAGGCGCACAGTCAGCCTGGAACCAGTTGGGGTGCGGGGCAGACTGACCGCAGTCGCACGTTCGCGCACAGTGAGACGGACCACACAGGCCTCAGGGGGCGAGGGCTGACAGCGGTGGCACACTCGCATGCAGTGGGACGAAACGTGTGGGCCTGGTGACGGCAGCAACTGCGGCACCGGTGAGGGCCTCGGCGGCAGGCAGCAGAGAAGACGCCATAGTCCCTCTTTGACCCCACCCCCACATACAGCGTCACAACCCAGCGACTTAGTTGCCCTGCTCTAGTGAACACTTTAGGGCTCTGATCCTGCTATGGAACAGGCACAAACAGCCCAAAAGATGGTGCAAGAAGAACTTAAAGTCCCAGAGCCAATAACTCTAAGCGACCAAGAAATTGCCAGCCTCTCAGAAGCACAATTCAAGACACTGTTTAACAGGATGCTCACAGAACTGGTAGATTATAGTCACAAATTAGAGGAACATAGTCACAAATTAGAGGAACATATGAAGGCTAAACTAATTGAAATGAAGGGAGATGTCCAGGAAACCAATAGTGATGGAAAGGAAACTGGGACTCAAATCAATGGAATGGTCCAGAAGGAAGAACAAAACATCCCACCAGAAAGGAATGAAGAAATGAGAATTCAAAAAAATGAGGAGAGGCTTAGGAACTTCCAGGACATCTTTAAACGTTCCAACATCCAGATTATAGGGGTACCAGAAGGGGGAAAGAAACAGCCACAAGTGGAAAACTTATTTGAACAAATAATAAAGGAGAACTTCCCCAGTCTGGCAAAGGAAATAGACTTCCAGGAAATCCAGGAAGCTCAGAGAGTGCCAAACAAGTTGGACCCAAGAAGGAACACACCAAGGCACATCATAATTACATTAGCCAAGACTAAAATGAAGGAGAGAATCCTAGAAGCAGCAAGGGATAAGGGGACAGTCACCTACAAAGGAGTACCCATCAGACTGTCAGCTGATTTCTCAAAAGAGACCTTACAGGCAAGAAGGGGCTGGAAAGAAGTATTCCAAGTCATGAAATCCAAAGACCTACAGCCAAGATTGCTTTATCCAGCAAAACTTTCATTTAGAATGGAAGGACAGATAAAGTGCTTCTCAGATAAGGTCAAGTTCAAGGAGTTCATCATCACCAAGCCCTTATTATATGAAATGCTAAAGGGACTTATATAAGAAAAAGAAGATGAAAAATATGAACAGTGAAAGGACAGCAAACACACAGTTATTAACAACCACACCTAAAACAAAAGCAAACCAAGAGGACAGCTAGATCAGGAGTGGAACCATAGAAATGAAGAACACATGGAGGGTTAGCAACAGGGGAGTGGGAGGGGGAGAAGGGGGGAGAAGGCACAGAAAATAGCATAGATGGTAGGTAGAAAATAGGTAGTGGGGAGGGTGAGAATAGTGGGGGAAATATAGAATCCAAAGAACTTGAGACACGTGGTTATAAACTAAGGGGGGGAGAATGGTGGGGGAGGGGGTGTGCAGGGTGGAGGGGAATGAAGGGGGGAATAGAACAACTGTAATGGTATAATCAATAAAATATATTTTTAAAAAAAGAAATACAAATAGGTAGTCATAGAATAGCCCTGGGGATGTAAAGGACAATGTATGAAATGGAGTAGCCAAAGAACATATACCCATGACCTGTGAATATGAACAATGGTGTGGGGATTGCCTGAGGGGGGGGGGGTGCTGGGTGGAGGAGGGAAAGGGGGAAAAATTTGGCCAAATTAATAGTATTATCAATAAAATATAATTTAAAATAATAGTTAAATAAGTAAATAAGATTACAAACAATTAAAAAAAATTTTTGTAGTACTAGTTCCTTAATAAGGTGACCCTGGGACAAGATTCTAATGACAAAAACGTGCAATCATGCTCAAGCATGGCAGGTTAACTTTCTGATCTCGGTAATTAAACCATAACTGACAGCTTGGATGAACAAGAGAATACAGGAAAAATAAATTTAATTCTAGTTTAATAAGAGATACCATACAAAACTCACTCATGAGTTAACTTTTTATCATTAAAACTTCAAAAAATAGCTAGTATTTTGTGAGTGTTTACTATGTTAAGGACTCTGGACAACTTATTTCATTTAAATACTGCAGCAATTATTTAAAGTAGGTCCCATTGTCTCCCACAGGGCAGGAAACCACGCTCAGTGAGGAAGATCTGACTGCCAAGACCAGCCACAGAACCCTCCGTGTGAGTAAGATGTGTTCATCTTTAGTTTAAACATTCTTTTTTTTTAAAGATTTTATTTATTTATTCTTAGAGAAATGGAAAGGGACAGAGAGAAATATCAATGTGTGAGAGAGACATAGATAGGTTGCCCCTTGCATGTGCACCCTGATAAGGACCAGGCCCACAACCCAGGTTTGTGCCCTGACCAGGAATTAAACCAGTGACCTTTCGCTTTTTGGTGTGATGCCCAACAAACTAAACTACAGCAGTCAGGGCTAGTTTAAACATTCTTTAAGGGCACAAATCTACCATTTTGATCTCTCTTTGTTTTCTTGTAGGGAACTGATCAGCATGGCAATGGCGAATGTAGCCCAGCACTGAATCAGAACACTGATCAATGCGAGGCAGCACACAAGCCATCGGCTTTCCCATGGCAATCAGGCCTGCATTGTATGTAGGCTGCTATGAGACTTGCTTTCGCTAAAACTCCCTCACCCGGAGTTGAAACTGCAGATGTTTAATGTATATCTCTGAAGCAACTCCCTAAAATCTGTGCTAAACTGTCCCAAGGACGGAATGTAACCAGATCAATCACTTTTATCATCCCCTTGCATTTGAAACATTTTTCCTTGTTAGCTGTAAGAAGTAATCACTTGAAATAAACCTAAATATAATGAAGGAGAACCTTCTTTAATGTAATGCTACTGGAAAGCAATAAAAGCCTGTCCAGGAAAGGGTTGAGGCGCTCTCTCTCTCTGAGAGACTGGCTGTGCCATCTCTTTTCCTCTGCAGGACTTCTGCCGCCTGTGTGAATTTGTTCGTCGCATCCAGAGCACATAGACCCTGCAGACTGGAGTCCGCATCACTTTCTAACCAATAAGTACAGGTCCTAATGTTTTAAAACAATTAAAATACAGAAGGAAATTATTGACTCAGAATATCATGAATAAGAAAATTCACTATGTCGGTTTTACAGAATGTTTTAAGAGAAATTAAGCTTTCTCTGTGCCGTATACATAACAATTAAGTATAGCTTGGTCTGTTACATATGCTTAAATGAAAAATCAACTTTACTGTAATTAATATCTAAACCACTGAGTGACTAACTTCTTTTATTGATATTTCTTGTATCTAAGTAAACATTCCTGTTTGTTCTCACAAGTAACATAGGTAGATATTCTGCTAACAAACTTCAATACCTCTTTCCTTGTTTGTTCAATAAATAGGCTATAGAACAACTAACCCCACTCCAAATTTGACACCAGGGATTTCTAAACAAATGAAATTGTATGCCAGTATAAATCTATATGTTTCTACCCACATAGACTACCGCCCACAACAGCACTTACTCGTGGGCCTTTGGAGAAAGGAGCGTGGTGATGCTCAGCCTTCTTTCACAGAGTCATCTCTCGACATGAGAGAAAAGTATGGGCTCACTCTCTTTCCCAGAGAGTTCCTCTGACAGTGGAACAGGAAGTTGAGTCACTGCCAGAATATATTTTGCCCTTTGGAAAAAAAGAAAAAAAAGGGAGGAGGTACCGGAAATGCAACCTTTACCTTGAACAACAATGACTTTTCCCAGGGGTCATGTCGGCAAGATTCAAAGGATGCCATATGCCACCTCACCAAAAGACTTAATATAGAACATCAGAGGGGCTTTTAAATGCCTCATAGAAAAAGTAAATCCCAGTTGTTTTATCACTCTCCTATACTGTTGGAACCCCTTTTCTTACCATAGAATTAGTTGCTGTCTTGCACAATGAAAGATACCATTATTGCAGCACTGTTAAGGATTTTCCCCCTTAGAGAATAAAATAGCAACTTCTCACTTTGACTGAGTCACCTACTTGAACTTTCTCATGGAAAGGAAAGCTCACAACACCGAGTTTTCTACATGCTTATCTAATTTACTCTCACAACTATGTGGTTTGGCAAGTATTTCCATTTTATAGATGAGAAAATTAAGGTTCAGAGAGTTCTAGCAATCTGCTCAGTACCTGGTGGCTGGCAAATGATAAAACTGGCCTAACCCACTGCCCAACCCTGACGACTCATAAACTATAACTTGTAAACCATGATAAACCCTTGCTCAGTAGAAGACTCACTTTTATTTCCTGATGGCAGCTGAATTCATCTATTTCCCTTTTCATCTAAACATGTACTTTCTTCTTTCAAACTATTTCTCACTTGCATCCAAGTTTTTGAAGAAAAGTAAAG
This sequence comes from Sturnira hondurensis, assembly GCF_014824575.4. Taxonomy (NCBI): domain Eukaryota; kingdom Metazoa; phylum Chordata; class Mammalia; order Chiroptera; family Phyllostomidae; genus Sturnira; species Sturnira hondurensis. Next base: position 40,211,734 of record NW_028082759.1, read on the forward strand.
ACAAGCAGGAATCAGAGAATGCATTGTCCTTCCAATCTCTTACTTCATATTCCCCATCACAGAGGGCATTTGTCCCTAGAAAGTCAACCGATTGTAATAAAGAAAAAATTGAAACAGCATGGGGACTGAACTTTTGAAGGCACCGATATGCTGTATGTGACTTGAAATCTCAAAACAATCATTCACTAGCAGATAGCACATCCACATCAGCTGACATACACACACATCAGTTCTCGCTTTCCCTGTGAAAGCAGGCTTCTTGCTCTGTTTTTTAAATTCTCATTCTACTACTTTTAAGAAAGGCTTCTTTTCTCTCATGCATTTCTCCTCCCCCACTGTATCCCAGACAGTCATAAGAATTCTATCTAAATTGAGTCTCATTCTCTGAGGAATACTTAGAATGCTCAGTTTTTGAAGACCACATCTGAGAGAAGGCACTGTCAGAATGAGATGCCATCCCTGATTTGTAGGCTACATGAGCCAGAATATCTTAAGGCTAGATGTTTTCATATTTAATCACAAAGTATGGGAGTAATACTCATTTAAACATCCAAAAGCTCAACCTTTCCTCAATTCCACTATCAAGTTTGATTCAACCGAAGCCACTTCATCAAATGAATTTATGACAGATAGATGAATGAAAAGAAGGTCATTGGGGGCAGGGGAGGGTGGTGGGGAGATATGGAGACAACTGTATTTGAACAACAATTTAAATATATATATATATATTTAATATATATTATATATATATTTATATATATATATATATTTAGCATATTATATGTATATTTATATATATATTTATAAATTATGCTCCGTGAGCAAAACTTGTTACACCAGGAGTAAACTTTCCTTCCCAGCAATACTACATAGCACCCCTCAAGAAATAAATTTGCCAGAGATTTTTTAAATCCTCAATCAAGAATATATTTATTGATTGGACAGAGAGAGTAAGGAAGAGAGTGAAAGAAAGAAACATTGATGTGAAAGGGAAACATCAATCGGTTGTCTTCCATACCTCCCCAAATGAAGGCAGAACTTGCAACCTAGGTCCGTGCCTTTACCAGGGGTCAAACATGCAAACTTTTGGTGTATGGGACAACACTCCAACCATCTGAGCCACACCAGACAGGGCTGTCTAGAGACTTCTTAAGTACCTCCTTCCACCATCTATTTTTTTTCATTCTCGAAGAAATACATTATTGACATAGTAAAGACATATCAACACTTACCTTTCGTGCGTAAATAACAAACTGTTTGTTAAAAATTATTTTCTTCCATTCAGCTGCTGAGACTCTTGCTGGGACTTAAGTATCTCCCCAGAGGACACTCTGTCTGCACTGCTCTGCTCCAGAAGCCTCTCCCTTCACCTTCGGTCAAACATTAATCATTGACTGGTTTTATTGATTTTCAGGAACCATCAGATGTCATAAAAGGCATTATTACATTCACTCCAGGAAAGAAATGGATTTGTACCAGAAGAAGTTCATTCACAACTAATACATCTCAAAACAGGTTTCTGAATTTTTGAGTGTAGATAAGAAAATTAGAAGACAAGGAGAAGTTAAAGTGTAAAAACTTTCTGTTTATTCAACTATCTTTGGAGTATGAGTTCCATGATCTCAGAGAGAGTTTCATCCATATTCTGCAGCACCACCCCAGTCCTTAGCAGTGTTAGCACAGAAAACTCAATGGACTAATATTTGTGTAGATTTTCTTTCAAATATAGAGCACAGGATGCCATGTCTGAGCAATGACACACTTCACTGATAATCAGCCACAGGAGACATAGTAAATGACTCAGAAGGCACCACCAAAGACACAGTCTGCAGCTGCTGCTGAGATCCTAGGGTTCCCTTCAAAGTCTGCAAGAAGCAGTCAGAAGTAACCTTCACCTAAAACTCAAACCAAGTCCTTTCTGGAGGAGAAACTGTTCTATGACATGACCATAGTCTGTCCTGCAAGCTGGTCTCAGACCAGAACAGAAGTTGCTCTCAGCAGCAACCCCACCTTAGAGACCACCTGATTACACCTGATACTCATTCTGACACAAATCAGCTCTCATCTCTTGCCTCCTGCTACGCGCTGGTTTGCAGCATAGGTTGTTGTCCTGACCTGGTCAATCACGTAATATCCCGATCCTGGTAACATCGATGTACTAGCACCCAAGACTATCCCCAACTTTACTTCACATAACTCTTTGGGCACCTGCCAAGCTGTGCAGGGATCCATTCCATCTTGCAACCACCCAAGACATGCCTTCTATGTAAGTTTCCCTTTATAAACTCTATGAATTACCACACTGGACAGCGTCTTTCTTCAGTCTTTCCCAGCCTTCTGCTCAGGGACAGTCTGCTCACAGGGACAGACTTTCAGTCTCAGGACTTTTCCCTGGCTCTGCGTGTACTAATAGCCTTCTTCTCACAATTCTGAGAATGGATTTACCTAGGAGCAAGTTATTTTTCCCCACTCACAATGAGATTTCCGATTAAGCAATAAAAGCTATTAGCTCCAGATTTCTTAAGTCAGGGCCTCTTTTAGACTGATTTCTGATTCGTACCCCTCAGTCACTTTGAAAATCCACACTGAAGATGAGAATCAATGTTGTTTTTGTATCAAATGTGTTACTCTTTGTCAGTGTTTCTGTTGACCTTCTGATATTTATTTCTGGGTTTCTCCTCAGCTATTGAATGTTTTCCGTTTGTCTGTGGGTAAGTATCAAGCACAACGAACGCACAAGAGCCCAGCTCCCTGTCTAGACAGGCTTCCTCCTCCCCAGGTCCCTGAGAAGACTTCCTGGTTGCTCTGAGCTTCATTTATCTTGGGGGTCTGGAGAGTGAAACCATTTAGTCTCATGGCAGCAGTCAACACACTTGGTGGACCAGCAGATCCAGAAAGAATCTTTACTCCTGTGTGTTACTGCCAACACAACTATGTTTAGGGAAATAAAGTCAGTAAGGCTAAGCAGTTCTCAGATTCTTAACACCTCTGTCTTCCCATTTGCTGAATAAAATGATCTTGTTCTACAAAATCAAATAGCTACCACCTATGTACTTCACATTCTGGAATCACTGACAAGCATTTCATGGCATTGCTCTAAAACACGGGTGGCAACCACAAGGCCCACGAGCAGAATCCAGCCCCCCACCTTGCTTTATCCGGCCTGGCACTTTGTTTCTACCCAGTGGCAGTGCCAAGCTCTTGCTTAACTGTTAAGGAGCAGTTACATTTATACAGTTTAAAATTACATTCAGCCCTTTGAAGACAATTGTGAGGCTGATGTGGCCCCCAGTGAAAATGCATTTGACACCCCTGCTCTAATATGAGTTTGCTTCTTGTCTGGAAAATTTTTAATGTGTATGTTAAAAGTGCTTTTTAATCAATAAAGTTTTTAAGTGTATATATGTATCACTTTTAGGCATTGTTTTCAGCAATATTATACAACTATGTTTATGGCATATTGGAAAACTGGTTTAAAAGTGTCTTTTTTTTCATTTAACCTCTACAACATGCTCATGAGGTAGAGTCCACATTACAGATAGAAAACAGAGGCACAAAGATGTGTGCCTTGCTCTGTCCAAGTCATACAGCCTGTGATTACAGAATCAGGGCTCTGCCCCTGGTCTGTCTGATTCAAAGCCCAATTCACCAATCACAACTATAGAATCTGCCCAATTATTTCCCTTCCACCTCCATGTAAGTAATGAAAAGCCCATAGGAATAGATCCCTCTGAGTGAGCCCATTCCAGATGGGAGATGGCCAAGTTCCTAAAATGAACTTTCAAGTTAGAGAATCAGATGGATTAACTCTAAAAAGGCCAAAGCCAGCCATCAGAGAAGTTGGCAGATGATCATATCTTTAAATAACGAAGGATTTTCCCGTGCTGTCTAGGACAAGTTAGCAGGCTTCTGAGAGCTGTGTTTCATTATGCATATATTCTTCCAGATTAAATCCAAAGATTAAGAGCATGCACTGCATTTGAAGGATCCATTGTAATGGTAGTTCTATAGTTTAATACCGACTCAGTAATCATAGGAATAGTAAGGAAATTTAATTGACAAAAATTACTGGTTTCTTTTATTTGAGCAAAAGAGAGAAATCATGTATATTATGGGAACAAGTGAACAATTGAAAGGATTTGGGAAAATATTTCTGACTAACAGCTTCGTGGTGTTAAAGACATTTTAGCATTTTTGTATGAGTAATGTTTTAACCATTCTTCCAACATTAGCCCCAGAAAAATCTATAAGTAATGTTTAATTTATGGGCAATGTTAGTTAGTGAAAAATAAACTTTGGATAGTCTCCCAGGAAAGAAAAAGCTTTATGAAAATGTGAAATTATTCTTAAAATTCAAAGTATGTTACATTTCTAACATTTTTATTCTTTAAAACTCAAAGTAAATATTAGAATCCACGAATGCTAAACTTCTCATTTCTATGTATTTGCATATTTATCTGTGTGCTACGTATCATGTATTTTAGAACATCTATCATGAGTCTATCAACACTCAAACTTCACCTAACAGAAGTGTGTGGTGTTTTTAATAACATTTAATATTTATCTTGATCTTGTTAATACTGGCAGAAACTATGTCTTCTATTGGTGCTCAATAAATACTTTTTAGAACTGAATCTTTTTCAGTTACAGGTATTCGATTCGTTAACTCTGAATAGTCAGAGTTATATTCAGGTGCAGCAAAGGCTGATAGGAACCCAAACAGGTGAGTGATCTTGCACCTCCTCAAATCAATATTTTCCATCTTTCATTTCATATTTATTTAGTGGCATGCAGTGAAACTAATTTCATGTTAGTGAGCACTTTAGGCTGAAGCAGATTTTTTCCTAATTACTTTCAGTGTCCAGAGCAAGGTCTATTTTCTGATAAATTCAAGCAAAACACCTCCTATCTTTATGTAGCTCTTGTACTTGTCTCTGGTTTTGTGTGAGGTTTGTTTTCATGTTGCTGATATTTTGGGGGACTTGGGGGTAATTTTCCAAACCAGAATTCTTTAAAGGATTGTTCAATGATTTAAGACTTAGGGAACAAAATAAACTTCTAGAACCATACAAAATGCTGTTGCAAAATCTTACCTGACAGCCACCTAAAAATATTCAAAAAAGATATTTAGAGTTTAATAAAGGTGTTCTCCCTCTACTATCTATTTAAACAAAAGTGGACCCAGTTTACACTTACCTATTTCAGGAATATTTTAACTCTATTTATAAATGGTTGCTCCAAGCAACTGCCCAGTAGGCAAGATCCTTAAGCTGGCTCTAGTTATCCATGTAATGAAACTGCCAGAGAATCCTATGAATGAAATGCTTGGTAAATATCCACATCATCAGCCATATATTACACAAAAGCCTTCCAGAGCTTTCTAAACCAGGAGAGTTTATTAAACCTGGGCTTTACACCATGAGATCCTGGCTCAGTAGGTCTGGGATGCATCCCAGGAATCAACATTTTTAAAGCAATCTGGGTTCCTGAACGAGATGGTCACATGGACCCTTCTGTAGGAAACACTAACTTAGGGATTCTGATATCTACCAGTAACTATTCTTTAGAAAACCTGTACTTGAGTTTACTTTTACCCCAATATGTGGGGCTCAGGTCTGCAGGAATGTCTCAGACAATGCAGTAGTTGGTGTGGTGCTGTACACGCACACTGTGTTTGGATGCACACTGGAAATGGCAGGCACAAACAGGCTGATTTCCCTCAGATATTTTTCGCACAGCCTGCTGAACTTCTGATTTGACCTCAGATTTCCCTTAAATTCCAAGAAATTACAAAAATTTTGTTCATTTTCTGAGACCTAGCCCTGCCCCTCTTACCAGATTTCATCAACATGAGTCTTTGCTTGTATTCAGTGTACTGCTCAGACCATTGCATCATCATTGGCTTCCACCTCCACTATCCCACTAAAGCTACACCCACCAGGGTGAACAACACCCTGGTCATGATAATCAGAGACACTCTCCAGTCTGAACTTTACCAGACCTCTCATGACCTTGAACACTATCAGTAGGTCTCCTAGGGCCTTCCTCTACCCTTGATCTCCTTGCCAATAACCTCTCCTGGTTTTATTTCCACGTCTCTGCCAGTCCCCTCCTAGTCACATGTGCAAGCTCATCAGATGCCTTGTCATCCACTCTAGAAAGGCTGGACCTGCTCCAATCTGTAGGCCAGAGTCTCAAGTTTCTCTCTCTAGTCCAGGTCTCTCCCTCAGTTTGGGCTCCAGTCTATTATATCCAACCACCTATTGCCATAGGTCCACCTACATGTCCCACCTGGTCAACAAAATTAACACACCCAGAATTAACCATAATGTCTTAATTCCTCCCAAATTGATTGTCCTGGGATACCACTACTCCATGTAAGCCCTGGCAGTCATCAAGGCTTAGCCAGAGAGTGTGCTGTGATTGGTTAGTAATTCCTGTCATGGGTACAAATAGAAGACTAGCAATGCATATGCTGGGATTCCCGCTCCTTGCCTAGGACATCTGATACTTAACACTAGGAATTCAGAAAACATCAATCTTCCTTCTGTTTTCAAGTCTGTCAGTAGACACGAAAACATTGGGATTGGCTTGAAAATGTTGTCATTAAGAAGTATTTCCTGACAAAAAAATTAGTTTTTTCAAAAAATAGTGATGAAACAACTGAATATTTATGTGCAAAAGAATGAAATTAGACTCCTATTGCATAGCATTCATAAAAATTAACTCAAAATGGATCAAAGATTTCAATGTAAGAGCTAAAACTATAAAACCCTCAGAAAAAAAAAAGAGTAAAATTATGTGATGGTGGACTTGGCAATGGTTGCTTAGCTATAACCTCAAAATAACAACAATAGACAAAAAGCAAACTGGACTTCATTAAAATTAAGAACTTTTGTGCAATACATTAAAAAGATCATAACCCATGATCAAGTAGCATTTATTCCTGAAATGCAAGTTTGTTACAATATTTACAAATCAATTAATGTGATATACCTCATAAGCAAAATAAAGAATAAAAACCATATCAAGAGGTGCAGAAAAATATTTCACAAAATCCAGCATCTATTTATGATAAAAACCCTCAGCAAAGTGGGAATAGAGAAAACAAACCTCAGAAATATAAAGGACATATATGACAAACTCACAGCTAACATATTCAATGAGAAAAAGCTAAAAGCATTTTTCTTTAGTTCAGAAACTAAACAAGGTTGGCCACTTTTGCCATTTTTATTCTACATAGTATTGGAAGTCCTAGCCACAGCAATCAGGCAAGAAAAAGAAATAAAAGTCATGTAAATTGGAAAGGAAGAAGTAAAATGGTCATTATATTCAGATGACATGATACTATAGAGAGAAAACCCTAAAGAATCCATCACAATCTGCTAGCACTAATAAATGAATTTAGGATACAAAATTAGTATTAAGAAATTGGTTGCATTTTGATACAACAATACTGAAGTATCAGAAATAGAAACTAAGAAAACAATCCCATTTCCAATGGCATCCAAAATAAACAAACAAACAAACCTAGGAATAAATTTAACCAAGAAGGTAAAAGACTTATAAAATTATAAGACACTGAAGAAAGAAATTGAAGAAGATACAAATAAATGGAAGTATATACTGTGCTCATGGATAGAAACAATTAACATACCTAACTTTCCATACTTCCTAAAGCAACCTACAGATTCAATGAAATACCTATCAAAATACCAATGAAATATTTTACAGAACTAGAACAAAAAAATCCTAAAGTTTATATTGAACCACAAAAGACCCCAAATAGCCAAGGCAATTTTAAGGGAAAAAAAATTTGGAGGTGTCACAGTACCTGATATCAAACTATACTACAACACTATAGTAATCAAAAAAGCATGGTATTGTCATTAAAACAGACACATAAATCAGTGGAACACAATAGAGAGCCAAGAAATAAACCCATGCTGATATGGCCTATTAACATATGACAAATGAGGTAAGAACACACAATGGGATAAAGACTGTGTATTTAACAAATGTTGTTGGGAAAACTGGACAGATACATGCAAAGAAAAAAGTAACTAGACTACCTTTTTTCACCATATACAAGAATAAACTCAAAATGAATTAATGACTTAAATATAAGACTCAAAACCATAAAAGTCCTAGAACAAAACAGGCAGTAAACTCTCTGACATTTCCCTTAGTAATATTTTTTTCAATATGTCTCCTTGGGCAAGGGAAACAAAAGAAAAAACAAACAAATTGGACTATATAAAACTAAAAAGTTTTTGTACAACAAAACTATCCATACCATCAATAAAATGAAAATACTGGATGGGAGAAGATATTCACCAATGATACATCTAATTAGGAATTAATAACCAAAAGTTATAAAGAACTTATACGACTCAACACAAAAAACACAAACAATCCAATTTAAAAATGGGCAGAGAACCTGAATAGACACTTCTTCAAAGAGGACATACAGGTGGCCAACAGACATATAAAAAAGATGCTCAACATCACTAATTATCAGGTAAATGCAAATTAAAACCACACAAAGACATCACCTCACACCTGCTAGAATGGCTATCATCAATAAAGCAATAAACAACTAGTATTGGTGAGGATGCAGAGAATAAGGGACCCTCATGCATTACTGGTAGAATTATAAATTGGTGCAGCCACTATGGTAAACAGTATGGAGGTTCTCAAAAAATTAAAAATGAAACTACATTATGACCCAGAAATTTCACTTTTGGGTATACATTTGAAAAAATCCATAAATCAAAAAGATATATACACTTATATGTTATTTACAATAGACAAGATATAGAAGCAAGCTAAGTAATCATCAATAGACAAGTGGATAAAGAAGATGTGGTACATATATACATTGGAATATGACTCAGCCGTAAAAAGAATGAAATCTTATCACTTGCAACAACATGGATAAACCTAAAGAGCATTATGCTAAATGAAATAAGTCAGAGAAAGACAAATACTACATGATTTCACTTATATATAGAATATAAAGGACAAAATAAACAAACAAAACACAAACTGATTCATCAATACAGAAACTGATAGTTGCCAGATGGGAGGGAAGTTGAGGGCTAGGTGAGAAACAGGAAAGGATTAAGAAGTACTAATTGGTAATTACAAGGTTCATGGGGATGCAAAGTATAGCATAGAGAATACTTTTTAAGCATATTTTATTAATTATGCTGTTATAGTTGTCCCATTTTCCTCCCTTCACTCCCCTCCACCCTGGACACCCCCTCCCACCCACTTTCCCCCTCTTTAGTTCATGTCCATGGGTCATACATATAAGTTCTTCAGCTTCTACATTCTCTATATTATCCCTGCCCTCTCCCTATTTTCTACCTATACCGTCTATGCTTCTTATTCCCTGTACCTTTTTCCCCTTTCTCCCCTTCCCACTCCCTTCTTGCTAACCCTCCATGTGATCTCCATTTCTGTGGTTCTGTTCCTGTTCTAGTTGTTTGCTTTTGTTTTTGTTTTAACTGTGGTTGTTAGTGATTGTGAGTTTGCTGTCATTTTACTGTTCATATTTTTTATATTCTTTTTCTTAGATAAGTCCCTTTAACATTTCATAAAATAAGGGCTTCGTGATGATGAACTCCTTTAACTTGAGTTTATCTGAAAAGCACTTTATCTGCCCTTCCATTCTAAATGAAAGCTTTGCTGGATAGAGCAATCTTGGATGTAGGTCCTTACCTTTCATGACTTGGAATACTTCTTTCCAGCCCCTTCTTGCCTATAAGGTCTCTTTTGAGAAATGAGCCGACAGTCTGATGGGAACTCCTTTGTAGGTAACTGTCCCCTTATCTCTTGCTGCTTCTAGGATTCTCTCCTTCATGTTAATCTTGGCTAATGTAATTATGATGTGCCTTGGTGTGTTTCTCCTCAGGTCCAACTTCTTTGGGACTCTCTGAGCTTCCTGGACTTCCTGGAAGCCTATTTCCTTTGCCAGATTGGGAAAGTTCTCCTTTATTACTTGTTCAGATAACTTTTCCACTTGTTGCTCTTCCTCTTCTCCTCTGGCACCCCTATAATTCAGATGTTGGAATGTTTCAAGATGTCCTGGAGGTTCCTAAGCCTTTCCTCATTTTTTTGAATTCTCGTTTCTTCACTCCGTTCTGGTTGGTTGTTTATTTCTTCCTTCTGGTCCACTCCCTTGATTTGAGTCCCAGTTTCCTTCCCATCACTATTGGTTCCCCATACATTTTCCTTTATTTCACTTAGCATAGCCTTCATTTTTTCATCTACTTTGTGACCAAATTCAACCAATTCTGTGAGCATCCTGATTATCAGTGTTTTGAACTGTGCATCTGATAAATTGGCTATCTCTTCATCGCTTATTTGTATTTTTTCTGGAGTTTTGATGTGTTCTTTTATTTGGGCCATTTTTTTCACAGTACACCTGTTATATAGTAAGGGGCGGAGCCTTAGGTGTTCACCGAGGTGGGGTAACCCACGTCGCTGAGTTGTGATGCTGTGTGGGGGTAAGAGGTCAGAGAGGGAACAATCACACTTGCTCCACCTTCTGCCGGATTTCAGTCACTTCCCCCACTTCCCACAAGCAAACTGGGCCCTTCTGGTGCTGATTCCCATGTGAGTGGGTTTGTGTGTGTCCTGGAACCCTGTGGGTCTCTCCAATGAACTCTCCTGTGAGGCTGGGAGTCTCTCCCACTGCTGCCTCAACCCCCACCAGTGTTTTCAATCTGTGGTTTGAGGCTTTATTTCCCCATGCTGGGGCCCTGGGCTGCACAGTCTGTCCCACTCCCCAGTTGTTTATCTGTGTGTGAATGTGGTATCGCCCACTCCACCAGCCACCTTGGGTGCCACACCCCACCACAGTCTGCCACCTTGCTGGGTCCACCAGCCGCTGCTTTGCCCTGAATCCTCTCTGCCCAGCTGCCTGTCTCTGCCCCTCCTACCAGTCTGGATGAATGTGTCTTCTTTAACTCCTTGGTTGTTGGACTTCCATACAGGTTGATTTTCTGTCAGTTCTGGTTGATTTTTGTTTTAGAGTCTGTTGTTGTCCTTCTCTTGGTTGTGTGAGGAGGCACAGTGTGCCTACCTACGCCTCCATCTTGGCCAGAAGTCCAGCATAGGGAATATTATAATAACTATGCATGCAAGATGGGTGCTTGAATTATCAGGGGAGTCACTTTAAGAGTTACATAAGTGTCTACTGCACTGTATACCTGAAACTAATGTAAAATAATATTAAATACTAACTGTAACTAAAAAATAAAATAAAATGAGTTTTTATGCTGTCAGGATAAAAAAGAAGATGAAAAGACAACACACAGATATTGCAAATCACATATCTGAGAAGAGAATTGTATCTAGAATATATAAAGAAATCCTACAGTTCCATGATAAATAGACAAATCCCAGTGAAAAATGGACAAATGATCTGAACAGACATTTTTAAAATCAAGTATACAAATAACTAACAAACACATAAAAAAGATACATCATTAGGCATAAGCAAAATGCAAATCAAAATCACATTAAGGTAAGACTTCGCACCTATTAAGATACACCCACTAGGGTAGCCTTAATAAAAGGATAATAACAAGTATCTGAAAAGATATAGAGGAATCAGAATCCTTATACACTTCTGATGTGAATGTACAATGGTTCAGCCACTTTGGAAAACAGTCTGAAAATGTCCTCAAAACCTGAGGAAATTAGTTACTATTTGACCCAGCAATTTTACTTCCAAGTTTACACCCAAGAGACATGAAAACATATTTCTACACAAAAACTAGTACATGAATGTTCATGGCAGCATTATTCATGAGACAAAAATGAAAACAACCTAAATGTTCATCAAATGATGAATGAATAAAATGCAATGTATTATATCTGTACAATATAATAATCATCAGCCACAAAAAAGAATGAAGTGCTGGTACATGCTATAACACAAACACCAAAAACACGGAGCAAGGTAAAAGCCACACGGAAAAGACCAAATACTATATGATTCTATTCATATGAAACATCGAGAATAGGCAAGTTCACAGAGACAGGAAGTAGATTAATGACTGCCTATGGTCAAGGAATGTGGTTTGTGGGTGGTAGCTGAAGAATATGGGGTTTCTTTTGGGGGTGATGAAATAAATGTTCTACAATTGTTTGCAGTGATTGTTGCATAACTGTGATTATACTAAAAAAACTAATTCACTTTAAATGCATAGATGTCATGGTATGTGAATCTCAGCTCAGGAAGTTCAACACTAGATGAACTTTCAGCCCACTGCCTCTTCCAAAAAGAAGACTATTTTTCTACATGACGAAGCCTAATCACCTGAGAGATGGGAGCCAAACTGTGCTTCCTTAGGTCCTTCCACTCCGGATAACATTAAGCCTAGTCCCAGTAACAATCTAGGAGAATTTCTGGAAAAGTCCTGTTATCTTCAGCCCAAATTTCCCCCCTTGCTACACGACAAAACACAGAAACTGAAATTTCACATATGTGATTCACTCAATTTCACTGCCTGCACCTGTCCTCAGCGGAGCCCACGGTGCTGAGGAGGGCGAAGGAAGGCCCAGCTTCCCAGTGAATGCTTACACGCCACCACCCTCCCTGTAACCGGGCCTGGAGCAGGCCCAGCAGAGCAACCTTAGTTAAATCAGTGGGGCCCCATTTACCTCGCCTGCCCTTGGTTTGAACCTAATTTGACTGACCAGTGTCTCAGAAAGGCAGATCCCAGAGGGACTCTTTTGGGTTTTTTGTTTGGGGGAGGGTTAGGGTTACTTCCTGATCTTCCCAATTCCACTCCCTGAACATGAGTTAAACCAGGGGAATTGCCTAGAACCAGGATTATATGCAGATAAATTTACACGACAGGCAGGTTTACCTTCTTCGAATTACCACTTTATAAAAGAAAACCAATAGCAGTTAAAAACACAGGACTCGACTAAAAGTTAACAAAAATCCACTACTCTTTTCAATCCCCTGAGTTTCTGACTACAAATAATCAATTTGGAGTATCAGAGCTCTCAATCCCGGCTGCATGAATCAAAGGGATTATGATTTGATTGGTCTTCGGTGAAACCTGACAACGTTTTTAAACTTCTCCTCGTGGCCAACAGCTGAGGTTGAGAACCTCCAGGTTAAAGTCAACCCTTTGCCAGGCACTCCCCATAGTATCTCATTTAATCTTCACTATAACCCGGGGGTGTAGGTGTTATTAATATTATCCTACAAACAAGGAAACTGAGGAAAAAAGAGAGTAAAAATAGATCCGTCAAGGTTCGAATCTACGCCCGATTTTTTTTTTAAAGCAAAGCACTTCACAGCTCCCCTCAGCTGAGTTCCCGTAGGGGCATTCCAATCCCTTCTCCGGCGCCATTCTACTTACCCACGAGGAGCAGCGATCAGCCAGGGCCAGCTCGAGTCCCATACGCAGACTGATCAGCTCACAAATCCACAGCCCCAACATCAGTACTTCCACCCCAATAACATCCCCCCCAGCTGTCCCTCCCATTCCACTTTTTCTGACAATTCCATCACTGGGAATCCTGTCCCCACCGATAAACCTGCCCAGGGATCATTTCTATGAACAGAAAACACCAACCACTTGGTCCTGGGGACAAATCTCCTCTCCAGCTGATACCCTCTTAGATTTCCCCCAACCTTCTTCGTTATCAGCAGTAGTATCCCTTGGCTGACAAAGATCCAGTCACTCTCTTTCAGCTGGTCTGGAGGAGTTAATGGGGAAGTGGTTAGCTGTTTTGTAGTACAACTCAGAGCTCATGAGGAGGAAGTGGTTAGCTTTACTGTAGCTCAGCTCAGACAAGCTGACACTATCGACCAATCTTATTCAAAGTGTTGCAAACAACACCAAGTGCACCTTGCCCCCAGCAGTAACTGAATTGTTCCTGACTCAATGGACTTTCTAAAATGGACCGTCTCCATGATGGAGCATTTTGTCTATTGCTGGGGTATTATGTGATTCCCATTCCATCAATGCTGAATTGTTGACATTTGCTCTGGAATTTAACATGCATTGGTCTATAGGGACCTTGAACCTTGAACATTAATTTTCTTCTCTCTTTGAAATATAGAGCTCTTTGGTTCTTTTCTTTTTTGGTCATGAAGCAAAGGAATGTAGGGAGAATTACCAGGGAGCCCAGTCACTTCTCCCATCTTCACTCAGATCCCTAGTAAATCACGTACTGTTCTTTAAGGCAGAGTGTTCAAAACCACAGACTTTGGAGACTGGAAAATTGGGACAGTGCTTTTCTTTGACTTTCCTGTGTCTCACCAACATAGATTTGGAAATCTTTGACTAGACCTTCAGTATTACACACCCTACTCTGTGCTCATGATTGCAATAGCCTAATCAAGGAGTAAAAAAACAGATAAAATAGGAATCTTTGTTAGGGAGCTCTGAACTCTGTCAAAAAAATGGTACCAAGATATTAAACTGAAGGTGGAAACTGGAGATCACAACATTTCCCATTAATCACTTTTTCCAAAGAGCCTTTCAACTCTACCTGCCTTAAGAGCATTTTCCTATGTGCCTCCCAGCCACATTCAGACCAAAAACAAACAGCAGTTGGACTCATGTGTCCCAAACCTAAGCAATGAGGAAGCTGGGCACCCTATTTCATGTCATTAACAAGGTTACTAGAAAACTAAAATTAAAACCTGGTATCATTTACACACCAAACCAAACACAAAGAAAGCCACAGAAACTTAAGCTCCAATCCTTGTATAAATTTCTATTTAAAAAGCTAAAATACAGGGAACATCAGTGAGAAAGCTTGAGATAAGTCATCGACATCATAGTGAACACGATTGGAACACATCATTTCTCATCAAATAACTTCTGGTAGTCTGATTTCTATTGGTAGCTGACTAGATAGTTGCCCTGACTTTGTAGCCCTGTAGCTATGTCTTCCTATTTTGTGGAGCCTGCAACTCTCCCGAGCAGAAACCTTGCACATTTTTCAGATATAGCCTATCTAATTGCTCCAGAAGTTATTCTGCCACCTGAAGTGCTCATCTACTAAATTTAGGGACAGGCCCCAACCCTTGCCTATTTTCTCAGATAATTCCACAGTCACCCTGATGATCTCTACTTAGTGAATGTGTATTTCGTGCCAGGCCCTGGGGAAAGTCCTTGGCTTCTGTTACCTCTCATGTGCACAAGTCCGAAAGGTAGGTAACAATCTCCAACCCCCGTTTAAAGTTGAGGAACTGAGGCCCAGAGAAGTCAAAGATCTAGCTCAAGGTCACAAAGTTGGTGGATTACAGAGCCAGCATTTGAACACAGGTATGCTGACTCAAGATCTTTGCCACTGTGTACACAGCTCCTGGTTTATAGGGATGTCCTAGTCACAGCTCCTTCCCTGGACACCAGAGCCGCACCCTTTCTCTGATAAGAGAGAGTGGTAGCTTTACTGCCACCAACCAAAGAGGCCTTAATATACAACCAACTCTGTTTTACAACAGTTTTTACAAAGCTCTGAGAATTTATGCCAAAACTGAAAACATTGCTTTGGGCATGCTCTCTACTGTTCAGGTAGGCAATGTTAAATGAGCTCTACTTTTCATATGCTCCTATATACCCTCCAGACACAGTCATATAAATTCACTCGACGTCTCTGTCCAAATGCAGGGCTCTCCATTTCAGAAGCTTCCTGGGCTCAGTGGGCTCTTTCGAGCTTGAGGAAGACACCTGGGGGTTGCTCCTCTTAGCATTTTCTAATTTTAACTTATGTCTGCAGAGCTGTGTGGAGGTGCACTAGGGTCACAAGAAAGTTTCTCCGAAAAAAGGTTTTCGGTAAGTAAATGAAGTGAGAATGGTAAAATTCAAATATTACCAGCTGGGACAGGGAAAGGGGTAGAGGGACTGAGCAAAAAGGAAAAAGGACTCATGGACGTGGACAACGGTGTGTGGACGGCAGGGGGGGTGGTTGGGGGATCTAAGGGGACTAAATGGTAGTGGAAAAAA
Organism: Sturnira hondurensis; assembly: GCF_014824575.4. Lineage (NCBI taxonomy): Eukaryota > Metazoa > Chordata > Mammalia > Chiroptera > Phyllostomidae > Sturnira > Sturnira hondurensis. The sequence goes on from NW_028082759.1 coordinate 40,227,726, forward strand.
TACAGTGAAGATTAAATTAAAAGAAAATAAATATTAACATTTTGCAAACCCTCACTGAAATGAGTCTGGGCAAAGGTCATCAATGGAGGTCACATCACAAATAGACACTGGTCACAATATGCCCGCTGATGAAAGAATGCAGTACTACTTCTACAGGGTTTTTGTTGAAAAGTATTGTACCCGAATCAGGTCCAACCTCTGATTCTAAGAGGGTGGATCTCACAATGTAAGAGACAGTCTCTCTGCAATGATTTTACAGAGGATGGCAGAACATTCCCTATAGGACATTTTTTACATCCATCATTGATGAAATCTCACTTAGTCAAGACTTTTCTACAGGGGTTTAAGTTAACATGGTCAGTCCATAGCTTTCTGCTGGTAATTAATTTGATTCAAGAATAGTTGTAGAAGGTGCAAAGACTATCTATAGTCGGATACCAAATGCTTCAGGTTGTGTATGAAACTTGAATTTTCTCATTTCAACATTTTGCAATAGAAAATTTTTCAAACACAAACAAGAAGTAGAATCATGTAATGGCCCTCATGTACCATCACCCAGCTTCCACAATTATCAGCTCATGCCCAACCTGGTTTTGTCTATGTTCCACTTGCACACACGACCCCCTTCCCTCAGAGCATCTGCGTTGGCTTTTTAGGGAGAAAAACATGGTGGTCTTGTCTGGAAGCGGCTCTCTGGTCAACTTTGCTGGGGGCAAAGTAAAAACAATTGATAGACTAGAAAAAATAAAGGCAACATATAACAGAAACAAGAGTGATATATTTAATGTGTATAAGCTTCTTAAAATAGAAACAAAAAGAGCAAATAATTAAAGGACACAAATGGACAAGAAGTATAAACAGTTCATAGAAAAGAAATGCAAATGGACCTAAAAGATATGAAAATAAAACACTTTATCTCACTATAAATATGAAAAACGTAAGTTAAAAATTGTTCCTTACCTGCCAGATTAACAAAACCCAAACTACACATCCTGTTGAAGAGGCCATGAGGAAATAATTATTCTCGCACATTCCTGCTGGGAACAAAAAGTGATACAATCCCATGGATGGAAATGTGGCAATATTAGCAAAATTATGTTTCCCCTTTGTTTTAGGAACCTGACTTCTAAGAGTATATACCATAGATACTCTGGAAAAATGACCCAAAATGTATATATAAGGTTATTTATTGTAGCACTAGCTATTGTTAAAAAAGGAAGCAAACAGTAGATTGATAATTAGAATGATAGAATATTTCAACAACCAAGAAATAATAAAACAAAAAGTAATTGTCTGGAATCAAGAAGATATACAAATTCAAAATCAAAGAAGTTAGATTTGAAAAACCTGCAACACTAAGTTCAAATTCAAAATATTAGCAGAAACTCATGATATATTTTCTCCTACATATTTATCAGTCCATCCACTGAAACAGCCCAGAAACAACTCTTAAGCAATAGGCAGCCCTAAAGCCACCTTGTAATCTTTAAATATCATTTTTCACAAAAGGAACTAAGTCTAGTTGGAGAAATTGCTGATTCTAGTTCTGGCACAGGAAATGGATAACATGTGCCTAGAACATTTATCACACCAGGCAGCAAGGAACTTACATCACCAGGGTTATATCAAAGGATTCAGAAGCCAAGAGGAAGATGCTCTCACTAGCAAAAGACAGAAAATTTTGAGAACTAATAAGAAAAATGACTGCAATGAATTGAAATGTATCAAATATGTTTAAAAATCCATGAGGTCATAATTATACTCAACAACAAAAATTTATTGATCACCTTTGGAGGATACTAGGGGATAGATTCATTATTCTGAAAAGCATGTAAAGATAAGGCAAGAATCAAGGATTTAATCTGCCCTTGCTATACAAACTCTGTTTCAGGGTAACCAAATAGGGTTGTTTCTTTTTAAAGATTTTGTTTATTTATTTATTTTTAGAGAGGGGAAGAGAGAGAAATATCAATATGTGGTTGCCTCTCACATGGCCCCCACTGGCAACTTGGCCCTCAACCCAGGCATGCACCCTGACTGGGAATTGAACTGGCAACCCTTTGGTTTGCAGCCTGTGCTCAATCCGCTGAGCTACACCAGCCAGGAACCACATAGTTTTTAAGGAAAACTTTCTCTTATAGAAATCTCCCAGCTAATAAATGAAGGAATGTTAGAATTAGAATGTTACTATTTTGAAACCCCTACTAAAATAATGGCTCTAGACCAAGGTGATGAACTACAACAAATAAACAGCTATTCATTCTGTGCAATACCACTTACAAAGAATTCTTGGTTAAAAAAATGTGCTTGAATCAATCGCACCTCCAATTTTAGGGTACAGGTGTAGCCACTACTTGACAGAAAACGCTGTCAGAATAACAGGGTGCAGATACAACTATGGCTCAGAGTTGCAAAAAACAAAATGTCAGAAACTGCAACACAAAAGACTCTCTCATGTGTTCATTAAAAAAAAGACAGAAGAAGCCTATTGATTAAAGGATGTTTAAGAGAATGTTTGGAACTTATTTTAATCTGATTAAAACAAACAATTCTTTAAAAAAGGAAAAGATGATACAATCAGAGAAATTCCAATGTTCCTTTTTTTTAAGGTGTGATCATGGTTATGTGGTTTCTGTTTTCAAAGAGGATTTCCCACTTAGAGATACAAATAGAAATAATTATAAATGAAGTGGTTTTCTGTCTTGGATTTGCTTCCAAAGAATCCATTTGGGCCAGGGGCAGCCTATGGCACAGGGAAGCACAGCCAAAATGAGATTGGGCACGTGCTGCTCACGGCAGAAGCTTTCTCTTTGTAGAAATCTCCCAGCTAATAAATGAAGGAATGTTAGAATTAGAATGTTAACATTGCCCTGGCTGGTGTAGCTCAGTGGGTTGAGCACAGGCCTGTGAACCAGAGGGTCGTGTTTCAATTCCTAGTCAGGGCACATGCCTGGGTTGCCGGCCAGTTCCCAGCAAGGGACACACAAGAGGCAACCATACATTGATATTTCTCTTCCTCTCTCCTTCCCTTCCCTCCCCTTCCCCTCTAAAGATAAATAAATAAAAATCTTTTTAAAAAAGAATGTTAACATTTTCAAACCTCTACTGAAATAATGGATCTAGACCAAGGTGATGAACTACAACAAATAGACAGTTATTCATTCTGTGCAATACCACCAACAAAGAATTCTTGATTAAAAAAATGTACCTGACAATTCCCAGTCAGGGCACATGCCTGGGTTGCAGGCCAGTTCCCTGCAGGCCAACTCCCAGCAGGGGATGCACAAAAGGCAACCATACATTGATGTTTCTCTCCCTCCTTCCTTCCCCTCTAAAGATAAATAAATTTTTTTTAAAAATGTACCTGAATCAATCGAACCTCATGGCCAAAGCTTGGTGAGAGTACATGAGGGTCATCACCTGGGTCTCTTCACTTTTATTTGTGTTTGAAATTTTCTATTACAAAATGTTAGCATGAGAAAATTCAAGTCACACACACACACACACACACACACACACATACATCCCAGCTTCCCCCACCTTTCTGCTCCTGTTTTTGAGCAGAGGATCTGGGTCAATGATGGCTGAGTGGTGCATCTTTGTTTCATCCAGCGATTTTCACCCTTTTTCATCTCATGGCACACAGAAACCAATGACTGAAATTCTGCAGCAAACCAAAAAATACATTTCACTGTTTGCCGATCTGAAAAAATAAAAGCTGTCGTTCAGATTCATTCACACCAGATGGCTATTGTTGTGTTGGCTGTTGTCATTTTTTTATTTGACAATCTCAGGGAAAAGAGGTAGTGCCTCTAACCAAATAGTCGGGTACTGCATGTATTAAAAATTCTTGCAGCGCATCAGTGTGCTGAGGTCCATCAGTTGAAAATCAGTGGTTTAAACAATCAAAGCATTTACTTCTTTAAAACATTAGGGAGCATGTTGGATTTAGAAAGCTGCCTGAGAAGAGACTACTCTACCAGGACATCATGGGCTGAGTCCTCTTATTTCACCTTCTGGATTTGGGCTTTCAGAAAATTCAAATGAAGACTCCTGAATAGAAGGTGAATTTGGAGGTCAAGGTATTCAAATATTCATAGTGAAATATAAGAACTCGTCTTTGCCAGCATCTAAATAATGTAACGGCTGAGCTGGGATTTGTGGCCACCTGGGCACCGAGTGAAACAAAAACACCCGTGCAGACACAAGAGCCCACGACCCAGGAGAAAGGGGGCCTGTGGAGGGAAAGGATCCTACTGTCTGCTTGAGCAGAGGCCTCAGGAATTTGCAGGTACTGTGGGCATGTCTTTGGCCTTTCACAGCTTGATTTGAGGTTCTAAATTTCTAATGACCAGGGAAATCTGAGCTGACGGTGGGACTATAAGCAATTATACTAATTGCCATTTGTGCATTCTCATTCCAAACCATGTAGTAAGCATTTTACATTAATTACCTCACTGAATCTTCACAACCTCTCCCCCCATGAGAGAGGCGTTAACACTACACTTTTACAGAAAAGAAAAAGGAGGTTCAGAGAGGTGGAGCAATTTTCTCAGGGCCGCATAGGTGGTGAACGTCTTAGTTTGCCCTCTAACTAGGGAAGTGCGAAATCCTTTCTCCACTGTCTTGGCTTGGCAGGCCACTGGGCAGCACTTCGTGGACACCAGCAGCCGATGTTACTGCAGGGGTGATACACAGAGCATTTCCCGAGTGAAAATCCTAACCCCTGAAATAAGGGCAACAGCACTATCCGGGGAAGAATGAAGACCTTGTCACTGAAGGCAAGGGAGGCCAGAGGTAATTCACGCTTCACTCGGTTCTGTGGCAGCAAATCCAGGGCAACAACAGCACTCAAAGCCTGGCAGGTGCTGGTGGGTAATTCGTAAGGAGGGAATGTATTACACAGATCCTTTTTTCCCCATCACTTTACATTACTCTTAATTTTTTAATACTTCATTTTCTATTGTATTTTTCCATCACCATTTAGCCCCCATTATACCCTCTTCCACCTCCACCCACCACCCCTCCCCTCAACAATCACCACGCTGTTGTCTGTGTCCATGAGTCCTTTTCCTTTATTGCTCAATTCCCCTCCAACAACCTACCCCGCCATGCTCAAAGCTATCAGCCTTACATCACTTTGAAATACATTGAGAATATTTTTAGAGACAAATGCAACCCCTATTCCCCTTGTGGCAAGTAATGTAAGAAAAGCTCATTTATTTAGCATCCTATTGATTAGAAAGTAGTGATCCATTCCAATGAGAATTGATGACTGTAAAGATGACCTGAGGGCACTGAGATATCTGAAAGAGGCTTATGACTCATCAAAATGCAATTATATTCCAGAGAGGCAGAGTGTTAAATACGTCTTATTGAATTAAATTTATCTGGCAATGGCTCAGCTGCATATGGTTATAAGAAATCTATATAAACAGAGTATTTGATTAACCAGAATAATACATTCCCTACCTTACTGGCTTTGCTGCCATTGAATCCCGATAAATAGGACCTCTGTCATATACATATTTATTCCATCACATGAAGGTTTTGGAGAAGACAAGCTTTTTAAAACTGAACCAGAAAGAATGTGGTTGAAATTATGTGGAGACAGCCCTTTCAAAGTAGGTCATTTCTAGGGAGAAATTTAACACTACAGCGTGGGAGCCTACAGCGATTACCTAACACATTGGGAAGGGCTCCTAAACCTGAAGGAAATAATATAGGTAAAACCCTGTATATGCCCAATAATTGTTTAAAACTCAAAATGGCAGCTATTGTTACTATTATCCTATTATAATTACTAACAGCATGATCCTTGCCTTGCAGGTCTTTATAATAGAATCATATTGGTGGAAACTGGCTTGTGTTGTCTTCTATTTTGTCTTTATGAGTGGGTGTGGGCCTTTGGTCTTAGTTCAAGATTCACATGAACATAGTGCAATCTAATAATCACCATGCTATTCCCTGTTTTATCCTTTTAATTCATCCTAAGTAAGCAAATAAATGAAAAGCCATCACAAGAAAAAAGACTATTTCTAAAGTAGAAAATGTGACTGAGCACTGTTGTCAAGTGAAATCTCTCAGCTGACATAAGGAAGCAAAGAATACTGATGATCTCATTGTCTCTCCATCACGGGGTCAGTTGGGGTTCCCCAGAGAAGCAAAACCAATAGTATGTGTATCTATATGAAAAGAGATGTCTTTTAAGGAATTGGCTTATGCAATCACGGAGGCATGCAAGTCCAAAATCTGCAGGGTGGGCCAGCAGACTGAAGAACCAGGAAGAGACGATGTTGCAGTTCAAGTCCAAGGCCACCTGCTGACAGAATTTATTTTCCCTCAGGGGAGAGCAATCTTTTGTTCTATGCAGGCCTTCAGTGACTGGATGAGGCCCACCCACATTAGGGAGGTCGATCTGCTTTACACAATTTAAATGTTAAGTGTGTCTAAAAACAGCCTTACAGAAATATCCAGAACAATGTTTGAGCACATATCTGGGCTCCCTGGCCCAGCCAAGTTAACAAATAAAACTAACCATCACAATCTCTCTCCCTTAGTTTAATCTCTCTTTCAGTTAAGTGACTTGCCCTAGCACATATCAGCTAGTAGATAGAAGAATCTAAATTTGATCACAGTTCCTCAGAGTCCATATCACTTGTGATTTCTTTTCATGCTGCCCCGGAGGTAAGGGGGAAAAAATCGGAAAAATGCTTTCTTCTCTACCAGAAGGAACCTGTGATGGTAAGTGTGTAGTATTACATGCTGTTGCATGATATAATCTCTAGTTAGGGGAATCATGAGGAAAAGTACTCATGCCAATATATACCCAAGCCTGTTGACTGCAAACCATGCCTCCTCTTCTAAAGAGACTCAGTGGTGCTTTTCCGTCACAACCCACCACACCCTCTTAACAATCATCACTTGTCAGGGATTTTTACTGAGACCCCCCCCCACCCCCCCGCAGGGCTCTCGCCCGAGCAGATGACCTTGTATCTTATCTCTGCCAGCCCCCAACTGTGACTGACGGTTGGATGTAGCTTGTGGCAGAGCTGTTCCAAAGAGCCACTGAGAGGCAAGGAGCCAACAGCCAGGCTACTTTTTGATCTGTAACTGGCCCCTTCTAGCACCTTGGGAGACCCACACCAGCATTCCCCTTAGGAAACCATGTCTTTTGGCTCTTGCTCCGGACCACCCTTATTTATGGCTTGGTGTCCTGGGGAGGAAACACTGAACTGGAAAAACATAACACAGGGGTTATGATAGAATCACTTGTGCTGTTTGCTTTTCAAGTTTCTGTTGGTATTTGGGCTGCAAGAGCAACCTACCTCTTTCTTTTCCCCATGCCCCCCAGACAACCTTAGTCCTGCTTTTGTCTGGTGCCTAATCTCCAGACTGGCAGAGCCACGACATGCCAGATGCAGACATGAAAATCACAAACCAGCCCATGGGGCATGACCCAAGAGGCACGTCCAGAGCAAGCTGGATCCGGCACGGCCACCTTCTGTCTTCACACAGGAGCATCTGTCTTCCCCTCTGCAGTGCCTCTTGCTGCAAACAGTGGCCCACTGTTTGCACATTAGCCAAACCTCTGAAAACCAAGGCTAATCTGAAAAACAATGCAAAGGCAGTCAGTCCTAAACCAAGGCAGCTGTGTGCTAGTGGTAAATTATTGCTGACGAGAGGTAACCTTGGGAGTCCAATGCAAAGATAATGACCAGAAACCGGAAAAGTGGTCGTCTTAATTCAAAAAGCACACTGCTAGCAATAGGGCAGTGTCCAGAAGAGGATGCCTAATAAAATAGTCCTGCACTGGGAAGAAGATAATAATATTGGGGTGGCCAAGAAGTCCACTTAGTTTTTTCCATAAAATAAAAGATACATTTTGTCATTTTCACCAATAACTTTATTAATTTGGATATTTTGAGTATGTCAGCTATCTCCCATGTGTTATAACATTAATTGTTCTCAATCAAAGTCTTGGTTTAATCGCTGTCAACTTCAACTGGTCACTGGACCATGGAGCATTGTCTAGAGAGAAATCTCTAGCATGAAACTTCACAAACCCCTTTTGACAGATTTGATCAGTCACAGCACCTTCTCCATACCCTGCATGAATCTTTTTTGTGTGTTTCAGTTACATTTTTACCTTTCTTTATTTCTTGAAATAATAAAGCATAATATGCCAAAAAAGTCATGTATATCTTCCATCTTCAATATTAAAATGGCTACAGAAAAATTCACCAATTTTGATAAGTTTTTTTAAATGCATGCTGATATGACAGCTGTCACAACACAATCTAACAAAATTGTTTAGAATGAAGTTAAAGACAACTGAGCACTACTAGAGCCATCTGACAGGAAAAACCAAATGAACTTTTTGGCCAACCCAATGTACTGACTCATTCAGATCCCCAAATGGCACAATGAGATATATACATAATAGCACTATTGCTATTTTCTAGATAAGGAAATAAGTACATTTGCACAAAGCAGAACACCTAGTAAAGTGGTTCTACCAGAATTTAAAACTAGGAAGTTTGACTCTCAAGTCTAAAAACTTAACCACTCTACTAGACTGCATTCTAATTTTATAAGTTCTTAATGCTTATGAGGCTTATTTGGGCTGTTGAAATTCATCATTTTTTATTCCCCCATGATATTTTTCATAATATCATACACATTATACTAGAGACAATAATAAAATTGTATACTTGCTATACTTCCCCCTTAGCCACAGGGCAGGGATTCCAAGACCTGCAGGGACACCCAAAACTGCAGGTAGTACTGAGCCCGATGGATACTGTGTTCTTTTCCCATACACGCATACCTAAAATAAAGAATCAATTAGACACATTAGGAGATTAACTATAACTAGCAATAAAATAGAATAATGATAATATACTATAATAAAAGTTATGTAAATGTTTTCTCTCAAAATATCTTCCTGTACTGTACTCACCTTTTCACTTAGAGGAAGCACTTTACAGCTTCTCTTTGGTGTATCCAGATTGCCAGCATCACTGTTTTTGTACTTTGGGACCATTGTTAAGTAAAACAAGGATCACCCGAGCACAAGCACTACACTATTGCAACAGCCCGTCTGATACCCGAGAGGGCTACTACGTGACTAGCACGCAGGGAGCCCTGCAGAGTGTGCATACACTGGCCAAAGGGATGATTCACATCCCAGGCAGAATGGGGTGGGATGCCACGTGATTTCATCATGCTACTCAGGAGAGTGCACAATTTGAAATTTATGAATCGTTTATTTCTGGAATTTTCCATCTAATATATTTTCAGACTGCAGTTGGCCATAAGTAACCAAAACTATGGAAAGCAAAACTGTGGATAAAGGGGAACTGCTGTATTTTATCCTTTCAATGCTGTTTTTCACCAAATGAGATCTTGGCCATGTCTTACCTCCGGAATTCCCCATATATGTGACTTTTGCTGAGATGCCCAAGTTTTAACCCAAATTGGTTGTTTAAAATATGGTATCACATTGCTCATTCCCATTTATACTACGTTGTTTCTTCTTTTGGGTCATGTTAAGTTTTAGCTTCTTTCAAGAATGATTCCATTTTTTCAGAAATTAAAACCTTAAATTGAGCTCTAGTTTAACATCTCAAATTTGGATTTTCTGGTTTTTATTTTTTGTAAAGGATATCTATTTTTTCATTCAGCATCTTCCTAAACTCGTACACCATTGAGATCATTTTATTCAGCATCTGCCGATAGGTGAGCAATGTGTTTTGAGGGAAATAGAAATTTTACAAAGTTTTTAAAAATGTCATTCCAATGCCTTAAAAAGTCCTTGTGGTGTCATGGCTGTGCTCTGGCCTAACTCTTCACTTAACTGTGTGACATCATAACCTCTTAAAGGTTTCCTTGTATGTGAGTCTAGGTATCAAAGGGTCTTGTTGACTTTGACTCTATGATTCCAAGATGTCCTCTCTCTCATCCACCCCAACTCAGTGTGCTGTCTGCCCCCACCCTAGACTGGCACTTGGACCCAACTCAGGATCTTGCCAGATTTTTGCATCCTTCTCGCATCTATTATCTCCAGGACATCTGAACAGAGCTACGTGCCAATTATGCGCTACTCAAGTAATTGCACAAGTCTGAGGCTGCCTCCATTAAAATGATGTTTGGGCTGAAGAAAACTCAATTTGGAAAAGAAAAAAGATACCCAAGTTTGCCAGAGAATTTTCTTAATGCTTCTAATAATCTGGAGTTGGCGGAGCTGCGGCCTCTCCCCAGCAGCAGGAATGTCTCTTCGGCATTCTTCCTGCCTTAGCGTGTGCTCCTGTGGAACTGCACTCCCGCCTTTCTATCTCCGTTGTCGCCACATGTTTTAAGGCAAACTGAGGGAGAGCCTGGTAAACTAAGTGCTGCTGAATGAATAAAACAGGAATTACATACCACTCACCGTTGACTGCAGTTACTTTGTGTCTAAGTACGATTAAGACATTTACTCTTCACACTAAGCCTGTGACATAGGCAGATACTCATGTCATAAAAGTTTTATTTATCTTCATGTTACAGATAAGAAAATTAAGACAGAGAAAGGTGAGTTGGTCTGACTTCCGAGTCCACGTTCCTTACCGCCACATCGCCCACGGACAGCACCAGGATGATAGTTTACACATCATGAGTACCTGCAATGCACTGGACATATTACAAACGTAATATGAAGAAGAAATTTGCTCATGAAATTAAAACATTAGCTTCTAAGATAGCTGTATTTTAAGGAAGGGGTGAAATTCTTCTCAGAGAGACATGATGCTTTTATTTAGTTCAGTGGCTTTTCAATTCTAGCTACATATTAAAACCACCTAAGGAGGGTTTTTTTGAGATGTTAATATCTAAAACCTACCCCAGACCTGGGGCTGTGTCTCAGACGTCAGTAAGCTTTGCAGGTGACTCTGATGCCCAGCAGGCTGAGAACCACTGGTTTACTTTGATCAACACACTTAGTACCGTTTTTGGTGTAAACATGATTTGAAAGAAAAAAAATGTCAAAAAAGAAAAATAAACATTCTGCATAATAAAGTTGGGAGAATTTGGAAACTTCTCCAATAGGAAGAAGAGCTGGAGCTGGGGGTTAGCTAGAATAGGGAGAAACTATCTGGAAATCGATATAGACAGTCCAGGAGAAGAGATTAAAGACCCAACAACAGGACACCAGGCAAGACCCTGCGGGGAAAAGACGGTATATATAGTAGGTTACAAACACGAACACACTACTTCACTCGTCTCTGTGTGCACACCCGTTGCAAAATAGCTTTGCAGCTCCTCTCTTCCGGAGGAGGATCCTTTCCCCTCCTCTTGAATTTGGGCTAACCCTGTGACTTGCTTTCACCAACAGAACGTAGTAGAAGTGACAGAGTGCCAGTTCTAGGCCTAGGTCTCAGAAAATTGGACTATCAAGGTTACCTCTCGTCAGCAATAATTTACCACTAGCACACAGCTGCCTTGGTTCAGGACTGACTGCCTTTGCATTGTTTTTCAGATTAGCCTTGATTTTCAGAGGTTTGTGCCCTGCATACTTCCAGGCACTGGCCATGTGAACAAGCCTGCACTAATCTCCTGTGAGATGAAAGAACACACAAAATAGAGCTTATGCTTCCCAGCAAGCCCCCAGACATGTGAGAGTTCAGCCAAGATCGGCAAACTGACCCACAGCTCACTGAAGATCCCTGTGAGAGTCCAGCTGAAACCGGAAGAACTGCATAGCTGATCCTCCATTGTTAATGAACAGAATTGTGACCACTAGATTTGGGATGACTTGTTATGTAGCAATACCTAACTGATACAAATGACTAGTGAGGCGGCCTATGGAATGACTGAGAGACATTAGAAGGGTAACACCAAACACTAAGTTCTAGGTTGTTGTCTGGTCCATGCCTTAAACCCTCTTGAACCACCCCAACTAGGCCCACATCTCCAAGAAATGCAACCACCTTGGTCAATGATTTTTTTCCTAGTGAATAAAGGGGCTGGGGGACAGTGAGGGCAGTCATAGCAGGAGAGATGAAGAGGGGATTTGAACCCTGGCCGGTATGACTCAGTTGGTTGGAACATCATCCCACAAACTAAAATGCCGCAAGTTTGATTCCTGCTCAGGGCACATGCTTCCATTATAGGTTCAGTAGCCCGGTCAGGGTGCCGCACATGTGAGGCAACTGATCGATGTTTCCCTCTCACACAGATGTTTCTCTCCCTCTCTCTCCCTTCCCCTCTCTAAAATTAATTAGTATGTCCTCCGTGGGGATTAAGAAAAAAACAAAGAGAAAACTTAAAAATTCTGCAGAGGCAAGAAATCAGAATGAGAGATTATCAGGAAGAAAAAGATTCCCCCACAAAATTCAGAGAGCTATAAAGGAGGGGAAAGGGGACAAGCCACAATGTATGTAATAGATCTCGGATGGGTTCATCAGGAATTGAAAAGAAAAGGTGATTCCATCAGGCTGGAGGGCTCAGGAAGACACCTGCAGCGGAGCCCTGACATGCTGGCATTATTTCACTTGATCCTCACGTCAGCCCTAACAGTGAGATATTTATTACCCTCATATTATAAATGAGAAACCATTCTAATCTAAAGGTTCAATATCCGCCTCAAGATGACTCAACAGGGAAGAGGTAGAACTGGATTTGTCTGACTCCAGCTGAGTGAATCTGATTAGGTGGCCAGAACTCCAAGGTCTCAGGCCTCCTGGGCGGTGGCATTTCACTGAATCCTGTCCTTATTTGAAGGCTGAATAGAGTGACTGCAAGTCCCCAGATTCGAATCCTCCCATCCCATCTAACTGCCATCCCAACCAACCACCCAGTGATTGTTCACTCCAGTGACCAGTCCCCTTGACTTCCCCCACCCCGTACACCTGTTCTCAACGAGAGCCAGTGCCATATCGTTCCTGTGGCCTCCCTGCCCTCCCCCATCTGATGGGACTGGGCACTCAAATCAGGAGCCAGGACCAGCCCAGAACTGCTCCAGTGATCAAATCCCACCCCAAGATGTGGTGCCTCTCTCCCCAGAGCCTATACTTGGCTGGGAAGCTCAAAGCAAGCTTCACACACTCCAGCATGTTCCTCTGTGTGTGCCAGATGGGAAAATCAAGACATGATTTGTTAAGGCCAGAGGTCACAGGGGAGCCCAGTCCACAAGAACCCAGGGGAGCCAAATCCTCAGCCTCTCTCTCTCCACCCATGCAGGGTCCACATCATCTGTGTACACTGGAAATTTCCTCCTTAAAAAGTATGCTCCCTTGAGGAAAAAAACAAACAGTGCCACCTGATTTTTCTTTCAAATGCCAAAAGAATAGGCTAAGCTTGATTTTACCTTCCCAGGTCTCCAGGGCATACAAGGAGGGCAATTAAGCTCATTATTTTCCCATCTGCTTGGCTTGCAGCCCTCACGGATACAGTGTCCAGTGGAAGGATCCTGAGCTTCAGTTCCCTCTGGCCCTGGCAGAGAGTTTAATCCTTATAGCTGGAGCAGAGATTTGCCTTAGGAGATCAGGCAGGCCAGATAACAATGAGCTGAATGTGAAGCACCTTCACTTCATGCTAATTGCAAACCCAGTTTGGAGCTTCCCATTTGTGAGAAGCTTTTATCATAACTGATCACGTATTTTATGGAAGGGTGGTTACAGAGACAGCTTGGTTCAGGTTCCTGGGTTGGGAGCATGCCCACCAGTCTCTCCCACGGTGACTCACAGACATATGCCTTACGCCCATCTCCATGGAGGCCGTGACCTTCATCCATGAGCCTCTGTCACCCGAAGGTGACCTCACCAACTGTCAAAGCTACCTCTTCTGGGGTCCCACAGCTTGTAGATGTATGTCGGGGCTGCTCTGCTTACTCTGCCTGTAACTGTTTCCCAGCTGTTGACTACCTTAAAAGGTCCCTTCAGGGCCTCTGCACATCCCACACACTTCCTGTTGCTAACAGCTGAGTCTAAGCTTTTCATGGCTGCTTGCAAGATAATTAAAACCCAGGGCCTGGAGGGTCAACTTTCCAAGGGCAATTATGGCCCCAATTACCAGCCACTCACCATGAAGAACCATCTGAGCTTCACTCACATCCAGTGAACTGTTAACCTGACTTTGAACTTTACAAGTCTGGAAAATCACAGAGTGAGAGTAAGGGAAGAAGGGTCAGTGGACACACTGGAGGGATCCAGAAGGTTAGTGGCTTTGAGCTAGTTACCTAACCTGTCCTCATTTGTACAATAGAGATCCTACTGCCTGCTTCATGGGGTTGTTGTAGATAAAGTGCCTAAAACAAACTGCAGGTGTGAGTAATGCTTACCCCATGTTGCTGGGCCAGCTCTGCACCCTGCTCTCTGGAACTAAGGTTGGGCTTCAGGCTCAACTTCCTCTGTCAGTGGTTAGTTAGGAGAGCTAGTTCTATCACCTTTAGACCGACACTCCCCATCTGCGTGGCAGGGACACACCCCACCATTTTCAGCCTTCCCACGTGGCATGAGGCTAAACAGAATCCCTGAGGTGGGAGCATTTCCTAGTCAAGAGGTTAATTGTTCTCAGAGCCTCCAAGTGCTGAGTAAAGGGAGCAGCACAGACAGGCGTTAGGAAGAAAGGCCTTTGTGGGGTCTGTGGCAGGAAGGAGCCCAGGAGAGCAGCAGGCACAGGGGAAAGGCAGGGCCTCAACCTCCAGAGCAGCCACGCCAGCCAGTCAGCAGCATCTCTTCTTGAAAATAACAGGAGGCTCCTGCCTTTAAACTGACTCCTATTGGGGGCCCTGGGTCTAAGGGACCTAGGATGTCTCTGGGACTTGGAAGTCTGCCATATTTCCACATGAAGGCCCAACCTTGGGCCTTCAATCCAACAGCAGGCCCCCACACAGTGGGAAGGACAACATCTCTCGCAGTGCAGTAGGAGTAACTCATGCGAAAGAAAGCACAGTGGTCAGAAGCTGCTGTAAGTCAGGCCTCATTTTACAGCCTCACAGAATGTGTGAGTGGCAAGCAACCTTGGAAATCATCTTCACAAGGTCATGCATATGCTTTATTTAACATCACATCCCTCTCCCATTGACCCTGCTACATAACCAAAGCTCGGTGAATGTTTATTTTTGAATTAATAGTTTGAGCCCAACCCTCTGCAGTGTGCACAGGAAACAATCCTGAAGCGTAGTGGTGACATTTGTGGAAGAGGAGAGGCTGGTCCCTGGTCTCCAGTTTCTTGCCTCCTGCTTCATTCTAGAAAACATCATCAGTAACAGGAGCATCACCACAGCCCATTCATTCTCAGTGTCCCAGCTTGTGGCCTTCAGCACACGGGTCATTCCGTCCCAAAGTCTGACCCAAGGCTAGTCAGAGCCCTCCCCAAACCAGTATTCAGAGAGCCCCAGATCAGCCTGCCAAGTTCAACAGTGGTCATTCCACCTTGCCTGGAGTCGATGGGTTTGCTATGGTCCTGGCGGGCAGCCATTCATTTCTCAGGCACTAGGATTTGAAATGATAAGAAATACGGTTGCCTGCATGGAATTTGGAGAAGCAGGAAGAGAGGGCAGCTGGCAACAGAAAATGAAAAAACACTCATTTTGAAAGTCACAAAAGACCCTCAAATCAATGACAGATTTATAACTACACCCTAAGGAAGATAAGCCGTCCCCACGAACACAGGCCCTTGCCCAGTCCCCATGTCTTTCTGCTCCCAACCATTTCAAGCCAGAAGCCTTCAGGTACCAAGAGTTAACACACCAGGCACCTGGCCAAAATCATGGCAATACCTGCCAGGCCACAATGGCCAAACTCTGTCCTTCCTGTTCAAAGGGACTCTAAAACACAGCTCTGCATGGTGAGTCGTGACAAATTTAATCAAGATATGAAAATTGAACCACATATGTTCTATGTTGTTGCTACTTTAGAAAAACACTGTCCATTTTCAGAAGCTGAGAGGCTAGCTTTTCAAAAGACTGAGCTCTTTCTACCCCAGGGAGCCTTATCAGGCCTTTGTCTCAGGCTATACTCACCTGGCTTTGAGCATAGCCAGAACTGACAGTGTCACACCCCCAGGAAGCTTGTTCTGGACACCACTCTGCTGCTGAATCAGAACCTCTGGGGACAGGGCCCTCGGTTCTTCAACCCCTCTTCCCCATGAAACTGAAGTTTGATGACTGGTCTGCTCTGCCCTTACCCCAGGTGTTGGTGCTGGATCACTAAATACCAGAGGAGAAGGAGATGGGGGCGTTGATGCACTGAGATAAGAAATGGGAATGACTCGATGCCAAATGTGGTTGTAGTCCCAGAGCCTGGGAAGGGGATGGGGCTTCTCCAGGGCTATCACAGGCTTCCACCATGCCACCCATAGGCAAGAGAACTTCAGTTTGGGTTTGGCAAGAGTGGATGCTAAGAGATTTAGGAAGCCAAACTGAGAGCACCACACCAAGCATAAAGTCTGGATCAAAGGGAAACACAAAATCCCAACAGAAAAATTACTACTAACAAAATATATAGTAATAGTAATTTTTTTAAAAAAAACTCCCAGGTAACAATAGTTCAGGATCAGATGGCTTCACAGTTGAATTTTAACAAACATTCAAAGAAGAATTAATGCTTATCTTTCTCCAACTATTCCAAAAAATTCAAGAGGAGGGAAGGCTCTTAAATGCATTTCACAAGGCCAGCAATCCCCTAATTCCAGAACCAGACACATACGTTACACAAAGAAAAAGAAAATTATGGGCCAGTATCTCTGATGAATGTAGATGCAAAAACCCTCAACAAAATACTAACAAACCAAATTCAGCTATACATTAAAAACATCATACACCATTATCAAGTGGCATTTACTCTGGGGATTCAAGTTTGGTTCAATATCTGCAAATAAATTAATGTAATACACCATGTAAACAAAATAAAGGATAAAATCATTTAATTATTTCAGTACATACAGAAAAAGCATTTGACAAAATCCAATGTCCATTTATGACAAAAACTCTCAGCAAAGTGGAAATAGAGGGAACATACCTCAACATAATAAAGGCCATATGTGACAAACCCACAGCTAACATCATACCTAATGGGGAAAGGCTGAAAGCATTTTTTTAGATCAGAAACAAGACAAGGTTGTCCATTTTTACCACTGTCATTCAACATAGTAAATAGGAAGTCCCAGCCACAGCAATTAGACAAGAAAAATAAATAAAAGGCATATAAATTGGAAAGAAGTAAAACTGTCATTATTTGAAGATGGCATAAAGCTAAGGAAGCACCAAAAAACCTATTAGTACTAACAAATGAATGCAGCAAAGTAACAGGATACAAATTTAATATTTAGAAATTAGTTGCATTTTTATACAGAAATAACAAACTCTCAGAAAGAGAAATCAAGAAAACAATCCCACTTTTCCAATTGCATCAAAAAAATACCTAGGAATAAATTTAACAAAGGAGGTAAAATACCTGTACTCTGAAAATCATAAGACATTGAAGATAAAAATTGAAAAAATACAAATAAATGAATAATAGCATACACTATGATCAAGGATAGGAAGAATTAGCATCATTAAAATGTTCATACTATCCAAAACAACATATAGATTCGGTGTAATCCTATCAAAATACCAATGGCACTTTTATTTACAGAACTAGAGAAAATAATCCTAAAATTTATATGGAACCATGAAAAACTCCAAATAGTCACAACAATCTTTTTTTCCCCAATTTTTTTATTTAATTATTTTTCAAGTACAGTTTTCTGTATATTACTCACATCCCATCCCACCCCCATGCTCCCCCCTCCCTCCCATTTCCACCCTTCTCAGTTGTTGTCCATGTATCCTTTATATATGTTCCTCTAAATCCCTCCCCTATTTCCCCTGAAATTCCCTCCCCTCTCCCCTCTGGTCACTGTCAGCCTGTTCTCTATTTCAGTGTCTTTGGTTATATTTTGCTTGCTTGTTTGTTTTGTTGTTTAGCTTCCTGTTAAAGGTGAGATCATTTTGTCCTTTAACACCTGACTTATTTCACTCAGCATAATGCTTCCCAGTTCCATTGATGATGTTGCAAAAGGTAGGAGCTCCTTCTTTCTTTCTGCAGCATAAAATTCCATTGTGTATATGTACCATAGTTTTTTGATCCATTCATTTACTGACGGGCACCTAGGTTGCTTCCAACTCTTGGCTATTGTAAATTGTGCTGCTATGAACATTGGGGTGCATATGTTCTTTGGGATTGGTGTTTTAGGGTTCTTAGGATACAATCCTGGCAGTGGAATGACCAATGGAACAGAATAGAGAACCTAGAAGTAAACCCAACTCTCTACAGTCAATTAATATTTGACAAAGGGGGCAGTAACATAAAATTAAAATGGGGTAAAGATAGCCTCTTCAACAAATGGTGTTGGGAGAACTGGACAGCTACATGCAAAAAAATGAAACTCAAGCACCAACTTACACCATACACCAAAATAAATTCAAGGTGGATAAAAGACTTAATTATAAGCTGTGACATCATTAAAGTCCTAGAGGAGAACATTGGCAGGAAAATCTCAGATATTTCACGCAGCAACATTTTTAATGATATGTCCCCTAGAGCAAGAAATATAAAGGAAAGAACAAACAAATGGGATCTCATGAAAATAAAAAGCTTCTGTGCAGCTAAAGAAAACAGCATTAAAATAAAAAGACAACAACAATCTTAAGAAAAACAAAGCTACCTGATAGCAACCTATACTACAACATTATAGTAATTAAAACAGCATAGTTAAGCATAAGAACAGGCACATAGATCCATAAAACAGAATAGAGGACAAAAATAAACTCAAGCCTATATGAGCAATTAATCTATTACACAGGAGGCAAGAATATACAATGGGGTAAAGATTGTTCAATAAATGGTGTTGGGAAAACTAGACAGATACATGTGAAAAACAAAACTAGATCACCTTACATTGTATACAAGAATAAACTCAGAATGAATTAAACACTTAAATATAAGACCCCAAACCATAAAATTTCTAAAAGAAAACATAGGCAGTAAACTTCATGATGTTTCTCTTAGTAATATTTTTTTCTATCTCCTTAGGCAATGGAAACAGAAGAACAAATAAGCGAAGTTTTATCAAAGTAAAAGTTTTTGTGCACAAAGGAAACCATTAACAAAATGAAAAGACAGCCTACTAAATGGAAGAAGATATTTTCCGATGATACATCCAATAAGAGGTTAATAACCAAAATTTATAAAGAACCCATGCAACTCAACACCAATAAAACAAAGAATCCAATTGAAAAGTGGGCAGAGATCTGAATAGACATTTCTCCAAAGAGGCCATACAGATGGCAAACAGACATGTGAAAACATGCTTAATGTCACTAACCATCAGACAGATGCAAATTAAAACCATTAGGAGACCCATTTCACACCTGTCAGAATGACTGTCATCAGTGACTCAACAAACAACACCTGTTGGTGAGGATTTGGCGAAAAAGAAACCTCCATGTCTGGATAGATTGCAAAGTGATGCAGTCACTTTGGAAAAAAGTATGGAGGTTCCTCAAAAAATTAAAACAGAGCTATTTTATGACCCAGCAATTCTACTTCTGTGTATTTACCTGAAGAAATCAAAAACACAAATTAGAAGAGGCATACACACCCCTGTGTTCATTGCAACATTATTTACAATAGCCAAGATATGGAAACAATATACACTCAATAGAATATGTTGAGTACTCAATAGTGCTCAATAGAGTACTCAATAGGAAATTGGATGAGAAAGCTGTGGCACATATTTACAATAGAATATTACTCAGCCATAAAAAAGAATGTAATCTTACCATTTGCCACAATTTAATGGACCCAGAGTATTTTATGCTAAGTGAAATAAGTCAGAGATAGACAAATACCATAAAATTTAACTTGCGCATACAATCTAAAAACAACAGGAGACTTCCGCCAAGATGGAGGGATAGGTGGAAACACTGTGCCTTCTCCCACAACCAAGTTTGAATACAACAAAGGGTTGGAGAACAAAGACACAGCCAAAGGACAGAAAATTGAATTATACGGAAGTCCGACAACCACTAACCGTTCAACTGGACGGTA
This sequence comes from Sturnira hondurensis, assembly GCF_014824575.4. Lineage (NCBI taxonomy): Eukaryota > Metazoa > Chordata > Mammalia > Chiroptera > Phyllostomidae > Sturnira > Sturnira hondurensis. The sequence goes on from NW_028082759.1 coordinate 40,247,801, forward strand.
AGAGGGGCAGAGTCAGCATCGAGCGGAGCAGGGTCGGGCAGGACAGATCCCATGACCTAGGCGCACAAGTGGCCCGGACCCAGTCAGGGTGTGGGGCAGACTGACTGCGGTCACACATTCGCGCACAGCGAGACGGACCACGCAGGCCCCAGGGGGCGAGGGCTGACAGCAGTGGCACACTGGCATGCAGTGGGACGAAACGCGTGGGCCCGGTGACAGTGGCAGCTGCGGCAGGCGGCTGGCGGCTGATGGCAGACGGGACGCCATTGTTCCTCTTTGACCCCGCCCCCACATACAACGTCACAACCCAGCGACTTAGTTGCCCTGCTCTAGTGAACACCCAGGGCTCGGATCCTGCTATGTAACAGGCACAAACAGCCCAAAAGATGGCGTAAGAAGAACTCAAAGTCCCAGAGCCCATAACTCTCAGCGACCGAGAAATTGCCAGCCTCTCAGAAGCACAATTCAAGACACTGTTTATCAGGATGCTCAAAGAACAGTCACATAATTTGTGACTATTGATTATAGTCACAAATTAGAGGAACCTATGAAGGCTAAACTAATTGAAATGAAGGGAGATGTCCAGGAAACCAATAACGATGGAAAGGAAACTGGGACTCAAATCAATGGAATGGACCAGAAGAACAAAACATCCAACCAGAAAGGAATGAAAAAATAAGAATGCAAAAAAATGAGGAGAGGCTTAGGAACTTCCAGGACATCTTTAAATGTTCCAACATCCGGATTATAGGGGTACCAGAAGGGGGAAAGAAACAGCCACAAGTGGAAAACATATTTGAACAAATAATAAAGGAGAACTTCCCCAGTCTGGCAAAGGAAATAGACTTCCAGGAAATCCAGGAAGCTCAGAGAGTGCCAAACAAGTTGGACCCAAGAAGGAACACACCAAGGCACATCATAATTAAATTAGCTAAGGTTAAAATGAAGGAGAGAATTCTAGAAGCAGCAAGAGATAAGGGGACAGTCACCTACAAAGGAGTACCCATCAGACAGCGGATTTCTCAAAAGAGACCTTCCAGGCAAGAAGGGGCTGGAAAGAAGTATTCCAAGTCATGAAATCCAAAGACCTACAGTCAAGATTGCTTTATCCAGCAAAACTTTCATTTAGAATGGAAGGACAGATGAATTGCTTCTCAGATAAGGTCAAGTTCAAGGAGTTCATCATCACCAAGCCCTTATTGTATGAAATGCTAAAGGGACTTATATAAGAAAAAGAAGATGAAAAATATTAGCAGTGAAAGGACAGCAAACTCACAGTTATTAACAACCACACCTAAAACAAAAGCAAACCAAGAGGACAGCTAGATCAGGAGTGGAACCATAGAAATGAAGAACACATGAAGGGTTAGCAACAGGGGAGTGGGAGGAGGAGAAGGGAGAAGGCACAGAAAATAGCATAGAAGGTAGGTAGAAAATAGGGGGGAGGGCAAGAATAGTATGGGAAATATAGAATCTAAAGAACTTGAGACACATGGTTATAAACTAAGGGGGGAGAATGGTGAGGGAGGGAGTGTGCAGGTGGAGGAGAATGAAGGGGGGAATAGAACAACTGTAATGGTATAATCAATAAAATATATTTTTTAAAAAATAAATAAATAAAAAATAAAAGGAACTGAAAAAAACTACAAAGAAAACATAAACAGATTCATAGATTCAGAGAATAAACTGATGGTTGTCAGATGAGAAGGGACTTGGGAGGCTGTCCGAAAAAAGGGAAGGGATTAAGAAGTACTAATTGGTAGTTACAAAATAGTTACAAGGATGTAAAGTACAGCATAGGGAACGTAGTCAGTGATATTGTAATAACTATGTATGGTGTCAGATGGGTACTAGAATTATCAGGGCGTCACTTCATAAATTACATAAATGTCTAATACTATGCTGCACACCTGAAACTAATGTAAATAATATTGAATGTCATCTGTAATAGACAAATTAAAAAAAGATGGGAAATAGCAAGTGTTGGCAAGGATATAGAGAAAAGGGAACACTGTACACTGTTGGTAGGAATGCAAACTGGTGTGGCCACACCAGTGGCCACTAGTGTGGCCACAGTGGCCATACAGTCTGGAAGCTACCCCAAAATATTCAAAATAGAACCTCCCTGTGATCCAACAATCCCATATACATCATGTGGGATTATTAATACCCCCTCATACATGCATAGCCCATTAATAACCCTGTAGAGACTTGAATACTCTTTAGAGATGACCAAGCACTTACTTGTCTCATCCTGTCATCTTAAACACACTGTGGGGTTGACATCAGTTTTCTTATTTTATATGTGAGGACTTTAAAGTTCACTAGCGATTAACAAAGGCAGGACTAGTATCTAAGGCTTTGAACTCCAAGCCCAGTGTTCTCTGCATGTTAAGATAATTGCAGTTATCAACACCTCTTCCACAATTCTCTCACCTGGCAGAAGCCTGAGCCCAAGACAAGGAAGTTTTGATAGTGTTCTGAGAATGGCCAAGTCTGGAGAATGGCCTCAGGAAGAAGCAAGGCCCAGGCAGGGTGATAGAGCTCCTCTCAGAGCCGGGAAGACAGGCAGCTGCCTGACTCCTGTGGTGGGCACAGGTGCATAGCATGTGCTCTCTCGGAAATTCATTGAACTGGGACCTGGAGGCCTGGGTTCCAACTCAACTGGATCACTAAGTCACCCTGAGCAAAACCTGGGGTCTCAATTTCTCTGTGCAAAAAAAGGAGAAAGAGGCCTGGTATTCCAGGTCCTCAGAAGCTCCAAATTTGTCATCTTTTGGAGTGAATTGGTTTGCATGTGCTGCTGTGGGACCAAGAATAACCAACTAACATTATTGTCGAGAGTTTGGCTAAGCCACTCCATCCATTTTGTTTGGCCAAATGACCAGCTGGGGGCCTTAAACTGACATTAGCCCCCTAATGCAAGAGCATGCCTTGGGTTAACAGCCCATGGAGTCTCACAAGCAAATAGAAGTTCCTAATATAATTTCCCCAGCAGCCTTTGTGCACAACAGTCTTTCCCAGCCCGCTTACCATCCTGCCCCTTAGATAACACCCTCTCACAGTTTACCAAAACCACTGCTCTTTTTGGTTTGAATTGACAAATCCTGTCTTAGCCAAAAAACCCCAAAGCACTCCACCCAGGACCCTAATAAAGGCATGTGCCCCAGGTCCTGCCTCTGTCTCTGCACCTTGCCTTGACCTCCCCATGTGGTCTCTCAAAGTGTGTGCTGTACTTTCTCCAGCACCCATGAATGATAAACCTCTCTATTGCAGTTTCTCTCGCTGTCCTTTTTGAATTCACTCACCATCCCACACCCCGTATTCACTTAACAAATATTCATTTAACTATATCCTTAACAATGAGCTACTGCCATACTTATGGACAAGAGTCTTGGCTGTGACTCAGATAATTCACACATGACAATCACCATGAGCCCCTTACCCAGTGTGAAGTGAAGTTATATTCAGGCCACTCACCTTCCTCCTTGGGTTGCACTTCATGGTGTTGCAGTTCTTGTTCAAAACAAATATGGACACCTCAGGTTCACTCCTTCGTTTTCCACCTCAACTCAAAACCACTTTTTGCCCAATAATTTCTCAAATAGTCCAAGCTCCTCACATTGCCATGACCAAATATTGAAACACAGAATGTTAGGCAACCAGCTCCATCTCATAATCCAATAGAGGAATCACAAGACAATTTCCTCAGGATTTTTTAATAAGATTTCCACTCCTCCCTCAGTGCTTTTGAGTCTGTCTGGTTGCGTGTTTTAGTCAAGTAAGAGATGACTGTTTACACGGCACTCCTGACAGCTCCGCGCCTTGCCCAGTTTCTGACTTGCTCTTGTTCCGTGTCCGTGGGTACTCCTGATGAGGTGTCCTGTGCCAGCATTCACATGGGGACTATAATTCCCTCATCAGATATTTATTTTAAGACATCGCCATCTTTACAATTATTCCCTGCCTTTAAATGAGGCTGGTGTAAATATATGTATGTGTGCACATAGAGTATATATGCAAGTGTAGGTGTGTATGTATATGTACATGTACATGTGCGTGTGTACATATATAACATTGCAAATATTGGGTTGGCCAAAAAGTCTGTATGATTTTTCCGTGAAAGACACGTTTTTCATTTTCACCAATGACTTTATTGATTTGGATATTTTGAGTATGTCGGCCATCTCCAGTGTGGTATAACGTTGATTGTTCTCAATTAATGTCTTGATTTGATCACTATCAACTTCTACCGGTCTGCCCGACCGTGGAGCATTGTCCAGAGAAAAATCTCCAGCACAAAACTTCTCAAACCACCTTTGACACCTTCGATCAGGCACAACACCTTCTACATACACTGCACAAATCTTTTTTTGCATTTCAGTTGTGTTTTTACCTTTCTTGAAATAATAAAGCACAATAAGCCGAAAATGTTGCGTATTTTCTTCCATCTTCAATATTCAAATGGCTACACAAAAATTCACCAATTTTGATAAGTTTCTTTAAACATGCATGCTGATATGACGGCTGTCACACTACAGTCTAACAAAATCGTTTCAAATAAAGGTAAAGGCTACTGAGTGCTACTAGAGCCATCACACAGTGAAACCCAAATGAACTTCTTGGCTCACCCTACACCTGTCAAGAAAGTGCACTCCGAAGCTGTTTCAAATCCCCCAAAAGGCAGCCAGATTTCTCCAGGTCAAACAGTTCTCTCAGGACCTCCGATGATACCCGGGAAAGCACTCTCAGTCCTCCTGCATTTTGATTTTATAAAAAACTTCAACCCAGTGGTAAAAACTTCAGGAAAACAGAAGAGGCCAGCACACTTTTCTTTTGACTGACTCGACCACAATCCCAACAAACGTAAGTTACCAGTTGTCTTGAGTTTCAGAAAGGCATACACCACTTATACACTCCATGTCCTCAGTAGATGCCGAAATAAATTAGATCATGGGCAGCAGCCCCATTTTCAGAATATACTGGAAAGCAAAACAACATGAGAGGAGAGTCTAATTGGTTATGGAAGCGACTCTAAGTGCAGTGCTCTATTTTTCCTTTAGTAGAGGAAGTCCTGTCTTTCCCAACTGAACCCTCTCCAGCACACGGGCACTTGCACGCACACGCAGAGACACCAGTGCTGACAATGGTATTCCTTTGCTAAAAACCTCAAGTCTTTAGTGTGCCTACATTTTTTCCTAGCCACATTACAAGCAAAGCAGGTAAGTAATATTAACTTCCTTATTTCCCCAGGGGTTAGATTGACAATTACTAATGGTTAGAGTCTCTTGCTGTGCTGTGGCTGTTTTCTAGGCAGTCACAACGTTGGAATCCGCACCCTCACCTTAGTGTCACCTTGTTACCGGAGCCGCAGGTAACACTTAGGTCTGCCCACTCTTCTGCTTTTCTCTTGCTCTCTCCGTCATTTGCACTGCGGTCTGGCTGTGGAGGTTTCGGGCCACATTGCTTTGTGAATTCTCCTTGTACAAAACTTTGAGCACTGCCAGATATACGCAGTCTGTACGTCCAATGAGCACTTCAAATGGACTTCCTGAGGGGAGTGTTCCCTATTGCAGACCTCCTTCCTCCTGCATGGAGTCTGTTACTCAGCACTCTGGGCGCAGCATTCTGGTGGCTTCTCCACTGGCCTTCTTACGGGGGGTCTCATACCTCCCAGTCCCAGCTGGGGCAGCTCTTCATTTGTCACACCCGTTTGAAAATATCTAAGACTTCTTAAGCAAATCCAACCCTCTCAGCCTGCAAAACACCATATGCTACAGCTGCTCTCCGACTTATTTTCTGGTTTACTCACTTTCCATCTCTTACAATAAATTAAGCACTTTACATTTAATCCTCATTTTAATCCTTTGAGATGAGTATAATCCTTGTTTTTTCAGATAAAGAAATTGAGGCTTATTGAAGCTAAGTAACTTGCCCTTAATAACCCGATGTATTTCATTTTCCATGGCTCCTGATGTTACCATAAACCTGGTGGCTTAAAACAACAGAAATGTATTCTCCTGCAGGTCTGGAGGCTAGAAATCTAAAATCAGCTGTGGACAAGGCACACTCCCTTGGAAATCGACAGCTGCTGATGGTCCCAGGTGTCCCGGGCAGGCAGTCCAAGACGGGCAGCTGCATCATTTTAATCCCTGCTTCTGTCTTCACAGATTTTTCTCCACCCATCTCTTCTGTGTCCAAATCTCTCTCTCTCTCTCTCTCTCCATTCTCTAAGGCACAGCGCATTGGATCTAGGGCCCACCATAAACCTAGGATGGTGTCATCTCAGGATCCTTAACTAATCCCATCTACAAAGACCTTATTTCCAAATTAAGGGCACATTTTGAGGTGGACACAAATTTGGGGGTGGGGAGCACAATTCAACTTACTACACCCAACAAGTAAGAATTTGAAACTACGTCTACCCGATTCTAAGCTTCACACATTTCACTTCACTCAACCACCTCCCAGAAAGTCCTGGCCAACTTGGACTGCTCTCAGTTTTCAACACAGATTTTTCTCTCTCCTGCCTCTCTGCCCTTGTTCATGTTATTGCTCCTTACATAGACCAACCTTTCCCTTTTTCTTTCCTACAACCAACCCTACCTGTTGAAATCTCCAATGGCCTCCAAGATCCAGCTCAATGACACTTCCTCCAAGGAGGCATCATGATTGCACCAGTCAAGCAAAAATTACTTTTTCCCACCCAAGATCCAGCTGCCTTACTGCACATGTCTCTGTTGGCCCTTCTTATCTCCTACATCACATTCTAGGCTTTGTACAGTTGTCATCATTTACCACAATGCCCACTTGCACCACTATCCACAACTACATCATAAGCTAACTATATCATAACTCTATCATGAGATTCTTAACGGCAAAACTGTATGCATTCTTCAGAGCACTTTGTACAAGCAGTGGCTCCACAGATCTAGCCAAGCGAATTCATAATCTCCTATCTCTTTCCTTGTGGTTGAGAAGTTCATCATGAATTAGTAAGCCAAAATACAGAGTGCTTGAAAACAAAACTTTCCCCCATGCTCTCACTTCTTCAAAATGGAATTTTTAAAAATAGCCTAATTTACTTTTCCATATCAAATTCAATCATTTTAATAACAATTTTTCCTTGAGTTTTAGCTAATGGCAACAAATCCAGTCCCTTCCAGGTATTTCCCCCAGAGTTGTTTTTTTTTAGTTTTCTGTTTTTCAAAAGTGTCCAAGGCCACCTTCTTTGGCTTTTTAGAACAAATTTACTACTCTCAAGGGCACCAAGGACCAGAACAATATCTTCTATATCATCATGTACCCAATACCTGATGGTGTGCGGGTACCCAATAACGTCTGAAGAATGCATGAGTAGATGAAGGCATGAAGGCTGCACTTGCGAGAAGGGGTCAGTGCTTACCCGGGACGATAACTTACACCTTTGCAGGTCTCACATTATCCTCCCACACCCCTGCAAAACGGACTTCATTGTTATTACCATGTCACAGATGGGGAAACTGAGGCTAACAGATAAAGTTACTCTTGGTCACACATCCAGTAGGTGATGAAACCAGATTACAACCCGGGTCTGTGTGACTCCAGAACTGTAGCTCTCCACCGAATAGCCTCTCGGGTTGCAGTGCAATCTGTGCTGTCTGCCCTGGCTCAAGCTGAGGGAGCACCGTGCAGCAATCCTGAGCGCGTCCTTAAGCTTGAGAAGCATGGGAGCCATTGGCCATTGACTTCAAAGGTCAAAAATAATCGAGGAGGAAGGTCAAATCTGAGAACAGAGAATACGGTTGATAAAGAATGGGGATGTATAGGGTGAGTGTGTGTGGTATACTTGATGTGCAATGTATGTGTGCTTTATTCATTATGTGTATATGTGTGTGCTGTATGGAAGGTTGTGCTGTGCCTGTGACTTGTGTGTGCTGGTGTGTATATGTAGTGTGCATGGGAATACACGGCATTAGAAGGGCTGCATCTGTGGGAAACAGTTTTGTATACTGAATACACAAAAGACTTGGAGCCGCATCTGGACTCCAGTCCTGACTCAGACACTTAGCATCTGAACGAACTTGGACAAGTCATTTATCCTCTTTAATGTTGGCTGTAAAATGGCCCGCCAACCCCATGAGCCCATTGAGAGAAGCTATTCAAGGTGAAACACGATAAAGGTCCGGACAGATGTGAGGCACTGCACTGAAGAGGGAGTAGTAAGAGAAAATGGGAAGTAGTGGTCCCTGACTTTAAGGACTTCCACTCCAATGGTGGGAGGCAGACTCCAACTGATGCACAATGGAAGACAGGCAGTAATGAAAACCATCTTTTGACCTCTTTCCAGGGTGGCAGATTAAAAGGTAGGTGTTATTAGCAGCCCCATTTTGTGGCTGAAAACACCAATGGCCAGAAAAGTCTAACCTGTAACTATTCCAAAGATACTCGTGCTAAGTGGCCCAGCCAAGCTCTTCCCCCAGGCCTGTGTAACCTGAATCACTCCTCATCACTTCCCTGTACCATTTCCTCCTGCAATTCAAAGATGTAAAGTACACAGATGGGTACCCTTGCTCTCAGCTTGGGAAAGGAGGAAAACGGGCCAATGAAGTTCAGCAGAGACGTCTTTTAAAACTGTGTCACCTCAGTCAATATGCCAGGCCCCATGACTGCCACTGTTAGTGCATCTGATAAATTCAGGAAGACCAGGAGGTGAGAGTGAGAGAGGGAACATGTAAGAGCCAGAGATGTGGAAAGGGAACACCAGTAAATTCCATTTCAGCAAGAGGGCTGCACACCACCACTGGGTAGATGTCACACAATTAACATCACACCATAACACCATCAGAGAGGGGAACCGGGTTAAACCCTTGCCTGGCTAGATCTCAGGCTGAAAATCATCAGTTTCTTTTTTTTTCCTAATCCTTTATAATTTCCTCTAATGCTTTAGTCAAGCTTACGACCATGAGCCTTCGGGGAGCAAAGCAAGGCCCATCTGTCCAGCCAGGAATTTGCAAGAGTAAAAAAATCAATCTGGCTTTTACTGTAACTTAGCATTTAAATGACTCCCCCTAATACTTTCCAACTGTATCGGCCAAAAATGACTGTGCATTACTGTGACTCATGGTTCCAAAAGGAGAGACATCAGGGTTACTCTCTAAAACAGGTAAACACTGGGCTACGGCTAATGAAAAGAAGAAATAAAACAATAAGTACATTTCTTTAGAATGTGCTTATTCTAAAAGCTATATCAAAATACATAATCATAATCATTTTGTTTGGGGAGGAAAAACATTTAATAATACCTTTCTTTCAAAGATTTTATTTCTTTTATTATAAGACATATAGGTAAAAACTTGCATATTCTGAAAAAGATAGAAAATGGTAATAAAATGGACATTTTTCTTACTAAGAAATATGTCATAAATACGCTTTATCAAATGTTAAAATGGTTACTGTTTTGCAAAATAACAATAAATAGAGCAGAGCTGTGGCATACAAGTGTCAACTCGAAGTTCTGGAAGTATTTATGTTTTGTGTTTTATAAAAATTCAGACCTTTGAGTTTACCAATAATCCAGATGTTACAAATATTTTTTATCATGGCCTTATGAGTGTAAAAAGAATGAAACATAAAAGGTGGTTTAACTAAGTTGAATTTGATTAAAACAAATTCCCCGAAATAAAAAATTATAGGATACAGAAGTACACATATACTTTTTTGAAACCCACAGTGGTACATATATCAGTTCCCAGTTCTACAAATGTTTGGATCCCCAGCTGTGGGCACTGAACAAAACTGGTTTGCAAGCTTTAGTTTCCAGCAAGCTCCATCATTTCTTTTCACAGCCCGATGGAGCAATAATAGTCGCCATGAGCCTAATTCCACAGTCCTAGCTCCAGGAATATAAGGTACAGAGAAAGTAGTTCTCCCTCATTTGAATAAACCCTCTGACAGGTTCCTATATTTGTTCATGACCCACTGGCCTCAAATTCACATATCAGCACACTGGGGAAAATTTTAATAATGTGAGGTTCTTTATCTAAGCATTTTTTTATATGCTTCAATTCTCTACCATCCAAAGGAAAGAGGAAACACCTAACACATCCTCCAATGAGTCTTGGGTGTTCAGGTAGCATGGTCAGGCCTTTCCTGCAAATACTGACTCTTTACAAAGATCTTTCGATTCCCATGCATTTTGTTGCCCATGAGGCTAACACATTAATTCCCTGCTGCACTAGGGGAAGCCACATCTAACAATATTCAATGATTCAATCTAATATAGATTATCGGTCCCAATGGCCTTCAACGATGTCCATCAGGGAGACATCTGGGTGACTCTGGGTGCCTAGAGCACGGACAGGTCATGGCAAGATTTGGACTTGAGCTTGAAGGCCATATTCTTGTTGTTTTTAGCCACAATCTTGCCCCAGAAGCGCCTGGCTTTCCTGGGGATGCTCTCCCTCCTCTTCTGGTAGGCCAGTCGCCGCTCGTTCTTCTCCTTACTGTCCCGCCGAAGGCGGACCTGTCGCACAATGCCCTCAAACAGCTCCTTCACGTTGTGCTGGACCGCCGCGGAGGTCTCGATGAACTTGCAGTCGAACACCACCGCACACGCTCTCCCTTCTGAGGGGAGGACAGAGGGAAGAAGACAGTTAGGGGGGCCGCAGAGTGTCACCTCACATAGCACAAAGCCAAGCTGGAGGATTCACACTTTTAAATGGTCCTCACTATAATGCTTAAGGCAGTCAGACACGCAGTGAGCATGGGAGGCCCCTGTCCCACGGTCCTCCCAGGGCATAGACAGAATAGACAGAAGCAAAGACTCTCACAAGGAGATTCCTGGAAGCAGGACAGATGGGCTTTAGACCTGGTCCACCAAAGTCACTCTATGAAGGTCCCATGTCATCAAAATGGTAATATTTACTATAACAGTAAAAACCATAGCCTTCCTTTATTGCACTTACTACGTGCTGGAAACTGCTTTATAAATATTTTTAATGATCACAATCTTGAAAAACACGTTACCCCTCTCGGATAAAGAAACTGGGGAGCAGGGCGGTCTTTTGAAAACCTGAGGCAGTCCGCACGGCCTATGAGAGGCACGTGGGGAACCAGGCCTGCTTCAGTCTCAAGCTCACATTCTTAACGTTTTCTCCTGACTCAGTTTCCCGAATTGAAAAATAAGAATCCTACTACTTGGCTTTCTCTCTTTAAAAAATAAAATCACTTTTTGAAGTTTTGAAGAGCTATTTTGAAAAAATACTGAGGAATTCACAAATATATGATAATAGTTACAACAAACTATACAAACAAGCTTTTCTGGAAGAGTCTCCACTGTAAATGTCCCATTGAGTTTAATGACCATGTGTCCAAGGTTTAGTTTGAAAAACATGATTACTGTAGACACTCATTTCCTAAGACATTGCCAAAAGAGGTGTGTCCATTAAGCCTTTAACAGATTTTTTTTCTCCTGAGCAGAGCCTTGCAATGCAGGATTCTATTTTTAATCATTGCACCAAACCCAATAAAAGATGTCTTAACTGAAATTTAGGAAGCAAAGGGTAGGAGCAACCTGAGTAGAATTTTTATCCTCAATGAAACTCTTTCTCACAGTTCCCCTTAATCCGAGTTCCCATCACTCTTTCATGAAGATGCTATTTCTACTTCTTTGAACCCTTGAGATCTCCCTGGAAAATAGGAAGGACCAGGGGAAAAGGTTTGAGACTTCCAGTGAACCCCTGAGTATGTTATCTTTCCTAAAGGAATCCCAGGCAAACCTTTGGGTGTGGGGAGATCAGAACCCTGCAGGTAGACCAGGTAGACCAGATGAGCAAGGGAGCGGCACCCAGCAGCAGTGACTGACTGGGGATGTAGAAGTCTTAGAGTTTACATAAAACCCTATAGAGCATTTGAATGAGTCCCTGGTACCAACTTCATGAAAGAGAAAGGGAAGAATAGCTGTTTGAGAGAAAATGCAGGTGACCCAGAGATTGTCTCTGGGTATCAGCACCACCCCTCTTACCTGAAATAGACACTTCCCGGCACCGCACCAGGTCGCTTTTGTTGCCAACCAAAATTATAGGGATGTCCTCTGCCTGCCGGGCCCTGCGGAGCTGGATTCGCAGCTCGGAGGCCTTCTCAAAGCTGGCTCGGTCTGTGATGGAGTAGACGACGAGGTAGGCATCCCCAACCTGCATGCAGTGGTCTCGGAGCCACCCGTTCTCCCCCTAATGAGAGGAAAGGGCACAGGTTGGCCCGGTAAATGAAGCATCAGTTTGCAAAGGAACAACACGCGCATCCTAAAGTACCCCTGCTGATATGAGAAAGAAAGTTCATTCGACTCCCCAAATGCACTGGTCTTCCACGTCTGCAGATGTCTGGCGGCTGTAAAGACTGCTGGCCCTTGAAGAACTAACGCCAAAAAGGTTCTACTGTCCAGCCCATCCTACAGGTGGAGTTGATAAATTAGACAATGTCTCTATCAAACATTATTTATTATTTCCATTATCTACCGAAGCTACTAAAAATGTGCTTTTTCTGGCTTACAAAAGACTCCTTTTTGTCTTTCCCAAGTGGTAAAATTAAGAATCCTCTGTGAGAATAGGAGAGTTCTCAACAGACAAAAAGTGTAGCATAAGAATATATGCACAGAATCCCAAATCTTTAAAAAGCAAATGCTGAAGGCTAGGAGTGACACTGTCGACTTCATACAACTGATGTGGTTTTACATTATTTAAAATTACCATTCATACTTGTTGGCACTTCCCCTAAAACAAATATCATTTTTTGTATTTTTTTAATACAACTAGGGGAAAATCACTACAACTTGCTTATTATTCAAAGCTCATTTGTGAATGACCCGTTCCTGAAAACAGTCTCATACTTCAGAAGGAAAAGCTTTTAATCAAGAAAATGAGCCTACCTCATCTGGAACACCAAGAAGGCCAAGGTCACCCTCATACCCAACAGCCTGTTGGAAGGCAAACCCCAAAGGAGCATACAGAGAGCTCCGGCTCCTCATACCTTATTTTCCCACATGTCCAGGAGGATAATTGTTGCACTTTCCCCATCAACGATCAGTGTTCGCTCGTATGTATCTTCTAGAAAAGAAAGAACAGTGATATTGAGTCAGACAGATAATAACAGACAAAAAGTGTAGCATAAGAGTATATGCTTTTGTCTGTTGTTCCTTACAGAAGAGGATAATGTAAAAAATATGCTAGCAAATACATATACTAAATATGTAACTAATTATAAATATCCAGATATTCATAAAGGCAGATGACATTTTATCACCTTGACCAATATTCTACACATATTTCTCTAGCACCATAAACAGAACGCCTAAGTCCCCTAGATATGCATCCCTAAACCACAGTGCCTTGCAGTGAAAGGCACTTGTTTTGATCATTCCTGGACCTTTGATACAGGAAAACCATTATGCGTGTAAATGCACGTTAGAGCTTTTGACTCAGATTCAAGCTCTGGTGCCACGAGAAAACACTGGCTGCCCAGTGGAGCTGTGAGCCCCGCTCGTAAGCCTTACAAGGAAATCCAGTACACCTTTCAGTGGGGTGATTACTGAACATTCACTAGCAATTTCAGGAACTTTGAGCTCAAAGACATTTCTCTTCTTTTGAGACATGCAATAAAAAAATCTTGAGACTATCCCTGTTTTGGTTAAAGTTTTCCTTCTTAAAAAAAAAATATGTTTCCCTCGGAATAAACAGGCTTGTTTTTCTCTCTAAGTACAGGGCAATCTCCAGCTCTACTTGGTAATGGAAACTTTCCTTTCCACACTTAAGCCCAGATTGAGTGCAGATGAAGGGTGAGCACGGTGCCACGGGCCAGAGCAGCTCCAGCCCAGAAAACTCAGTGCACTGGGCAGGAGACTGCGTTACCTGGAATCTTTGCAGGACTCCCATCAACTCCAAAACTGAGCCCACCCCACTCTATTTTCACAATGAGCCTGCCTATTTTGAATTTCATCATTTGAAACTTGTAATTTCTACAATGATTTTTTTTCCATTTTTTCTTGCTGTTCTTTTTGCCTGGAATCTATTCCCTCAAATGTCCAAAAGACTTGTTCCCTTACCTGCTTCTGGATGGGGCATTCCTTGAGCATCTGTTTAAAAGCTCAACACCTCTTCTCCACTCATAGTCCTTACTCCTGTTTCATTTTCATTAGTGTGCTCATCTCTATTCAACATGCAACCCATTTCATTAATTTTGTTATTCTATGTTCCCCTCTCTCCCAGACTCTTAAGGCATAGATGGGCACCTGCACTGTTCACTGCTATCGTGCCCAGCACTCAGGACAGTGCCTGCTGTATTTCAAGTGCTCGGTAAATGCTTATCAAATGAATGAATGAATCATAAGTATGGCATTGTGGCTGTGAGCACAGACAAACCTAAATTAGAATCTGAGTGACATTCCCTATTAACTATGTGGTTCTGGACCAATTAAGCTCTCGGGGCCTCCAGCTGTGAAATGGGACTGATAAAAGTATCCCCACCTTAGAGCTATGTGGGAACTACATACAAAACAGAAACGCACTACCTGGGAGCTGTTACCATCCCTCCTGCAGATGCCAGCAGCTGGCTCTTGCCATACTCCTGCTGTCAGTAAATCCTAGCTTAAAAGTACTACATTGAGGGAACCAGGGATTCTAAAAAACAACGTTTCTGGTTTACTGTTTCTTCATCTCTCGGAACTAGAATCAGGAAAGGAAAAGAAAGGAAGATGTGGACAGATGAGAAGAAAGTTAACCAGGAATGGCTTTCTGTCAGTTAGATGTCATTGCCCTCATCAGTGGTAACTGTTTCCCACTAAACATTGGGGCACTAAACATTGGTTACACCCACCGCCCACTGTGTTTGCGTCCCACAATACTCAGCATGCATGGGACCTCCTTCCTGGGGGGCAAAGCTTCATGACCTCAACAGGCAGACCAATATAACCAAATAGCTGTGTAACTCAGAGCCTGAGCAAAACAAGCGGGCAGGTGGGGCACTTTCTCTAAAACCAAGGAAACACAAAAGCGCTTTCTCTGCCCTCCGCCCACCACTCAAAGCAGGTACAAGGGACTCGCTTGAATCCCTAGTAGTTGAAATTTAAAAAATACTGCACTCCAACAGCTAAGGGAAAAGCACACAAATCATCTCTTGGTTTGAGAGGTATCAGAACAAGTTGAGGGAAAAGTGGACTAAGGATTGCATCTGCAAAAGCAGAGCCAAACTGCTCTGCTGTTCTGGAAGGTTCCTGACAGGAGCATTCTGTCTGGACTTCCCACTGCCTGAAAAATCATTGTGTTGGAAACTCTGGAGCCTAAAACGACACATCTCTACCCTGCTTTGTGCATTTGCCCCACACAGGGGTTTAAATACTGCCTCCGGCTACGTATCTCAAGGAGTCTTCAAAAACACAAAGTGTCCAGCCAGACAGCCTTCTCACTAACCTGCTAAGCTCTAGTTTCTCTTCCTGGCTTAGTCACGCCCTTTTAGCTTTTTCAAGTGCTAATCAGGTGAGGAGAGGGAAAAATAAAAGAATATGAAATTCTAGAAGAGTCCTTTGAAATTTTCCCTGGGTTCAGGCTGTGGAGAAAAGGTGGAAGCCCATTGGCGCCTCAGGCTTTTCAGTAACCTGGGTCGGGGATGTTCCCATTTCTCCATCCCTAGTGCTCTCCATGGAAGCCCCTGCGGGCATGTGCTCCCACTCATTGTATCAAGACTAGTCAAACTGATGGGGTGGGATGCAGTTCCTATCACTGGGTAATTGTGGCCAATAGCCACATTCCCCAGGCTGGTGCACCTAGATTTGTCTTTCCCCCTGTGACCCCCATTGCACTTGGAGGGCCCTCCTGCCCAACACTGGCTCGGGTGCTCTCTGTAACACGTGCACAGTTCTCAAACTGGGCCCTGCAACCCCTCTAAGGTTCCGAGGCTCCAGCAACCCTCTCCCTCCAAACTCTCACCTGCTTTTAGCTTTCACAGCCCAAGGGATTCTGAGGAACCCTGGAAGGAACACCTGCTCTAAGAACACTGTCCTCCCTCTAGGGGATCACGTCTCCTCTGTGCGTCTCACGGGCCCCTGCTAAGAGTGACCAAAGTGGAAGGGGATTACAAGCAATAAAAGTGCCAGTTTTGGGAGACAGCCCAGGGAGAGGGAATGGTAGGTTCAGAATCAGCTCTAAGTAATGTTCATTTCATACTTGCTATGTGCCAGGCACTATGCTACATGCTTTTAAGATGTTATCTCCTTCGATCCTCTTAGCACCTGTGAAGTAGGTATTGTCCCTATTTTACTAACGAGGAAGCCTGAGGAGCATATCTCGTGCAAGAGCACCAGCTAATTCACTGCGGACGCTGGGATCCAACCCACATCATCAGACGGCGAGTCCAGTGCTCATTCGGGTACTTCCTGTGTGCATGTGCAGTACCTTCTCACCTATCTGAAAACTTCCACATCCTAGTTGTTTTTAGAGGCCACCTCTTCCATGAATCCTTTTCTCATTTCCACAGCCAGAAGTAACCTTTTCTCCTCTGAATTCCCACAGCACTGTCCTTGTAACTCTTTCAAGACACTTATCACACTCTATCCTGAGTTATAGTTGGTGTGTATATGATCGCCATTGCATAAACTGTAAGCATCATTGGGGAAGAAGCCCCATGACCCTACGTGTTCCACCACGCTTCACCAAGTCCATGGTATCTGTTCAGTAACTGTTTGGAAATGAATGAATGAACAAATGAATGAACGGCATTAAATGTGTACACAGTCATAAGATTATTGCAATATATCTGTACAACATCCATCTTTATTAGGAGAAGTAGTGATGAGAGTATTGTGTAGATTTTTTGCTTAAGATTAATGCTGAAAAAAAGAACAGTATAGGGTATGCCTTGCAAAATTCTCCCCTTGGGAAACATAAAGCCAACTAGTGATTCCAACAGCCATCTACAAATAAGGAATGCAATCCTATACATATAAATTAGGTTACTCAAATAGGAGGGCACATTAGACAGGTCACCTGAGAAGCTTCTCGTTGTCAAAGATTCTCTATTTGGAAAAAAATACATGAACTTGGACAACATTGTGGCCAGGGGGTGGGAAGTGGGGGGAAGGAGCAGAGAATATGGGGGGGATAATTGATGATGGAAGGAGACTTGACTTGGGGAGGTGAACACACAATACAGTGCACAGATGATGTGTTGTAGAATTGTGTACCTGAAACCTATATGATTTTGTTAACCAGTGTCGTCCAAATTTAAAAAAGGAAAAAAGATTCTCTATTTGAAGAGATATGAAAAGCAGTCTTCCCTCCTCTCCCTCCATTAAACAAAGAGGTTTCCCAAACAGAAGCCTGCCTTCCATAGTCCAGGTATAGTTGGTCTTCTTAACCCTCTATGATGCCTATGGAACAGCACCTTCCATGTGAATACCACTCCACTCTAACCAACAGACATTCTGAAAGTCTGCTATCCACTAACTTGTACAATTCTTCCCTCTTAAAAAACAAAAACAAAAGCTTTCTGTTAATCTCTTCCTTATATCAATCCTCAAAGGGGATTTTTTGTTACTTCTTAAGGTATTCATGAATTTCACCCTGTTCTAAATTATAGCCACTGACATTTCATGGCTTCCTAAGAGAGTAGGCTATACCTTGGTCACCACCAGTGACCACAGACTCAGACAGAGCCAGGCATGTGGCGGATCCCAGCCCCAAATGCTGTCGTACTTAATAGCATTTGGATGCTTAATCCAAGGGCTGCAGGGGACAGTGAAGGGGCATAAGATTTGGGATCAACAACTAGCTTTGAGTCCCGACTATACCACGGACTAGCTTTTTCACCCTGGGCAGGTCACCTGACTTTCTAAGCTTCCATTTTTAAACCTGTAAAACAGGGATAATAAGTAGCAAATTGGTTCAAATTTTATAAACATTATCAAAAATACTTATGGGAAGTACTTAGCACAGTGCCTGGCACATAGGTTCCCTGTCAATAGCAGAATGAGAACACCAAACTAAGATGATAAAACCCTAGGTTCTAATCCCAGCTAACCCACTTGGTACCCCGGAGACGTGGTTTACTCACATGAGTACAAAATTTTGTGAGGGCCAAAATCAACAGCAGCAAATAAATACAAGGCACCCAAACCAAGTGCCTCTCCCAGTGCACATGTGCACTCTAGACATGATTACTCCCTCTCTCCTATGGCCACAGTCATCCGCCAGCCTTCACAAAGAAAGAAAAGCAAGTGTACAAGACCGACCCCATCCCTCCCTTGAATCTTATTTAGCTATAGTTCTGAGATTCCAGCCTAAGAAATCAATGTTCTAATGAGTCATCATTTATAGCCCAGTTCAGGAGCTTGCCTTATGAAGCAGTGAATTCTTTGACACTGGAGACAGTCAAGAATAATAAACAGTTTGTGGAGGTGGGGAGACAGTACTGAGGATGGAGCAAGATTCCTATGCAACAAGTACAGGGCAGAACTCAGTGATTCAGTGGTGAGTCGCAACTGAGTGTACACACAACCATGCCATCTGGGCAAGCACTGGAAGGTTCTTTCTCCTTTTCTACAGCTGCAAATAGGGATATTCTGCAACCACCCTGCAATTCTCCCTGTCATGTATGTGAACAGGGACATACAACCACCCTGGTCATGTATGCTGAGATGGAAGCCATGGCTGAAAGACACAATATGAATACCACTGACAACTAGGATCTTCACATCACTTCCCAGAATACCGTGCTACGCATCACGCATATTTGAAGCACACGTGCACTTTGGAGACCATGTCACCTCAGATCACTTCTGGAAGCAGTCAGGGCTTAAATAGTAAATACTTTAAATGAGATTGTACAGGGAAAATTGTCTTGAAAAACTGTAAAACTCTATACAAACATATTTATCATTATTGCTATCATTCAAAAAACTTTTTAAAATATTGTACTATTCCAAATACAGACTAAGAACTCTCCTACACCTTCAAAAACCTCTAACACTGGTGGAAATGAACTGATGCATCCACTTTTCAGTGTGGTTTTAGGACTACCCATGGGAAAAAGCTACGTCTACATTGATCTCTTGAAAGGTCCAGTGCAGAGTTGGCAAAAGCCTGAAGTGGGAGCCTGACCCACTAGCTCCTTCCACTTTAATCAGTGCCCCCCCCCCACACTCCCTTTAGAGCTGGAATCTAAGAAATCCCCCTTCTGGCCCAGAATTTTATCTATAAGTATTTTTATTTTATTGTCCCACGGGCCTGTGCCAGGGCTTTTCTGGAGACTTAGCTTCCTGGCCAGTGCCGAGAATGCATAATCGCAGCTCTCAGCTCCATGGATAAATGACCCACCCACTTGCTCTTTCTGCCTGGACCACTGTTGACGGACAGAAGCCTTCTGGGGCTGAGCCACCTACCTCCCAGCACCTCACAGTCGCTGTCCATGCTGTCATGCACGCCTGCAAAGATGTTAGCCAGAGTGGACTTGCCCACCCCCTGCTCCCCTATGAGCACTACTCGGTAGTAGGTGTTCCCCGACTCAGAGGAGATGACCGAGTCCGTGGAGTCGGAGGACCAGCTCTGGCGGCAGTGGTCCTCAGGGGCAGCTGGGTGATAGCTGTACTGGCTGTACCGGTAGGGCTCTTTCTGGACCATCAGATGCCTGCCATCCGCTGGGATGCTCCAGCGCTGCTGCTGTGGCTGCATGCCCACAGTGCTGTGGCGCATGGTGACATTATTCAGAGTCATTGTTGGGTCCTGGAGAGCAAAGTAGCCAAAATGTTAGCAGTAGTAAGCATGAGCAAGAGCCCGGGGGTCTCATAATCAGCAATCAGTGACATTCTTTTAAATGGAGTGAGAACCAAATAGCCCTAACATAAGGAACACCAGTGAAACAGTCCCCAAATCCAACAGGCTTTCAACTGGATACACATACACACACACAAATATACACACGAAAAATGAGTATGTAGCTCCTCAAACAGATTGTCATTTGCAAAGAGAAACAATACCGTTAGCATCATCCACTGCCCTGGAGCTTCCTCCATCCTCAAGGAAGCCTTGGGACCCCCACTCAGAGCTGACACAGAGGCAGCAAGAAGGAACCACAGCCTCCAGGAATGGCCTGCAAATCCGAGAGCTAATGCAGCCGGGAACCAGTGGGCCAGGTTAGCTGCTCTTGTCTAAACATGGCTCTTAATTGCACCAGCAGCCAGCAGGCTTTTGTGCCTTGGTGGGAAACACGAGGCAATGACATCACTCCCCCTGGCTGGACTCGACAAGCACTTATTGGAACTTCCATGTTTAGTCAAGTTGCCATAATACTCTCCAACTGCCTGAATAAGCTATTATTTAGAAGCGATAAACAATTTGTTTGAGGTTTATTGCCTCAGCTCTGCCCTCTTGCCCACAGATACCACATTTTAAAAACCCCAGACTCACGCCTTGTCATTCCGGCAGGGAAATGACTTGCTCCCATTCAAACCTACCAAATTTGCACAGAAATGCTTTCCTCTCATTACACCATGTCCTCTCCCAGAGTTCCTTAATTCAACTCAGATTTTCACCTTGGAGCAAACCAAAGGACCAAAGACTCTCCTAAATGACATTCAACAACTTGCAACAGCTTTCCCTTTGCAAGACTCCCTCCCCTGGCACAGAGGTCTGTTCTGCCAGGCTACTGGAGATAAGCAGAAGCAGTCTCATTTTAATCAGCCAGACCCTCTCATGAAAGAAGAGCACCGACACTCCCCCTTGCACCTTCGCCCCACACCCCAACACATCGGCCTCTAGCTAGGATGACCGGCCGGTTTCTTAATCTTACAAGCAGCGCCTCGGTTGGCATGCTTTTATCTAAACAACAAAGGCATGGAGTACCACTAACGGCTGCCCTCTAGGGAAGAGGTGACCCTCCCACAGAATTGAACGAAAGAGCCTGATGATAACAAACGGCTTCCTTTGAATCTTAAAGTCTGCCTCTGCCCGGAAAAACTAGAGCGGAGGGCAGGTTCCAGGGGCTCTGTTCTCAACTTAGAAAGTTTTGGGGCTGGGAACGCCCACTCCCACCCAATCACTCCCTCTGGGCGGCGGCAAGAGGGCGCCTCCGGAAGCGACCCTTACTTACCTGGCTCGGCCAGGTGGGCATCCCCGTATCTGTGCGTCCGCACGCAGGTGCGCGCTGCGATCTAGGGCCACAGAGCGCGGAGACGCCTTCGGCTTCGGCCGCAGCCGCCGCTCCGCTCCGCGTTTATAGCCCGCGCAGGGCTTTTCCGTGACGTCAGAGCCTCAGGCGGGAGGGGCGGGTCTGCAGCAAACTCCAAGTTGCAGCCGCTTTGCTAAAAGCAGTTACTCGCAGTCATGTGACTGCTAGCCCCTTTTGAAAAATAACAATGCAGTCCCAGGCTGGCAGTTTGTTTTATTTTATTTTATCTTGTGGACGCAGGGAGATGGAAAAATACACCAAGTTAAGTGCCACTTCTCTACGCTTACTGGCAAAGCACTTGCGAACTGCCTGGAAAAGGATGGAGGAAAAGGCAGGTTTCAGCTGTGCGCCCGGCTTTGCCAAAAACAGACAAACAAACCAACAAACAAAAGTAACAACAACAAAAAAAGAAAAGGAAAAGAAAACAGGGATCAGCCAGGGGCGCGGAGACATCCTGCAGCCACCTCATGTGGCCAGTTCTGTGTGAGCCGCATCTTCTGCAAGGAAAACTGCCTGAGCCAGTCCCTCTCACTTTCTCAAGGCAAGGGGGAGAAAGGGGAGCCCCGCACTTTTCTGTTGCTCTTTTCTGACAGGGATCCAGAGAGAACAGACCAGAGAGAGGTGAAGAATGGTGACAAGACCTCAAAAGGGGCAGGTTTGAAAAATAACTTCATTAGGCTCCACCAGATTGTGCTAAATGTCAGCCCTCCCTGCTCTGGGCCAGGATGCTGAGGCTCCTTCCAGCAGGGAATATGCATTCACATCAGCAATGTCTCCTTCCAGCATTCAAACCAGCAATGTCTCTGTGCCAGGAGCCACCTCTGGGCATGGAGCCAGTCGGTGCCTCCTAGCCACAGGGAGGATCCCTGACCTAGACACTGGGGCCCACTGTCCTCTGCGAGTTCTGTGCATAAAGGGCACAGGATAATAGTAACAACCCCTGCGACTACCATTTTCTCAGTACCTCCGAGTGCCTGTTATCAATAGGCACTGTTAGGCCCAGGCAGTCCCTCAATCCTTACACAGCTTGCAAGATGGATTTATGGTAGCCCCATTCCCCAGAGGAGAAAAATGACATGTGGCCAGAGAGCTCACCCAAGGTCACCCAGATTGTATAAGTGGCAAGAGTCAAGATTCAAAACCTGGTGCGCCTGTGTGCACTGCGCCACCAGCTGAAGGATTTCAGTGACTGCCTTCGGGAGACATGGCATCCCCCAGCTGCTGTGTTTGGAGAAGACACTGGCCTTTCCAACACGTCCATCCCCTTTTCCAGCCAGCTTCATCTCTGTGTTGGCTGGTGGCTCCGAAAAGCAGCCAAAGGCACCAGCATCTATTTGAGTGCGGCCAGACTGCTGTGAGTAGAGGCGTTTTATTATCCTGCAGGCAATTACCTGCTTTGGGGACTATCCCAGTTACAGCTGCTGAGATAGTCCAAGCCCTAAGGCAGCGGCAAAGGTGGAATCCGCACACTTAGGGCTCCTTTAGTTCCAGGTGCCCTGCCCCCAACCTCCTGCTCATTTTATACAAAAAGAAGCTGAGACCCAGAGGGATGACCACCACAGAGTTAGTAGATGGCAGAGCCGGAACTAGAACACAGGTATGGTAATTTCCTGGATGGTGCCTTTCACTTCGATCAAGCTTTCCTTCTAGGCTTAGCCAGGAAGGGATGGCAACAGATGTGGGGAAAGAGGGGAGGGGAGAGGCTGAGGGGAGAGAAAGAGAAATCACCAAAGAGCATATTGCTGACTCCATGCTGAAACACAGGTAAAGTAATTTGTGAATTAACTGCATTTCAGAATTATCCACACTTTTTCCATGCTGAGCCTCCTACTCTGCCAACTGGTCTCAAAAGAAGCATTATGTGGGTAAAGATTAAGGATAAATCAGAGTTTATAAGCATATCATATAGCCTCTCAATTCTACTTTTGTCCATTGACAAGAGCCTAATTCTTCACACTAACAAGAGCCGAATTCTATGCCTAGACAAGAATCACTATGAACTATTTTTCACTGGTGTTTGTGAGAGACACAATGAAAACAAACTCTATAAAGACTGGGGAGGAAGGGAGCATTCAGCCCAGTGTTGACTGGGTGAGTACAGCCATATTGTGTTTGAATAAAAGAATCTTTCTTCTTAAATTTTCTGTCCCACAAGAGGCCAAATGAGAAAACAACTACTTAGGGAAAGTTTCAACTGAATAACAGTTAAGTTTGAGTGAGTCTTTAGACAAAAATCACAGTCACACCCAGCAAAGAGCATATTTGAGAGCCAAATCTTATCCAGCGGAGTTCCAGCTACCTCATCCAGGATCCAGCTCACTGGGACCATCTGAGGGTATGAACGTGGGGTGGGGGTTGGGGCAGGAAGGTGGAATCAGGGCATTTGGACAAGTGGCAAGTTCTTAAGGGGAAAAATTGGCAGAATATTTTAGTTTCTTGTTCTATGAATTATCCTCTTCATATTCTTCTGCCAGCATTTCCAGGCTCCCTTGGGTTCTAGCTAACATGACGGAGAGTACGGCTAGAAGACAGAACTCAAAAGAGCAAAAACATTTATGTGAATTGTTTGTGAATTGTATGCCTGCCCTAACTCAGTTAATTCTCATCATCACTGCACTTACCCACGTTTCAAGGATGAAGATGTCGAGCAGCGAGGTGAAATAACTTGTCCAAAGCCGTAGAGCCGGAAAATAGTAGAGCTGTGCTCTCCAGGGCCACAGTCTCAACCACTGTTCTGTTTAGAGTAGGGGACACACCATAACCCAGTCGCCACGCTAACCTCACCATAGCCAACTCCCTAACTCATCTCACAAGAGAAGTTTTTACTTGGTTGTCCAAAGCCCATGACCTTCACTGGGCCACATTCACTAATGGGTGAGATTCCCCTCCTTAAAGGCATCATCCAGGCTCTTCTCTTTTCCAGGCCTTGTGTCCTTTAGGACCCTGACTACAGTCTGTCACTGTTCTGCTTTCTCGCAACATACAGATCTGAGCCACTGAGTCCCATGAATTTGTCAAAAGAAGAACATCCAAACCTATAGAAAAGCTTTGTAAGAATTTATTTGCACCAAGGAAATACCAGAAAGCAAGATCTCGGTGGATTGAGAAAATGCTCTGGAGAATGGCAATTTTGCAGTTCCTTTTCCATGTTTAGAATCAAAGGAAAAGGCGTAAGGAGTGTAGCTTGAAATCCATTAGTGGTAGAATGAGGACAGGGGAGGGAGCAAAGCAGGAAAATCTTTAGGACTGGATGAAAAGCAGAATGGAGAGACCAATACTTCTTTTGTACATTAGTAGGTACAGAACAGTTAACACTGACAGCACATAGAGATGGTATGTAGGGAACAAGATAATAATGAGGGTGCTGGGGTCTGGTGCTCTGTGGCCTGCGGTTGTTCCTTCAAGGGGTCTGGGGAAGAAAATTAACATTTCACAGGTATGTTATCTTAGATGCATAGGAACAGTAGACAGTGCTCACACAAGTAAAGCGTGACCTTTGCTAAGGAAGCTGGAGGCCTGTGGGTAGTCACCTAGTGGGACGTGACTGCCCACTATGGCTTGTCTAGGCAGCAATTTGGGATCCAACTACCCTGCGCGGTTCCTTTTGGTCACTGAGCTTGTCAGGCCTGCCACATAGCCCCCCTGGGCTTGTCAGGTTTATTACACAGCCCCTTTTTTGGTCACAAAATTTTTAAAAAGCATGAGAGAGAGAGGAAGGAGGTGGGTTAAGATATCAGGGACTCACACAACCATTAATATAATATTACTTTGAATCTCACCCCTTGAAAACTCTAGGCCCAGGATCTGCACATCTGTAATACTATCCCAAAGGCATTACAACCAATCACTTAATCTTCAACATGCCATACTGCCTCATGTATGCTCATGTAGACTCACACAACCAAGTCATATGCATGTGGGAGGTGGGGAGCACTGGGGGGTGGGGGCAGGGCCGGGAATATAAGACAGAAAACTGTACTTGAACAAGAATTAAATAAAAATTAAAATTAAATCATATTCACGTAACAGCATGCAGAACCCAGCATGCAGGGTCCCCTGAAGATAGGAGAAAACCCCCATAACCCTGGATTGGGGGAAGAGTTTGATGGTGCAGTGTTTAAGACACTTTGCATAACAATGGCAAGTTCATAGCTGTGGCTTCTGGAAGGGAAGAATAGAGTGAATTATATATATGACTGTGAAATTGCTCAGAGATTCTTGAAAGGGCCTGGTGGGGAGCGAGGAGGAATAGCTTATATTGAACCTGTGGGAGAAGCGGGGGGTGGATGTCCGTGAGTCACTGGGAACTTTTGCCCTAAAGATGGCAGCCGAAAGAAGGTAAAAGATATGGGGAAACTGGCAAAAATGGCAGACACTCGCACATCATAGGAAGGGCTGGATACTCGGTCATGCAGGAAGTTCCAGGCCACACGCTAAAATGGGGGCAGGCTAAAACAGAAGAGGGGAGAAGCTGTGTGGTCTGTAGTGAGACAGGAGGTACTTCTGCTTCTCGGAAGGACATATGAAGAAGCCCCTCTCTTGGATCGTGTGCCTCACTGGACTCCACCACG
The DNA here is from genome assembly GCF_014824575.4 of Sturnira hondurensis. Taxonomy (NCBI): domain Eukaryota; kingdom Metazoa; phylum Chordata; class Mammalia; order Chiroptera; family Phyllostomidae; genus Sturnira; species Sturnira hondurensis. Next base: position 40,273,561 of record NW_028082759.1, read on the forward strand.
ATCCAGTGTAACGTGGCATGTGTTTTTCTGAACCACTCTGTGGAGGCTGAGAACAGCGCGCCCCAGATCCTGAAGGAGGGAGCTGCTACAAGAGGATGGCGACTCTGAAACCCACAAGTGCACATTCCAGAGGGGATGGACACCTGTCTGCAGGACTGGCTTAAGGAGAGGTAAGGATACGGGGAACTTCTGGGCATGGTTTTGGTTTGTAGCCTTTTGGGAAGCAAGGGAAGATCGGAGCCTTGTGGGAAAGGAGGGCTCTGAGCTGGAGTGCCCTTGCACTGCCCCCACGGCAAGGTTGGACCCCTGTTAATAAAAACCTGTTTCCTTTAGCACTAATTGCTAAATCATATGTCAAGGCACCAAGTGGCAGAGCCCAGGTTTGTGTGGTCACAGTCACTCATGGCACCAAACCAGTGCTACTCAGTGATAAAGGTGACACCATTCACATGTCCTCCCTTTTCCACCAACGAAGAGGTAGGTTACAGACTGAGCACTGAACAGGGGATGTATTAAATGTTTTCAGTTGCTCTGAAATGTCTTGCATTTTGATGCCTTCGGTCAAGGCAAGTTCTCCAATTCCCCATAATCCTCACTACTCGCTGAAGCATGATACTCCAGTCAGCTTCTCTCACCCACATTACCCACCTAGCCCCAAGCAAATCCGACTTTGTAACCTCTGAAAGGGCTGAAAACCAATGTGGGGGACTTAGCATCAGAAAAGCAAAATCAAACCTAGGCCTTTCCTCTTCCTAGAAACGTGATGCTAGGGAAGTCACCAAACCCCAGAGACCTTGGCTTTGTTTGGAGGACTAAAGAGCCACTGAGTGTGGAAGTGCTCTGTTAACCACAGGGCACTGTGTCAACGTGAATGATTATGATTATGACGCAGGAGCCGAGGACTGGAGCTTGGCCACCTGCCTTGGGTTTTGCTGCCTGTTAAATAAAACTGAAGTTAAATTAATCCAGCAGAATTCAGGGCACATGAAGCAGAGGGAGGAAGGGCAAGAAATGTACTCCTACTGCTGTTAGTAAGAAAAAGTAATTGCAAGAAGCATGAATGGTATAGCTAAGTTCTTTGTAGACAAACAAGGAGCCGGGGTCATATCCCCACCACGAAGAATAGGGCTCTACCAGCCACAAAAGCTCTGGGGCGGAGCTGGGCGGGAGGCAATGTGCACAGCATTTGAACACAAAGAGAACCACCCACCCGCTCTGGGAAGTCTAAAGAAGGAAAGAATTACTATATGGAAAATCATCGCTTTACAGAAGGGGGGGAAAAGCTCCAATTGCAAAATCAAGACAGCCCTGATTAAGAGAAAATAAAGACTGAAGAAAAGATGGCTAAGAATAACTTCTCAGCGTCCAGAGGCCGGTGGAATCCAGTGGACACTCCCTCCAGCTGCAGCCTCTTTTCCACCAGCCCCAGTTTCTCATCAGACTCTTGCTGAAGAGATTTAATTTTCCATTGACAAAATTTGTAGCTGTCACCCTTCCTCCACTCCATTAGCCCAGCCTGCTGCAGGCCATTAGGGGTCCTTCTAAAATATTGCAGGGAAGTGCAGAATGCATCTCAAAAGGCCACGGGGAACCTCTTGAAGAAAGCAGACACTTTGCCTAGGTTCTCCATTCCTTCATCCACTAAACAACAATAACTACTGAGCCTCTACCTCATGCCAGGAGGTGTTCTAAGGGGTGAAGGTAAGTTATTTACACTCACAGAGTATAGGGTCTGGTAGGAAAAATTGTGGAAGAAAAGGGGGCACATATTAACCTGACAAGGCCAGGGGAGGCCTGCAACGCAGACTTACAAACTCAGAGAGCTAAAGTAACCACAAAGGATGGTCTGAAATGACAATTTATTAACTAAAAGCAGTTCATGGTGGGTAGTCATGTCCTAGGCCAGTATTTTTCTCTAAGAAAGTTCAGTCTTAACTAAGCCTGTCTATTTTCTTTTTTGCATCTATGATAACATACCTTTGGAATGTGGAAGTAACCTCCCTTTTTCCCAACCCCTTGGGCACAAGCTGAGACCACATATCCCCTCATTGTTACTGTTACCATGTTAATTGTTGATTATTAACTACCCTTCCCCCACCCCTGTAAAAGAAGTATGTATCTATCATTTTGTCTTTTTTCCAGTCCCAGAGGTTTTCCCGTTTTACTTTCTCTTGCATCCCCTAACCTTTCACCAATGGACTTCATGTAACGCTCTTAGGCCTCCTCCTCTGACTTTAATGTGTAAAATAAGGTGCTAATCTGCCATTCTCTGGAGCATTTCTGAATCAGTGAAGTTATTGCTTCCCGGCCATTGTAGTGAGTTGGCTCAAATAAACTCACCAAAAATTCTCTACAGGTTTGAATGTTTTTTACGTTGACAAAAATAATAAACAAAGTATCACCATATTTATTCACGCATTGACTCATTACCTGAGCACACGACTTTTTAGCATCAGCTTTCTCACCTGGAACAAGGGAATGCTAGTTCCGGAGAGGGCGTGCAAAGTTAGGTTCCAGCACCCGCCCGCCCAGAAGTCTGACAATACCCCAGAAACAGTTATTTAAGATGCGGTTCCTGTCCTCAAGGAACATAAAGTCTGGTGTTGTTTTTCCCCCGAAACTCCTATTGATGTGAAGCAGGTGTCCCCGGGATCCAGGGACCCAAATGTCTGCGACTCATTGTGGGTTCTTGGCTTCGTGCAGGAAAGCATTCATAGATGAGCCCGCATAGAGTTTGAAGTGGAGGAGAGTTTACCAGTGAAACAGTAAGACAGTGGCTACTCCACAGACACAGCAGCCCCTCCCCAGTGGGATTTACTTCTCTTATTGAGGCTCATTTAATCGAGGGGTAGGGCATTCAAAAAGAGGGAGAATTATTCAGGAATTTTCTAGAAAGGAGGTGGAGACTTCTCAGAAAAGCCTTGCTGGCCATTTTGTGTCCCTATAAAAGCTTTCCATTTCAGGTCATGGTGTCACTTAGAATGCTAGTGCATTACAATGAACGAATAATGAGACCACAGGTCACCATAGGTGAAATTAGTCACTGTGTTGGATCGAGCTGGTCTTCTGTCAATTCTAAGCCATAAATCCATTGGAGGTTGGTTCACTGTCGTCTTGATAATTCCTGTAGCCTTTATCGGTCACAGTCATTTTGACACATATCCTATCTCAGACATGAGAAACATCCACACCTGTAGAAAATTTTTATGAGTTCATGTAAACCAAGCTGACGACAATTGCCAGGAAGCGAAATCATAACAGATTGAGAAAATGCTCCAGAGAATAATAGTTTTGCAGTTTATTTCATACATTATAATAAAAGGAAGAGGAGTAAGGAGAGTGACTTGAAACTCATTGATGGCAGATTAGGGAGGCGAGAGAAAGCAAAGTGGGGAAACCTCTGTGACTGGACAAAGAGTAAAATGAAAAGACAAATAGTTCTCTTACATGGGTGGTTATAAGATAGCTAACAATGAACATTTAGAGCACATAGCGATAGTATTTGGATAACAAGACAACAATGAGGGGTTCAGGGGTCTCCTGCTATAGTGAAATACTGTGCCCCGAGATGTCTGGAAAAAGGGGGGCCACTCTGACATTCCAAAGGTATGTTATTGCAGATGCAAAAAGACAACAGACAGGCTCAGTTAAGGTAAAGATTGACCTTTGTCAAGGAAGATACTGGCCTAGGACATAACTATCCACATGACTCACTTTTAGTTAGGAAGCTTCCATTTCAGACCATCCTATGTGGTCCATTTAGGTCTCTGAGTTTGTAAGGCTGCCTTGCAGGCCTCCCCTGAGCTTGTCGGGTTAGTATGATATAGCCCCCTTTTGCCCACACTACCAAATTCACGAGAGGATCATCCAAGAGCTGCGTTAACAACTTCAGCCCAATGTGTATTTGGTTTCCCAGCCAACACCATGTTTTCCCTGGGGTCCCTTCCTTCAGCAACAGAAAACATAGTGAGGCTATTTAACCCAAGACCTCAAAACCACACTGAGACACAGGCCTTGATTCAGGCCATTACAGTGATACAAGAATTCCATAGTGATAAATCTAGAAAGGCCCAAAGAAGGAACAGCTGGGTGAAGGACACGAGAGTTCACATCTTTCATCCACGATTATAAGCACTCCTGTTGGCCTGCTTTGCTTGTCTAATCTCACATCCTCCTGATTTACTAGGTCTTCTTACCTGACTAGGTTGTTTCTCCAACACTTTAAAAGGGAGCAAGACTTTTGGTATTGGTAGGATGCACTGAACTCAGCCTTACAATGACTATTATTAGCCAGAATGTTTTTGAAAAAGAAAAATGAATCAAGCCCTTCATTGATAAAAAGTTATATTAAGTTACTATTATTTTTAAAAGATTCCTTCAAAATTTAAAATCTGGCAAGTCTTCAACTCACAAACATATGCTGTTTTCTCTGCATAATCCAGGTATCATTTTAACCCCAAACAGTGCAGGTATTGGAGGTGGTAAAGCTAATGGACGGAATAAGGATAAGGGTGGCTAGCATGTGTGTTGGGCACAGACATGCAGTATCTCCCTTAATTCCCACAACAATTCTTGAAGCAAGTACCACTATTCTTCCCACTTTGCAGATATGGAAACTGAGGTTACTGAAAAGGTTACATGGCTTGGAATTGGCACAGTCAGTCTGTCTAACGCTCATCTACCCCTCTGGCCCTTGTGATGCGGTTTTCCACAGCTCCTCAGTACAGCCATAGCGCTGTTCCCACACCCCAGGGAGCGGGGAGTGAGTGAACAGAATTGGGCAATATCGCTTTAGCTTATGCAGAGGTGGCACAGAGAGGTCAGCCTCCTTTGCACTGGGAGCTGTGTGAACACAGGCAGTACCTCGTGTCCATCTCTTTATCCAGCTCTACAGGGCAAGCCTGGCACGCAGCGGGGACTTGATGTGGCTGTTGACTAATAGCTGAATAATAAAGAACATGCACCACCACCACCTCCCTGACGATGGCATCACACTGTGACCCTTCAGCAAGCCATGCCTCCTTCTACACTCCTCAAAGCAGTGGGCCTCCATCCAAGGCAATGGAGCTGAGTGACCCACAACCACGTGGGGAACCCTCGATGTGTTCAAGGATATACGTGAGGTGTTGTCCAGGGTACACAGCCAAGAGTACAAGGCCACAGCCCTGAAAAGCTCAGAACCCATAAGAAGAGGAAGACACAAAGCGTGAGCTGCTGTAGAAGGTGGTGAGTGGATATGATAAATGTGAGTGCAGAGAATGAGAAACAGGTACCAGACCTGTTTCAGGTACCAGCACAGGCTCCTGTGCTGCAGAGGAGGCTTCCCTTCCCCTCCCACCTGCCTGCCTGGGTCCAGGCTGCACATATCTTAATTCTACTCTCCTGTCCCTTGGGACGAACTGCACTGGGAAGCACCTCTGCCCTGGTCTCCTCCCCATACATGTTCCTTCCAATGTGGAAGGTGTAACCCCCCTGATCGGTGAAATCAGGAAAGAAACTGAGCATGGGAAATCAGGCCTCCTTGTTGCTCACTGGGGCCAAGCTGTCCATGGGATGGGTGGCTTCTATTCCTCCTGGTCCTTCAGGCAGCACACAGCTGAGGTGGGGAGAGGCCTGCAGGTGCTCTCTGTAAACAGTGTGGCAGTCGCTGTGGATGACCTCCTGGGAGCACTTTCTCCCCTCTTCCCTCTAACAGAGGACCCCTTGGTACTAGAGGATGGAGTGGTCTAAGCCAGGCAAGGTAACCTCCCCCTCTTTGCCAGGATTGGTCTAGCTAGGAGCATGTCATCCTGTTCTGGCCAATAAATTGTAAAGGGATGTCTATTTGAAAGCTCCTGGGAAAGACTTTCCTCACTAATAAAGAGATAGCCCTCTTTGCCATCCTGCACTTCCATCCTCCTGAAAATACAGGTGTGAGGACAGCTTCAACCTGGAGATGGAGCTGCCACCGTGAGACCACAGGCAACAGGCAGATGATGAAAAGCAAAGCCTGGATCTTTAATCACTGAGCTGCAGAGAATCCCGGAGGCACCTGCCTCCACACTTTTTGTCAGATAATGAGCTACCACCCGTTAAGTTTTCTATTAAATATAACCCAAACTTTCAGATAGACGGGTGAGTTTAATTCTGTAAGGGAAGTCACAGAAAGACTGAATTTGCAGACCACATCGTGTTCTCCGATGCAGCAAAATCAGCTGTAAAGCTGGTATTTTGATCACCATTTATCTGTCTCTTGAATCTGTATCTCAGTGGGTTTAAGACTTTAGAACAGGTTGAGGTTTATTGCTCCCTCAAACCCCAACTTCTGTATGACGGTGGAGATGGTATCTGATTCATTTACTATGGCACAGCCAGTGCCTACCAAGGTGCCAGGCTTAGCATTGACATCTGATGATTACTTAGAATGACTGAATAAAGAGTGGGATTACTTCCACTTAGAGTGATTGAGAGAGAGTTCATAGTAGTGATATTTAAGATGAGCCTTTAAATGTAATAATATACTCACCACATGAACGAAAAGAGTGTCAGCTTACGTTCATTGAAATCTTTCCATATTTCTGGGTCTGTGGATGTGGATTACCTCTTCTGATACTCACAAGTCCCCTATGAGCTCTAGGTACTATTATAATTACCATTTTACAGATGAGGAAACTGAAATATGAAAAGTTTAATTTGCCCAAGGTCCCAATGACTAGAAAGTAATAACGATTTTAACTCCAATTTCTGATTCCAGAGAACTTAATCCAGTAGGCTCTTGGGAGCCATCAATTCTACAATTCAGCTCAACGGACAGATGAAAAATCTATTACATGCCAGGCTCTAGGAATACAGGGTACATAATAGTCTCTGTACAAGATGGTTGGGAAGAAAAACTGAGGAGTTAACAACATTAATAGCTTCCATTTTGGGGGTGGGTATTTTGCTAAGTGATTTACATGTATCATCTCATCTAATTTTTTTCAATAACACATCTCATTATTATTAATAGCATCCCCATTTACAAGATAGAAAACCGAGGCATAGAGACATTAAGCAACTTTGCCAGGACTACAGCCCAGTGATGGAGCTGTGATTTGTAGCCAATCAACTTGACTTCAGAGCCAAAATCCTCCTATCCAAAACCATCCAAGTGACATGACAGACACTGTCACAGAGCATGTGTGCAGAACAGTGGGGTAGCCAGAGGGAGATGATGAGCTATGCTTGAGTGGGTCAGAGAACACCTCACAGAAGAAACTCCAGTCTGAGCTTTGAAGAGTGAAGAGAATCCAGCCAAGTGGCACGTGTGTGTATTCCCATGCCTCTTCTGTGCACATGCCTCTGTGGCCAGGGGCCAGGAAACAGAAAGCATTCTGTTACCCATCCAAAGTCCTTGACCCAACGCTTCGAAAGGCCAAACTCAAAAAGTCAGCGTTGCAAATGAGGAAAGGCTTATGAATCCAGAAGGAGCCAACCAAGAAGACCTAATCCTCACATCCATGTGAAGGAAGCACAGAACTCAGGCTTCTTTTATGTCAAAGGAAGGGGAAGGGGAAACAGGAAGGGCAAGTGGTGACTGACAACCACAAATGAATGGGTGCCAGCGCGGGTCTAGGAAGATTGTGTTGGTCTTCTGACCCTAGTTGATGTGATTCCGGCCCCAAGGTTCCTGCCAATGTTTGATAAACAATACATACTTCCCTTATCTCTTCAGGAGAGGCATTCTTCTGATAAGACTCTGTCTTAGTAATACTCAAACAGCAAGCAGAATTCCTTTAATGATGAGATGTGAAGGCCATGGGAACAAAGTGGGCTTGAACGAGCTGGGGTCAGAGAAGCTGTGCATTTCACTCTGTTACCATTCCAGCCTTAAAAAAACAGCCAACACAAAAGTTCAGGAGTATAGGCATTTAGGGAATGACAAGTCATTTGGGGAAGCTGGAAAATATAGAAAGAGGATGGGGTGTTGAGAGATGGCACAAAAAGTGACTAGGGGGTCCTCTGAATTCTACACTATAGAGGGACAAGCCTAAAGTTTTGTTTGTTTAGTCCAACCTCATGAGCTAAAAGTTCCTTCGGGAGCTCAGGTGATGGGCGGGAGGAGAAACCTCTCAAGATACAGGAGCAAACAGGAAGCCAGCTGTGTCAGCCTCAGGGCCAAACGGGCGCTGGAGCCGTAACAGCTCTTGCCTATCTGCCCTTTCCCATCCATGGGACAAGAGGCCACGCAAGTTCTAAAGAGAACAGCTCCATAAAATGGAACAAAGAGGCTTGTAAGGCCCACTAGCTGTGCTCCCTGAGGAAGGGGCGGGGGGGACTGGGATCCACCAGAACCAGAGAGACCACCCAGGAGGGACAGCTGCACAGGAGTCCTGCCCAAACACCCACCTTCTACTCACCACTTCTACTGTCTCCTCCTCAGGCTCCTCGCTCCTCTCCACACCTTCGTCCTTGGTCTACATTATTTTTCTGAGCGTCCAGCACACAGCATGTGTGGTAGGTGCTCAGCCAGGGAAGTCTCGTCCATACCCTACCTGAAACATCACAGCTGGATGGGGAACAGATGTTTCTGCCCATTAAAATTTATATGAAAAATATAAACGTTCCTCTGATAAGTAAAATAAGTAGAAGCTTCCAAGAAATTCTGACGTCATCTCCCTTGGGGAATTCAGCGGGAGTGATACATAGCATAACCCAGGGGCAACTGAGCTTGCCATTTTTCTTTCAAAATTAAAGCCCAGTCTGGGGTAGAGAAAAAAAATTCCCTGCAGATGACACATACACCCAATATTCTTATCTACATTCCCCACGTGAGGCATAAACACCTTGAGGATTAAGCAATTGCATAGTGAAGATACTATCATTGTAATTAATACCCTAAAGAATTTTATTAGGTATCTACCCTTTTGCATGCTCAGATAATATAATTTACTACATGGTTGGGTTTCAGGTTTTATATTCTTTTATTTTTTGTACCTTCAAATTGCCACTGAGAAAAGCAATTTATTCAGTCTTTCGATCAATACATTTTGATGGAGGGCCTATTAGGTACTGGGCCAGGTGCTAGGCTCCAGGGTAAACAAATGAAAGCAACACAATCCTTGTGCCCCACAAACTCACAGTCACTGAACCCACATTTTGTGCGGAAGTGCCTGTTCACCAGGAAGGCCAGCCCTGTCAGCGTGGATGGGCAGGATCACAGCGAGCCTTTAATTGGGGAAAGAGGGACCTCTGAGCCTGAGGAATTGAACAGAGGCTCCTCATCCCTACTGCACCAAGCCAGCCCCCACCTCCCACGAGCACAGCCAGATACAAAGCAAAGGTGATGAGAAGAGAGAATAGCAAAAGTAGCCTCAAACAGAAATCAGCATTTGGTGTTTGATCTAACTCCATTCATTCCATTGTCAGATTCTTCAGGTATATTTGTCTGCTAGTCCCTTCTAGATTGCAAGAAAATAGGACTGCTCAGCTGGGAGCTTATTGTAAGGGAGGAAAGAAACCATTGACAGTGGCCCTGCTGGGCTTCATGGAACACAATTTCATAAGGTCACTGCATCAGCTCTGTCTTCATGGAGACTCTTCACGGCAAACACTGGACACTACTTTAAGCCACCTTAATAAAAAAAGTGGTGGTAGATATTATAAAAACACGGGTATCTCAAGGCACTGAGGGGCTTCTTTGAGGGCTCAGAGCCAGGAAATGGAAATCAGAAACCAAGACTATTACACTGTCTCCTCCCTCTCTCCACATAGCTTCTCCATGTCTGCTTCTCGGTGCACATTCGTCTCTTCCTTTTCTCTCCACACACCAGCTTTGCTTTTGCACCCGTAGCTTTATGTGTCTTTTCTTCCCCCACAGGCAGAAATAATCTCTCAGGCACAATTCCAAAATCCCCAAAAAGAGCACCTGACTGGGTCAGCTTGGATGAAACTGGCATCCTAGGTTCAGTCAGCTGAGGCTTGGAAAGTGGAGCTACATAGCACAACCATGGCTGCCACTAAGGAGCCTTAATAGCATGCAAGAAGGGCAGTCCCAGATGAAGGGGGTTGCTGTGAACTAAGCAATACCACAAAAGGTAGTTCCTAATCTTTGGGTATCTCGTCATCTCCCCACAGAAGGCTTCGCTTGCTCCCTGTGCTGGGCACTGCTTTATGGTGACTCGGGAACTGACAGTCTCCACTATATTCACTAAGTTTCTCCTGTCACATAGGCTCTGCCTCATGGTTTCTGCTTACCTATAGCTACAACTGTTTCTACTTACCGCCTGTCTCCATGTCTATGTTTCTATGCCACTTCACTGCCAGCATCTCTCTAAGTGAATGGAATTCACTCCCGCCAAGTGTGGATTGGAGTGGATCTCAACTGACCTGTAGCTCTCTTTGGATCAGCCATTAATCCATCAGAGCATCCATCCCCGGTCCTGTCTACTCTTCTTCTCCAAGGTGGCAGGGTTATGCGGCTACAGAAAAGAAACTGAGAATAAAGACCTGTCTGCTGTTGCTTTTCCTAGACGGGAGCTCTGCCCTGGCAGTCTTCCTCAACAGGTACAGTGAGCTGCTAGGACTGAAACCACAGAAGACCTGTTCTAGCTCCAAATACTCTTCGGCCATAAAATGAGCTGCTTAGGAATCTCTATGAGCATTTTAAATTTTCAAACAATAACTAGTTTAGTATTTCTTATATATTTACTAAAATTACCACTGTACCATTCAATACACTTTGTACCCTCAACTGGTATTTTAATAAGCTTTATACTCTTCAATTACTGGCTTCTGAGAATCTTAAGGTAAAAAGGGCAGGCAATTGATAGCTTAAAAAAAAAAAACTGCCCTGGCTGGTGTAGCTCAGTGAATTGAGTGCCGGCCTGCAAACCACACAATAGCAGTTTGATTCCCAGTCAGGGCACATGCCTGGGTTGCAGGCCAGTTCCCAGCAGGGGACTCACAAGAGGCAACCATACATTGATATTTCTCTCCTTCTCTCTTTCCCTTTCCCTCTAAAGATAAATAAATAAAATCTTTAAAAAAAAAACAACTCCTCAGTACCACAAAATTGTTAAGACTGCTATAGTATTTCTTGGTGACTAAGATCTTATGATCTTGGTGATAAGATTGTGATTCTTCTTGTAAAATCCTCTGTAAATTGCTTATTTAAACAAGTAGACACAAGCAGTATATCTCTCTCCTGCCTTGCACTGGGAAACATGAGCTAATAAATATTAAATGTTAAAATGTTCCAACTCTTCCCAGAAATGAGGGGGAAAAGTAATACACAAAAATGAACTAAGAGGAAAAAACATCACTGAGAACAAAAAAATACATCACTGGGAACCAATGGGAGTTTTGGAAAGAGACTGATACATCATGTTACACAAAATGTGTAGGCTCTTACAAAAGGAGCTAAATATTTTGATCTCCTAGATACGAACCCAGCTTCCAATTCATTTATGGCCTAAAGCATCCAGTCACTGGTAAGCACCTCCCTATGTCAGTGATCTTCAACCTTTTTCATCTCATTGTAGCACACATAAACTAATTATGACAATTCTGCGGCATACCAAAAAATATATTCTAGTTTTTGCCGCTCGGACAAAAAAATTAGGTATAATTTTGATTCATTCACATTGGGCGGCTAATATTGTGTTGCCTGTTGTCATTTTTTTATTTGACCATCTAAGGGGAAAGAGGTCAGTGCTTTTGACTAAATAGTTAGGTATTGCATGTTTTAAAAAATCTTGCAGAAAATAAAGATAGATTCATAGATAGAGAGCAGTGTGACAACTACGAGGAAGGGGAGGGGGTAGAGGGTTAGAGCAAAAATAAAAAAGGACTCATGGACATGGATATCAGTGTGGTGATTATGGGGGTGGGAGGTATAAGGGGACTAAATGGTAGTGGGAAAAAATGAAACTTAAAAAGAAAAACAGAGTTTTGCAGAAACTCCACCCGTTTTCTATAGTGGCAGCACCAATCTGCATTCCCACCAACAGTGCTCTAGGGTTCCCTTTTCTCCACAGCCTTGCCAGCAATCCCATTGCTGGGAATATATCCTACGGAACCTGAAGTACTAATTCAAAAGAATATATGCATGCCTATGTTCATAGCAACTTTGTTTACAAAAGCTGATCAGTAGATGAGCAGATAAAAAAAGCTGTCTATTTACACAGTGGAATACTACACAGCTATAAAAAAGAAGGAACTCTTGCCTTTTGTGACGCCATGGAGGGACCTGGAGATTATTATGCTAAATGAAATAAGCCAGTCAGAGAAAAATAAAAATGCCATATCATCTTACTCATATATGGGATCTAATGAACAAAATGGACTGACAAACAAAATAGGAACAGAGGCATGGACACATGGAACAGATTGGCAGCTATCAGAAGGGAGGGAGAAGGGATGACTTGATGAAAGAGGTGAAGGGATCAGCTAAAGAACATGCATGCATAACTCATAGACACAGATAACAGTGTGGAATGGCCAGAGGGAAGCAGGGGTAGGGGCTAGCAGGATGTGGGGAAAAGGGGGTCGGAAATGGAGACATCTGTGATAGTTTCAACAATAAAAATAAAGTTTAAAAAAGGCAGGAGGGGGAGTTGTTGGGTAGATAACCACATTGTCTAATAGCCTAAACTTTTATTTTAGGTCAAGATTCCTCAAAGTCCATGGATCTAGTGGTCTGATTAATATAAACATAACCAGGGCCCCACTCAGACCTAAATTAACAGACGCTCCAGTCTGAGGTGCGGGAACTTGCATTTTAACATGCCAAAATCTGGTTTCAAGAGCCCACAGGCTTACAATGATTGTAAGATGTGATTCAACGTGCTGACCCTTCAGAACAATAGCTTTCATTGATACAATATTTACAAAGTGTTATTTAAAATAGTACCTTTATGGCAGCCAGGTGAAGAAAACTAAGGCACTTTTCTGATGTTGAAACCAAGTCTCCAGAGACCTCCTGAAAGCCACACACTAGTAAGTGAGAAGGCCAGAGCTAAAATCTTCAGTTTTCTAATTTCTATTTTCTTTGAAAGCTATTATAAGCTCCTCCCCATTTCCTAAAGCTAAAATTTCATCCAGAAATAAATGAAAAATTTTTGAAGGTTATCAAAATAGAGAGAACCTAATCTTTTGAGAATTTAAAAGATGAGGGAAGAAAGTTGTCCTTAAAATTTAGTGTCCAGGCAAGCATAAAAGTCCAAGGAGAAGATGAACAGGGGGAGAGCTCTGTCAGCAACAAGCTCAGTAGAGCTGGCAGGGAACAGCTGAGATACAATGGCACCTTGTGCCTGGTTCGGTGGAGTGCCAGCTGATGAAATGTGGAGCCTTAAATAGTAAGTCTTCCTTACATCTTGAGCCAGGAAAATTCTAGGGGCTTCCCACCTAACTTTCAACAAATGTGGATTATTTTCCAAGAACAAGAAAGCCCTTAAAATCCAGCGTCCATGGAAATATTCAAAGAAATGAAGAGATTAATCAATATATTAAGACTTCTGATACAAGATGGCAGGGTAGACAGACCTTTCATTCATTTCCTTACTAAAATTGTATTGACATATCAGGAAAGAAAGGAAGCTTATCACATGCCAGAAGCCTTCAATAGGACAGGCATTTGTTAGATTTCTGGAAATAAAGGCAGCAGATGAAACTGTGCTAGCAGAGAAAACAGAGAAGAAGCAGCAAGATCCCAGAAGGCATAGCAAAGAAAGCTGTAGCTAAGGTTGGAGCCATTTTGGAGCACTCTGCACTCAAGATCAGCAGGGTCAAGGGGGAAGGGGGACATAGAGCAGAAATCAACATGAGGAACTGAAGGCCTGTCACTGGGATAGCTGCTGAGTAGGAACAGCCCCACTCTTACATTTGGAAAACAACTGTCAGCTGGAGGACTACTTGAAAAAAAAGTACATTGAACTAAAGAGAGAGAATGAGCTCGTTAGGGAGGACCAAGCTGGTTCATGTGCTGGAACCTGCAGTGGGTAGCCATCATTTTGCCTGCTCTCCATTCATTCCTCCTTCTTTTAGAACCCTGATCTTACTTTGGGAAACCATTCGTCTTGCATTGGCCTGGGCAATCAAGACACTTTGGACCTAGGGACTTGCTCTCTTAGAAGGGGTGGACAACTGACCCAAAGGAGGCAAATCAAATCAGCTCTCTAACACATTACACAAAGACTAAATGACACTCAACTTTTTCCTGCTACCAGGAGAAACTGTTGGTTCTTTCAACTGATGCTTCTCGGCACCGATGCAACACCAACAGGAATCCCCAGCTTGGGGTGTGGTGAAGAAGGAAACTTTATTCAGTGCAAACAGCTCCACTGCGATACAGCAGGACTGTGAGGACGGCACAGCTGTGGAAAAGCTTAATAGTATCACAGCTCAATTATGAAGCAACAAGGCTGTGAAACAGCACAGCTGTGTAGAGACCCTGGGGGCACTCAGCCCTGGGGCCAGGCCCCTTTCCTGTCAGACAGCTTTGCTCTGCTCTGGCTTGCTCTACCTGCCCCAGACCTCTTTGGTGTTTCAACTAGGGAAACATTCTTCTATGAAAAGGGAAAATGCGCTCCCAGAGCCACAGGGGAGCTGACCTATACAGACAGAAGTCCCTGCCCCTGGTCATTGATTGGTCCATCCTCACAGTTTGGTCCAAAAAGCACTGTCCTAATAGGTCAGAATGGAGCTGCTCTAATTTGTCAGTGAAGGTTCCCTAGTTGGGGGAGGGTGGGGGGGAGGGATATAGCTGCACAGCTTCAATTGGACAGAGATAGTCTCAGTCCTATTGGTTGAAATATGATTTTAGGAACCCCTTTAGGAGGGCACACTTAGATGGCAGAAACACAGTGTAGGCAGATAGCTCAGTGCAGAAGGCAGGCAGGTTAGTGCAGGCCTGTCCCTGAAGTGCAGTTTGCAGGAGAGGCCACCATTTAGAAAATGCCGCTAGGCTCTGCTTTTAAATTTGCGCCCACTCAGCCACAAAAAGCCCTTCTTCATAGGGAGCTTCTTTCTCAGGGTCCACAGTTCCTAAACCTTGGTTCTTATCTGGAGGCAAAGCCTCAGAAATGTGCTGGTTCCTGTGGGTCCTAGCTCTTGTCCTCCCCTGATCCTGGTTCTTCCACGTTACCCCAGACTTTATATGCTACTCCACATCTTCCTTACATTTCCCTTGAATCCAGATAACCATGACTAACATATAAACCCGGAATCCAGCCTTTCTCAGGTAGCATCTGCCTCCTCGCCCATCTACCCTATAGCAAAGGCTTCCGGTCCACACACACTTGTTTCAGGCTGGCAATGAGAGCTTCCATTTAAAGAAGTCACAGACCTACACAGTAGTAGGAAAATAGAAGCACAAAATAGAAGAGCCCTGATGATCAAACATCAGACCTCAAAGGAAAAAAATAATTAAGTAACAAGAAGACAACCATAAAATAATTTTAATCAGTATGCCCAGAGAGATATTAAAAAAAAAAAAAGCCTGGAGCAGGCTTCTACAAAAAGAAGGAACAATTAAAAATAAATCTTTAAAAATTAAGGTATTAGAAAGATTGTAAGAAAAAGTCACAGAGACTTCCTGGAAGATGAACCACAAGTCAAAGAAATGGAAAATATAAGCAAAATGTTGTCCTGCTTGAGGACTTACCCAGGAAGTATCCTCCACATGAATTTAAGAAAGGAAATAGGGAAGATACAGGAGTGGAAAACAGAAAAATAACAGAAGGAAAGTCTCAGAGCTGAGGGAAGATATATGGCTGCAGATTAAAAAGGCTCAGCAAGTCCTGAGCAGAGAAATAAACAAGACCCACACATCATTGTAAATTTCTGAGCACAAAGGACAAAGGGAAGATCCTTTTGTCCTGAGACCCAAAAAAAGGCTGACTATAAACAAATAAGAATTAGATTGATGTCACCTGTCAGCAACAATAGACATTGGAAAATAGTTTTCAAAGTTCTAAGGAAAAAACTGTTTTGAACCTAATATTCTGTACATAGCCAAAATTTCAGTAAAGTGTGAGGTTGAAATAATATTGTCGGTCATGCAAGAACTCAAAAAAATGACCTCCTAGACAATCTTTTTGGAAATTAAACTTTTTAAAAAGCAAGCAGTAAATCAAAAGGATAAAAAAGGAATTCAGGGGGGGAAAAAAGGAAAAGGAAAATATGGAGCACAGTAAACAGAGAACCTAACCCAATAGTTCAATTTAAAAAGAAAACACCCAGGAGAACAGTTGTGCAGAAGCTTAGGAAGCAATCAGTCCCAAATTAAAACAATAAATCCAAGAGCTCAAAGAATAAGGCTTCAAAAAGAAATGAAGTCACATTAATAGTTCGATTAAGCAGCTTGATGTCTTGGTGATAATGTGAAGTTATATCTCTCTTCTGTTCACAAACAAACAAACAAAAACCCCAGAAAATGAAGGTGGGGGAACAAGAAGAGTATGAAAGTAAGAAAAAAAAAGGCACAACCCAAATATGAATCTAAGTGAAATGCAGGGTAATTTTGAGCCATTGTGGAAAAAATGTTTCCTTTGACCTTGATATTTGAAGCATTCTACTTTACGAAGCTCAGTTTTTGTGACATGTAACTACATTTCCTTTTTCTTCTTTTTTTAAAGAATTTATTTATTTATTTTTAGGGAAAGGAGAAGAGACGGGGGCGGGGGGAGAAACATCGATTTGAGAGAGAAACACTTATTGGTTGCCTCTCGTACAAGCCCTGACCAGAGGGACTGAACCCACAGCACAGGCATGTGCCCTGACCAGGAATCAACACCATGACCCTTCGCTTTACGGGACAGTGCCCAGCCAACTGAGCCACACTGGTCAGGGCTGACTACATTTCCTTTTAACTGCACATCAGTGTTCTACACAAAGTCATATGTACATGAATCAAAATATTGTAAACACTTTTCACTACTGTCCCATTTTATTGTAAAGAAAGATGCAGGAAGCCCACCAAACCAAAGCAGCTTCATGAATACCTATGAGAACAATGCCAATTTAAGCATCACTCAGCTCAAGGAATTAACCTTTACAACAACCACCGAAACCCCTTTGTACCTCCATCTGGATCTCAACACTCCTGGCGATCATAGGTGATCATTTCCTTGGCTTCTTAATCATTTTTATCACCCAAAGGTACATCCCTAAACATTATAGTTTGATCTTGATAATTTAAAAAATTTTTAAGGGTTTTTAAAATTTATATTTTAAATTTAGAAAGGTTTCCCCTCCATTCCTTTCCTTTTTTTGCCCTGTCCATGGAAGAACATGTAGTCCGAACTTCACTGAATGCAAACTCATGCTGTTCAGCCTCTCTCTAATCCTGCAAATGGGCTCCTGGATCCAGAGACTGACTGGCCCAGAGACTGGCTCTAGCAAGACTATAGGTGGTGATGTGTTCTTTTTTTTCTTTTCATCCTTTCTTTTTTTGGTAACAGCTTTATTGAGATAAAATTCATACCCCATACAGTTCACGCATTTAAAGTCGACAATTTAGTGGGTATGAGCAGTTTATAGTTGTGCAGCCATTACTATAGTTAATTTTAGAATATTTTTCATAGTTCCAGGAAGAAACCTCATGCCCTCTAGCCATCACCTCCAAACCCACAATCCTCTCACCATCCGGAGGCAGCTACTAATCTACTTTCTGTCTCTGTTGAGTTGCCTATTCTGGACATTTCATATAAATGGAATTAAACAATATGTAGTCTTTTGTGACTGGCTTCTTAGCATAATGTGTTCCTAAGTGATGATGTATTCTTTCATCAGGAGACACAAAATGTCAAGATTTCACTCTTTTTTGATATCAAAGGATGTCGGGGGTCCATGCCTGGAGCTATTAATACATCAATGATTGCAAAATGGTAACCTGATTTTGTCCTTTTTTCAATTTATCAGCTTTAGTACATACGTAAAGAGCTTCTATCCCTCTTCTTCTACACAGTTCCCCATCACTGCAGCTCTAACAGAGCGAGCTGGATAAATGCTCGATTTATTCCTGTCCTTTGCAACTTTTCAACATAGGTTATTCCTCTGGCACCTTCCAATAGTTATCAGTGACATTTAAATATATACATTTGCAAGTTAAGAAACCTTGAATTTAAATGTATTTGATAGGTTTTGGTTCATTTCATCTATCAGTCTTTTTCATTTCCCAGTCAGAGCACATACCCAGGTGGTGAGTTTGACTCCCAGTAGGGCCACGTAAGAGAAGGCAACCAATTGATGCTTCTCTTGCATATTGATGTTTCTTTCTCTCCCTCCCTCTCTCTGTCTCTCTCTCCTTCTCTCTCTTTCTGTCTAAAAGCAATAAAAATATGTCTTCTGGTGAGGATAAAAAAAGAGAGAGAGAAAGATAGTATGCATTTAAAAAGACACAGAAATCATAAAAACAAGAGCCAGTTGGAAATGAAGGATACAATAACTAAAATGAACAAAACTTGAGAAGGAATTGACAGCATATTAGATGAAGCAGAAGATGAAATCAGCAATTTGTCAGACAAGGTGGCAGAAAACACCCAATGGGAAAAGTAAAAAGAAAAAAAAAATTTAATGAGGGTAGTTTAAGGAGCCTGTGGGACAACAGAGAGCATAACAACATTTGCATCTAGTGGTACCAGAAGGAGAAGAGAGAATGCAAGGGATTGAGAACCTATCTGAAGAAAGAATGATGGGAAACTTCCCTCACCTGGAGCACAGAGAGTCCCAAGGAAGTTGAACCCAAAGAGGCCCACACCAAGGCACTCATAATTAAATTCCAAAGGTTAAATACAAAGAATCTTAAAGGGAGCAAAAGAAAGGCAATCAATTGCCTACAAGGGAGCTCCATAAGACTGTCAGCTGATTTCTCAACAGAAACTTTGCAGGCCAGAAGGGATTGGCATGAAATATTCAAAGTAATGAAAACAAAGTTTACAACCAGGACTACTCTACCCAGAAAGGCTATCATTTAAAATTATAGGAGAGCTCTGGCTGGTGTTGCTCAATGGATTGAACACAGGCCTGCACACCAAAACATTGCTTGCTCAGTTCCGTCAGGATTCTTGCTTGGATTGTTGGCCAGGTCCCCAGTTGGGGGCATGCGAGAGGCAACCAACCAATGTGTCTCTCATACATTGATGTTTCGCTCCCTCTCTTTCTTCCTCACTTTCCATCTCTCTAAAATAAATAAATAAAATCTAATAAAATTTTTTTTAAAAAATTAAGTTAAATTAAAGAAATGGTAAAAAACTTCCCACAGAAGAAAAAGCTAAAGGATTTCATCATCACCAAACCAGTATTACAGAAAATGTTAAAGTGACTTCTTCTGGAAGAAAAAGAAAAGGAAAAAGAATATAAATGTAAACAATAAAATAGCAATAAGTACATACCCATCAACAATTACTTTAAATGTAAATGAATTAAGTGCTCCCATCGAAAGACATAGGCTAGTTGAATGAATAAGAAAATAAGACCCATACTTAGGCTGTCTACAAGAGACACTCTTCACATCAAAAGACACAAACAGACTGAAAGGGTTGGGAAAAAATATTTTACACTAATAATGCAAATGAAAAAAGCTGAGGTGACAATATTTTATCAGACAAAATAAATTTTCTAACAAAGGCTATAATAAAAGGCAAAGAAGGACATTTTATCATGATAACAGGATCAATCCAACAAGACAACAAAACCCTTGTAAACATATATTCACCCAGCATAGGAGTACCTACATATATAAAGCAAATATTGACAGACACAAAGAGAGAGGTTGGCAATAATACAATTGTAGTAGGGGATCTTAACACCCACTGACATCAATGGATAGATCTTCCAGACAAAAAAATCAGAAAGAAAATAGCAGCCTTAAATGACACATTAAACAAGAGGGATTTCATTGATATTTTTAGAGTATCACACCCCAGAGCAACAGAATATACATTCTTTTCAAGTGCACATGGAACATTTTACAGCACAGACTGCATATTAGGCCACAAAATAATTCTCAATAAATTTAAGAAGATTGAAATCATGTCAAGCTTCTTCTTGATAACAGTGGTATTGCATAAAGAAGATGTGGTACATATATATAACTGAATATTACTCGGCCGAAAAAAGGAGTGAAATCTTACCATTTGCGACAACATGGATGGGCCTAGAAGATAATATGCTAAATGAAATAAGTCAGACAAAAAAAGACACATACCTAACAATTTCACTTATATGTGGAGTCTAAAAACAAAACAAACAAACAAAACAGAAGCAAAGTCATTGATACAGAGAACAAACTGATGGCTACCAGGTGATACAGGGGGCGGTGGGGGGGGCGGCGGGGGGGCAAAAAAAAAGATTTGGAATGGTGTCCAGAACTCAAGGTGTATAGGAATATTGGAGAGACATATAAGATGTTCTCACCCCTTCCCCCCCACAGGTGTGAGGTGGGGAAGGGACACATGGAGCAGGAACATGCAGGGCTGTTTTGTACAGCCACAGCCTTGCAGCTAATTCATGGCATGGTCATTTAACATATCTATAGCCTTTGGCGGGTCACTTGGATATGTTAAATGCCTGTGGCCAAGCTTGGAGCTAGGGGAATGAAGTCTCTTCCCCCCAAGATATAACTGGGGGGCAGGTCCCCTGAGTTACAGCACCTGCGTGGGAGCTTGAAGAAGATTGGCTGTAGGACATGGGGCCATACCTGCCCAGACTAACAATGGCAGCCCAGTAAACTTGTAATAATACAGAAATACTGGCAGGTGTAACTGATCGTGGGAGGAGTCAGAAATAGGGGTACAGGAGAAGATGGGCACAGGGTATCTAAAACCCTGACACGGCAGCCATTGGGGAGAGAGCCACGCAGTTTCGACAGAGTTAAGACCTCCTCCTGCCCAGGTGAGAGAGGGAGCCATGTGATTTCAGCAGAGTTAGGACCCCCTCTCGCAGTCATGAAAGAGAGAGCCATGGGGTTTTGGCAGAGTGCAGACCCCCTCTTTCCCAGGTGAAAGGGAAGACCACGCAGCTTTGCCAGAATGGAGATCCCTGCGGCCAGGTGAAGAAGAAAGACATGCGCTTTTGGTGGAGTGCGGACCCCTACATCTTTGGTAGAAGAGGCCCATGGGGCTTTGGGGCGCTCCCTTTGGCCGAGTGGCCTGGAAAGCAGGAGAGACTTTGACAGGAACTTGGTACAAAGAACTTTTGCCAGTGGAAGGTGCCGCATGGCTTTGGATTAATTGGAGATCCTGCCTGGACAGGCAACACAGCCCACAGTGCCAGTGACCTGAAAAACGGATGTGTGCTCTTTTCCTGATTTATGGTACCCCGAGTTGGGACAGTGGGAGAAGGGAGCACTGTGTGTGTGTGTGTGTGTGTGTGTGTGTGTGTGTGTAGGTGTATACCCTTAAAGACTTTGATATTTTAATGAAGGCATTAGGCCTGAATAGCATTAAATAAACATTTCATTTCCTTTTCACAAATCTCTGGCATTGAGAGATGTCTTTCCAATTGGTGGGGGACAGAAGAGCCCAGTAGGTATTAGTATACCGTCCTTGGGAGGGGCCCCTGTTGTTCTGTAGCAGTTTTTGGCATCCCTCAGTGGGCCAAGTATTGTCCCCCCCTTGGACCTCTGTTCAGTGACAAGAACAGGGTTGAGGGCTGTGTGAAAATGTTGAAGGGATTAAGAAGTATAGAATGGAAGTTACAAAATAGTCACAAGGATGTAAAGTACAGCATAGGGAATATAGTCAATAACATTGAAATAACTGTATGGTGTCAGGTGGGTACTAGACTTATCAGGGCATCATAAATTATATAAATATCTAACCATTGTGCTCTATACCTGAAACTAATATAAAATAACATTGTCAACAGTAACTGAAAAATAAAAAATACAAACAATTGAAAATGAAAACCTTCTGTACCTATAGCTATGCATGATTATAAAGATGTATCTGTTCATAGTCCTGCATTAAGGTATTCACTTAATACTTTATTTTATGGCTTCTTTATGTTCTAAGGTTTCATATCTAAAAACTCATGTGTAAATCACCAGGCAGGTCATGAGAGGGGAATGCAATGCAGCAGCTAAGACCTCAGGCTTTGAGGCTGCGCACATGTGGGTTTGAATTCTGTTGTGTGACTGAGGTGAGTTATTGGGACTCTGTATCCAGTGTTCCTGTCTGTAAAGTGAAAACAATAAGACTATTACTTCCTAGAAGCATTGTGAAATGCAAATATAATAATGCACGTAAAATTGTTAGCATATTGCCTAGAGCAATAAGTCATTTGCTGTTGTACTCATTACTTTGAGGGCAAGGCCACAACTTACATTTATGTTCCCACAAAAGGCCTAGTATCCTGTAGACTTTCAGTAAAAATCTTAAGTGAATTGAATCAACTATAGCTACTGGGGTGAAGAAAAAGAAGGGAGGCAGGGGAGACTGAGTAAAAACAGTCAATATGTTCAAAGGGAAACAATTGAAGAGCCCAAGCTAAGACTTGCAAAGTACCTACAGATTGCCTAACAATTAGTCCCTTATGAAAGGTTTGTCTGGGGTTTTTTACTGCTGCTCCTGAGGAAGATTCTGGGATTTTATGTAATTGCCTTCATTTTGGTCCCAGGTCTCGGCAATGTTCTCCTGGCGTTCCCTGCACCATGAGGCTTCAGGACAGGCAAGACAAAGCACAGCCCTTGAGAATGTTTGTTCTTCCCCCAGCAGTAGCCTCTCCATTGTTAATTATGGAAGATTTTAAAGAAGAGATTGTTTAAGGGATAATTCTACTTGGCTTGGTAAACAGCCCCGAGACAGTGGAATTAGAGCCTGGCTGGTGTCAGGAGCCAGCTGGGAAGGAATCAGTGCTGGGGCTGGGGACAATTCCAGAATGACCAAACTTTATGATGGTTAAGTACTGAAAATACACAGATGAATAAAAACAGTTATCTCTAAATTATATCGATATTGTTTAAAAATAATAAGACAGCAGGCCCAAAATGGGTGAACGTGCTAACTCTCATGTCATTACACTGAATCTTCACTGAGTTTTGGCTCTTCCAGAAATGGGATCTCAAACCAGTCAGCCAGGAGTCGCTCCGTCAGCACAAACTGCGTAGGTCACCTGCCTGATGGAGCTCCGCCGCCCTCTAAGGAGAGCGGCCTTGCAGTAACCACCTGCTTTTTTTGCCTGGTAGAACTTCCTTGTCTCTGCTCCCCTCTGCCTAGAAAAGTCTTTCATTTTGTACAGCTCTCAGAGCTCCTATCTGCTAGATCCGATGCTTCCCCATCTGGACTAGCTGTTGCTCAGCGAACTCTTAAATTTTTTTTAAATAATTTTATTTTATTTTTTTTAGATTTTANGCCCTCTAAGGAGAGCGGCCTTGCAGTAACCACCTGCTTTTTTTGCCTGGTAGAACTTCCTTGTCTCTGCTCCCCTCTGCCTAGAAAAGTCTTTCATTTTGTACAGCTCTCAGAGCTCCTATCTGCTAGATCCGATGCTTCCCCATCTGGACTAGCTGTTGCTCAGCGAACTCTTAAATTTTTTTTAAATAATTTTATTTATTTATTTTTTTAGATTTTATTTATCTTTAGAAGGGAAGGGAAAGAGAGAGGGAAAGAAATATCAATGTATGGTTGCTTCTCGTGTGTCCCCTGCTGGGAACTGGCCTGCAACCCAGGCATGCGCCCTGACTGGGAATCGAACTGCGATCCTCTGATTCAAAGGCCCATGCTCAATCCACTGAGCTACAACAGCCAGGGCCAACTCTTAAAAGTTTTAATATGCCTCAATTTATCTTTTAACAGGTGCTACCCATCCAAAAGATGACTAGAAATGAACCACAATGGCAATTGGTCCAAATGCCAAAAACAAATATGAGAAATTGAAATATTTGCAAACATATGAGAGATAAAAGTCAACATATAAAGAAAGACCATACATCAATGAGAAAAGGGTGGATGCAATGCTTAAGTGGGCAGAGGACATAAGCAGAGGCTCTGTAAATGGTTAAAAAAAAAGGTGATGCTCAACTTCAGCAATAATCAAAGAAATGCAGTTTTGCAATAATAGAAACACCGCTCTGCCTATGGAATGGGTGAAGATCAGCGAGTGTGTGTGGGTAGAGGGAGACAGGCCCCCATGAGCCCTGTGGGACAGTAAAGTGGATCCATGTTTTTCCAGAGCTGCCTGAAAATAAGTCTCAAAAGCCTCTAAAATGTTTATATTCTTTGGCCCAACACACACACTTATAAGCATTTATCCCAAGGAAATAGAAACATATGAAAATATTTATGTACAAAAATGTTCATTAGAATTCCATTTCTAATAATATAAAATTGGAAAGAACCCAAAAGCCCAACAATAGAGAATGATAAAACAAATTATAGTTCATTAATACAATGAACTACAATGCAGTCACTTCTTCAAATGTTTTTCTGCCCCATCTTCTTTCACAAACTACAATTATATGCATATCATACACCTCTTGAGTCGTACCACAACTCACTGATACTCACTCTTGCCTGTCTGTGTTTCCGAAGGCACCAGTGCACTGGAATTTTCAGGCTGTCTGGTAAATGGAGAAAGTAGGCCTTAGCAGCCAGAGCAAGTCCTCAGGCAAGAGATGTGGTGTTGGCTGTTGGAAGCAGGAAGACCTACATTGGAATGGTGGGAGCCACGGAGACACAGGCGGAGCCCCAGTGGCTGCTCTGTGTCAACCCTTCCTTTCACTAGTTCCAGATCCCTCCGCAGCGTCTACACGAACTTCATCGTGAACTGAGATGCCAAGTGCATCTGCACACTGAGGTAAAGTGTCATGGCTTCAGCAGGTTCAGGGACAGAAGGAATGGACCTACGATCAGGAAGAAGGGGAAAGCAAAGACACGTTCCTAGGGGTCAGCTATGCCACAGCGGAGACTGCACAAATAGCCCTAGCTGTCTCCCACTCCTGCTGGCTGGTCAGCCACACAAAGGCTTCTTCATCTTTGTCACTGCCCACCCCAGTACTGGCAGGTGATGCTTGGCAGGTTACATGCAAACGAGGCAGGCAGGGAGAATAACCGGGGCCTGCCTAGGTCAGTGAACAGCGTGAGGAAGGCTAGAAGGAGTCAGAGGGGCAAGGGGCAGCCTGGCTGACCAGGGAAAGGGTACCAGGCAGGCTGCCATCCTCAGACACAGTCCAGGCAAACACAGCAGTCAGTCCAGACAAAGCAAAGTTTTTTGAACACTCACCCTGTGTTAGGAGCCAGGGAGCCGAGGCTGCTTCAGTGCTTTCTGCTGAAGCCCAACTTTGTCCGGAAACAGAGAAATGGGCCAGCAGGAAGCTGTAAAATTCAGAGCCTCCTCTGGTCCACAAGCTGTGAGGCAGTTGAGCAAGGCAGGACTGGGTATGGGCTGCTGGTGTCCTTGTAGCCAGTACTCAGAGTGTGCTGTCAGCGACTGGTGTCAGGCTACCCTAAAATCCAGCCCTCTGTAATGCTGAAAAAACATTTCCAGCACCAACCTGGTCTCTGGCAGTTTTTCCTCATGTGCTCGTGTCTTCAGTTTGCAGGAAGTTCACAAGCTATCTATATTTATTCCTTCAGCTTTATCTCTCATTCTCCCTCACATAAACTCTCCATGCTGGGCAAACTCACATGCATACTGACCCTCAGTAAAGGCTTCCATTTCCTTCCTCCACAGCTTGACCTGCGAAGTTCTACCCACTGCTTTCCTTTGCTCCCACGCATCGGGCAAGAACATACACACACCACTAACAAGAACTATGAAGTGTCTGAGATTGTGTCCTACTTGAAAGCTAACAACTGAGTCTACTGCAGATTTATGGATGCTAGCACAAGACACAAGATTCCTGGGTCAGAAACAAAGGACTTTATCACTCACAGTGCAGCAAGTGGCACCATGTGCATATTCAGCATGGGCTTCCCAAGCTCTAGCTCCCAGAGGGCAACATAAAGTGGGCCGCTTGCTCACACAGGTATTGCGCTCCAGGAGAAGAACCCAGTGCTTCAAGACCCTGAAACTTACAGGGAGCAGTGAGCAGGCTATCTCTTGTTCTGGAAGGAGCAACATTGTTATCTTCCAGGACTGTTTGCAGTACAAACAGCTTTGAAAAGATAGTACCAAACAGTGAAAGGACAGCAAACTCATAGTTATTAACAACCACACCTAAAACAAAAGCAAACTAAGAGGACAGCTAGATTGAGAGTGAAACCGTAGAAATGGAGATCACACGGAGGGTTAGCAACAGGGGAGTGGGAGGAGGAGAAGGGGGGGAGAAGGTAGAAAGCTACAGAGAATAAGTATCATAGATGGTAGGTAGAAAATAGACAGGGGGGAGAGCAAGAATAGTATGGGAAATATGGAATCTAAAGAACTTGAGACACGTGGACATAAACTAAAAGGGGAGGAATGGTGGGGGAGGGGTGTGCAGGGTGGAGGGGAATGAAGAGGGGGAAATAGGACAACTGTAATGGCATAATCAATAAAATATATTTTTTTAAAAAGATAGTACCAAACAAAGTGTAACCAGTTTCCACTCACAAGACAGGCAGAAGCACAGAATATACATAAGGAACTCCCACTAACCTCATAAGATACGGAGATATTTTGGTGATAGACTCCTATTCAAGTCCTAGAGCCCTCTCCTACTAGTAACTTTAGACATGTTTCTTAATTTCTCTGAACTCGTTTTCCCATCCATTAAATAGCTACAGTAGTACCCACTACAAAGTTGTTGCAGACTGAATTAACCGTATCTGTATAATGCTGAGCAGAATGCTTGTACTCTGGGGGGCTCACTCGCTGGTCTTCATCCCCACTACTCTACCCAGCTGTCCAAATTCTGGAAGTCTCTCAAGCCCCACACGGTTGGTCCCTTTGCGAAAGCCTTCCCTGTTCCACCTTCCTACTTCCCACCACCCACAGTCAGCTCAGCCTCCCTCCCAAGTTGCCAGCCTCTCCTCCGTTAAGCACGTCCCAGCAGGGGATGGTTCTAGCTCTAAGTCTTGTCTGTTTACTGTAGATGTGTATGTCTTGTCCTCTGGACTGGATTATCCCATTCTAGAAGGCAGGGATTCAGTCCTCTCCTCCCAGTATCCCCATGGCATGCAGCGTTGTACCCATACATACTCCAGAAAAAACTGAGAGGAAGACAACTGAGAAATAGCACATTCTTGGGCAATCAGGCCCCTCTCAGCTACACACACACACACACACAAGGTATCTGGAAAAAAAGAAACAACCATAAGACAGAGGCCTTTTAGCAGCAGAAGGGTGAAGCCTGGCCTGTCCCCCAAAAGCTGCCAGCCCAGCTCCCCTCACCACACAC
Source organism: Sturnira hondurensis (assembly GCF_014824575.4). Taxonomy (NCBI): domain Eukaryota; kingdom Metazoa; phylum Chordata; class Mammalia; order Chiroptera; family Phyllostomidae; genus Sturnira; species Sturnira hondurensis. The sequence goes on from NW_028082759.1 coordinate 40,300,841, forward strand.
TCCCAAACTCCTGGCCCTGCAGCCAGACCCTCCTGTGACTCATCTCCAGCATGTACAGGAGGGGCCTGTCAGGAACCCTGAAGGAGACATTCCCTTGGCAAGAGGAGAGAGATCCTGGCCATGAGGAGGTACTTTTATGAAAAGAACCACTTGGTCCAAAGTCCAAAAAATGTTATCCCCTGGAAAGCCAGCTCCAGCCAATCTCTGGAATGAAAAACAAACCCCCCACTCCCGTGATCAAATGTGATGCCCCAGGTGGCAAAACACGTGCACCTCTAACCCAGCTGTAAACTGGTAAGCCGAAGACATCTTCTGTGGGCATTTTAGTATGTATTAACCACTTGACAGCTGAGTAAATCCAGGTGTGCACTGCAGCCTTCTCTGGCTAGCAAAAAAGAGGCCTTCCCAGCATGCCACCTGCGCCCATATCCCTGGGCCTCTGAGCTGCCACACTCCCGCTGCAGCAGGACCTGGGGCTCCGAGACACAGACTCTCACCTCCCAGTCCGGAGCTGACCGTGCCCAGCACTCTCCGCATCCAGCCACCAAAACCACACTTTCTACCACCACCTCTATCCAAGGAGCTTAGAACCTAGAAATCTGGGGGTTCACAGTTTTTTCTTGGAATCCTTCCATTTTTTAAAGCTTTTCAGTGAATTTTGCAATGTATTTTAACCAAAATTTATTACCTCTGGATTTCTCAAACTGAGGTCCACATGGACCTACTGACTTGAAAGCTACAAGCTACCCCAGGTGCATCTTCCCAAAGCATCAGTTTCACTGGATGCTATTCATTTTTAATACATTTTACACCAAAAAGAAAGACAGGTTTGTCGTAGAAGAGACATGCTGGGATGGGGTTGGAATGCTGATGTGAGAGACGTCTGGGCCAAGGCCACCCCAATGTCAGTGAAGCAGATGGCACCGAAAGCTCCCACGCAGCCATGCCTCTCCTCAAGGGCGCAGCTGAAGTTCACAGAGACCCTCGCAGCCTCCCTTGGAACACAAGCACTGGCCTGGGATCCAGTCTTGGCCAGAGGGTCCTGAAGGGAACTCTGCTGAGGGAAGCAGGGCCTGAGGGGTTTCGTGGGAGGGTGTTTCCTCCCAAATTAAAAGAGATACACAGAAGGAAACACCTTCTTTGTCAGCCAGGCAGCCCAAAACACCTGATGCCTAAGGCAGCAGCAGGCATCTTTTGACCTTGGAGAGACAAACTCAACAACCAGCCAATGCCCAAAAATCCCTGAGAAGATAGATGGAGAAGACCAGGTCACTGTTAACCCCATCAGCTCCAAATTAACCAGCCCTAGAACCACTAACTCCAAACCTCCGGTTCTATGAACTAGTGAATGTCCTTATTTGTATAAGTCATTTTTTTGTTGGGTCTTTCCACACTTTTGTATGGTCTTTCCATACTGAGAGAGTCAGTATGGAGATTACAATTCTAGATCTGTTCTCCATGTCTCAGTCAAGGTGCTTTCCTCTGTCTACGAGACAGAAGAGCAACACACAAGGCTTGCTTTGATGTAGACGGTTGCTCCGATTTATTGAGCTCTTACTATGTGCCAGACCCTGGGTTCACTTTACTTAATTATCCTAACAACCCCGTGAGTGGCATTATTGTTCTCAATAGTTTACAGGTGGGAAAACCGAAGCACAGAAAAGTTAAACACCTTGCTCAAGATCACCCAGCCAGTTCTTGGCAGAGGCAGGTTTTGCATCCCCACCCCACCCCCAGTGTAACAGCAGTGCCCACACGTCAACGACTCCTCTGCACTGCCACTCAACTTCGAGGAGAATTTCGAGAGCCCTGGAAGGCCAAAAAGCTCCCCGACACAAAGGTAGGCAGGGCCCTGTTAAACAGTTCCCAGGGGTCTTTCTGAGAGACCCCAGTGGCCCTGTGGCTGCCTAAGGGTTGGCATCTACGTTCCATGAAGTCAAACTCACATGCTTTTACTGCCCTTGTGTCGAAGTCACTGGAAATTCACCAGGTATTGCCTGATGCTAAGAGAGTTCCTTGAAATTATATGCAAAATATTCTATAGCTTCAGGACTTTTTCCTATGGATAAACACAACAGTTTTCAAAGAGATCTTGTTACCCAAAAGGGAAAGAACCAGCCTGCTCACACCCATGTTCATTGCACCATTATCCTCAATAGCCAAGACATGAAAATGACCTCACTGTCCTACAGGAAATGAATGGATAAACGCAATGTGAGTATATCTGTATCTGTATTCTGTAATAGAATATTATTCAGTCATAAAAAGAAGGAACTCCTGCCATTTGCTATAGCATGATGAATGGATGAACCTGGATGATACCACTTGCACAGGAAGTCTAAAAAAAAGGCCAACTTTGTAGATACAGAAAATGGAATGGTAGTAGCGGAGGGCTGAGGGGAGGGGAAATTGGGGTACAGATCTGCAGTTGTAAGAATAAGTTTTGAGGATCTAATGTACAACACATCCACTATAGTTAATAAAATGGTATTGTATACCTGAGAGTAGATTTTAAGCATTTTTGCACACAAAAAAGAGTTAACTATATGAGATGGTGGTTGTATTGATTATCTTGATCTTTGTAATCATTCTATAAGGTAAATATATACATATGTATATGTATGTATGTATATATATATATATCATGTCATCCTATTGCACACTTGAAATATATAAAATTATATTTGTAAATTATTCCTAAAGTTAAAAGTAAAATAAAATTTACAAAGTTATCAGCCTCCTAAAGAAACACCAGATGTTGCCAGGCCCTACCAAATTTTTAGCCTTCACAGTGACCTTAGCAACCACTGAGACCAATGCCCTTGAGCTGAGAAGAAAAGCAAGGTGAAGAAGCAAAGTGACTTTCTACAGACACTCCACTAATTAGCAATGAGGTTGGGCCGGGAACCCATGGCTCAGAGCATGAACTTCTCACAGTAGTCTGCTGCAGCGCCCGAAATGCCACCATCAGAATTTCCCTTTCTGAACTAATAAGCCCTATCTGCGCCTATAAGCAACTAGATGTCCCTGTCGAATGCTTCAAGGCACACTGCCCTTCCTCCTTTTTGTGTTGTGGTGTTATTGCCTGTTTCATTGTCTGTCCTGCACTCCAAACAGATTTTCTTGTAAGCTCCATTAGGGTCAAGAAGAGGTATTACTTGCTTGCCATTGTATCCCAGAATCTAGTACACGGTGGGCTCTTGTTACTAATACCTTAACAGTCATTGTTTGAAAATAAATGAATGAATGAATGAATGAATGATATGCACCTCCTATAGCACAGCCCTGTAAGGCCACATGAGGCTTGGTATAACCAGTTACTCTCTTCCTCAGTGCTAGCCAAGATAAGGTTCATGATCTGATGAAGAGGAGAGGAAACAAATCCACAATAGCATTTTGAGGAAGGCAGGTTGCGATGAGAAGCCCAGTGGAGGTACAAAGTCCAGAGCACCTGACAGGTCGAGAGACTCGAGTTCAATGAGATAGAGGGGCATGGTAGACACCCCTCCCCATGCAGAGCCTGTCTGGCCCACAGTTCCGTGCAGGCCTCTGCCCAACCAGGACCCTTCCTCCCCATGGAGCAGCAGGTGTTTTCCTGCCAGGAACTCTGCTGTCATTGCTCACATCCTTCTTCACCAAACACAATTTCTGAGCTATTAATTTTCTTTCAGTGTGCAGGGAGCATGCCAAGAACTTCCTGTAGCTTATGAGTCATGGTCCCTGAGCAAAGAACATCTCCTAAAGGAAGTGAGGGCCATTGGGCATTTGAGACCTGAGAGAAGCTCTGCCAAGGGTGTACTGACCCAGAAGCACCCAGGAAGGGCCCTGTTGGAGGTGCTGGGATAGATCTGGCAGGGTGCCATGAAAACTTTACTCGACGGTCACCAGGGCTGAAAGAACTGAGAACAGGCAGGAAACCAGGCACTGACCTGGGCACGAGCAGCCTGATGTTTGTTCTCAGCCTGAGCTTGATAGGAGTATTGAGATGATTGAATGAGAAAAGTTTTGTGAGATTGTTCTGCAAGCTGTAAAGTACTGTTACTACTAGTTGCTATGGTTAAACAAATATTAGACATCAGACCCACAAGATATAATTTCCCATGTCTCTGCTTCTATTCCTTTGAATTCCATTTTCCAGGAAGGATTTATAAGAGAGCTCTCAGAACATCTTGATTGTGGATGAGTTCTTCTGGATTTGCTGTAAGTAGACTCTTATGTCTCTTCATTAATGGAAAACTTCAAAGAGAGGAGGGACAGGAGAAAAAAGGATGACATTCATGACCCTGGCTGGTATCCATAGAGACATGTAAACCAAATGCAGAAATCAGAGCCTCTTAAGTTTGCACACTCTTTGCAAAGTTATCTACACTTTGGAGCATGCCCACTTGTTATAACCTACTTGAGTCAATTTATTCAGCCCTTGCTTTGTGCCAGGACTGTGTTAGATGTGTGGTTTCTGGAAGCTATCCAGAATTTTTTGCTTCCTTAAAACACCAACACATGCCCTGGCTGGTGTAGCTCAGTGGATTGAGCGTGGGCTGCAAACCAAAGGGACACCAGTTCAATTCCCAGTCAGGACATATGCCTGGGTTACACGCCAGATCCCCAGTGGGCACCACTTGAGAGGCAACCACACATTGATGTTTATCTCCCTCCCTTCCCCTCTCCCTAGAAAAAATAAACAAATAAAATATTTTTTAAAAATAAAAAAACACTAACACATTACCCACCTAATATTAATATTCTTTTGACCCAGATAACCAAGGCAACAGAGACAGTTGGGGAATTTACTTCCATTTCAAATGCTATTCTTTTCCCAGTTTTCAATATATCTTTTTCTGCTCTCAGCTTTCTGTAGAATGCATTCCCTTTCACTTCTTTCCTTCTGTTTGTCACACAGCTGGACATACACACAGACACACATGGAACTAAAACACTGACAAAAATTTCAAGACACTTCACTCCTGAGGATTTCAGTTTCCTCCTCTGAAAAATGAGAGTGTTGATGAAGACAGGTTCTAAGGGCCCTTCAGAGTCCGTGTCTCTGAGATCCTGAGGTTCTACATAGATAGGTGTAAGCCCCCAGGTCAATGAGCAAAGTGAAGGTCAGAGACACTAAAACCATTGACTTGCTGAGCTGCTCTGCTCCATGCCCAGAATATAATGCTCTGAGTTACAAGAGACACTATGCCCAGTTCAGCCACATCCAGAACAAGAGGAACGCTATTATACTGGGGCAAGAGAATAATTATTAAATGATAAAAGGATCAATGTACTTTAGGTAGCTGACTTGTCTCTAGGTCTTTACCAAGAAAGGGACTCTGGCCTGATACTGGGAATAGGAGCCTGGGGTGGCCAGGAACAGCCACCTCCTTCCTAAGGAGAAACAGCCAAGAAGACGGATGGCCTTTATTCCTCCTTCAACTGAACGTGAGCCAAGCGCTGTTGCTGCCTGACCATGGATGCTTCGTCAAAAGCGGGCTGTGAGGGACCCAAACACTAGCCATCTCCAACCCTTGTAAAGCAAGAAAAAATATTCCAAAGCAGCCATAGCCTTCTTCACCCTCACCTATTCTTAGAGTACAACCTTAAGAAATGGACAAAGATACAAATGGAGGAGGGAGAGCACAGCCAAGAATGACCAGTTGATTTGTACTAAAAGGGCAGGGACTACAGACCAAAGAAAATAAGTCCTTCCTGGAGGAGGAAGCAGAAGACAAGCCAGCGAGCACAAGCTGGACTCTGAGGGAGAGGGCCAAGGCAGGGCAACGACGGAGGGCTCTCCCAGAGGAGGGGACAACGGCTGCACTTGGTGCAGATGTGACACTCAGAAGAGAACCGTTACTTTGCTATGCACCCCGCAGTGTTGTTTGTTTGTTTGCTTGCTTACTTATTTCCTCTCTTCTCTTCTGGGGGACTTTAATAAAGACTGAAATTCCTTTACAGTGGATGACTCCTTATCTGTTGTTCCACTTCCTGCAGTTTCAGTTACCCGCAGTCAACTGTGGTCCAAAAGTACTAAGTGGACAACTGCAGAACATGATGTATTGTAGAACTGTATATTGAAACCTATATCATTTTTATCAACCAATGTCCCCCTGAAAAATTTAATAAAACAATAAATTTTAAAAATAAATATAAATATATAATGCTAAAAAAAGAACTGTAAGATGATAAAGTGTTTTTTAAGCCAAAAAAAGAATTGCAGAGATAAACAGTTCATAAGCTTTAAAGTGCACACTATTCTGAGTAGCATGATGGAAGCTGCCCTGTCTGGGCCGGGATGTGAATCACCCCTTGCCCAGCACGTCTCCACTGCACACTCCACCACCCGCCTGTTAGCCCATCAGTCATCAGATCAGCTATCATGGAGCTGCAAGTCCTCCTTATTTTACTGAATTATGCCAAAATCACACAGTAGTATAAAGTTCTGTTCTATTTTATAACAGATATTGTTGTAAATCTCTTAATGTGCCTAATTTGTAAATTAAACTTTATCACAGGTATGTATGTACAGGCATATTGTACTGCACTTTGCTTTATTGTGCTCTACAGGGGTATTTTTTACAAATTGAAGGCACACCTCCCCCAGCAAAAAGATTATAGTTCTTTTTATTGTGATACTCACTCTATTGTGGTTGGGTGGAACTGAACCCCGACATTGCCGAGATACGCCTACATAAGTAAAGAGATAGTATACGTAGGTTTCAGTACTATCCGCAGTGTCAGGCATCCACTGGAAGGAAACCTACCCTCCGTGGGTGAGGAGAGACTACGGAACCAGGTTTTCTTGAAGTTGGAAGTGTGTTCTGAATATGCCTCTCTGCTAAGGCAACTTATTGCACAGGCACCTCAGTTTCATTCTGGTGACTTCTTTATGCCTGAGGTTGCCTCAGATCACTACCCGCTGGGTCCAGAGAGCGAGCCTCCGAGAAAGGGCTTTGGGTTCCAAGTCAAAAGTTATGGGCTTCAATTTACTACTTGTGGAAAGGAATCGTTTAGCCTCCCTTCTTCCTCCTGTTGGACAAAAGATGCTCATTTCCGAACTGATACCATGGACACATGGTGGGCCTCAGCCATGGAGTCGATGAGAAGCTTTTTCTAAACATATGTGCTCATAAAAAGGAACAAAATACAGACTCATGCTATGATGTGGATTAATCTCCGGAACAACATGCTAAGTGAAATAAGCCAGTCACAAAAGACCACATATTGGAGGCCTTCATTTCTATGAAAGGCCCTCAAAAGGCAAATCTGTAGAGATGAGGAGTGGATCAGTGGTTGCTCCGAGCTGGGGGATGGAAATGGGGAATGTGGCACACAGGGACGAGGTTTCTTCTTGACGTGATGGAAATGATTTCAGATAAGATGGTGGTGAGGGCTGCATGACTAATAATAAGTCATAGAATTGTACACTAAAAATGGGTGAATTTTATGGCATGTGACAAGTCTCAATAATGCTTTAAAAACTGCATGCGCCTCCTGTTACCCCCAATGAATAGTGCTTCTGGCGGGAAAGAAGGGGGCGTGTAGTCTAAAGGAATTTCTTCCAGTTGGTTCTTTACATACCTTCCGTGCCTCCACAGGAGTATCATGGCAGCACGCATTGCTCCTCACAGGCCATTCACAGGGGTTGCCACACTGGCCCTCCCCTGGGAGCTGATTGATGTTCAGAATCTGAGGCCCCACCACACAACTGTGATTGTGGCTTGAAACTGATGAGCATATTCAAGTTGGAGAAGCACTGCTCTAGAACACTCGACAAGCGATGAGAGTCCTGCCCTCACGAAGTCTTTTCTTGCCATGGCTTCATCCTTCGTAGGAAAAGTCCTTTCTCTGAGAACACTCTTGCCCCCCTGAAACTGGTTACCTGGGGGGAAAAACTCAAAGAGCTTCTTTTCCAATTAAGGTCATCCATTATTGGTCATAAACAACACTCATCAGCATTGCCTGCCTGCCTCAAACCTTGACCAGAATGTTTATGTGAGGCTTCAACCAAGAGCAAAATATCACGCATTCCGAGGAATGCAGCCCCTCACCTCCCTTTCTGCAAGGACACTGGAGAATCCAAATGCTCGTTTACTGTGGCTGCGAGGCCTCCCCACAGTCTGCCTGTTGGTGAGCCGCCCCCAGTGATACATCTCTCCAGAATCCCATGTAACACAAACATCAGGTCACTGGCACTGGCACTGGCAAACAACCTCCACGTGAGTGACACTTCCACACTCTGATGCTGCAAAACGAATGACACAGCAAGAGCCTGGTTTCTAGTTGCTCTCCTGCTGGCCTGGAGGACAAGCAAAAACAGGGTTTTGGAAGCTGGTTTGGTGACTATTAGTCACAGAAGCTAAACACTGTCCCTTCTTCTAAAAGGTAGTGGCATTGAATGTTAACCTCAGGTGTCTACATAGTAGAGAGTTTTCCTTGCAATTTCCTTGCATCGTTTGTACTCTAAAACATGACAAACATTATCTCAATTGTGTTAGAGACCTTGTCTGCCTCTAAAGAACAACACTGTTTAGGAAACATTATGTTCTTTCAACACAATCCTGTCTTATTAGGCAAGGCATTTAAGCAGTCTTGCCCTGCTCCGTTACTCAAAGCGGCCCAGGGTTCACTCCTGCCTTTCTTTGGCCCCATGGGTATCTTCCTTTTGGTCATTTTCCCCTCATCAACACTGCCTCTGAACCAGGAGCAAGAAAAAACAAAGGTAACCAGAGCTGGGTTAGTTCAGTTTCTCTTCCTGTGGAGGTCTGGGGACAATGGCAGACAGTATTTCCGTCTTCAACAAGATGCTCTTGCTCAAGGCAGGAGTCAAACTCACAAGGGGATTTGACAGGGGATAGGTGACAGGAGAATTTTGAGCCAACTTTTAAAAACACTTTAGAAATGAATACAAAAGAATATCCATGCCCTGACCAGTGTGGCTCAGTTGGTTGAGAGCCGACCTACAAGGTGGAAGGTCACCAGTTGGATTCCCGGGGCACATGCCTGGGTTTTACTGGCACATACGAGAGGCAACCAATTGATATTTCTCTCTTGCATCAATGTTTCCCTCCCTCTCTTTCTTTCTCTCTTCCTCTCTCTCTAAAAGTAAATAAATAAAATCTTTTTTTTTTAAAAAAGAACATTTATTCACTCTTTCCAACAATGAAAAGTGTAAAGGAGTTTCCAAACCAAATGCAAAAATGTGAAAGACTTTTTCCATGGATGGCTTTATTAAGAGCTGATGTGGGAGAAGAAAGTAAGTAGATTCATGACCTCTGGGGCTCTAAGGCCAAAGACGTAGAGACACAAGCTAGAAAGAAAGAGAAAGGGAGGAGACTGGAGCTGGGACAGACTGACCACGGCTGGCTGTCTGTGGACGTCAGATGAGGCTGCTCCAAATACAGCAGCCACAGAGAAGGCCTGTGATTTAAGGCCCTCGTGACGTCTCCCACACACCATGAAGGAAACCTGGTGTATCCCCCATGACCCTACTTTTACTTCCAAAGATTTGAACAAATACACACTCCAACTATGACATAGGATGAGTGAGAGTTCTTGCAGCCCTGATTACTACCCCAGCCCTGAGAGCCATTTCCTGCCAAGTCTGACTATACTGTCATCTATGGTCATTACAAATAGCCTTGTTACACCTGTCAGAACCAACCCCAGAGACTGCAACGATCACCAAAAAGAAAACAATAACTACATCCAAACCAGAGCAGACTTGAGTGACTAAAAAATGCTTAACTGTGTACCATCCAAAAGTGCTTAGTTCATAGAGCAGGATTAGGGAGTGTGCGTTCCACTTCTGGCTTATCTTCCTGGATGAAGGATGGTACATTACAGTCTGTGGCTGTTTAATGTTATATATCTGACAACTATCGCCCATAACTTTGAAGAAAGACAACAGCTTGATCATTTATTTGCACACTGTCATTTCTCCAAGGTTAAGTAGATTCGGTGGCACACAGGCAACAAGAAACATTGTGGGGAATCATCTGCTATATTCTCCAAGGCAAAGGCAAGGGAGGAGTGTATTGATTGGTGACTAGACTGTTGGTAGTGTTATCATTCATCTTGCTGTTGAAATCACCCTGTGGGGAATGTAAAGGTCAGAGGCTTGTGGGTCGTTCCACCCTGGCCCAGAAGCAGAGTTCAGGTTCCAGTTGGACGGAACCAGAAACACCTGGGACAGTCCTCTAACCAGACATAATGTAGGTGGGGGCTGCATCAGCATCACTTGACAGTTGATGGAAGCTTTTGGCAGGTCTCCTCTGAGAAACCCAGGAGAGAAGTGAAGTGTTCACCATATTGTACTTTGGGGACAGATAGTAAATTATAAGTCAATATGACAGTGTAAGAAAAGGAACCTCCCTGTGGTAAGTAGGTACCTATCATAATTGGAAATCTGGGGAGAAAACAAATTGCATTTGGCAGCCTGAAAAGAGAAGATTCTATGTGTCAAGGTTTAAAAAAAAAACAACTCTCCTATTTGAAGAGGGACTTGCGCTTGAACCTGAAGAAGGGCTACTACCTGGGTAGGAGAGAGATAACATTGTGAACCCTGAGTGGAGAATAACTGTAATAGTGTGTTTAATCCTAGTTGAAATAGAGAGTTAACATGGAAAATAATGAGAAAGTAGTTAAGTAAGGGGTTACCGGACTGAGAAGTTTGGCTTTCTAACTTCTGGCTGTGATAACATGAAAAATTTTATCCCGAGGGCAACTTCACTCAGTGGGAGCTGCTGCCTGGAACACTGAGTCAAGGATTCTAGGGCAGTGTCTGCACCTCTGAGAAAAGAGTCATGATCGATTAGCCATGTCTACCCTGCAAGTTGGGTGCTGATGCCCGCGCTTCATGCTGCTGAGTGCATCTTGGAATAAGGAGCACCTCAGAGGTTTGAAGCCAAAACCGACTTCCTTTAACAGAGAGTGTTGATATCAACATGCCTACTGCTAGAGAAAAATTGCCCCTAAATTTAAAAATGTCAAATCTTGTGCTAAAAAAACATGCAATAATAATCACATCTCAGATTTAACTTTTTTTTTTCTGTCAATCAGCAAATATTTGTGTCTGCCTCCCAGAAGCTTGGCACCAGAAATAAATTATGGACAAGACCAATGGCCTCTGAGCTCCAGGAGTTCCCTGTCCAGGAAGGGAGCTGGGGAAGTGAACTAACCACCAGAGCTACAGGGGGGTCAGTTGAGGATACCGTGGTAGGTTGGAAAATGGCCCCCCTAGATAGCCACAGCGCAATCTCTGGAACTTGTGAATGTTAACTTCTATGGCAAAAAAATGTTAACTTCTACTTTGCAGATGTGACTAAATTAAGGATTTGGAGGTGAGGAGATTATTGTGGATTATCTGAGCGGACCATAAAGGCATGTGCATGCATCCTTCTAAAAGGGATGGGGAGGGAAATTTGATACATACAAAAGAAGAGAAGACAGTGCAACCCCAGAGGCAGAGAATGGAATGATGCAATCACAACCCAAAGCCAAGGAATGAGGGCAGCCACCAGAAGCTGGGAGCTTGAAGAGGCAAGGAACAGAGATGCTCCCTCAGCGTCTCTGGGGGGATCCGGGCTCTGCCAGCACTTTGATTTTGGCTCGGTGATTGATTCCAGACTCCTGACCTGAGAGAATACATTGCTGTTGTTTGAATCCACAACATTTATGATATTTTCTTACGACAATCACAGCGAATTAATAGAGACCCTCTGGAGCATATAGGCAAGTGACTCATTCAGGGTTCCTGGGTCAGGCTTGGGTCTGGCTGATTTGGACCAAAACACTCCCTGGAAGGCTACGGAGTTCTCTTATACATTACTTCCAGGATCTACAGGGGCTGGCAGAGGAAGCTGAGAAAAAAGAGAGGACCCCAGGAGGCTTCCAACATGACATGGAAAAAATAATTCCTCAGGGGAAGCAGGTGCCCCTGCCACTGGAAACAGGAAATTAATTCTAGCCATCTCTTTTGTCTTTGTGTCACTCACAACGGATCCAAAATTTCAGGAAGTAGAATCTAATTGGATGAGTCTTGGATTGGCAGGGGACGGAATAAGAATCTACCCACCCCTACAATCCCTGCATTTAGGTTTCTCAGTAGGAAGAGTAGTAAGGGATCCCACAAACACTGCACATGAGGACTTCATCCCAAAATTCAGTAGGGGTTCTGGATGTTAACAACCAGAAACAACAACAATAACAAAAAATACCCATACCAGGAGACACCTAATCCCAGTCTTGGGTAGCTGTGGGGAGAAAGTGGTATTTAAATGGAAACTCAAAGAACTAGTAGTTAGCAATGGGTGTTTGTGGAGTTAATTCATTTCTCATGTATACACACGCACAAATACAGCCCAGATATGTTGGTATTTCAACTAATAGACATAGTCAGCATTAAAAAGCATCAGTCCCCTCTCCATTCTTACATATCTTATTATTTCATTCTTGATTAGAAAGTGTGAAATCAATCCAAGGGTTTTGTGAAGGAAAAAGGAGACTTTGGGGTTGAAACTAAAGAGAGGCCATGCCTGGCCCTTCTGGACTTCACTGTACCATGTCCTCGGGTCTGTAGCTTGAACCACATCATCACCAATGCTGAGAGCGAATCCGTCATGCTGTAACTCAGAGGTGTGTATTATATTGCTTAGCAACCTGCACTGTTTGTATGACTAATTCCTTGCCTAGACACATATGAGTATAACTTTGTGTCTCTGGAGATTATAACTGAATCACAATTCTACTTTTATGAGCTTGGGGAAGAATAAAAACCTCATTTGCCTACGTAGTTGCCCGCAGCTCCTGAAATGAAGCAGAGCTCTAGGTCTTTCAGGTGAGATGACTCAGAAGACTACAGGGAAGACATGAGGATGAATAGGGATGGCAAGTTTCAAGAACAGACTGGAAATAAATTCTATTAACGTCATCCTTCTAAGGAGGCAGAGGAGATTCAATCTAGAGGTCTCAGTCAGCCAGGGCACCAGGGCCGGGCTGAGGTGGTTGGTAGTGTCAGCAGGACTTATGTCAGACACAATCAGTTTGTTCTTAAACTGGGCCTTTATACTCAGAAGTTTCCTGGGAAGATGCAAGACTCATCTATGGATAAGTTTAAAAGAAAATTTACTGAACATAAAGCATATCCAGCTATTTACATATATCCTAATTGCTTTTTGCACACATAAGCCAATAAGCAAGGGATTCCCATTTAGGCCTCTGGGATTCACTCTCACTTTGCACCAGAGGCTGCTCCTCGGCCTGTCTTGGTCTGTCTCTCCCTGGCCCTGCCATCTTTCTGTCCTGTCATCAAGAGAAGGACAATCAAGGAAAGAAGCCAAGTGACGTTCAGCCACTTAGTAGTTGTATTGTACACTATGAGCAACTCTCCAAGTACCCAATTCCTTATCTGCAAAATAATAGGACTTCATTGTTTTCAAAATTTAATGAGATAATATAAATAAAGTATGTGTCACTGCCTGCCACATAAGAAACACTCCATAGCCCTGGCCAACGTGGCTCCATTGGTTGGGGCATTTTCCTGTAGACTGAAAGGTCAAGGTTTCGGTTCAACTCCCTTCAGGGCACATTACCCACGTTTCGGTTTGATGCCCAGTATGAGAAGACAGTCAGTGTTTCTCTCTCTCCCTACCCCAATTTCTTTCCTTTCTCTCGAAAAGCAATGAAAAAATGTTCTTGGGTAAAAATTTTAAAAATAAAATAAAAAAAGAAACACTCCATAAATGGTAACTTTTGTATCAGGTTGGAATCCTCACTATACCACTTACCAGCTATTGATCTTATACAAACTCTTCCCCTATGTGACCTTCCATTTCTTCCTTCATGACAATACCCATCGTACAGAATTCTTGAGACTATTTAAATGCGATAACATATAAAGAGCCTGGCACAGAACAGGTATTCAACTAATATTCATTAATCAGTGGAGTAACTTTTCTGTTTCTACTCATTGTTCCCTCTCACATGGATGAAGCTAATGCTTACCTGGTTGAGCTTATCTGGCCCTTTCCTCCAAAAACATAAATTTCTCTAAACTAAGACTTTTATAAATGACTTAAACAGAGAGACCCTATCTTCTAAAGCTTGGTGTCACTGGCACCTAGCACATGGTAGATACATTATAAAATTTTTAAAATAAAATTAATTATAATATAGTAAAATTAGAGCTCCCCTCTGTCCCTGCCTTCCTGCCCTGCACTACCTCCCAGCCACCCACTATTCCATCTCACACCATTTCTTGAGATCTTACTTGTTGGTTTGATGAAAAAGAGGGTAGACTCAGAAAGCACAATATTGACAACAAAGATTAAATTCCGCAACTTATAGATTGTTTCCTTTCCTCTGAATAGAGTTAATAGAATATTTAAAAACTTCTTTTTTAAAAGTAGTTAAGTAACTAAACCATTATGTGGAGTTGGTGTGGTTGGGGGAGGGGATACAATGCAAGCATCCCCAAAAGTACACAAGTTGACCCTTTGGGGTATGGGAAAATATTAGAACTTAAATTCAATTAGTACAGTAGTAAATTATATAATGTGTAAATGAATGAATTTTATATTTGGGGGTGCATACCACAAAAATGTGGTGGAGTTACAACTTACACAATCAAAATGCAGATCATTCACTTAAACCACATAATGAATGTTACAGTTTGCCATTATTCTTATATCCAAAACTTATCACGGCCTTTTAACTTCATTACTTTGGATATGTGGTTAGAGTTACCCACATAAGGGCTGCATGCCCAGCTTTTGACAGTATAAAACCTTTATTATACTTATGGGGGAGAGAGGGAAAATGTAAGGGATGAGATGAAAAGAGAAAAGAAGAGGAGAGGGGAAAAAGGAAAAGAAGAAAGGAAACCAGGGGATTAAAATTCTAAAATCTCAAGAGAATAACTAATCACCTCATGCACTCTGGTAACATTTCTATGACTAACACCCCAAGTGGTAGCCAGTGTAGAACAACACACAAACAAAACCCAAATTTTGTCAGCCAGCACAGATAAAACTTGGTCCAAATGGAGTCACCAGAGACCAGCTTTATTCCACAGTAACACAAAGCTCAGTGTGGTCCTGGCCGGATGTCTGGTTTGTGCTCTCCTCGCCTGCTGGATTCTCCCAGACTCTGACCTGCGCGTAATGTTTGACTATTGGCTCTAGAGGCTGCTTGTAATTATCTATCCTGCTGCCCTCTGCTTATCTGTTCTTTACAAAGGGGTTAAATCATGCGGGCATGATTTAACAGCCCCAGGCTGCCCCAGGCTTGTGCCGGGCCATTAACTCAAGTTGGCTGAATCATTACAGAAGTTACAAGAGAACTTCTTCTTAGATGATTATTTTTGTTAGATATTAAAAACTTCCTCCATGCCCTTATTGAAGCCTGTCATTCTCCTAGCCATGCCAGCACGAATTTAGGTGCCACATCAATTGCCTACAACTACCTAGAGGGTGAGGTACACCCTCCCCAACACTCAGGCTTACCCAAGGCCCATTAAAGCTGGTTTCTAAACACACTAACCTTCTGAGAAGCATTCCCAGTCTGTTAGCTGAATAACCATTATTAACAAAACAATCCACTAATGAGTCATCCCCAGTCTGGTTTGGGCAAGTCATGACAGTGACTAAGTCACTTCTCAAACTTGTGACTCAAGGGTTTGCTGCCAACATGAAGGAATTGCTTTCTCTTCTTTGTCACTTTAGGGCCAAAGGCTGTGCCAGTGGGAATGTGAAGTTAACTAGTCACAGAGACAAAATTTAAAATAATTTCTCAATACAAATAGCACTTTTCATTTTAATAAAACTTCAAATTTTGTGTTACAGTCATGCATCACTTAATGATGGGGATACATTCTGAGAAATGCAGCATTAGGCAATTTTGTCATTACGTAAAGATCATACAAAAACTTAGATGGGACAGTCTAGTACTGTAACCATACAGGTTATACTTTTGTATGACTGGTGGGTTGTTATACCAGGATCACCACAAACACAGGAATAATGTGTTACGCTACAGGTAACAGCTGCTACGTTACTAAGTGATAGAAAACTTCTAGCTCTATTATAATCTTATGGGACCACCATGGGAAATGCGGTCCATTGTTCACTGAACTATCATTATGCAGTACATTATGGTACTGTCATAAGGATTTCATAACTTGGCAACACTCTGTTAAGATATTAAATATTCTAAAAATTTCCTCCACTTCATCACCGAAGTTTTTCATTCTCCTACCTAGCCACACAGGCACAAATGCTTAAGAATTTTTAGGACTTCCGCCAAGATGGAGGCATAGGTGGTATCACTGTGCCTTCTCCCACAACCAAGTTTGAATACAACAAAAGTTTTGGAGAACTAGGACACACCCAAAGACCAGAAAACGGAATTCTACGGAAGTCCGACAGCTACGAACCGTTCAATGGGGACGGTAAGAGAGGCGGAGCCAGCAGCGGAGCTGGGTGGGGCAGGTCAGATCCCCCCGACATAGGCGCTAGGCGTGCGCGGGCAGCCGGGAGCCAGTCAGGGTGCAGGGCAGACACAGACTGACCAAGGTCGCACATTCGTGCACAGTGAGACGGACCACGCAGGCCCCAGGGGACGAACCCAGTGGTGGAGGGCTGACAGCGGTGGCACACTCGTGTGCCATGGAACAAAACACGTGGGCCTGGTGATGGTGGTGGCTGCAGTGCCGGTGGGGGTCAAGACAGTGGGCGGCAGAGGGAAGCCATTGTCCCTCTTTGACCCCGCCCCCACATACAACGTCACAACCCAGCGACTTAGTTGCCCTGCTCTGGTGAAAACCTAGGGCTCTGATCCTGCTACTTAACAGGCACAAACAGCCCAAAAGATGGCGCAAGAAGAACTCAAAGTCCCAGAGCCAATAACTCTAAGCGACCAACAGATTGCCAGCCTCTCAGAAGCCCAATTTAAGACACTATTTATCAGGATGCTCACAGAATTGGTAGAGTACAGTCACAAATTAGAGGAACATATGAAGGCTAAACTAATTGAAATGAAGGGAGATGTCCAAGAAACCAATAGCGATGGAAAGGAAACTGGGACTCAAATCAATGGAATGGACCAGAAGGAAGAACGAAACATCCAACCAGAAAGGAATGAAGAAATGAGAATTCAAAAAAATGAGGAGAGGCTTAGGAACCTCCAGGACATCTTTAAACGTTCCAACATCCGGATTATAGGGGTACCAGAAGGGGGAAAGAAACAGCCACGAGTGGAAAACTTATTTGAACAAATAATAAAGGAGAACTTCCCCAGTCTGGCAAAGGAAATAGACTTCCAGGAAATCCAGGAAGCTCAGAGAGTCCCAAAGAAGTTGGACCCAAGAAGGAACACACCAAGGCACATCATAATTACATTAGCCAAGACTAAAATGAAGGAGAGAATCCTAGAAGCAGCAAGGGATAAGGGGACAGTCACCTACAAAGGAGTACCCATCAGACTGTCAGCGGATTTCTCAAAAGAGACCTTACAGGCAAGAAGGGGCTGGAAAGAAGTATTCCAAGTCATGAAATCCAAAGACCTACAGCCAAGATTGCTTTATCCAGCAAAACTTTCATTTAGAACGGAAGGACAGATAAAGTGCTTCTCAGATAAGGTCAAGTTCAAGGAGTTCATCATCAACAAGCCCTTATTATATGAAATGCTAAAGGGACTTATATAAGAAAGAGATGATGAAAAATATTAACAGTGAAAGGACAGCAAGCACACAGTTATTAACAACCACACCTAAAACAAAAGCAAACCAAGAGGACAGCTAGATCAGGAGTGCAACCATAGAAATGAAGAACACATGGAGGGTTAGAAACGGGGGGGGTGGGAGGGGGAAAAGGGGGGAGAAGGCACAGAAAATAGCATAGATGGTAGGTAGAAAATAGATAGGGGGGAGGGCGAGAATAGTGGGGGAAATATAGAATCTAAAGAAATTGAGACACGTGGTTATAAACTAACGGGGGAGAATAGTGGGGGAGGGAGTGTGTGGGTGGAGGGGAATGAAGGGGGGGAATAGAACAACTGTAATGGTATAATCAATAAAATATATTTTTAAAAAATAATAAAATAAAATTTTTAAAAAAAGAATTTTTATATGTTCCCCCACTCAACCTCTTACACTTGGATTTCTACTCTTTAGGAACATTTCCACTCTCCTCCCACACCTTGGATCCTGAGCCATGGGATCCATGTGTCCAAATCTACCCAACCATCAAGGTCTAATTCAGGTCACACATCGGTCCTAAAGCTTTAGCTAGTGTTTGCAGCCCACCTTGATTTCTACCTCCTCCCCATATTAGTAACAGCCCATGTGCAGTCCTAGTCAATTTAAGTCACTTTGTGCTCATCTCCAATGATACAGGGAAATCTCAGGTGTGTTCCATAATTCTGAACACACTTGCTTTCACCACATGACAAAATTCAGCATCCAGTGTCACACTAAGTGTGTATGAAGCTATCTATAGTCAGTTAATATCCATTAGACTGCAAACTTCAAGTCTGTGCTATAGACTAAATGTTTGTATCCCCCAAAATTCATATGTTGAAATCCTAACCCTGATATTAGGAGGGTGATCTCTGGGAGGTATTCAGGCCATGTATGGGATTAGTGCCCTTATCAGAAAGACCTCAGAGAGTTCTCTGCTCCCCACCACATGATTGTAGAATGAGAAGTCAGTAGTCCACAACTTCCAAGAGGAGCTTCATCAGAAACTGATGCTGCTGTCACCTTGATCTCACACTTCTAACCTCCAGAACTGTGAGAAATAAACTTCTGTTGCTTCTAAGCCACCCAATCCATGGTATTTTGTTAGGGCAGCTTGAACAGACTAAGAAGTCAGTGCTGAGTGTTGGAAAGGATATGAAGCATCAAGAGTTCTCATGGGTAGTCCTCTAAAGATGGCTGCATAGGTAAACACAGCTCACTTCCTCGCACAACCACATCCAAATTACAACTAAAATACAGAACAACTATCACTCAGAACCATCAGAAACTGATTTGAAGGGAAGTCTGACAACTACGGAATTAAAGAAACCACATCCATCCAGGCTGGGGGTGGAAGGGGTGGAAATGCAGAATGGGCTGGCGTCACATCAAAATGTGATAGATAAAAATTCAGGAGAAATATTTTGGGAGTGAGGAGTCCCTGCCTCATGTTAGGCCTCTCAACCCAAGGTTCCAGTGCTGGGAAGATAAACCCCTATAACTTCTGGAGGCAAAAATCAGTGGGGATTGAGGCAGTAGAAGAAACTTCTGGAATCCCAAGAAGTTCTTCTTAAAAACCCATACACAGACCTAATCAGACTCACTCCCTCTCAGCTCCTGCTCTGGGATAGCAACTTGAAAAGCACCAGTGGCATGCAGGGAGGAACTGAAGTGTTGGACATCAAGTCAAGAGCTGGGGGACAGCTTTCTCCTGGACAGAAAGGTAGGCCATTGTCCCTTTTCTGAACCCTCCCCCCACAGAGCCACAGAACCAGCAGGTTGGTGCCACATCTGATATTCCATCAACCTGGCTAACACTATTTGCCCTGCCCTAGTTGGGCAAACCCAAGAGCCTGCATACCTGGTGGACAGCTACAAACCATGTCGGAGCACCACCGCCTTGCCCCTGCACAGTTGATCCTTCACAGAAAGTGGAGGTTTGCAGTCAGTGGTCACAGCTAGTCCTTGCAGCTGACTGGCATGGGTAAATCCCTCACATTGACATGGCAACAGAAATCAAAGCTCACTACACGAAGAGAGCTTTGTACTCAGCACACAAGAAGGGCACACCTCAAGGACCCAGCTTGGGTGATAGGGCAGGCTGTGCCACTGGACTCTACAGGACACCTACTACACTAGGCCACGGTACTAAGACAGGGAATCATAGTGCATATAAACAAACCTAGTGCATAGTGCATAGAAACATAAACAGGGAGGCTGACAAAATGAGGAGACAAAGAAACGGCTCAAATGAAAAAACAGATCAAAACTCGGGGAAAAGAACTAAACAAAATGAAGATAAGCAATCTATCAAATGCAAATCTCAAAACCTTGATTATAAGGGTACTCAAGGAACTTAGTGAGGACTTCAACAGCATAAAAAACATCCATTCAGGAACAAAGGATACATTATTAAAATAAAGAATAATCTTCAGGGAAACAACAGTGAAGTGGATGAAGCCAAGAATCAAATCAATGATTTGGAACATAAGGAAGCAAAAAACAATCCATCTTAACAACAAGAAGAAAAAAAAGAACCCTCAAAAATGAAGATGGTGTAAGCAGCCTCTGGGAAACTTTAAGAGACCCCAACATTCACATCATAGGGGCACCAGAAGGAGAAGAGAAAAAGCAAGCAATTGGAAATCTATTTGAAAAAATAATGAAAGAAAACTTCCCTAATTTGGTGAAGGAAATAGACATGCAAGTCCAGGAAGCACAAAGAGTCCAAAACAAAATGGATGCAAAGAGGTCCACTGCAAAACATATAATTAAAATGCCAAAGGTTAAAGATAAAGAGAGAATCTTAAAAGCAGCAAGAGAAAAGCAGTTAGTTACCTACAAGGGAGTTCCCATAAGACTGTTAGCTGATTTGTCAGAAGAAAGTTTGCAGGCTAGAAGGGATTGGCAAGAAATATTCAAAGTCATGAAATCAGGGACTTACAGCCAAGATTGCTGTACCCAGCAAAGATATCATTTAGAATTGAAGGGCAGATAAAGAGCTGCCCAGACAAGAAAAAACTGAAGGCATTCATCATCACCAAACTATTATTATACAAAATGTTAAAGGGACTTATTTAAGAAAAAGAGGATCAAAACTATGAACAATAAAATGGCAACAAATACAATTGAAAACAAATACAATTCAATCAACAATTGATTCTAAAAAAAAATAAACTAAGCAAACAAGAACAGAGATAGCATCATGGATACCAGATCATTGCCAGATGGGAGGGGGTTTTGGGAGAATGGGTAAAGAGATGAGGGGATTAAGTACAAATAATAGTTACAGAATAGCCATGGTGATGTAAAGTACAGTGTAGAAAATGGAGCAGCCAAAGAACCTACGTGTGACCCATGGACATGAACAACAGTGAGGGGATTGTCTGAGGGGGTAGCAAGTGCTGGGTGGAAGGGGAGCAAAGAGGAAAAAATTAGGACAACTGTAATAGCATAATCAACAAAATATAATTTTAATAATAATAATAAAGTTGGTGGCCCACATTAGGAAAAAAAGGGTCTTCACACCTTGATGGACTTTACCAACTCTACAAAGAAATTTGGTAAGAACCAATACATAGGAAGACATGCAGTCAATCCACTTCTAATATGTACAAGTATTTTCGGTGCAGCAACATACATAATTGTAGAAAAATTGGAAACAACCCAATGTTAAAATTTTAAAAACTAGAGGTACATATGTCAGGATGGGTAAATCCCTAAAATATAACACTGAGTGAAAAGAGACAACTTGCAAACATATATGCATATGCACACTAACATACATACACACATTTACTTATTTTAGATACACATTTACCACACAACATAAAAATAAGAGCAAACAGTTTTATATAGTGTTTATGTTACATAAATATAAAGCAAAAGCATATGAATGTTTATTTAAAAAATGTTAAACTTCAGAATTTTGACTCTCTAAGAAAGAAGGGAAATAGCATTGGGGCTAGATCCAGAACAAACGTTACCTGTATCTATATTATTTTCTTTCTTAAAAAAAAAAAAACCCAAAACCTATAATGAATATGGCAAAATACTAAGATTTGAAAAAGGTGGGTGACGAGTATGATTCAGCCAACAAATATTTACACTGGAAGGTGCAGAGCACGGCTGAGGGTTACATACAGCTGTTAGCAGGACATCCAACTCTCTGCCCACACAAAGCTTACGTTCTATCAGGGACACAGTACCCACAAATATAAAACAAATATTTATGAGAGACAGTAAGTGCTATAAGAAAATAAAGCAAAATAAAAAGCTATGGAGGTGTCGGGGGTATGCTATTTAAATAGGTTAGGAAGCCCACTCTGAGGCGGTAACTACTGAGCAAAGACAGGCGTGATGATGATAGCAGAGATGACATACTGAACATATGTCACTAATTAAGACAGCCAGGAAAGTTTAGTGTTTTCTTCCACATACAGAAAAGCAATACAACACTTCTTAGGAACACGTAGAAGACATGGAATATCTAGAGACATTCCATATCCCTGATGAATACTGTAAATACACATTTTTCCCCAAAATCAATGAGAAAATAATTTTAACACTCATCTAGAAAACTAATTGATATAGAATAACCAATAAAACATTTAAAAAGAAGGGTAAGAAATGGGATATTAATCTACTAAATATAAATACATCTTGTAAACCCATACTAGTTAAAATACCATGTCTAAGTTCAAGAGCAGACAAATCAATAGGAAACATAAAACATCTAGAAATAAATGTATTGGATATACAGTGTTATCACCTTCATGGGGAAAGAACAGATTATGTAAGTGTTGTTACAACTGGCCAACTATTTTCTAAAACTCTGATCCCTGATACATTCCTCACACCAAAATTACACATGATGAAACCTGCAGAATGAAAATTACACACATGCAGAATGAAAATAAGCATCTCTGAATGTAGGTGTTTAACAAAAAAACCCAAGAAGATCCTAAGTACTCAAACTTAGTACTTTATTTCATCTAAGAGTACTCAATTTAGTACTTAGTTCTTTATTAGTACTAAGTACTAAATTATTTTAACTAAATTAGTACTCAAATTAAACTTTATTTAATTTACTGTATGGCAAATGGATGAATAAAAGAATGAGATAAGACACAGAACTCCTTACTAAAGAAATGAATTCGCTTGCATTATATTTTATGTCTTATTCATTCTTTTCTTCATTTAATTCGTACATACTAAGCATTTGCTTGGTGCCATCCACATCTCAGGGTTCAGCAATGACTGAAGGCTTCCTGGTCGACCCTATTTCTGCTGCTAAGGGCCTCCATCCAGACCCAACTCATGAGCAGATCCTCTTTCACTTCCTAGGCCCTCGGTATCCTCCAAGCCTCAGGATTTGTTCCTTTCATTCGAGGATGCAGGTGTGGTCTGCTGACACTGTCCTAAGGGAAAGGGGTGGCTCTTCTGTCTTCTCTTCCTCAGCAGCACTCAAGAACTAGAAGCCAGGCTCAAAGGCAGGGAGGCCTGTGGGGCTAAGCCACCCAGCGAGAGAGCGACATCCAGATCAAAGCATCACTGTCTGACCACGTGGCCCTTCTCCACCCAGGCCTCCAAGGACACCACCGGGCATGAGATAGGTCCTGTCGGGGGCCTGACACTGGCCTTCATCGAAGCTCTGAAACTACAGACATTTTCCATTTTTTTAAATCAGTACTTTCTTAGGCATAAATAGAACAACCAAAAACATTCATTTATTTTCTACTACTTATGGAATAAACATTAATGTGTCCAGGTTTTCAAAGCCATCTCACGGTCACAAGAATTCTTTAGTAATATTTATGGAAGAGAACAGAAAAATCATTACTGAAGGCCTCTCAGAACATATTTCATTCTGTGCAAAAGTCAGTTCATTAATCCTGTCTTCACCTCACAACAAAATCAGAAGTGAGTAACTAAAGTGTTGCTGTTTTCAACAGTCTACTCAACCCATCAGTTTTTAAAGGTTTTCTCACTCTTTATTTAATTTACAATTTAATACCTACCCCCTAACCTACCCCCACAACCCATGGGGAAATAGTAAGTATAAAACTCTGGTAATGTAAAACACTTTTGAAAAAACTCCTGTCAGTCATGTTGATAGCTAGAGTGATTTGCCCATTTTCATAGCTATCATAACAGCAGCCTGTGGTTTGAAGCCTTATGAAAACAGAAGCTCTGAGCTTTAAGACGTGCCTGGAATGCCTAATACAATGAGAGACAATTGTGATCCGTTGCTGCCACCAGCAGGTCATTCTCACGACATATTTTTCCCCTTGGTTTTTGTTTTTGTTTTTGTTCTGTTTCCAATTCATCTACAGATATTTCTTGCCCGCCAAGTTGTTAGATAAAATAACAAATCTCTTTCATAGGTATTCTTACCAACAATTACATACTATATATAACCTTTTCTTTCTTTTAGAAATAGGACTAATCTTTTTCTTTGTCTTCTATTCCTTCTTCCATTTTTCTTCCATAATTTCTTCAGAATTATGGGGCTATTTTTTAAAGATTTTATTTATTTATCTTTAGAGGGGAGGGGAAGAAGAGAAGGAGAGAAATATCAATGTATGGTTGCCTCTCGTGAGTCCCCTGCTGGGAACTGGCCTGCAACCCAGGCATGTGCCCTGACTGGGAATCGAACCACGATCCTGTGGTTCGCAGACCCACGCTCAATCCACTGAGCTACACCAGCCAGGGCGCTTATGGGGCTATTTTTTAAGGTCGGTTTTCCAGTAAATGCATGTTAATTTGAGGGCAAATGACACTGGCATAAAAGGTAGAGGTCTACAGTCCCTCATGCTGGATGACTACATGATACGCCTTAAATTTTCATCTAGCTTACAAGTTTCAGGCTGGCACACACACACGAGTTCTAAAGCCACATTGACCAGAATTGGATCCTGCTTCTACCACTAACCAGCATTGTGCTCTTGGGAAGTAGTTAACTTTTCTAGACCTAAGTTTCCTCCCTGTAAAATGGGGATAATAAAATGTATATCTCAGGACTGTCAAGAGGAATAAATGAAGTAATAAGTATAAAGCATATACCAATGACTGGTACATAGTAAGCAATCAATAATAGATTCATTATGATCACTATTACCAGAAAGTGCAGAAATTGCGACTTCCCATACACGTCAGAAGCCAAATCGACAGGAGAATTCCGGCTAGAACCTTCAGATCGCTGACTTCCAAGCCAGAGCTCTGACGGCCACACTGTGGTGATGTGGGCTTTCTGCTTGTCCAATCAATATTAAGGCTCTGGTTCCCCTGGGATAGGCACAAAAATGCTCTGCACATCATTTTTAGAAAGTCAAGTCCTTCCTAAGCCCAGAATTATACACAACTTCAGGTCCACTGGACATCTTCCAACACCTGATAGCAGCTTCCTTTTTTTATTTGTCAGTCAGAGTTGACATGCAGTGTTATGTTATATTAGTTTCATGCACAGCACAGCGGTTCCTGACGGATGACAGGAGTGGTGTTTCCATGATGATATTTCTCATAAGAATCCAGCACATGTGATTTCTCTCTGAGCTCTGAAATTTCCTGTTTGCAGAGCTCCACAGAAATAAAGCAGCTGCACTATTTGTTTCTGTCACGTGACACCATGAAATGTATTTCCGGTGGGTGTAACTGCGAAGGTCGCCCCCAGTGCACGTAGCACAAATCATTTCCAGTCTAGGCCCAGACAGCAGCCGAAGCTGCAGAGCCTCCGTGCTTGATGCTGGTTGGGACTGAGTCCTGGGGTATTTCACTGAGGAGCTTCCTTGCGGCACAAGACAGGCCAGTGCGAACTCCTGTCTCGCCTCGCTGCTAAAGACTCATGGACTCTCCGGGCTGGTGTGGCTCAGTGGATTGAGTGCCAGCCTGTATACCAAAGGGTCTCCAGTCCAATACCCAGTCAGGGCATGTGCCTGGGTTGTGGGCCAGGTCAGATGCCCAGTACCGGGTGTGCCAGAGGCAACCACACTTTGATGTTTCTCTCCCTCTCTTCCCCTGTCTAAAATATATAAATCAACTCTTAAAAAAAAATTCATGGACTCAGGAGCTAGGGAGACCAGAATGTCAACAAAGGTCTACTTTGCTATGGGAGGGAAGCATTTGTGCCTCAATGATAAGTCTCCCACAATTATCTTTAAAACATTACCCTATAATTAGATCCTCATTATATCTCCTTTTCTATTAGAACATTAATCATTCACGATTTGGTGTCTCATCAAATGTTAAACTATATATTAATTATTCCTATGCCTGCAAATGCTGTCTAACTAAAAATCTCCAAAGATTCAACAGTGCATTGAAATTAAACACTGGAGCCCTGGCTGGTGTAGCTCAGTGGACTGAGCGCAGGCCTATGAACCAAGGGATCATGGTTCGATTCCCAGTCAGGGCACATGCCTGGGTTGCAGGCCAGTTCCTAGTGGGGGACCCACGAGAGGCAACCGTACATTGACATTTCTCTCCCTCTCTCCTTCCCTTCCCCTCTAAATAAATAAAATCTAAAAAAAAAAAAAAAAAAAGAAATTAAACACTGGAAGTGAGTGAGTTCCAGGACTAGGGAAAGGATTTGCAGGGCTTGCACCTCAAACTAACTTTATTAAACTAAAGAGTTGTATTAAAGGTCATGGATAGTTAACAAGAGGTAGAAAACTCTAATCAAAACTTTATTGATCTGAATCCCACCTCAGTACACAGACACCAGCACCTTCTTTATTGCTCACCGTATTTTTTAAGCTCTGGTTCTCCACACTTAACAGTGGGTCCTAGTGTACGGGGCAGAAAACGGACATCAGTGCTCCCTGGCATCTGGTCAACCTTCTCAAATGTGTGATTCTTTCCTAATTACCTTTCAAGGGTATAATCACATCTATGAATTTTGTCTCCAGAGACAGTAGGAGAATATGTGTAACTGAGCACAAAAGCCACAAATAAGTCTTGGTACTCATCCAGTGGCCTTTTCCTGTGCACATTCCTCCTGTTTCCATAGAAATGTTACACACCACTGGCCACTCCTTCCTTCAAGTCCCCAATCAGTGGCTGAATAGCTACTCACCAGGAGCCAGTTCGCAGGGTACCAG